>NC_063172.1:60184915-61384915 GCF_023159225.1 Perognathus longimembris pacificus
ATGCCTCACATAAGTTCAGAAATAGTGCAACATATGCTTTTTAAAGCAAAATCTGAAAACAAAAGGTCTCTACAAATGAATAGCACAACCTCACTCATATGCTTTGACGTAGTTCTGCTTTAAGTAGCATTCTATCTGTGGTCCACAGAGGTTGGGAAGTGAAGGAGTCAGCCATAGTGTGACTCTGTGGGTCTGGTTGTTGGGGTTTTACTTCCTGTTGATAGGCAAAGTTATCATACTTGTTTTTGAATAGTATATCTTGTCCAACTAAAAGAGGTAGTTGTCAATTTTTGAGTAATTTTCTTCAAAGACATGAATACACATTAGCCTATTATCTTCTTCCAAGTGAAATCATTTAACATGCTGAAAATACAGTGAATGGGCTATAGGTTTATTTCTAAGTAATGAAACAGTGTGTGATATGTATCCAGATGAGTAGAAGAAAGCTGAAGACATTGAGCTTAGACTCTATTTTCTTCCAAGTGATTGTAATGAGAAGGAAAATTTCCTCATGTGGGTGCACGTATGTGTATGCATATGGAACTATCATTTCCTCTGGATATAAAAACAAAGAAGACTTGCTTAAATTCAGAAATAATCAAGCCTTAACCCCTAAAATTCCTGGAAGCAGATATACTTTTTGTATTGTCAGTGTCAAAGCATGCCACTGTGGATCCGTAAGAGAATTGGAATGATGACAATACATTGAGTGGAGTAGACTACATATGTCTATGTTTTGGATCCTCAGAGATTTCATCTTTCTTCCTCTGCTTCCTCCTCCTCCTCCTCCTCCTTCTTTCTCTCCTCTCCTTCCACTTCCTCTGCATCCTTTTCTTCTTCCTCCACTTTCCTCTTCCTCTTCTTCCTCTTCCTTTCTTCTTTGTCTTCTTTTTCCTCCTCCTCCTTCATCGTCATCTTCATTTCCTTCCTTCCCTTCTCCCTTCCTTCCTTCCTTCTTTCCTTCCTTCCTTCCTTCCTTCCTTCCTTCCTTCCTTCCTTCCTTCCTTCCTTCCTTCCTTCCTTCCTTCTTTCCTTCCTTCCTTCCTTCCTTCCTTCCTTCCTTCCTTCCTTCCTTCCTTCCTTCCTTCCTTCCTTCCTTCTTTCCTTCCTTCCCTCCTTCCTCCCTCCCTCCTCTCTCTTCTTTCTTTCTTTCTTTCTTCTCTTTCTTTCTTTCTTTCTTTCTTTCTTTCTTTCTTTCTTTCTTTCTTTCTTTCTTCATTTCTTTCTTTCTTTCCTTCTTTCTTCATTTCTTATACATGAGTTTGAATTCAAGGCCTTTCACTTTGTAGGCAAGAATCCTATTACTTGGGAAATACCCCTAATGTCTCCATATTCTTTTGATTCAGTTACTTTTTCTATAGGGGAGGCTTCAGACAGAGATCCCCTTATCTCTTTCTACCAAGTAGCTGTGATTGCAAGCTTGAGTCATCACACTTGATTTATACTTTTTTCTTGGCTATGTTAAATATTCTGAGTCCTTTGTTTTACACAATGCACCTGCATCAATAATGTACTACCTCATTATATATTGTACAAAGTGCTCTCTATCCTCCTTCCCTGCCTCCTTCCTTGCCTTCCTGCCTCCCTGCCTTCCTCCCTCCCTCCCTTCTCCCTCCCTCCCTCCCTTCTCTCTTCCTTCCTCCCTTCCTTCTTTCCTTCCTTTCTTTGCCAGTCCTGGGGCTTGAACTAAGGTCCTGGATGCTGTCCCTGAGTCTCTTTGTGTTCAAAGCTATCACTCTACTGCTTGAGCCACAGCACCATTTCTGATTTTTTCTGAGTCATATTGGAGATAAGAGTCTCACATACTTTCTGCCCTGGCTGGCTTCAAACTACAATCTTCAGATCTCAGCCTGCAGAGTAGTTACAATCACAGGCATGGGCCACCAGTGCCTGGCTATCTTGGCTATCTTTATACCATTGTTCCACACTTCAAGTAATCCATATACCAGGTGCTTTCCTCTCCATCCTTTCGGTTCTACTTCATTTTGTCTCCATGCTCTGCTAGGCAGTGCCATAAACTGGTTGATATTAAGATGCTTCCTGCTCTTTGCTTCTGATTGGATTCAGCCATTAGGAGTTCTACCTGGGCATAAGGAAGTCAGAGGTGTTCAGATCATCAACAGGTCTGAATTTTCCTCCAACCATCACTGAATTCTCCTTCTCCCTTTCACCCTCCACAGAACCAAGTCAGAGCTTGATGGAATGTTGTGCAGTTAGCATCATCTCTATTTCCAGTAACTACTCCAGTCTTTGTCTTCAGGCCTAGTAGAACCTAAGGATTCCTACCACTGCCAACTCTGTAGGCTTGCTTAGCCCTAATAACATAGATAAGCACTGACTTCTGTGTATTCTTTCAATCAGCTTCAGTGAGCCATGTTACTTGGGCCCAAAGACTCATGAGTCTTTTTGTTTCCATTGAGTTTTCAAAGCATAATAGTCCTGTGGTTGTACCTACACTATCTCTGTAATCTTATCTGAGTATATTGGAAACCGTGTATACTGGTATTGGAACTAGGAAATTGAAAGGGAATACCAAAATTGAGAGACACAGGGTAAAAAAAGACAAACAACTACAAAAGCAATACTTGCAAAACTGTCTGGTGTAAGTGAACTGAACATCTGGGGGGGGGGAAGAGAAGGGGGAGGAGGGAGGGGGGTATGAGGGACAAGGTAACAAACAGTACAAGAAATGTATCCAGTGCCTAACGTATGAAACTGTAACCTCTCTGTACATCAGTTTGATAATAAAAATTTGAAATAAAATAAAATAAAACAAAAAAAATAAAAATGAAGCAAATCTAGATTTGGCTCATCTGTAGACAATCCAGAGTACCATTGATTAAATGTTATGATTTGGTTGAGCATATAATCAGTAAGTTCAACCATTTGCTTGAAACAGACCAAATCTTTTTGTTTTTGCATTTATGCAAGCTGAAATGGAGCCATGAAGTCATGGAGTCTTCCTGATGAGCCAGGCTCATTCCTTCCCATCCTCTATCCACCTGAGGATTTCCAGGGGGGCTGCCAAATTTCTACGCAGTAGATTCGTCTTAGTAAGGGGGAATAGTGGGGGGGGGGGGTTGTGAGTAAGGAAATGGTATGCTTGGGACTGGCTTGGCTGTTCTTTCATAAAACTTAGACTCATGGCTGCAGTTAGATGCAAGGGAAGCTGGGAAATGTAGTTTTATGACTGGCTGATAGTATTACAGTCAGCTACAAATAAGAGCTTCACTAGTAAAGAACCCAGGTATAGATATTGGGAGACCATGTGTATACTCTGCAGAGATGTCCCTATTGTCTAGAGACCCTGCCAAGACGTAAGCAGCCTTTTTTCTTTTGATGTGCATGCCAAATCAATAAGGAACTTTTTTTTTTTTGCCAGTCCTGGGCCTTGGACTCAGGGCCTGAGCACTGTCCCTGGCTTCTTTTTGCTCAAGGCTAGCACTCTGCCACTTGAGCCACAGCGCCACTTCTAGCCATTTTCTGTATATGTGGTGCTGGGGAATTGAACCCAGGTCTTCATGTATATGAGGCAAGCGCTCTTGCCACTAGGCCATATCCCCAGTCCCAATAAGGAAGTTTTGAGGGTAATGATCTATTTAACAAATGGTCTCATTTGCTGAAAGAGGTCTGAGGAGTCCATATTCACTAACATCTTTTCTCTTTTACATCACCTGTCTTAACCCTCTGCAATATGATTTTCACTCCAACCCATATAATCTAGTTACTTAATGATATTAGGTCCCTTGCTTATTATAAAATTGTTTGTATCTTTCATCATCTTTCCTGTTCTCACTCGCATGAATTTTGTCAGAGTAGACAGGATTCATTGACCAGGTCTTCCTTCCAACAGTTCACTTCTCACTTAGCTTGTGACATACAGGCAGATTCTATTTGTCCACTCCTTTGGGAAGACCTTTTTCCATTTTCTGTGATGGCTTCTCTTTCTACTTTTACCTACTATGTGGTGATAGTCTAAAATTTAAGCCTCTAGTCTCTTCCTTTACTTGACTACTGAATAGAATTCAATAGTGTAATCATGGTTTTTGGTGTTCTAACCTTTGACACAGTCTGTAAGATCATCATCTTAAATACGTATTGACTATTCCTCAACACTTCAAATATAGCACTACAGTTCTCTTCCATCACAAGTATTTTCATTTATTACTTCATTGTCAACAATAACAAATGTGTTTGGTATTCTAGATATGGTTTATTTCCCCAAGTGCTGAGAATTGAGCCAGAGGCCCTGTGCATGCTCAACGAAGTCTCCACCCCTAATTTATACCTGCTAACCACGCAGAATTTTTTTTTACCATCTTTTATTGCACCATTTTCCCTCCCTCCCTCCCTTCTTCCCTCTTTCTTTCTTTCTTTCTTTCTTTCTTTCTTTCTTTCTTTCTTTCTTTCTTTCTTTCCTTCTTTCCTTCCTTCCTTCCTTCCTTCCTTCCTTCCTTCCTTCCTTCCTTCCTTCCTTCCTTCCTTCCTTCCTTCCCTCCCTCCTTCCTTCCTTCCTTCCTTCCTTTCTTTTTTTTTTTTTCAGGCAGGAGAGAAAGTTTATTACCAAACTGCTGGCCTGTGGCCAAGATGATCCATGGCCGGAGAGAAGGGAGAGAGAGAGAGCCACCCCCACCCAGCCCTGCCTTATATCTAGGGCAGGGGCAAGGGGTGTGGCCAGGTGGATTAGGAGGTGACCTCAGGGAAAGGGGAGGTAACTGCCTCCAGGTCTGCAGGTTACCCAGGTAACTGGGTGGAGACTTAATGAGGTGGGGGCATCTGCATGGAGCCCCCAGGGAGAGGACCTAATATTCCAGCCTTTTAATAGTTATAAAAAAGGGCGAAGACTCTCTGGCTGCTTCCTGCTGGCAAGGGGCATCGGCATTAGGGGTAAAAGGCAGAAATGGGGCCCCTCTTGGAGAAGGCGAGCAGCAGAGTCCCTTGGAGGTAGATGCCAGTCCTTGAATGAAGCCTGGAAGAAGTCTCATGAGGCAGGGGCGGGCAGAAACAGCAGAAGTGGCAGACGGAGCAGCAGAGAACCCGAGCAGCAGCAGTTTCACTCACCAGGGTAGACAAGTGGTGTGGAGGTGGAGGTGGATGTGGAGGAGCAATGGTATTAGTGAAAAGTGCCACGTGGCGACTCGCAGTGGTTCGGTTTGTGGAAAAAGGGCCGTCAGGACTGGGGTTACTCCCAGAAAAAGGAGGAAAGTAGATGGGAATTTCCCCTGTCCTGACTCTTAAGTCCCATCCGAGTTACGGCACCATATATGTTAGGTTTTTTAAAGTAAGTATCCGGTAAAGGAGAACACCAAACGGTATTCAGGCAGGAGAGAAAGTTTATTACCAAACTGCAGGCCTGTGGCAGAGATGATCCATGGCCGGAGAGAAGGGAGAGGGAGAGGGAGAGGGAGAGAGAGAGAGAAGGGAGAGAAGGGAGAGAAGACTTCCTTCCTTCCTTCCTTCCTTCCTTCTTTCTTTCTTTCTTTCTTTCTTTCTTTCTTTCTTTCTTTCTTTCTTTCTTTCTTTCTTTCTTTCTTTCTTTCCTTCTTTCTCTTTCTCTTTCTTTTTTTTAAATTTTTTGTCAGTTATGGAGCTTGAACTCAGAGCCTGGGCTCTATCCCTGAGCTCTTTTGTGCTCAAGGCTAGTGCACGATCACTTTGAGCCACAGTGACACTTCTGGTGTTCTGGTGGTTAATTGGAGTTAAGAGTCTCATGGTCTTTCCTGCCTGGGCTGCCTGTGAACCACAATTCTCAGATCTCAGCATGAGTAGCTAGGATTATATTCATTAGCCACTGGTGCCTAGCAGCACCATTTTTTTTCTTTAAATATGTCTTTGAATTTAAAAGATACTTCTTTGAAATTTCTTTTGGCTCTACCATTTCATATCCTTTGCTCTTCCAAATTTTATACTTTGTGTAAAATCACTATGACAACTGTTTTTGCTGATGTCCCAAAGAGCGATGTATGTGTGCGTGCACACATCTAGTTAATGCTTTGTGAGTTAAACCAACAGCCTAACATTTGTTGAGCAGACTACATAATCAGGAACTGCTCCATGTATTTTACACCTACAACCTTAATTAACTTAAGTCTCTAAAGATACATCCTGTACCTATGTGGTGAAACATAGACACCAAACAATTAATTGACCAAACTTAAGATCTAGCAGGTAAAAATCCAGGATTCAAGGTTGCCGTGCTTTATAATCTGAACTCTTAACCTTTGGCCATATCATCAGTTCTCCTGGAGATTGCTCAGTGTCTCATACCATGAGCTATGTCTGCACACACTCTCTAGGCTCCTTTCCCTGGCCAGCCATCCTCCAGCACCATCTACTATTCCAATTCTCTCTGTCACTGTAGTCTAATGTGTGCATGTGTATAGTCCACACTGCTTGTTACATTTTCTCACTTCTTAGAATGTGATTTATTTCCTGAGCTGCAATGTACTTGCCTTTTCTCAGAATGATACTCTTTTTGTCTTGTCTCTTGACAATCTCTACTCTGGGCCCATTTGCCCAAGGCTGCCACCACAAAGAATGTGTGTATGCAGATTGATCTTCAGAGCTGAGGTCACTCAAAGTGAGAGGAATAACCTGAGGAAATCTGGATTTATACACCTTTCATCAGTTACCCATATTTTTCTTTTCATTTTTAATTTACTTTTATTTATGTAGTAAAGGTGATGTACAGAGGGGTGACAGTTACATAAGTAAGGTAATGAGTATATTTCTTGTTTTTTTTTTTGGTACTGGGAATCGAACCCAGGATGTTGTATTTGCTAGGCAAGTGCTTTGCCACTGAGCTTACATCCCAGCCCCCATATGAGTATATTTCTTGTCAAACATTGTTACCCCCTCCCTAATTTTTCTTCCACTTTCCCTTCTCCATGACTCCCCTACCTCAGAATCACAACAGATGAAAGAAAGACTGAATAAGTGGGATAGCATCAAACTGATGAGTTTCTGTATGGCAAAGGACAGAGTTAAAGGACATAAGGTACACAGAAAGCCTACAGACTAGAAGACCTTCACTTGCCATACAACAGAAAAGGGACTTGTATCTAAAATACACTTACAGCTCAAGAAATTAAATACCCCAAAGACAAACCTCCAGAGAAACAACCACCCCATTAACAAATGGGCTTAAAGACTTAAGGAGAGACTTCTCTGGAGAGGAAATATAAACAGCCAAGAGATACATGAAGAAATGCTCAATATCTCTGGCCATAAAAGAAATGCAAAACAAGTTCATAGCAGCATATTTACCATAGCTAAAATATTGAACCAATCCAGATGCCCTTCGGTAGATGAATGGATCAAAAAATTATGGGCTGGGAATATGGCCTAGTGGCAAGAGAGCTTGCCTCGTATACATGAAGCCCTGGGTTTGATTCTCCAGCACCACATATCTAGAAAACGGCCAGAAGAGGCGCTGTGGCTCAAGTGGCAGAGTGCTAGCCTTGAGCCAAAAGGAAGCCAGGGACAATGCTCAGGCCCTGAGTCCAAGCCCCAGGACTGGCCAAAAAAAAAAAAAAAAAAAATTGTGATACACACACACATACACACACACACACACACACACACACACACACACACACACACACACACACACACACTGGAATTCTATGCTTCTACCAGAAAGAAGACAGTGCCCTATTCTTAAGAAAATGGAAAGACTTAGGAAAATAACCATACTAAGTGAATTGAGCCAAAGAAACACAAACTTTGTGGTCTCCATTACTGATAATAATTAGTATAGGTCTAGGATAGTCCTAACAGATGATCACAATAGGCCAATAGCTATGTAAATATGATCACATAAGAGGATGCTAAGAGAAATGACCTCCAAAATATGGAAAACAAGGGGTTTATCATTGGTTTGTTATTTTCAATATATTATGTGAAATTATTTCTTTTTGCTTATGTTGATCATCCCTATGATTTAGTCGCTGTTGTCACTGTGCCCTGAGTATTTTATATAGTCTGTCTGAATGAGGGAAGGGAAGGGACACATTAAAATGGTGAGACAAAGGGTAAAAGGTGAACCAGTGCAACAGCAATACTTACAAGACAGGAGGGAGCTGGGGAGGAGGGAAGGTGAGAGAAAAATGAGGGAGGGGCTAATGAGTTGGACAAGAAATGTACATACTACCTAACATATGTAACTATAACTCCTCTGTACTAAAAAAAAAATAAAAACAGCATTGAGTTTTCACCTCACCCCAGTTAGAATCTCCATTATCAAGAAATATAATAACAACAGATGTGGTGGGGATGCAGCAAAAGGGGAATGCTACTACACTGTTGGTGGGAATGCAAACTTGTACAACCATTCTAGGAAGCAGAATGGAGGTTCCTCAAAAGACTAAACATAGAGCTCCCTTATGATCCAGCTTTCCCACTTCTGGGCATTTACCCAAATGTTCACAAACCAAGGACATACTACAGTTACCAGCAAATCATGTTCATTGGAGCATTATTTACCATAGCAAAAATACGGAACCAACCCAGATGCCCCTCGGTAGATGAATGGGTCAAGGTGTCGTGTATATACACAATGGAGTTCTGAGCTTCTTTTTAAAGTTTCCTTTGAGCAACATGACCCTAGTCCTAACTATTTGATTGTTTTTAAATTTATTTATTGTTATTGTGAGGTGATGTACAGAGAAGTCACAGAACTGTAACCATTTAAAAACCCAATGTCGTATTGACATAGCTGTCTTATGTGTCCTGAAGAATGTTTTTTTTTTTTTTTTTTTTTGGCCAGTCCTGGGCCTTGGACTCAGGGCCTGAGCACTGTCCCTGGCTTCTTCTCGCTCAAGGTTAGCACTCTGCCACCTGAGCCACAGCGCCGCTTCTGGCCGTTTTCTGTATATGTGGTGCTGGGGAATCGAACCTAGGGCCTCGTGTAGCCTAGGCAGGCACTCTTGCCACTAGGCTATATCCCCAGCCCCTGAAGAATGTTTTAATGGTTAAAATAAATACAAAGATTTGATAATGTGAAAAATACATGAAATTTGAACTTCACTACCTGTTAATAAAGATTCATGATAATATACGACTTACAATTGTTTAGTGTAAATGGAATACTAGTTCGTTTAGAAGGTTATGGCTGCTTTTTTTTTTTCTTGGAAGTACTGAGGAATTGAACTCCAAGTTTTTTTTTTTTTAACTCCAAGTTTTGCACTTGCCCAATAGATGCTTTACTGTAAGCAAAGCCTGCAGCATTTGTACACTGATTATTGTGAGATAGGGCCACACTTTTTTTTTTTGCCAGTCCTGGGCCTTGGACTCAGGGCCTGAGCACTGTGCCTGGCTTCTTTTTGCTCAAGGCTAGCACTCTGCCACTTGAGCCACAGCGCCGCTTCTGGCCGTTTTCTGTATATGGGGTTCTGGGGAATCGAACCTAGGGCCTCGTGTATCCGAGGCAGGCACTCTTGCCGCTAGGCTATATCCCCAGCCCAGGGCCACACTTTTTGCCGGCACCTATTTTTGGTCTCCGATTGGATTATTTTATATTTCCTATGTAGCTGAAATGAGAGAAGTGCATTACTATGTCCAGTTCTTTTCTCCCCCAGGCTTGCCTGGAACTGTAATCTTTATATCTCAGCCTCCTACATAACATGCATGCTAGATGTTTTCTTCTCTACACAACTATTAAATGAAAACAGATCTTGTGTGTATGCCCGGGTTGGTTTAAAATCGCAGTCCTTCCAATCTCAGCTCCTCCAGTGGCTAAGATTGTAGGCATAAACCATGAACGCCTGGCTAGGACTGCATTTAATTTTATGTTGAATAGTTGCAATGATGAAGAAACTACATTTTGTAAGAGGTTCTTTGCAGAAAAAGTCTGCCCTTCCATGTTAGCCACATAACAGAAACTTGTCAATCTTTTCTTTCCCTGAGCACTTTTAATGCATGAAACAATTTGTTTGCTCTGTGTATATCTGTTGCCATCTTAGGGTTATATAAAACGATCTCACTCTCTCTACTTTTTGTTCTAGCAAATTTCAAAGCTCCATGATGGTCCAAATGAGATGTACACTTTTGCCAATCATTTTTAATATTCATTGGTTGAAAGGACAAGGCAATCGTGGAGTGCATGACAACTCCTAAGAAGCCAGTAAGTCAAATTTGTTGTGTTTGTTTCTTCCTGAGTCATAGATATTGAGTGAGCTTTACTATGGATGCTGTGGAAAAATACCATTGCATGTTTTACAATAGAAATTTATTTGCTCACAGTTCTCAAAGCTAAAAGTCCAGGACCAAAGAAGCCACAAGATTGGTTTCTTGTGAGGCCTCTTTCTTTGTATCACCAAGGACCACCTGGCAGTGTGCCGTCTGTGTTTATGAGGACATCAAACATTGTGGAAGAACCCTAGCCCTGTGTCCTAACTTAAGGTTATCTCTTTAAATGCTCTGTCTCTAAATATGGTCACAAAGGGTTCTGGGAATTCAAAATGCAAATCTTGGGGGAAAATAACTCAGCTGTAAAAGATATCATCTTTTGTAGTGGCCTCTATTTAATAGGAATGTGATATATTGGTGTAGGAATAAATAGTGAAGTAATCATATTACAATAGTCTTATTGTCATATTTGGACATAATTGTTTAACAATTCCATATTCAACAATTCCAATAGTTATTATAACAATTCCATAGTTAGTTATGACTGGTATTAATGAGGTTTGGACTAGTTGACTGATTCTGTTTATTTTTTTACATTTCTCATGTGTAGAATATTAGATGTATATTCACCTGTAGAAAAATCACATAATTGAATAAACACTGGGCTGGGCACTGCTGGCTCAATGTTTATAATCTTAGCTACTCAGGAGGGTAAGATTTGAGGATTGAGCTAGGAAGCCAGTCCAGGTAGAAAAAATCTTTAAGACTCTTAATTCAGTCAAAAAAATCTGTAAGTAGAGATATGGCTCAAGTGGTAGAATGCCAACCTTGAGTGAAATATCTAAGTCAGAGCAAGATGACCTGAGTTCAAGCTCCAGTACCAGCACAAAAAATAAAAATATAACAAAAATTGGACACTTTGAAGAGGAAACAGATGGTTGAAAGTAGTAAAGAGTGATTGATACTTTCTAAACTTGTTTTAACATTCCTCTTTAATTTCTGATGGGAACTGGAAGCAGAGCATAAGGAGAGAAATCTAATCAAACAACAGTTTTCTCTTTGTGGTCAAAGCTTTGCTCTGATAGAACCATGATTAGGGGTTGTTATTAATCACCACTCAATACATTTAGGTTTGGTCTCCTAGGCCATATTAGATCCAGGAGGGCCTAATCTAGTGTTTCATCTAAATAAGCATGCTCTATCTAAGAGGCAAACTTGGTTTGTGACTTTTTAATGGAAAATTTGGGAAATTATATAATTTTATAAAGGATAATTACTTAAGATTTTGAGGTAGAGAAAAAAATAGAATTATTTTTAAACTTGAAAATGAAAAAAAAATTGGCCTAACCTAAAGAACATATGGAAGAGCACATTTGGGAACTGCATACTTCTGGGGAAAAAAAAGAGAAGAAAGAAAGAAAAAAAATTTCTCCAGGCTCAGTTTTCCCCCCATCACTGTTATGCTGATTCCAGTTCCAAATATGTAAATTTCACCATAAGAGTATCGGAGAGTGTGGTTGCTCAACGGAAATCACACCAATCACTCTTGTCATTGTCCATGTTCACTTTCTCAGCGTTAGGTCTCTCCCTATAAGACGCTCACAGCTATTGGTTTTACAAGGTGTGCAGTGTGCGTGTGCATGGCACATATACCTGAGTGTGTTCAGGAGACTGTGTGGAGTTGGTAAAGGGATGTGCTCAGTCTCAAAGGAATCGTGAGTGTTACTTGATGCTTTGAAGGCATCAAATAAGTGCTTTCGATTCTTAAAGAGGAAGTGTCCGGATTTAAGGAGACTGCATGCTGAAGTGAGAAAATCACGCCTTCGGACAGAGCACAGAGACCTGTTAGAGCTCCTATTTCCCGGGATATTTTTTAGTAACCCTGAAGAAATGAGCTAACTTCGCCAGTTACCTAATTGTACATATAGGATAGCTGTTTCTACCATAAGGTTGTTTTCTTTTTTCAACCTTTTCACTTTGAAGCAACATTAGACTCACAAGAAGATTTTGAAATAATGCAAAAAAAAAATTAAGGATATACAGACAGGAGGAAAACATTTGGATTGTGAATGCTAAGGCTAGTTGGAGTGGAAAGTGAGGTCATGTTACTCAGGGTTTGGGGGTGAGTTTGATTTGGGGGGGCTACATGGGCACACTGGTTGTAGGGTGCTTCTCAATCTGCAATTCCTGAAGAACTTTAAACCTTCATTGGCATAGTCTGGGCACTTTTGCAACATCTTTGTCAGTGGAGTGGGACTGGGCTTTAATTCTGTCATCTGATGAGGCTCACATAGCACATAGCAGGGCCCTGGTTCTAGAGGGCTCCATTCTTTTTCTGCGGTTGGTGGTGGTAATGGAGCTTGAACTCAGGGCTTGAGTACTGTCCCCCCAGGACATCTGCTCAAGGCTCTCCCTCTAGGAGCCATATTGTCACCCCAGGTTTTATAGTGATTACTTGGAGATATGAGTCTTAGGGCCTTTTTTTTTCCTGCCCAGGCTGGCTTGGAACCGCAATCCTCAGATCTCAGCCTCCTAAGTAGCTAGGATTACAGGTGTGAGCCACCAGTACCTGGCCTAGAGCTCCACTCTTACTGTAATTATGTAACCTTTCCACTTGCTTTCTGTTGACTTTTTTTTTCTTTTTGTTTGAGTAGTAGAACGTGAACTCAGGATTTCTCGCCCTTGCTTGTCAGTTTCATTCAATGCTGTCACTCTGCCACTTGGGTCACAGCTCTACTTCTGACAGTTTGCTGGATAATTGGAGATAAAAATCTTACGGGCTTTCCTGGCCTAGCTGGCTTCTAACCATGATTCTAAGATCCCATCCTTCTCAGTAGCTGGGTGCGAGCCACTGCTGTCCAGTTTGACATTATTCCTTTTAACCTTAAAAACTGAGTTTTTCTACAAACTAGATTCATTAATTATGTTGAAATAAAATTTTACAATCTTCATTGCTATTTGAAATATACCTTCACCCTGAGAGAAGAAAAGTACCCCAAGGCATCTATTTTTCATCTAATAAAGAAAACTATGCAACATAAAACTTCTAATAAGAAGGGTAAAATATTCACATGGGGTGTTCAAAATGTAACAGAAAAAAAGTAGAATGCTTCAAAAGAGAAGGCATATTTCAAGAGGAATAAAAAAATGACAGACTAAAACAGCTCTCAGGACAGAGCTTTTAGAATGGCTCAAAGATATTAACTCTGACACCAGTCAACCTCAATCAATGACTAATTTTATTAGTCTTTGAAAAACAACCTGACACCCCCAAGTGGTTACATAACAGCTGTAGGGGTTTGACCTGACAGGTCTCGACTGCACAAAATTTTCCTTCTTTCTTGTCCATCTGGCTATGGCTGTAGCTTTCACCCTCTTTGGGGAGTTACTGTATACAAGAAGCTTACTTTTATCCTGAGGTACCCATCTCATAGTATTTTTGAAAAACATTAAATGAACTGATTTTGAGGTCCTATGCTATCCTTAAATAAAAGATTTCAAAAGGTTTTGTATATTTTTTGCCAGCAACACTCATTCCTTCTCTGAATGCCTACCATGAGGAAAATAAATTCAGCATTTGTTCAGGATGATCAAACAGGCAAATATTGTCCAGGCTCTTAATTTAAACCTTGTACTAGATAGTATACATGCTAGATTCAGTCGAGGAATATGATTATCCCTATCTCCAGTTAACAAAATCAACTCACTTCTACCCTTAATAGTCTATATGGAATGTCAAACATGTAGACCAATTAGTAAATTTCTTTTCTTTTTCTGTTTTTTCTTTATTGTCAAGGTGTGATACAGAGGGGTTACAGATTCATATGAAAGGCAGTGAGTGAGTACATTTCTTGTTCTACTTGTACCTTCTCCCTCATTTCCCCCCTCCCCTCCCCCTTCCCCACTCCCCACAGGAGTTATGCAGTTGGTTTACATCAAATGTTTTTGTAAGTGTTGCTTTGTGAATGGCTTGTCTTTTTGTTCTTTGTCTCTCGATTTTGGTATTCCCTCTCCCTTCCCCAGTTCTAATACCCATATAAACAGTATCCAGGGTACTCAGATGTGATACAGTGGTAGTGAGTGATACAGCTACAGGAAGGGAGTTCAAGAGAAACAAAACTAAACAAGCCAATCAGTCAAACAAACAGGCAAGGAAAAAGAGAAAAAAAAGTAGTATGAGTTCACATGGCATGTTGAGAATAATTATAACAGTGGTATAACTCTTGTTTCCATAATGTGGAGTTCATTTCACTTGGTATCTTCTTATGTGATCATATAGGTGTAGCTATTGGGGTACTTTGGCCTTCTACCATGACTAGCCTATTCATGCACTAGCTATTCTCTATGAGGGACACCATAGGGTTTGTGTTCCTTTGGGTCTGGGTTACTTCACTTAGCATGATTTTATGTCCAATTCCTTCCATTTCCTTATGAATAGGAAGTGTCATTCCTTCTGATGGAGGCATAGAATTCCATTGTGTATATGTACCACATTTTCCTGGCCCACTCGTCTGCTGAGCGGCATCTCAGTTGGTTCCATGTTTTAGCAATGATGAGTTGTGCTGCGATGAACATAGTTGTGCTGGTGGCTTTAGTGTGGTCTTGCTTGTACTATTTATTCAACCTCATTTAAGTGCTTTATTGTCTAATATACTTTTATCCAAATTTTGAGGTTAAACTTTAGCTACCAAAAATATCAGATTTTTTTCTTGTCAAATTTAGTAGATTACAGGGATTTAAAAAATACCTTTATTCAGAGAAACAACTGCCCCCCTTAATAAATGGGCTAAGACCTAAAAAGAGACTTCTCTGAAGAGGAAATGAGAATGGCCAAGAGGCACATAAGGAAGTGTTCAACATCATTAGCCATAAAATAAATACAAATCAAAACAACACTGAGAATCCACCTCAACTCAGGAAGACTGTTCATTATCAATAAAACTAATAACAACAGATGCTGGTGGGGATGTGGCCAAAGGGAACCCTACTACCCTGTTGGTGGGAGTGTAAACTTGTTCAACCACTCTGGAAAGCAGTGTGGAAGTTCCTCAAAAGGCTAAACATAGAGTTCCCCCATGACCCAGCAGCCCTGCTTTTGGGCATCTACCTAAAGGATTACAAGCAAGACCACACTAAAGCTACCAGCACAGCTATGTTCGTTACAACACAATTTGCCATCACCAAAATATGGAAACAACTCAGATACCCCTCAGTAGATAAGTGGATCAAGAAAATGTGGTATATATACATAATGGAATTCTATGGTTCTATCAGAAAGAATGACATTGCCCCATTCATGAGGATATGGGAGGACTTGGAAAAAATTATACTAAGTGAAGTGAGCCAGACTCAATGAAACATAGACTCTATGGTTTCCCTCATTAGTAATAACTAGTACCCGTATTAGATAGTCCTATGATGATGTTAAATGAAATGAACTTCAAGTTATAGAAGTGTTTATCATTGTTGTTGTTATTTTCAATGAACCATGTGACATTATGCCATTTTCTTTTTTTAACGTTTATTTATCTCTTTATTGTTAAAGTGATGTACAGAGGGGTTACAGTTTCATGCATAAGGTAGTGCATAATTTCTTATCCAACTTGTTACATCCTTCCTCATTTTAACTCACCTTCAGTCCTCCCCATTTTTCTTCCCCCATGAGTTGGTTTACACCACATAGTTTTGTAAGTCCCCGTATTGCTGTTGCATTGGTTTGTCTCTTTAGCCTTTGTCTCTTGATTTTGATATTCCCCTTCCCTTCCCTAGTTCCAATGTACATATATACAATATCCAGGGTACCAAAATCAGTTACAGTGACATCAGGGGTAAAACCATGGGGAAGAAAGACAAAAGGAAAAGGGCATAATTTCACATGGCATGTTGAAAATAACAACATTGACAAACCACTTGTTTCCATAATCTGGAGTTCAAAGTTCATTTCTTTTGAACCAATGCAACAGTGATACTTACAAAACTATATGGTGTAAACCACCTGTACAACTCGGGGGGTGCAAACTGGGGAGCGGGGAATATGGGAGAAAAATGAGGAAGGAGGTAACAAGTTTGATAAGAAATGTACTCACTGCCTTACATATAAAACTGTATCCCCTGTGTACACCACTTTGAAAATAAATTAAGTGATTAATAAAAACAAAATAAAAATACTTTTATAGAATGTATTAGCCACTCATTGGGAGATTTTTCATTGTTCCGTGTCCACATATGGGTACCATGTACCAGTCAAAACTCTCCTTCTTCTTCCATAAACAACCATATTCATCCTAATCTTCTCTAAATTACCCCTCATATATCTTGCTAGTTTCTATCCCCCAACAGAGCCAGTTTTACCTTCCTGTCATTTGTTTTCATTTTAATGTACATTTTTTCCTGAGTATGCACATTTATGCCATCTTTATATATTAACACAATATAGTCCAGTATTATTCATCACTCATTTTATCCCCTCTTCTACCTCCCAATTGTCCCCCACAGTTACAATCATGGTAGGTCTGTCTATCTATTACCCGTCTGTCTATCTATCTGTGTATCTGTGTATCTCTCTATCTCTGTGTGTAGTATATATAGATATAAAGGTAGATAGATGCATATACTCTTTTATGTCTGGATTTCACAAATAAGCAAAAACATATATTTTGAGTTTCGAGCTTGACTTATCTTTGTCAACATGACAATCTCCAGTTTCATTTATTTTCTTATAAATAGCACAACTTCATTTTTCTGACTATATTTTCCTTATCAATTCATCTGTTGTAACAGGGCCCCTCTGATGATTTCAGAGTTTAGCTCTTGTAAACAGAACTGCAATAAACATGGGGGTTTGTAGATATACCCCTTGTATATCGATTTTGTACTGCTTCTGAATGATAGGATGAGGTCATCAGTAGATTTGTTTTAGTTGTTTTTTTAGGAGCTCATCCTGATTTCTATAGTGTTTGCACTCGTTCACAATCCCGGCAATAATGTCTGACAGTTCCTTTACCCCGCATTCTTACCATTGGTTGCTGTTTGTATTCTTCATGATGGTTGCTGTGCCTGTATTGAGATGGAATCTCAGTGTCATGTTTTGATTTATTTATTTTTTTTAATGGCTAAGGATTTTGAACATTTCTTCACTTATCTAAGTAATTTTCATTTCTTCTTCACAAAATCGTTTAATTCATTTGTGTGCTTTGAATTAGTTAGGTTATTTTTTGTCTCCTTGTATATTCTAGATATGAGTGCTTTATCCATTACAATACTTTATCCCATCCCATGGACTGTCTCTCTTTATGGGGGGTAGGGTAATTGTTTCATTTCCTATGTGGTATTGCTCTCATTTTCTGAGCTGTTGTGGGGTCTATTAAGGAAACAATTCTCTGTGCCTATACCTTTCTTGGGTTTTTACATGGGCAAAATTTCTATTGAAAGAAACATATGCACTAAGAGGTAATGTGTGGAAATCAAATGATTATGGTTTATTTATAGCTGGAATTTTTCCCATCATTGAGTTCATTTAAATTTATTCATTAGCTGAAATAGAAATTGGCATAGTTTTGGAAGATAACTGCAGCGATAGTCCCAGAGAGCAATAAGTATCTCAGCTTTCGATTAGAAGAGGAACAGGCTGTACAAGTTTCCATTCTTGTTCAATTGTTATCAAGAGAATGGATTCATGTTGTGCCATTTTCTGTTTCTTTGCCACTTTTTTGTCACAAGAACAAGATAGGAAAATCTCAATGGCTAGGTTACCCATGAAAGCTGTAAACCATTCTGTTTTAACCTTTTATGTAGCCTCATTTTGATTGACTAGCTATTCTCCCTCTTTCTCCTGTTACCAATGATGTTAAAAGAAAAGGAGAGAAATAGCTACCCAATCAAGTTGGAGAACATTAGAAAGGTCAGAGGCGTGGACTTTGCTGCTACCTTTCACAGCATGGTTGAAACATTTTTATAAAAGTAAAAACCTTATTCTTGTGACAAAGATTGCAATAAGAATAGAAAATGTCAGATCAAGAACCTATTCATGGGCCGATGATTGTGATGGGAATGAAAATAGTGCACACTTTACCCTTTCTTTTTATAATCACAGTAAAGCAACTTCATGTGGTGCTGCTTAACTAAACTCCAGAATTCTGAAAGTAGGGTAAAAACAATCCAAAGGAACCATGAGGCATAATGTGAGAAGAATCCACATTTAAGTGACCACCCAGGGTATTACCAGGTCTCAGTTACAGAAATGTGGGTGGGTGGCTTTAACTAATTATTTAGTAAGACTGGACTGCAGATTAACTACAGATCTTTAACAGAAATTGTCACTTCTGTATCTGTGTTACTTTCAAATATTAAACTGTGAACCTTTATGATGTAGATCATAAAGTGCAATTCTAAATACACATAAGCTAGTAACTAGGTCATGATCAAAATGAAACATATAAAGGTTAGATTTTTTATGTGACTACAAATGATAAATTATCTAAAAATTTCTTTCTAGGTTATTCCTTGTGAAAGACTGTATGCTGAGTCATTTAGTATGTTCAAAGATGACAAAACCAACTTTCATAGGGTATTTTGTTAAAGAAAAAAACACCCCGAACTGTATGAAGTCCAATTAGGCTCCTTCCTAGTTTGAAGTGTGTGTGTCTATAACTCCTATATGTATATATGTGCATATATACATATTTTGATGGTTTTGCTATTATTACCACTCTAGTAATATGACTAGAAAATAAAATAAACTGTCAAAAACATAATTCTTTTACTGAGAAAGAAAACAGTGATAAAAGACAATTCTTGTTGCTCCCTACCTCAATAATTTTAATGTTTAAGTGCTTAGTGTTCCGGGACAGAGTGAGGGAAAGGGTGACATTGTCCCAAAAGGAATGTACTCTTTACCTGACTTATGTAACTGTAACCTCTCTGCACATCATCTGTATAAGAGCAATAAAAATTTATTTGGTGTGACCCTAGTATCTGCCACCAGAGTTATAGCTTTGGGATCCTACAAATTCATCTCAGCTCTCCAGTTAGCAAATACCAATCAAAACAAAAAGAGCCAGTCAGAAGAATATACCATATATACCATGTACACACACATATATAATACACACATGTATACATATAGTATAACACATATTTATACAACATATATATGTAATAGATCCATAACCTGACATTTTTTTATTCTTATCACAAGAATATCTCTGGAGGGATAATCAAGAGCAGACTGGGACTTTTAGACTTTAAAAGACAGAGATTTAAGATTAAAGAAAGATTCTAAATACATATTTTGATCAGAGAACAGTAGATGTATCATTTGTGACCACTCCATTTACACATCTCTGGGAACTTTGGATTACTTTTCCATTTGTGGAAAGATCCTCACATTTAAAGGCTACACCTTAGCTTTAAGCATTAAACATCAGTTCAAGCTGTTTTCCCCATATGCTCCATTGTATAACGTTATATAACAAAACTTGCAAAGCCTGCAAATGCTGGAATATAGACTGGGGTGGGCAGATAGATACATAAGGATAAAGTTGAGCTCAAAGTAAACCTCAGGCTTCCCTCCTTGAGAGAAGGGACCAGGTCTTCTTCCGACAGTGTCTACAATCTGTCAAGTGCTCAATAAAGATTTTATAAGCGTAAGAGTGAGTGGCTTTGCTGGTGTGTCACTGTGAGCACTAGCATGTCATGTCACAGGCCACACACTCCGAGAGTGCAGAGCTCCAGGCCTGGTTAGTCAACCAGCTCAGTGGAATCCATGTCATGGAAGCAGCAGTAGGAGCTGTGCTTTTGAAAGTAGGAATTTGTGGCCCATTCTGTGTGTGGTTTGGATTTGAAAGTTTAAGAAGACACCTGTGGGTTTCCTATGGCCCTCCAGTTTCCTACAGAAGAACCCCAGAATTCAGACCTGAGCTGTGAACTGCAGGAGCCTCTGGGAAGGTAAGCAGCGCCCAGTACTCCAGACACCTGCAACATCATCTCAGGATTACAGTCACAGAGTTTCTCATAGCGTGAATGAGTTATCATAGATCTGGAATACTGCCTTTGCTGCCTCTCACTTGTTAGGCCTGTGCTCCAAAGAGCGTTTCAAAGAAGGCGGAAGGGTCCTGTGGTTGCAAATGATTTGATTCAAGGGGCTGTAATGAAAAATCCTGGGGAGGGTGAGATCAGTGTTCTGTCTGCCGTGTGTGGGGCGGGGTGGGGGGGGGGCAATAAATGCAAATGGCTTTCTTTTATGACTCTGAGATTCAGAGCCAAAATGTAAGCACGAAGTTATTTTTCTTCAACTTGGTTTGTGCTGATTTTGTTTTCTGGACTAAATTGTTCACATTATTATTAAAAGTTCAAAGGAAGTGGTTCTGGAGTTTTGCTTTCTTCTCTAGCAGAGACCCTGTCAAGCATCAGCCTCTAGCACAGAGTTACTCAAAACTGTGGCTCGCTCCTTCCTTCCTTCCTTCCTTCCTTCCTTCCTTCCTTCCTTCCTTCCTTCCTTCCTTCCTTCCTTCCTTCCTTCCTTCCTTCCTCCTCCTTCCCTCCCTCCCTCCCTCCCTCCCTCCCTCCCTCCCTCCCTCCCTCCCTCCTTCCTTCCTTCCTTCCTTCCTTCCTTCCTTCCTTCCTTCCTTCCTCTTTATTTCATTTGGTCCTTGGGAAAGGCTCCGGGGTGGTTAGTTAGGAAGTTGCCCATGGCTAGAGGGAGAGGCTCAGGTGGAAACCCTGATGTCACGCGATGCACAGATGGCCTCCAGAGGCTGCTGGACTCTGGGGTTCTCTAGTCGTGCTTGAGGGTGAGATGTTCGAAGAGATACTCGCCCAGCCCGGCCTGAGGGGAAGCCAGCCTGCGGAGGTTGGTTAGGTAGGTGGTCACCCATCTTCTTGATGAGCTTCACCTCTTCATCCAGGAAGTGGTTCTCTAGGAAGTCACAGCGATGGGGGTCTGTGCGTGCAGAACCCAAGGCATGAAGATCCAAAATGGCTTGGTTCAGGTTCTTCTCCAGGTTCAGGGTGGCTTCCATGGCTTCCACGGTTTTCCCCCACTCATCTTCAGAAGGCTTCTGCACATCCTGGAACAACACGCGCGCTGGTTCTGCATCTTCGGTGGCCCTTCTTTCTTCTCTAGAGGGAAAGTTCTTCTCTTGCAGTATTATTAACTCCTGAAAAGAATGCTTATATTCTGAATCAATGTTCTGAAAACAGGTCAACTCCCATAGAGGATATCCATAGAGGATAATTGAATGGATTTTCCATGACAGGGATGAAGAGTCTTGTGTGCTGGCCCTTGGTTTGATGTGAAAGTACAAGTGTGCCAAACATGTTTTTGAGAGCAAAATGAAATTTATTGTTGTTGTTAGTTGCAGTTACCAAGGCTTGAATTCAGGCCCTTGCACTTGTGCGGGTTCTTTACTAGGCGCCCTCTCTCCCACCTGCTTCTGGTTGAGCTCCTTGATGTGGTAATTCAGAGTGGCAATATTGTAGACTTTGCTGCCCAAATTGGCTTTCAACCACAGTCCTCTAGATCTCAGTCTTCTGGATAGGTAGGATTATTACAGGCATGAGCCACTGGTCTTTACCCAAGCAAAATATTTTAAAACTCTATGGAGAGATTTTCATAGAATCACAATTCTTTGGCTGACTGGATATTAAACCCCATTCAGCTCCTTAAATGTCATATGACTGATTAGAATACATGCATTTCTTCAGATGACCATAGGTTTTCATGTGTTTTAATCCTTTTCTTAATTTTATATCAATATTCAAAGAATGACATAGGTTGTCTTTGAAATGTAAATCAACGTCCTGGCACATTATCTTTTTGTCTGTCTGTCTGTATGTACTTTTGAGACAGAATGTCAAAATTTAGGCTGAACTCACAACCCTTCTGCTTCGGATACCCAAGTCCTAGGCTACAGTAATGAATCACTATGCCTGATCTCATTTGTTATACGGGATTCTAATTTTATTATAAATAGGTAAAACCAGTCCCTGTAGATTTAGTATCAGACACACAAAAACTTAATAATTCAAAGAAGAGAGACTAGTTATAAACCTGGAAAAGAAGCAGTGAAAGGAGGAGAAAGAAACAGTGAGCTTTCTTTTTGTGGGCATGATTTTGAGAAATTTGGAAATGGAAATAAATTATCCTGACACAACTCTTCAGTTTGGGGGAGTATAATTATAAATGCTGCAGAGTAGACTATATATTTTTCTGCCAATGATTGTGGGGGTCCTTCACCCCCAGCGCTCTCCTGGCCAACGGGAGAGGCAGGGAAGCGAACCCTGACCCAGGGGAGCCAAGAAAAGGTGAAAGGTCAACAAACCAGCCCCCCTTTTGCCAGAGGACAATCAGACAGCTCGGGAGTTGGTCTTGCAATCTCAGTTTATTTGGGAGGAGTCACAGTCTTAAAAGGGCCAGAGAGTGGCAGGAGGGGGAGGGGTGTGCGCACCTAGCTAGGGGCTATGAGGGGCGGGCTGAGCTGTTCGTCAAGGGTGGAGGGCCCAGGGACCAACCCTAAGAGGCGGCCTAATTCTACTTTACAGCCCACAGGACCGCCTCTGGGTTCACTACCAGGCGCCATCTTGGCTACACGTGGTCCCAAGGCTGGGAGGCGGGGCCAGCTAGAACCGCCTTTCCGGTTCTGCAGGGCTATCTAGGACCACCCCTTCCGGGTTCCAGTAACAGCCACGCGGCCCCAGGGCTGGGAAAACAGGCAGGCCAGCTAATTGCCTCTTAATGATGCAAGGCATCCGGGAGGACCCCCACAAATGATCTTCAATTCAGGAAAAAAAATGATCCAGGTATCTTTGGAGCTGCAAGGCAGCTGAGGTGATGTTGCTTATTTTCAAGTCTTTAGTTTTTAAATTTTGATAGTATTACGGTTTGTACTAAGGGAATCTCATTTACTAGGCAGGTGCATGACAACGGAGCCATGCCTCCAGTTCTAGTTTTACATCTTGATTTGTCAGGAATTGTAGGTATCCAATAATTAATCAATCTAGGTGCAAGTCTAGGAACTTAGGTGATAATAAAACTCACAACCAATATCTACACAACCTTTGCTGTAAATGGCCAGTGACTTTTTCCTTAGGAAATGCACTTCAATTGTAAAACTTATTAGAATGTTTTTCTTTTACTACACTTCAATCTGCCTCTTTATAATTTCCAAGCCTTGCCCTGAAATCTGCTTTGTGGAACCTCACTGAACCAATTAAATTTTGCATTGAGACTAGAGGCTATTCATATATTTGGCATAGTGACTTAGCAAAATCCATAACCTAAGAGTCATACATATTGTGCTCTTTAAACATAGTTATTGAGGCTGTTTTGTTCCTCTTCATTGGTCCCGTAGATTGCAAATATTTTAAAATGTATTCTGGAATATACTTAAATATATATTTAAATGTCTTCTTTCATCTAAAATCTATACTTCTTATGATACAGAATAGAAAATCTTTAAAAAAGGGAAAATCTTGTCCTTTTTAGTGCTTGATAATAGAGCTCATGATAATCTAAAACCTCCTGTTAATTATCCCCTGTTGATACCTCCAGGCCAATCAGCATGTCGTCTCCCTTCTGTGCTAGTGTAGCCACTGGGCAGAGAAAGGAGGGGAGGGATGATTGTACTAAAGACACTGTCAATAATTTAAGAGTAATAAAATAATAGTACATTGAAGCTGATTATAGTTTTGGAAATCATCTAACACTGGCTACTGAACACTGATGAAGCAAACTGATTGAATCAACCACAGCTTAGCTTAAAAATGGTTACCTTCAACTTAACTTAAGAAAATTACCCAGCTAGAGATTTAAGTAGCAAAAGGCAACATGATATTTTTGAAGGTCATAATGTACTATTATTTGATTGTCTTTTAAATATTCAGCCTCTGATCACTTTAAAATCTTGGAAAATTATGCTACTCTATCCCTTCTTTTTCTTTTTCTTTCTTTGTCTCTTTTTACTTATTTCAAAAAGCAAAAGGACAGAGTAGCAGAAAAAAAGATGTGATAGCACACAGAACAGGAAACCACAGAAGAGAACTGTTTCTTTATCTTGCTCCCTGGCCGTTACTTCTTCTAACAGCGAGTGAGGAGCGAAGGGCCTTCCTGTCAGATAGCAGTGTGAAGGGCTTTGATGGGGAGGTTAACGTGAAAGTTCCCTCCAGACCCTCTGCACATTTGGAACTCCAGTCCAGGACAACAGGATTCCAGGACCAAAGAGAAGGGTATCCTATTGTGCTCCATGCTAGTTGTCATTAGGCAGAAGAATATAACACACTTGGCCACAAGTCCATCTGCACACATCTGTGGACTTGGAGATGCTCAGATTTACAGTTTACATGCCAGAAGAAGCACCAGAGATTCTGACAAAAATATGCTCCACATGGGACCAGGATAGCCAGTGAAGACTAATGATGGTGACATCATGGTTATGAGATTGGCTTGTGAATACAGGTGATCTGCTCAATGTTATTTACCCCCTTGCTGTGGATTGGGTCTGGACTGCTCCTCAAAGTTCCATGTGCAAAGGAAAGGTCTTTGGCCTTCGCCACTGGTGGACAGAACTGTTCAGAAGGTGAGTGTTAGTGGAAAGAAGATGGGTCACTGAGAGTATGCTCTTAAAAGGAATATTAGGACTCTGCCCATTCCTGTCATTTTCTTTTTTTGCTTCCAGGTCATGAGAAGGCAAACAAGATTTTCCCATCACTGACTCCAGCCATGATATACTGAACAGCCTGCCACAAGGCCAAAGCAACAGGGCCAAGTCAAAATGGCTGCACTGAGTCCTTTGAAATTGTGACCCCCCCCCAAATAAATCAATAAATCTTCCCCTCCTTTAAGGTGGTTATCTTAACTATCTTGTCAGCATGAGAAAAAGCTGACTGACACAAACAGCCCTTTAATGTCAAATTTTGTCATACCTAAAATCAGAATTAGATTATTATTAAAAAGATTAATTTTTGGTACCAGGAACTGAACGCAAGGACCCAAAATATGCTCAACTTCACAGCTATATTTCTAGCCCTGGTGAAGTTATTCATATGAGCCAACTTCATAAAGTTACTGAGAGGGCTAAAGAAAACTATGCTTATGCAGTACTTAATATGATACAAAGTACACAGGAAATAGCACATGCAGATTTACAATGCTGATTATTTCTTTAGAAATGTCTTTGTAGTGCATCTTTAGAACTACAATAGCATTCAAACATTATGAGCACTACTTCCCATCTTATTTAAAATTTCAAATGTGGAAAGGCAAAATGTAAGAGTGGCAGAAAGGGTTGGATGTTCTGGCCTGGAAATCAAAATTCCATGAAACAGAGGCAAAGAGAGTGCTGATATGTCCTGTGGCCTAAGTATAATCCAAAATAGCTATCAAGACTAAGACTCAACCACAGTCCAGAAGGTTAATACCATACAGAATGCCTTTTGTGTGCTATCCATGAAGTCATTTAACCCATGGAACCAATGCATAAACTCCATACCTCTGTGATTCCATTTCAAGTAGAGAAGAAGGAGCTTCAAGTAGAGCTTGAAGGAGGTGACCAACTTGTAGGAGTTAAACTGTGTTTGTTAGCTTTCTAGCACTGTAGTGAATATTCCAGATAGCTAACTTGTAAAGAGAAAAGTTTTCATGTCTTTATGATCCTAGAGGCTGTGGTCTGTGCCCTCTATTCTTAAGCTTCTGCTGGGAGGGACAGCACGTTATGGCAGGAGGAAAGGGAAGGTCGAGACAGTTCATCTCATGACCAGAGAGCAAATGAAGACACGAGGAGGCCAGAGTCCCAGAATCCATTTCAAGAGCATGTCTCCATTAACCCAAAGACTTACCATGTCTCCATTAACCCAAAGACTTACCGTCAGGCATTACCTCTTAAGTTCTCAAGAGCCCCATTGGGGAAACAAAACCTTTCAACACACTATGTTCCTTTAACATACAAAGGCCTCTGAGGAGACATTCCAGATCCAAACTACACAAGAGACTTCAACATGATTGTCATAATTACCTTGTACATCAGGAAATGTTGAAAGGCTTCCCGCCACCTAGTGGCAGAATACCCCAACTGCAGATTGATTTTGCTTATCTGAGGAATGAGAAAAAACTTCTCACTTAAAAATTTAGCAGAAACCTAAGATTTTAGAATTCATAAAGGGAATTTGATTCAGTATTTGTCAACATGTCAACCAAAAAATCTGATTAGGTGTCATAGTACATTATAGGAAAATACAGAATTCATTTATGTTCAGAAAAACGGGCTGGGACTTCATCAGGATTAAAATCTTGGACACCTTTTTTTTCTTTGAATCGGTGTCAGGGAGATTTCTTTCCTCTGATGTGAAATAGTGACAACATTGCATGCTTTTAAAATTCCTCCATGCAGTAGAAATAGTACACATTCGAAAAACTGAGAGCACAATCTCTGGCACAGTGCAGAACGGATGCTCAGTAAATGGTAATAGACTCTACTTCTTGAGCATGGTGAATTTATCAGCTGTGAGGGACAGGATCAGGGGAGGAAGTAGAGCAATTGCGGTGGGGAAGGGGCCCCTGCAGCAAAGTAGAGACAGGAAGGAGGCTTATAAACTTGTGTTTCACTTCCTCAGATTCAATTCCTAGACATTGAAATGTAATTTAAGTGATTTTCATGGGAGGAGGGTAATTATGGCTAAATTTCTTCTTTACACATGGATGAAAATCTAGAAGTAGGATATGCTTTACTCTATTGGTAGCAATAGTAATATAACAAAATGATATAGTAATCCTCTATAATGATGTAACACTAAATGATATAGTGATGCAGTCTTTTATGGGTACTGGTATGGTCTTACAATAAGGAGACTGAAAAGTAAGATGTAGTGTATCACTGCTCAGCTTCTTTTTTTTAAACACACACACACACACACACACACACACACACACACACACACACACACACCACACCCCTAAAGTTCAATAGAGTATCCCTCAATCACCTACAGTTTTACATTAGTGACTGGATAATAATTTAGAAAAATTAGTTTCCCCCCAAAGAACTTGAGACATATTTGTAAAATTCAGCAATTTTTTGATAGGATTTATTTTGGAAAGTTCTGAGGTTTTATGATTTACGTTGAGATATGTGAAAATTGAAGTTGCATTTTTCACTATACATCAGATCTTGGTTTTAGTCCATCTTTGGTAATTAATTCTTTCACTACCCATATACTTGTCATGTGACTGTGTTGCTGCTTTGACTCACCTGACATTTCACAAGGACACAGTAAACATTTGATAGTTCAGTCCAATGGTAAAGTGCTAAGACAATTCTGTCCCTGTGGGCCTCAGGGAATTCTGACATTCCAGGGCATCTAAACCCCAGAGGTGAGAGATGAATAGGCATCTACTCTTCTCTTTTACTCACACCTGAGCTGTTGAAGACATTCCCTGGGGACTGCCCAAGGGGCTTAATGGAAGTAGACAAGTGTCTCTAGCAAGTCACAAAAGAATATTTGCCTTTCCTTGCAGATGCTCTGGATGACATCAGGAAACTGTAAAACTGTCCTTACTCCTGTTTTCAACAGTTTCCTGCTCTATAATCTCCACTCAGTTCCTTGTGATAAACAGCTATTCTCGTGAAAGGAAGTGGAAAGTCCTTTTGAAACACCCAGTTGCCTTTACCATTGACACTTAATAAGCATAGTTGATTCAAAAATAGTACCCAGGAAGACCCAGAACTTCCAAGGTCTCAGAATTGCAACATTGAAACAAGCAGTACCTGAAAAAGGCATTGGTATGGTTGGACACACATGGTGGGGGGTAATTATCTTTCATAGTTGGTCTGCAGAGCTCAGTAGAGGCCTGTCTCCAAAGCCATCTATAGATGTTCCTTTCTTCCCTTATCAGCATCATCTCATAGGACACCCTGTTCGAGAAGTCTTTATGAAAGTCTTCAGGTACCAGCCATTGGTTCCTTCTCCATGCACCCGTTTGTGAGGATGAGCTTCGATAGGGCTTTGTCTCATGGATGCCACAGAGAGCAAGAGTAGCTGTGGAAACTAAGGGAGAGTCCTAATCTCTCCTAGAATATGTGGCAAGGTTCCTGCTCATGGCTGAAAACACACACTGCCCTGAGTGAGATCTCCCAGCCAGGAAGGATGAAAAGCTCTTATTTTGCTTCCTGTCCTCAGAGAAAAGCTAATAGGCAACTATTCAGACGAAAGGGGGATCAACAGCTAGGTGGAGGAAGTTTCCCCAGGTTTAGAGTCGTGCTACCTGGGTAGTAGTAACTGACCAGTGTCTCTTTATCTCTTCCCCTGTTTTTATTTTTTAAATACATTCTCTCCCTCTCAACTCCCCTTCCCTCTCTTTCGCAGGCATCTGATTCCCACTGGCCTCTTCTATCTTAAATGTTCTGGTGTGGAAGACCTTTGCTATGGGTATACAGCTTAGTACTGCATTGGGAAAGCTTATTTCATTTTTCCCATAATGTTGCTCAATCTCCACTAAATTTAAGTTTTGTATTCCATGAGTGAGAATAATCCATCGAGGCACAACTTAAGGTGGGAAGGGGTTTTATTTACAAAGGGATTTTATTTACAATCGAAAACTCAGAACCAGAGCCACCCTCCACCTCCTAATGCTTGCCTGCAACTACCTTGTCCTGGGTTAGTTACCCAGAACCCAGGCCTGAGACCTGTCTTGACCTGAACTCTGAACCTCCACCTTAATTTCTAACCACCTCAGCCTCCCAGCCTCCAAATGTCCAAACCTCCAGAGGAGCAAGCTTCCTTCCTGTAGGACTCCCCTCTCCTCAAGATTTAAGCCTCATCAAGCCTCCCTACAGGCTTTAGGCTTCTCTGCTGGCCTCAGGCTTCAGACTCTCCCTCAGGCCTCAGGCTCCAGACTCCTCAGCAGGTCTCAGGCCTCCAACTCTCCCTCAGGCCTCAGGCCTCACTCTGGTCTCAGGCCTTGAACTCTCCCTCAGGCCCAAGGCTCCGATGGGTTCTGCCTGCTCCTCCAGTCAGGTCCGGCTCACCGCTCCGCTCCTCTTAAGACCCGCTGGGCTCTGTTCCTCCCCTTGTTGCCGGTTTGGACTCGGGCCTCCTGCTCCACTGGTCTGGACTGCGGGCCTCCCCTCCATGTGGGTCCAGAATCCAGCTTCTTCCTTGCCTCCTTCCCCTATCCTCTCCTCCTTTCTCCTCTCTTCTCCCCCCCCCCCCTTTTCTCCGGAAGTCCTCCCCTTTTTATCTCCCAGTGCTGGCAGTGGGCGGGGGAGGGGGGGGAGGTTCTGATCCCCTCAACGTGGGGCGGGATCTCCTCTTTCTTTTGCAGTGGGACGTGTCAATCACGTCAACGTGGGGAGGGGCTTCTGCCCCTCAGGTTATCACACAAGTTGCCTTCCACAGAAATCTAAATTTTCATTTTATCACTTAAATTAGGTACATTCACTTTTACCTCATTTTGTGGGAACATTTGCTGGCTGGGAGGTAGATTTTCACAAAAATTAAAGGTCATGAAAGCAACAGATCAAAAAGCTATTTAAACACAATTGAAGATAACATCATGTTATCAACATCCATTGACTCTGAATCTTCTGATGTGTGGAACGCACTACTGGGAGTTGAATCTTTTTGATTTTGAAATTTCTTCTGAGTTTTAAGTTTATTAATATTAATATTATTTTACTGTGTTTGATAAAAAGTACATGTAATCCATGAATAAGGCAGGCTTACTGTACTATTAGATTGTTTGGAACATAAAGCCTTAGGAACTACAAAGTAATCCACTGTGTACATTTACTATAAATTCAATCACCTATGTAATTTGATATTGAAATTAATCCAGTTACTCAGTAATGTAATAAATAGTGCAATGAAAAACTTTGTACCTCTTAGGTCCTCATTTCCAATGATCAATTCTGTTAAGTAAAAAGAAATAGAATTTTTTGTTCAAATAGTTCTTTAAATCATGCTATAAAATCACTGTACACCAAGGTTTTGCCCATTTAAGGAAGTTTTAGACACATGTCCTGACTGGCTTCCGTGGAGAAGCAGCAAACACTAGATCAGGAGGTAAGCATGACAACTGTGTTGGGTAAAGGAAGGAATGTGTTACCGGAGCTGCTACTTTCATACCTTGAAGGTCTCCTTTTTACTGGCTACTTTGCACACTTTGAAAAAGTTACTCAACCAACTCATGATTCTGGTATTGTTTTTCTCACTTCTCCAAATGTATGTAGTCATTAGTGTAGGTGGTTTGGACAGGGAATTCATGTCATGCAATGCTCTTGGTGGTTATTTATTTTATTTGTTTCTTTGTTTGTGTATGTGCATGAGGGGGGAGAGTGTGTGTGTGTGTGTGTGTGTGTGTGTGTGTGTGTGTACTGGAGTGCTGGAAACTGGAGACAAGAATCTTCATCATGCTAAGCACACATTGTACCCCTGAGCTCAAACCCCAATCTCTTTGCTTTATAGTCACATTGGCTACAAAGTTTTCAGAACCATCTTGACCATGAATTTGTGTGGCATTTCCTCAAGACTCCAGATTATGAATGTTTAGTAGGAATGCTTCCACAGAGAATTTAAACAATGATTTTCTTGGTATTTCAGAACCCATTTGGAAGATATATATATATACATATGTATATATATATATGTACACATATATATATACATATATATATATCCATCCTTTATATATACTTTGTAATTTACAGTGAGGTATGGGAAAGTTGAAGTTACATTTCCTGGATATATTAGTGGCTCTCGTCTGAAGTATGAGCCTGGGCCACTGAAGGTGAGGCTGACAGGGTCTTCATTACCAACTTGCTATTTTGTACTTTGTAACTGATGTGTACCTTTTGGGTAGACATTGGAGAATATCCTTCTTTCAAGTTTCCATCTTTGTGCATGTTTCATTATGTATTCAATATACATAAAAGTGTATGTATATATTTGCACACTGATTGTGTGCAAATACTTAATTGTTTTTAATTTTTTGATGGTACAGAGAATTGATTTTAAGGCTTTGCCTTGACTTTAAGGCTGAGCAAGTATTCTAACAGCTGAGTCCTGCCCCCAACCTTTGGGCCTCAGGTAGCTTTTGAATAGATGCTTTTCTTTTTTTTTTTTTTTCTCCCCAGGTTGGTATGGGCCCTGATCCTCCAATTTAGACAGGTGTACACCCCTGTACCCAAGTTATTATTGGTTGAGATAGACTGGCGAACTTTTTGCGTTAGCTGGCTTTAAAATGTGAATCTTCTTCTTCTTTTTTTTTTTTTGTCAGTATGGGGCTTGAACTCTGGGCACTGTCCCTGAACTCTTCAGCTCAAGGCTAGCACTCTACCATTGGAGCTACAGCAGCACTTCTGGTTTTTTTGTAGTTAATTGGAGATAAGAGTCTCATGAACTTTCCTGCCTGGGCTGGCTTTGAACTGTGACCCTCAGATCTCACCCTCCTGAACATCTAGGATTACAGATGTGAGCCACCAGCACCCGGCTAAACTGAATCTTCTAATCTTAGTCTTCTGAGTAGTTAGCATTGTAGGTTTAAAACACCATGACTAGCACTCAAATTTTTGATAGGTAAAACAAATATTTTGGAAACAACATGACCTGTTTCCTTTCTCTTTCTACTTCTTCTCTTCCTTCTCCTCTCCCTCTTTTTCCCTCTTCCTCCTCCTCCTGCTTTTCCTCCTCTCTTTTTTTGACAATACTGGGATTTGAACTCAGTGCCTACCATCTGTGGGGCAGGCTCTCTCCCACTTGAGCCATGTCTCTATTCCTTCCTTGTTAGTTCTTTCAAGGAATATCCTATGGTGGTTAACTACATCTACCTAGCTATAATTTTCCTCATATGCAAAATTTTTACTGCACCAGAATTTTACATGTTTGCTTTACTCTTTTTCCCTTTTTTACATTTACAAACACTTATACCCCTAATCCAGGCATCAGTGTTATACATCTCCATTTGTAGTTGAAGTCAAAGACTGGGATCAGATATGTTATGTTTGGTATTAGTAGGACTTTTGAGGGAAAGGTCTTTTTAAATTTATTTTTCTGCCTTCCATAATACTTTGCATGTGAAAAACCTCTCAATCAGTCTTTGTCTATTGACTTCAAGGAGGACAAACATCCAGTTCAAAACCAGATGATGAGAAAATACAATTATTCCACTTCGGTGACTATGGCCGAGTGTCTTGGTTGGCCAACCTCTTACTAGCCAAATAGCAGGGTTGGACACATGACAGTTCTAGCTTCCCAAAGAGAAAAGAAACTAGATTTTACAGTTCTAGGTTAAGCTTTTTTTTCACATGAAGGCACTGAAAATTTGCCTTCTAGTCATTCCTTGCCTTGAGTGAGGAGGTGCTCGCTGAGATGCAGCAGCCTTCTTAGGACCATGAAGAAGATAATAAGAAAAAGAGCAGAGAACTGCAGAAGCCCTAGGGCTCTCTTGAGATGCAGGGCGCTGTGCCCTAGTGGAAGCTCAGGGTGTATTAAGTCAGCAGGCTGGGCTTCAAGCCTCACTTTCCATATAGAAAAGCTGCCCAGTTCATTCACCGCCTTTTCAAAACTTGGCTTACTCCCTGTGTTGTAATAGTCAGGGAGGTTTTGCCCTTGTTTTGTGGTGTATACTTCAAGAAAGACATGAAACAATACTTGAGAGAGAAATTGAGGAAGTAGTAAATAAATGACATCTGTGAATACCAAATTGTCCTGGCTTGATGCACTTTTATATTACTTGTTCTGGATACTCAGCTTGCTTGCTCCATTGGCTGGTTTATTTGGTTCTCTACCAATTAAACCCCATCTCCACCCTGGCTTTTTGCTGGTTATTTTAGAGATTGAGTCTTACAGGCTTTTCCTCCCAGGTGCAAACTGTCATCCTCCAAATATTAGCCTCCTAAGTAAGTAGGATTACAGATGCGAGTCACTAGTGCTAGACTAGAGAAATATTTAAGGTGGATGTACCATTTGGTTGAGGCTCAGACATGGGGATGGGTGGCATCAGTCATGGTGGCAGACCTTAATTTCAGGGTCCTTGTGTTCCTGGGTTTCATGGAGCTAAAGAGTTCCAGCAGCCATGGTAGGAGAGGTGAGCAGAAAAATCACAACACTGTCAACCTCTAAGGGTTGGCACACCAGTGGTACTTGATGAATGGTCCATTGGGTTTTCTTCATCTGTTTTAACTGAGGAACTTCTGTGAAATGCTATTTTGGGTTCTAGTGCATTCAACTGGTGGGGTTTCTACTCAAAGCCAAAGTCAGTCAGCCAACAGCACTAAAAATACTGTTGGTTTCTGCCAGTCAATTTTCTTCTATTTTCACCATCAGTGGTTCTGCCTGGAAACTGCCTGGCAGGATGCAAATCTCAACCCAGGGCTGATGGAAATCAGAGAACGTGCTAAGCTGTGTAAGGTTTAAGAGCAACATTATTCACTCAGTATTTGAAATATTTAAACAAATGTAAATCAAAAAAAAAAGAGAGGAAATCTCATTATAAGAAATGAATGGCTCCTTTCCAGTCTTTCTACAATACTGTAGATGATCCCCATTTACATACCATTTGTAATATTAATATTATCATGGTGAAATAAATCACATCTTTCACGTTTACATTTTTAATTACATTTTACAGCATTTGTTCTTTTGTTTATAGTTAACTAATAAAATATTTATTACCTCTTACATATATGATGGTGGTTCTGTATTTTAATCAGATTTTGTACATAATCTTTTCTCCCTCTTTTAGTATCTTTTTTTATGACCTTATACACCACAGGATGTTGTTTTGTGGAAAACCTCATTATTTTTTAATGCATGGCTATTTATTAATGTATTGTGTATATAACACACTATGCATTTCTTTGAATTGATGAATACATTTACATCCACTTGAGAATAAAAATTCCCTTAAGGGCCAATCTCACATTTCTCTGGCTGTGCAGCCAGAAGCCTTACACTGATTGTTTTTCTTGTTTTGTTGAGAAGTGGAAAGTGAAAAGGAGACAAAAAGACATGGGGAAAAATAGAGTTACAATGAACAGTATTTTTAAATTTCGTTTACCAGGAAACTTCTCCTGAGGTTAAAAAAAATTAATGCTTCATTGCAAAATGGAATTTTCAGAGCATGCAAATTAATTTTCCCTTTGCAAAGTCTTCCATTTGATATGCATTTTATGTGGAGCACTTGACCTGCTGTTCTTCAAGTCATTTTCCATTGTGTTTGAGATTCACACCCTGTCCTACTGTATACTTGGAGGCTCAGATCCTAATTGAATGATGAGAAGAGTACAGTTAACTATGATAGTGGGCACAACTGAACACAATTTAATAGCCATAGAAAGACAAAGAAGGCTTTCCTCTCCTTATAAACTTTGCTACTAACCTTGAATCTAAATGACTCCAAGTTAGAGACTGGGCTGAGGAAAGAATGCTGTCTCCTAGGCCGAAGAAGCTGTCTTGTCTACCTGTGCTCTTTGAGAATTTCTGTGGGGCTTTCTGAAGTGGATCCTGGGCGGACATCAGACTAGGCACGTCCCATGCCCTTGGTGATATTGTAGGGACATTTATTGGGACGCTTTTCGGAACTGCAAAGGATAGTATTTAGAATAAATGGTCAGGAAGACTGTAGAGGTGAGGATGTGGGGAAAGGAAAGAAATATTTCTGAAGGTAGGATTTTTTTAAAAAAAATTTATTATGGAAATAAAATGTTCAATTTTTTGCTCTCTCTCCTGACCTCTTACAAATCTTTTCCTGACATTGTCACATTCCCTATACTACTGGGTACTGCCTTGACTTCTTATATTTTACATGCTTCTCTGTTACCAACTAATAAATTCAATTTTCATATGGTATGAAGAGGGTACTGAGCAGGAAATTTATAGTGACCTCTCATTTCAATAAGTAGATGTCTCCATGGTGACTACAGAGGCAGCAAATTGAATATATAATGTTTCCCAAGATAATATTCTAGAGGAAGCATCATCAACTAGCCACAGAGAGACCCGGGCCACCCTCTTCCGTACCTCTGACTAGTAAGTCAGCTGGACTATTCCACGGGAGTTGGCTTTGGCGGGCTTTTGGACAAGGCTGGGCCATGCGAGACTCTTGCACCGTAGTAGATGGTTCTGGATGGTCAGATGCCTGTGGTTTCCCAGGTATGCGCAGACATGCACGGGTTTAGGGGTGCTATCACGGTCTTCCATGATACTGTTGTCACCTCTTTGCTCTCTAGAGCTCATTCTTTGGGAACATAGTTATGTATAAAGAAGTAAACAGGGGGGCTGGGAATATGGCCTAGTGGTAGAGTGCTGGCTTCGTATACATGAAGCCCTGGGTTTGATTCCTCAGCACCACATATATAGAAAAAGCCGGAAGTGGCGCTGTGGCTCAAGTGGCAGAGTGCTAGCCTTGAGCAAAAAAAAAAAAAGGACAGGGAAAGTGTTCAGGGCCTGAGTCCAAGGCCTAGGACTGGCAAAAAACAAGTAAACAGATAAACAAACAACAAATAAATAAACAGGAAAGGAGAGATAGAAGTCCATAGTATTCTCGTAAGATCTTGTTATCTAGATCTAGGATGTGGAATAAATGGTCTAGTGCACTTGCTCCTAAGTACTTACAGTTGGTCTCCTATGCAAGCAACAATAAAGCATCTCTGTTGTAAGCCATCAGGAACTGATTTTATATCCATGATGAATTTGTCTTATCTGTATTTTCTTTCTTCCCTTTGCGTATCCCTGGCCTTTGTCAATATGCTCCACTCTCTTGCAAAGGTGGGGCCTTGATTCACCTTCTCACATCTCCCCCTTCCTTTCATGCTTCTTCCAAGTTTTATTTTTTTTTTTTAAGATAACCTTAGGCCATTATTCTCACTTTCACCTCATGGTTTCTAAGCACTTAGCTCTCAGAACAAAATAGGTCACAATGGCAATTTTTTTCTTGCATCTTGTTCTATTTCATAATCTAGAAATTAACCCTTTACTTTCTAATTTGGTAGCAAAATCTTAAAACATACACTTCCTTTGTGCAGCTTTGTCAGCATTGGCTGACCTCTTTTCTTTCCACCTTCTCCTGTGGCTCCTGCACTTGGGCCTCAAGAATTCAGGGAAAAGCATCTTCCCTGGGAAGCTTTTCTTTGCCTCCAGCTTGGAATAGAAACCCTGAACTAGACTTCTGCAGGCCAAACTTTCTTTTTAAAGGAAGGCAATTGCAATTTCCAAGTTGTATGCATATTTGTCTTTCGTTCAATATCTTTTACTGGCAGCCCCATTTCTTTATGTTCAGGACTAGGAAAATTGCTTAAGTTCATCGCACCACTCATTTAATGGGGACCTAATATGGTGCCTAACACATGGTCACTGGTGGAGAATACATTCCAGTGAATGGATTAATGAAATATGGATTTATCTGTCTGTCTGTCTTAGCATACACCTTGCTTTTAGGAGTTATTTTGTTTCTTGTCCTTTTCTGCTTGGAGTGGTGCAGGAATCTCCAGATCTTTTAACTTTCACAGTAGCTCATGCTATTCTGTCCTCCTACACTTTATCCTCCTTACCTCATTTTCAGTCATCCTTTGATATGCTATTGGATTTTTCCTTCCTTCATGGGTTTTTCTCTTTAGCTTTCTGCTTTGATAACACTTGGCTAGACTTCTCTCTGTTTAGACTTCATTGAATATACTTTCTGGTGAGTGCTGTATAATTGATGTCACTGTCAGCCTGTAATTATCGTGCAAGCATAGACCATCTCTTTTCGTCCTGCTCCACTGTCTGCAACACAGTGGATTGTGAATATTCAGGTTTGTTTGCTTTTTTGGGTGGATTAGAACCTGGGCCTTGAGCACCACCAGGCCTTCTGTTTTCATTTCGTTTGTGAAATAGGGTTTCACTAACTTTATGTAGTCTGGTCCCAAATTCAAAGTTATTTCACATCTGTTTGATAACTAGCTGGAATTACAGGTGTGTATCAACATATCTGGCTGTGTTAATAAACTCAACATATGTATCAAGCTCTCTAATGTATTGCTTTTCAGTATATGAGTGTTCTTAGTGGTGTGTGTGTGTATGTGTGTGTGTGCAAGATCTCTCATATATTGCCTTCTAGTATATTGGTGTTCTTGGTGTGTGTGTGTGTGAGTGTGTGTGTGTGTGTGTGTGTGTGTGTGTGTGTGTGTGTGTGCCATCACTCCTGAGGCTTAACTCAGGGTTTTGGCGCTGGCTCTATCCTTGAGCTTTTTTTCAAGGCTATCTCTTCACCACTCGAGCCACAGCTCCACTTCTGGCTTTTTGGTGGTTAATTAGAGATAAGAATCTCATAGACTTTCCTGCCTTAGCTGGCTTCAAACCACAAACTTCATGTCTCAGCTTTCTGCTTAACTAGGATTACAGGTGTGAGCCACCAGTGCAAGACTTATGAGTGTTCTTCACATAGACATTGAGATTGCTTCAAAGTATCTGAACAGATAAAACAGGTTAAGTCCAGTCAAGTGTGTTATTCTATCTCATATAGAATTAGCTCATACTGCATTCAATTCATTATGTGGATTTTCGCATCTAGATACAACCTAGGATCTAACTAGGACTCCTATGCCTACTACAAATACTAAGTGCATATATATATATTTTTTTTTCTAGCAAAGAGAACAACGGCATAGATCTAATTTAAGGAACACAAATTGTAGAGTAAACTGTGAAGGCATAAGCAGTTTGTTTAAAGGTCCCTTTGACCAAGAGGGGGCTTCTTTGTTCCCAGATCAGCCATCAATTCTGTTTGACAGGTGGGTTTTATACTTTTTAACCACAAGACCTTTCCTCCATGAGACAGCTTTTGCGGGACTTGGTTTTATTTAGATGTACCTTGTTTCCCACTTGTTAAAATTTCTAAGAGCAGAGTTCATGATATTTTAGATAAAACTCTCACAATAAGCCTAAAAACACTACTTTAATGACCCAGTTTCTTTTCAACAACAAATTCAAGCCCTGATGGATCCCCTCTTGGATGGATATCCCAAAAGATGAAACTCTGGCAGCTCCTACCGCTGCCCTGCTAGATATTCACGACTCACTGCTATGCTCAAAGACATCAGTGTTGCTGATCTGGGGCAACACACAGACACTGTCAAGGTTGACATCTATTCAGAAGCACACTTTGTTCTTTGCTTCCTTCCTGTGAGGGTATGTATTAGAAGAAATTTCTACTATCAACGAGTAAAACTTCTAGGGTTTCTGATTTCTATTTCTTTACTGGATTACCCACTTGTCAGAATGCTAGGATGAAGGACCAGGAGCTTCAGAACTGTTGTCATAGCTAATCCAGATATATTGAAAACAATAAAGGGAAAAGCTGAATTAACTGTATTTCTAGTGATTTTAATTTTTAAGACATAATCCTTATGCAAATGTTGACAGATTGGGACATAATTTCATGATAAAAATTGAAAGTTCAAAGTTAGTAGTAACAGAAATGATATAACGTTATTTTTACTCCTTGACCCTGAGTGCCGTTCAGACTAGGGTGTAGCCATAGCAGTTTGGCAAACAGTAAACCAGCACTGGCTGGAAGGTAACAGCATTGTTCCGTGCCTCAGAACCTGTGTTAGCCGAGACCAGAAACAGAACAAAAGATCCTTTCTCGCCCTTGTGTACTATGACTTCCACTGAATGAAATCACACCCACAGCCACGCAAGAACTTTCCCATCAGTCTTGAGATGTACAAACATTTGGGCAAGCAATGTATAAGTGTCACACTGTTATTTCAACAGACCATAGACATTAGGAACTTCTAAAGTACAGCTGGAATTGAGTTCTTAGCACTTGTTAACTTGATGTTATTCATTTGCTTTGTGATAGTTCAAGTATTTTCAATGTAGATGGTCCATTTAAAAACACCTGGGCGGGGACAGATAGGAGCAGGATAGAATCATTGATCATCATGGTACATTGATTTATGGCATGTTGAACTGAAATCCCTTAATACAATGGCTGAAAGATAATTAATAATAAAATTTAAAAATTGTGGAACATTTATTGTTGATATATCATGTGCATTATTAAGATCTCTAGACCAAAATTAGATATTTTCAACAGTATATATATATATATAATTAATATATCATCTAAAATAGAACATCTTAAGCATACTATATTTTTGTTACATAACACTTCATTATGACATTTTGCTAATATGTTCATAAAGTACACATTGTTAATATTTAACATGGACATATTTGTGTGTGTGTGTGTGTGTGTGTGTGTGTGTGATCGTATGCTTGTCCTGGGGCTTGAACTCAGACCATAGGCTTTTATAGTGCTTTAATTGGAGATGAATCTCACAGACTTTCCTGCCCAGGGTGGCTTTGATCTGTAATCCTCAGGTCTCAGGCCCCTGAGTAGCTACAAATACAGTCATGAGCCACTGACATCTGGTTAAAATTTAACTTATATTTTAAAATATACCAAAAGCAAAAAAAATGCTTTCAAGAAGTTGAAATATATCATTTCTGTTCAGTATAGAACAAAATCAACATGTGCATAAACATAGATTAAAAACTATTTCTGTGGTTACTCTCTGGGATGAATTAGGAAAAGAACCGAGGCCTTCAAAAGTGTCACTTAATTGTGTCTGTTTCATATATAGAGATCTACCAATACATAGTCAGTGTGGAATCATTCACGATTTAGCTCCTGACTTCCTTTCTGACTGTCTTCTCTCTTCCTCCATGTACACAGAGCTCCTTGACTGCCGTCAGTCACACCAAACATTCTCCTGCCCCTGGCTCTGCTACTTGCGCAGGTCATCTTCCCCTAGATGTTTAGATATCCATGTCCATCAGAATTTAGCTCAGATGTCACATAATTTTTTGAAGTGTCCTTTTCTAGTCTCCCTGTGTAAAGAAACTTTATCCTCTCATCTTTGGTACTCCTCCTGTTTGATCGTAACATCTTTCCTCCTGTGCTATGCTACTTATTTATTGTTCCATTATTGGTTTACTTTCATAGGAATACTAACGGTATCAATGTAAGGACTTTGTTTTTCTTGTTCACTGCTGTGTTATTGGGAATAAACCAACAATATATTCTACACAGGTGCTCAGTAAAAATTGGTTGATTCTTGTTTTGTTTGTTTTCTTTTTTCTCTCCTCTGTTGCTGTTTTTGATTTCTGTACCTTTTGACTTTTATGTAAGTTTATTTGCTTTGGGGAAGGTAAAGGGAGCAAAGAAATCTTGGGACCAAGGGTAAACAAATGCAGTAGATACTATGTTGAAAGGAAACTCTATGACTTGTGAGGGAGAGGCATAGAGAGGGAAAAAAACTGGGAAAAATAAGGGAAGAGATAACAATGTTCAAAAAGAAATGTACTCACCACTTGAATTATGTAATTGTAACCCCTCCGCACCACACTTTTACAATAACAATCAGCTTTTAAAAAATTGATTGATTGAATCTATTACTAGTTAATTGCCAATGAATCTTTTTCTGTATGTGGCATTGGGTTTGGAATTCACACTTGCTAGGCAGGTGCCTTTTTTTGTGTGGTATTGAGTACTGAAGATCTTTGTGATTGCTACACTTGAGGCACACTGCTGGCCTCTTTTCACATTGGTTAGTTTTGAGGTAGGATCATTTTTATCCCTAGCTAGGATGACAAGGATATCTGCCATTTGTTGAGATAGTCTTAGGAACTTCTTCTTGTCCAGATTGGTATTGAACCATGATTCTCCAGTCTTAGGGAATGATGGGCTTGAGCCCTTATGCCTGCCTTGACAGGCATTGTTCCTGCTGAGCCACTCCTCTAGCTGCAAGTTGAGCTGGTTATTTTAAGAAAGGGTCTTTCTTGCTGCCTGAATGCACACTTGAGTGCCGATTTTGCGTGTACAAAAACACAGTCTTGAATAATTGTGCCCTCTCCTTGTTGAGAAGGGGTGTCATGGATTTTTCTGCCTGGGTCGGACTCAAACTTCCCAGTCTAAACCTCCTAAGTAGCTAAGATTACAGGCATGAGCTACCAGTGCCATGCTTAATAAATCAGTTCTTTAGCAATAGTACTAAGGTGAGAGCTGGAAGTTAACAACTATAAACCTAGCTATGAAAGAGACTGAGATTTACCAATGGAAGCTCTAAACTAGCCTGGAGAGAAATATCCCCACACATATTACCTGCAATTAGCCAGCAAGAAGCAGAAGTGGAGGTATGGCTCAAGGGGTAGAGTGCCAGCCATGAGCAAAATAGCTGAGTGAGAAGTTCAAATCCTCACAATGGGAAACAAGTGTGCAGCACACATGTGCACTTATACAGAGAAATAGAACTCATAATCTATAGATAACATTCTACAAGCTGGCATCAAGATCCTCATTAGAAGCTTCAAACCTTCCCTATAGTCCATTTCCTCTCCTGAATTACTGATGCTTGAAACAATTACTCCTTCCCAATAGAAAGGAAGGGGAAAGGAAATTCTTATCATTTAATGCTGAAGAGTGATGGAGAAGGGAGGGGACATGTTTGGCCCGGGTTTCACCCTGTCTTTCCCAATTCCTGCAGATAGGAGGTGATGAGTCAGTTCCACTAAAAGGAACAAGTAAGGAGACAATGGAGGTGACCGGGAAATTGGTTCAACCAAGTGGCTTCTCTTTGTTATGATTTCATATACCTTTGCGATTTCCTCAGGTCAAATGGAAAAGATACCAAGTTTGCGCTCATGCCATCGGGCTTTAGAATCTAGTCAAGTCAAGCAAAAGAGAATCTTGAGTGTATAACATTACTCATAAAGTTCAGAAACTGACCTTCAGAAACCTTAGTTAAAAAAAAAGGAATTGGTAATGAGATTTTACATTTATACCATAATATTAATATCTCATATTTAATAAGAATTTGTTAGCTGGGTCCCAATAAAATGCACAGTGGACAGATATTATTATTGTACACTGTACCCATAAAGTCCAAGCTTGACTTTAAAATGAAGCCCTATAAATATTTCAGATAAAGACATGAATGACTTGGAATGTCTTAATATTCCAGCCTATTTAATAGCTTCAGATATTCAAGTATATTATTAAATGCAGATTTATATTTCTATGAAACTATGGTTTAGGGTAAAATATGCAATATTTAGCAGGAAAACTATGTATTCTACAACTGAGTGCTTTTGCCAAGTATACATAACCTCACATAATAAAACTAGCATCTTGCAGTCCACATTTCATGTTTCTACGACTTGCCAGAGAAAATAATGAAATTTTTTTGAGAAGTATTTTCTTTAGATTTGTCAACCTAACAGAAGAGTCAAAGGCAGATGGAACTCAGTTGCTGGGAAGAATGGAAAAGGAAATGATAACAGAGATCATGACATGGAGAGGAGAAATTTACCTTGTTTATAATACGATGATTAGGAAGTGTTTTACAGGTACCCTGATTGTGGGATTCACATAGGATATATTCAGGTAGAACATTCAAGGACAAAATGAGTAATGGAACAATTTCTTGGGGTGGAAATCTGTGACACTCTTATGTAGAGGGTAACTGAAGAAAGATTTGATGAGCAGAAAAACAGGGCTACGGCAAACTTGATTCAGAATCTGAAACAACCCCTGCTCCAGGACTTTAAACTGAGTCATAATATGTAATTCAGGTAGAAACTAAAAAGCCCAGAGAGACATCTAAAATATAAGAATATTAAAAAGCAGCAATTACCTCCTTCACAAACATTATATGGCACAAGATAATGCCTAACATAATCTATCAATTAGCAATTACCTAAATTACTTGCTTTGGAATTTTCTTGCGTCCTGACTCTCATCTGTGTGTAGCAGATGATTTAATTCTTCCTTCCAGTGTGTACATGCATTTAATCAGTGTTTATAATATGTAGACCACGAGAGACTTTATATAAAATGAGAGATTAAAATTTGAAATTTGTTTCAATAAACAGATGAAGGTTTAATCATTTTGTTGACTTTTAATGTTAATTTAATGGGAAGATATTTGGGGATCAGATGTTAAGACAAATACAAAAATGAGCTGGAGATACATGTTCCTGGGAAAATCAATAAAATACTTATATCAGATCACATGCCCCTCTATAATGACTTCCTTTCTAGTTATGAATCATATTTTATCTATACACAGTATCTCAAATATCATAAAGTAAATTAACTGCCTCTCAGTGATACTAAGTCCTGAATTTCAGGAGTAAAGAAGTAAAGTCATATCCTTACTCATGTAGATGTGTTCATTCTTCTGTTTGCTATAATGGGATGAATTAGAGTCCTCTTACTTATTCCAGGGTATTGGGTCCCTAGCCTCTATGCTCAGGCTGCCCTCAGATGGCTAGTGACTGGTTCTAGGGTGGATAAGAGATGCACAGGTTTAAGAATGGGAAACTAGTAGCTTGTGTGTAGGTGTGGGGTGGGGTGAGCACTGGGGCTTGAACAGAGGGTCTAGGTGTTGCCTCTTAACTTTTTGCTTTGTTGCTGTCACTCTACTACTTGAATCCTATCTCCACTTCTGGGTTTTTATTGTTTAGAGATAAGAGTCTCATGAACTTCCCTGCCTAGACTAGCTTCAAACTTCCATCTTCAGCTCTCAGCTTTCTGAGTAGCTAGGATTAAAAGTATGAGCTACTGGCACCCAGTTAGAAGCTATGAGATTTTGTCTAATTCTGGAAGAGATCTTGTTTGTAATCAGTGGAGTTAAATGAAGAAATGGAGCAGCAAAAGTGCCATATTTTGATGTCTCTATGCACAAACATGCCTTGATCAGATTCATCTCTTCTATTATTTTCCATCTTTCCCCTATCCACTCCTAAACCAATCGAGACAAGATTTATTGTTCATTGTTCCATTTTCACACACTTATGTAAGGGATTTTCACCACAGATACCCTCCTTTGGCCTTTCTATTTGCCTTCTCCCCCTCACCCGTACTTACACTGTGCTTACGTTCTTGTCTTCTTCATTTTTTTTTTTTTTGGTGCCAGTCCTGGGTCTTGAACTGAGGGCCTGGATACTACCCCTGAGCTTTTTTTGTTCATGGTTACTGTTCTACCATGTGAATCACAGTTCTACCTCCAGCTCTTGTTTTGGGGGTTAATTGGAGATAAAAGTCTCCTACGTAGCTAGGATTACAGATTTGAACAGTCATTCTTGTCATTTTTTGAAGTGATAGTGACTTTGAAGTGACTACTTCTAGTGTCTGTTTTCCCTTGATCATTATACATGATTATAATATAGATCTGCGTTCTTGCACATAAGTCCTCAAAGAAGAGTTAGTGCTTAAAATCTAGAAAGTTGTCTAAGCTATGACCCTGCCTAGTTAAGTTTTGAGTTTTCCACAGCTCTAGGCTAGATTTGATGCTTCCGTTCTCAGGATTTTGTATCCTGGCAGGCTTCGGGGTAGTCTTTTCTTGGGCCCTGCACATGGAGATGACTGAAATGCTACTGACTGAGCGGAAGTTGTACCCTATTCTGTGACGCTGCATGGTCCCATGCTCATACATTTTTGTGATGTATGTGGTGACATCTGCCAATCACAAGCAATCCTAGGTCAACCAATATGACTTCTCAGAAATGAGACACTCTGTTTTGTCCTTTCTTGCCAAGAGGAAGAATGTAGAGCTCATGAAGCTATCTCTTGGGCAACATGGTATTGCTTTGTGAGTATGAGATTTCAATTTGGGACAAAGAAGTTATTTATAGTATTTCTTCATAGTTGGACAGCATTTTACTAGACACTTTCACGTGTAAAATTAATCATGCAACATTTAGACAAAGTAAATGTTCATGTCCTTGATTGATAGATGGGGCTACTGAAAGTCACAGAAGTTGAGACTAGAATACATCAAGTCCACAACTACCACCATTCACCAGAAAGGCTTTAACCCCTCATGTCCCTAGCACCTGCAAGCCCAGCCTTCCATCTTCAGACACAGAAGCCAGATCTGCATTCTCCAAATGGAAAGAGCTAGAGAGAAAGAACTAATGGTCTCCCTCTGTGCCCATGCTGCCCACACACCTTTTACTTTCCTTTGATGATATCATCCTACCACCATCACCCTAAAACAAGAACACGCACATAATGGTCCAGGAGTGTGCGTGAACTTTCACCGCCTCTCATTTTGTTGTCTTCTTTGCATGATCTCCATCTGCTCACTGATTTTCTTAGATGTGCCAAGAACTTTTAATGTAAAAGTTATTGTAAATTTCTTCCTGTGGAAGATGCTACTTCTTCCTTCTGATCTGAAGAAAATAGAGGATAGTAGTTGGCTGCTTAAATGTATTAGAGGTTATTATTAGCTAATAAAATATGTCCATATTTACTGTTCTTTGGGACAATATGTTGTGCCATACCAAATATTTTGTAGTAATTTCAGGCTGCCAAGAAAGTCTCAAAGACTATTTTTAGAATGCTATTAGACTCTGAGGAAATTAGCTCCTTTTCAGATTCTAGCTGGAACAATACACAATCAGCTCTTTTCCAAAAACCACATACTAAAGTATCCTTTGTGTGTGATTTCTGTGCCTGTTGGAATTTGGTTATGACACCTGTGGTCAGGTAATGCGAAGGAGGCCTTTGGATAAAATTTCTACTTAATGTGCTGTCTGAAGATTGGATTGGAGATAAAGCATGATTCCTTCACTAATAGGAAGAGTGCAACAGCAATGTGCAAACTTTTCTTCCTGTTTTCAGAGTTCCCAAACATGTCAACATTTCCCAACAAATGTGTCATATTGTGTTACATAGAAAAATATCTGACAACATTTTCACATCTCATTTCATCATCTCTGAAATTTCATTTTAGGAACTCTTAAAGATTTTTAAATAACTTTAAAAGAATATGACCTCGGCAAAATGATTATTATAGTAGTAGAGATCATTGGCTTGCTTTGCATGGAGACTTGTAAAGTTCTAAGGGACTTCTGATCTTGATTAAAGTATGCTGGGGTGGTTGTGCTTGACATTGCAGACTTTCCCTGGTAGCTCAGACTGAGTGCTTTGTTTCTAGTGGTTGGACTTCTCATCCTTCATTTTTCTTTTCTTTCTCTCTCTCCTTCCCTTCCTCTCCTTCCCTCTCCTCTCCTCTCCTCCTCCTCTCTCTCTTTTCTTTCTTTCATTCTTTCTTTCTTTCTTTCTTTCTCTTTCTCTCTTTCTCTCTCTCTTTCTTTCTTCTCTCTCTTTCTTTCTTTCTCTCTTTTTTCTCTCTCTGTCTTTCTTTTTCTTTCTCTCTCTCTTTCTTTCTCTTTCTCTCTCTCTTTCTCTTTCTTTCTTTCTTTCTTTCTTTCTTTCTTTCTTTCTTTCTTTCTTTCTTTCTTTCTTTCTTTCTTTCTTTCTCTCTCTCTCTTCCCTTCTTCCTTCCTTCCTTTCTTCCTTCCTTCCTTCCTTTCTTTCTTTCTTTCTTTCTTTCTTTCTTTCTTTCTTTCTTTCTTTCTTTCTTTCTTTCTTTCTTTCTTTCTCTCTCTCTCTCTCTCTCTCTCTCTCTTTCTTTCTTTCTTTCTTTCTTTCTCATCCTTGAGCTTGACCTCAAGGTGTGGGCACTATCCCTGAGCTTTTTTTGGCTTAAGGTTAGTTCTCTAACACTTGAGCCTCAGCTCCTCTTCTGGCTTTTCTGATGCTTAATTGGAGCTATGAGTCTCATGGTCTTTCTTTCCTGAACTGGCTTTGAACTGGAATCCTCAGATCTCAGTTTCCTCAATAGCTAAGATCACAAGGGTGAGCCATCGGCCCTAGCTTCTTCCATCATTTTTAAAGAGTATACGTGCGCAGGGGCATGAGCAACTCAATGGGAGTTAGAAGCGTGTCTCCAGGCCTCATGTTGTGAAAGCAGAAAAAGAGCCTGGCTAGGAAATAAGGGTGAAGTCCTCCTTCCACGGTGGTGCTGCATCTCTCATCATGGCTTCGAACAGTCCGAGTGCAGGCCCTTGCACATCACGTCACCATGGCTTTGGGCAGTCATGCATATACAGCTTCTAGGTATCAATCACATCAGGGCTCATTGTCCCTGGAAGACTTGAACCTGAATATGGGACTAATTGGACCCCAGAGATATTTGCCAGGATGGACACCCCATCAGAAAGCTAAAGGGGACATGGAGAGTTCAGACAGGCTTCATGGATGGTCTGATTGGGCCTGGGAACTGATAGGACCCCGAGGCTGCTCAATGATGTTGAGAGTCACCTCAGTTAAATCAGCCTGTCCTTAACATCCATACCACTGGCATTGCAGTATCATTTCTCTGGACTAACTTGCCCTATTTTGTTTTTCCTGTGCACTCCCTTGGACTCAATTCAAATGTTTTCTTTACCCACCTTGATTTCTTTTAGACTTAGAAATTTACTCTTCTGTGTTTCTATAAGCCTGTGTACACATTGCTACTCAAAGTATTTAAATGACTGTCTCCTACAGGGACCATGTAATGAAACGGTTTGCCGAAGCATCTGTCACAATGTCTGGAAAATAACAGAAACAAACAAAATAAAAATCCACTCAGTGAATGAGTGAGTGAATAAGTGAATTGATGAGAACCCTGCTTGGGCAACTGGATTCCCAAAAAATCTGAAAGAAACTGAAAGCTTCAGAGAGATAAGGCATATGCAATTAATCAATTTTTAATCAAGGGATCCAAAATGACAGTTCTTGTGAAAGATAAATAAACATCATCAACATTTAGGATTAAACCTATCAGTCTGACCCCTTCCCATCTCTACATCTCCCTACCACCGTGTCCCCTTGGTGTCCAATCATCCCACGTAGCCAATTCGGCTTCTCTGCTTCTGAGCCACCGTCTTCATTTTCGCCCATCAGCAACCTTCTGTTCTTTTCCTGCCTTCCCATGTGTCTGTTTTGTACTGTCCCAGCTTGTTCCGAGGTGCTCCGTGTGGCACCTTTCTCCCAGCTGTGCTCTAGATGGAAGAGGGGACCTGTTCTGCCCGTGGATGGCGCTCTGCAGCTGACCCGAGGGAAATGTGACCTAATATGGATCTGAGATGACCCTGCAGTTTTCTCATGTACAAGCAGTTTTGTGTTCCTTTAAAAGTACTGTCATGTTTGTGGCTGTTTTAAAATTGCAAGGTTAGACTTTCAGAGACTATTTTATCTCGGGTTTGCCTAAAGTCTGGTAATAGATTCCAGATGAAGAAAAGAGTCTGGAAATATCTTCATGGCTTGAATTGTGAGACTTCACATGACTGCGGATAAACAAAATGAAATTCAATACAAGAATTATTCACTTAAGTCTTTCAATTATGAAATTTTATTCTAACAATAAAGCACAGAAAATTCTGTTTCTAATTACTAACTTTAAAACAAATTATACACAAATTAGAGCAACATTTTAAAAACATAAATCTGCAGCATTATCTGAAACTTTGTCATGAAAATCAATAAAATGATTAAAGTTATATTATTTGTTCTAATCATATTTAATCATATTTCTAGCTTTTAGACTAAATAAATGTATTTTGTAAACTTCATTGATGATAATAAAGCTTGTTACCATCTAGGGAATTTTCCTTCCTTTGCTTTTTTCTTCCCTCCTTTACTCCCTTTCTTCTGCCCTCCTTCCCTCCCTCCCTCCTTATCTTCCTTGCTTCCTCTCTTTTTAGCACTGGTAATAGACTGGAATTTAGGGATTTCATGCTTGCTTGGCTGGACTGCTCACTGCTGAGGCTCTGTTACTGAATCATGACTCCAGCCAAGCTCTTTGCTGATTATTTTGGAGTCTCTGAGACTTTTCTGCCTAGATTGGTTTTGAACCAGGATCTTTCGGATATCAGTCTCCCATGTTGTGAGGATGTCTACTAATGTTTTCCAAACTTGAAATTTTAGTTTGTATGTGGCTGGCATTTTGTTTACAACATTTGATTTTCACCTTACTAAGTGCTGGGGCTGGTACTCTTCTGCTCAAGAGAACACCAGCTATTGAATTGACAGGTAAACACCTGAGTCCAGATCTGTGGGTCCCAGAGATCTACTGGTGCTGCCATGCTCTCTGCCTCTGCCTGCCCACACATGTGGACTCCATGCTTGGGGTTGGCTGCAGTTCAAGGCAAACTAATTCAGGTCCTCTGCTTTGGGGCTTCTATGTCTTAGCATCAAACTCTCTGTAGATCATCGAATGTATTCAGTCTTGCATAGGTGGGCTTAAAGAGATAAAGGCTGCTTTGTTTGTCTGTCTCTCTGTGTGTGCATGCATACACACACACACACACACACACATACTTGTGCATGCATGCATGTGAGTGTTTGTGTGCTGGACCTGTAGCTTAAATTCAGGACCTGGGCACTGTCAAGAATAGTGCTCCACTACTTGAGTCACACCTTCACTCCAATTCTGTAGTGGTTAATTGGTGCTAAGAGCTTTAAGAGCCTCACAGATTTCCTATTCAGGCTGGCTTCGAACCATGATCCTCAGATAACTATAGATGTGATCCATGAGCACCTAGCTTTGTTTGTTTTTAATGTTTCTTTTCTTCATTTACCACTGCACTTCCTATGTTCCAAGCAGATGAGTAATATATACCTGAGGCCTGCTTTTAGACCCTAACATACTATGGGTGAAAGAATCATCCAGAAACCAGCTAAGCTATATATTCTAAGATGTTTCTACAGATGTGCTTTAACAAATCTGAGTCATGGCTTGTGGCATATTTGTAGCAATCACCAACTATATGATACTGATCAAGGTATATTTGAACACATTTTGAGAAACATGATGTAGGGTCTAGACAACTCTGTTCCAGCGAGAAGTAATATGGGTTGAGAGTGGGTAATAGGAATTATATATAGAAATCACATTAAAGAAGTAAAAAGAAACAGGCAAAATTACCTTTAATATATATGAACCCACTCACTCAAATATTTAAAATTGGTCTTAGTAAACAGATTGTGGAGTTCCTTTAGATGATTTCTTAAGGTGTGAATTTAAGTACTTTGTATTTAGAGCAAGTACTTCTCTGTTTAGGCAGCCACATCTTAAGGCCTCAATAGTTATATGAGGCTGCTGGCTGCCATAAAGGGCAGCACAGTTCTGGAACAAGAGCTGGGGCAGAGTCAGGATCCGGTTTCCAGGACAATCACAGCTGAGGGTCAGCTGACTCACTAAGCATTCCTTCAGATCAGTTGTTGTCTGAAGCCTGCCACACAGAGTAGGGTTTGGAATGAAACAAGTCCAATGGAGTATAGAAGCATCCTCCTGGAGGGGCTAATGAGGGACAAAAGAAGCAGCAGCACACCCAAAGCAGATTGGCTATAGGGAAGGTGGAGCAAAGCTCCCATGGATTGCAGAGGCGAGTCTCAAGGGCCAGCACATATCAGTGATGCTAGCTAGTCTGAGAAGCACTGGGAAGTGTGGTTTGATCTGAAGGTTGTGCCAGACAAGCTTAGGTGTCAGCATAAGGAAGGGGTCAGGAGAAGATGGGCTCTAATTCATTCCCCCCGCCCCAACACCCCTCCCTTCCTTCCTTCTTTCTTTTTCTTTCTCTTGCTTCATTTCTCTTCCTCTTCTTATTTATTTAGTTATATATTTATTTATGTATTTATGTGCTGTTCAGCTGTTCAGCTAAGGGCCTTAGGCATGTCTCTGACGTTTTATACTCAAGATTCATGATCTACCACTTGAGCCACAGCTTCATTTCCAGCTTTTTGGTGGTTAATTAGTGATAAGTCTCATAAACTTTTCTGCCTGGGCTTGCTTTGAATTGTGTTTCCCAGATTTCAGCCTCTTGAGTAGCTAGGATTATAAGTGTGAACCACCTACATCAAGCTTGCCTTCTCATTTCTAAAAGGAGAGGACTCAGGGGTTGCAAAGAGCATGCCACATGCACATTCGTGGAGGATGGAATCCTTTTCTACCTGGAAAGTCTTTTCTTTTGTGTGGTTGACTCTAGTCTAATTCTTACCTTTGCAATGGAACTTTACCATGCAGTATCCTTTGCTAAGAAACACAGAATTCTAGTTTTTGTATCCATATTTAATTCCAGTTCCTAAATGTCCAGACCATTTACCCTGAAAAACCATTATAATATTAGTAAAACAGAAGGCATTACTATCAAAATATGTTGTTGGTTTTCCACAAATCATATAATAGCATGCTTCTGGAGTTGCATGAAAGCAACTATTTTTTGTTGTGCATTTGAAGTACATGAGAAGTCCAAAAATACTAAAATATAACCCATTGTGCAAGCTGTGATGAAAATTTTGAATTTCAAATTAGGTCAGGTGACTTAAATTGCTGGCATGCATCGTATCAGGAACTAACACATCCTGGTGGCTTGAATATTTATCTCATAGGTATACGTGGATCCAGATACACAGATGTGTGATGCAAGCATTATTTGAAGCTTTTATTTAGTAAGACAACACCTGGTACCTTGTCCGAAGTGAGAGGAAGTTAAGGGGTATGCTACTCACGAACTATTAGGAAATAAAACAGAATAAAAGGCCTGATGAATGTATGACAATTTCCACAGGAGGAGTTATTTTGAGCTGAGTAAGCTAGGGTAGGGTCCTTAAAAGTCTGTACACTGAATTAGGCTTAGCTGCTGAGCTCCAGACTTCTAAAGCTGCAGCCACAAATCCCCTGTGTAACTCAGCACAATTTATTTCAGTAGTTGGGTGGAGCTGCTGGGGCAGCATTTGCACAGATCTGCTTCTGACATCCCCAAATGTTTCCCCTTTAGCATGTGGTGAAGGTGAGCAGGCAAGCAAAGATAACCTGTTCTGGCTCTGCAGAGCCTGAATGGCATACCTGAGGCTTAACACCGCCCACAGAGACCTCTCTACTTCCCCAAATGGGATGAATGGGCATTCTCTCTTAAGGGAGAAGGATGTGGGCTAACCTATGTTCTGCACTGGTATAGATAGGTAAAGGAAGAAGAAGAGAAAGTATGCATTAGAAGCTCAAGTTGCATTTTTTTTGGTATATCTGCAAACTTGTGTAAGGTAACATTAAGTTTTATTAGTAGTTAGCTATATCTTCTTGCTTTTCATTGTCCCCAAGGTCAGTAAAAAAATAAAAAAAATTCTAATTTCTCTGCAAAAATACAGCTTATTAAAATTCCTGGTTATTCAAAGCCTTTTATATTGCAGTGATTCTGAAGATAGTTCTTATTTGTGGTGTTGCTTTGAAATAAAATTCCTGAAATCTCTAGTTCTCATGGTGGATTTAGGAGCTAAATCCTGACAGCATTCAAGGTGCTTGAGAAATTCTTTCCTTTATTGTACACAAGTATTTCATTAGATCTATATTTTCATGCAGAAGGAAAAGAGGCTGTAGCTTGGTGCATTTTGAGATATGAGAGCCAGGCACAATTACTCTTTCTTCAAACCGTGTCTTCACAGTCCGCTATGATGTCTGACAGTCCTTGAGTCTTCCTCTTCTCCTTGTATCCCCTTCCCCCATGAGCTCCCTTCTCTTTTTCTCACCAGGACCTTGACAAGGCTAGCTAAAAGTAAGCAAGTTCTGTGCCAGTAGGATACACAAGCACTGATAAAGTAAGATTCAGTAAAGAGGGGAGTTCTGAAGAGGAGATGACAGGAAGTGAGTGGAGTTGAAGATAGGAAGTATTGAGTCTTGGAGCTAAGTATGGGATGATGGGGGAGCAGATGCTTCTGAAAAGAGGAAAATCTACAAACAAATGCTGTTTAAAATGCAACTAGCATTTATCATTTATAATATTTACATTGTTGCCAGGAAAAGGGTCCTGTGGCTTATTTGTTCAATGTATCTTAAAGAAATAGAATCAGGGAGCTCAGAAGAATTTATTTGAAAAAAAAGAAGCATGAAGGCAAAGACAAATGAAGAAAGAATGGTTTAAATGGCTAGGTATGAAAGAAATGCAAATCAAAACAACACTGAGATTCCATCTCACCCCAGTTCGAATGGCCATTAGCAGGAAAATGAAGAATAACAGATGCTGACTGCGATGGGGCCAAAAGGGAATGCTACTGCATGTTGGTAGGAATGTAAACCACTCTGGAAAGCAGTATGGAGGTTCCTCAAAAAACTAAACATAGAGCTCCCCTATGACCCAGCAATCCCACTCCTGGGCATTTATCCAAATGGCCACAAACCAGGTCACACTAAAGCTACCAGCACAATGATGTTTACCATAGCCAAGATATGGAATCAACCCAGATGCCACTCAGTAGACGAATGGATGAAGACAATGTCGTATATAAACACACAATGGAATTCTATGCTTCTGTCTGAGAGAATGATATTGCCCCATTCATAAGGAAATGGAAAGACTAGGAAAAAGTTATATTATGTGGAGTAAGCCAGACCCAAAGAAACACAGGTTGCATGTTTTCCCTCATTTTGAGTATTTAGAATGTGCCTATAAATCTATAAGTATACACAATGGTTTGCAAAAGACAAAAAATTACACTTGGGCATGATCAATTAAACAGGACTTTAAATATTCACACAGTGAGATCAAAGGAAGATATTTTTAGGAGAGGCTCACAAAGCCTCAATAACTGTGTATATGATCATATAAAATGAAGTTTATCAAAATAAACTCCAAGAAATGGAAGCAAGAGGATTTTTATTTTACTTTTTTGTGGTTTTGTTTGGTTCCCCCACCCTCCACTTTTGTCACTATTTTTGATTTCTGAACCTGTTGTCTTATATGTAACTTTATCTGTTTTGGGGAGGGTGAGGCAAAGCATACACATGATGGGACAAAGGGTGAACTAACTAAGCATGATATTCAGTAGACACTATGATGAAAATGAACTATATAACTTGTGGGGGAGGAAGATTGGGAGGGAAAATCCTGAGAGAAAATGAGCAAAGAGGTGTCACTGTTCAAAAAGAAATGTACCCATTAATTGACTTATGTAGCTGCAACCACTCTGTACATCACCATGATAATAAAAGATTTTTAAAATATTTTTTAGTAGTCTTATAATAAAAAAGACTAGAGGGAGAAAATACAGGAGAAGCTTTTAGAGAAAATCCTTCCTGATTTTGTAGTAGCAAAAACAGATAAAGGGAGTAGTGTCACTTACACTGAAAAAAGATGAGTGTTGTAATTTCCTCCATGAAATCTCATAAAGGGAATTAGCAGTATTAAAGTCAAATATAGAACTAGGAGTAATTGAAAGGAATATGTAAGTATGTGGTATCCAAAATATCTAAGAAGTTATTACCTTATCAATGATCATGATATATATTTTTCCAATGGAGATACCCAAACAGTCAATAAGCACATAAAGAGGTAATTGGTATCATTAGGCATTGGGGAAATATTAATCAAAACTACTATAAAATACTATTTTCACTCAATAGTATGACAGTAACCAGAAATTTGAAAAATAATATGTACTAGTTCAAGTGTTGAGAAATTGGGATGCCAGACCACTGATGGTAAGAACATAAAAACTGTCTGGTCATTATGATGAATAGTTTAGTGGTATCTTAAAAAATCAAAGGTAGAATTGTGGTAGAACTTAGCGATTCAAATCATACTTCAAATAACTGAAATTGGATATTTGAAGAAACATGTACAGAATGTCAATAATAAGTGTATTCAGAGCTAATTGGTTGGCACAATCCAAATGTCCATCAACACATAAATGAATAAGCAAAATAGAGTATTATTGAGTCACAAACAGATTAATGTCCTGATCACGCAACCTTATGGATGAACCTTGGAAACAAAAGATTAATATTGCTTAACACAATTTGTATGAAATAGCTAATGCTAGAAAATCTATATGAACCAAAAGTAGATTAATGTTTTCTGTTAATAGTTGCCAGTGAACGGAGGAGTGGAAAGAGTACTTGTTAGGTATAGGGTTTCACTATAGGAGGTCTATAACTGTTTGACTTAGATAGCTGTGGTTATTGCACAAGACTGTAAATTTACTAAAGGCCACTCTGTTATATACTTAAAATGGTTAATTTTATTGTATGCAGAGGTTATCTTAATTGAAGTAAAAATGAAATTTGGAATATATGGAAAAAATTCACCAGCATTGTGAAATTGCATGTGAAATCGCACAGCCTGGATTTTGATAGGAAGTTAGGAAGTTGAAAGATTCAGTCTCAGACAAGGAAACAGCAGAGCCCATGTTGTTAACAAAAGGGAAATCAATATTTGAAAACACCTGAACAAAATCTGAGTTGATTTAGACCATGAAAATTAAGCTGCCAATCAAACTTCTTACATGAGCAGACAACCTGTCCTTTTTAAAATAGAGATGAGTCAATGAAGTCCCATAAAAAGGCAAGTTTGTTTCAGATAAAGAGGTGGGTTCCTTCCACTATATAAACAAGAAGATTGCTGTATCTTCTGTGTCACTTAAAACAGAAGAGTAATTTTACAACTGTGCGAGGAAGAAACTGTATATCAGAAAAATTTATGTTATACAAAATACTCATGTTTGATTGCCCAAGCCTCCATTCTACCAGGTTAAGAAGCATTGACCCAGAAATTGAACATTGTTTTATCTTGGAAATATTTTAAACGAGAAGGCACAGATATTGATTTACAGATAGAGATTCTAATTTTGAATACAGAGAATTCCCTATGACCTCTTCAAGTAAGAAAAATGAGAAATATGTATTTTTGTGGAGTTGCATAATTTTAATCAATATTATTTGTCAGAAATAAAATAATTAGGATTTTAGACATGTGCCTTGAACTTCGTTTTAAAAAATAGCTCTTTTTCCCACTCTGCTATCTTTTGGGGACAATTACAGTTGGTTAGAATGAAATAATCTTTCATGGATAGAAAACTTTATACATCTGAATAGTGGCTTATGAATATACCTTTGAATTTAGTTTATTTATTTTATAGGGTTGAGAATCTTCTCTACATTGAAATTATCCATATTAATTTAGAAATAAAATGCATAACTATCTTGGAGGCCAAACTATCTTGGAGTCAGATGGGGGTCCTACAACCTTACTGTCTGACATCATCTTCACTCCCATGAGACACTCAAATAATGTACAAATTCAGAGACTTTGATAAGCATAATATAAATGATCAAAGCGGGGCATGGAGTTTGTTTCTTTATCCTTTTTTTTCTGCTCTCTCCATCCCTCCCTTCTCCCTTCCCTTCTCTTCCTCTCTCCTTCCCTTCCTTCACTGCCTCCTTCCTTTCCCTTCTTTTCTCCTTCCTTCTTCCTCCTTCCCTCCTCCCTCCCTCCCTTCCTTCCTTCCTTCCTCCTTCCTTCCTTCCTTCCTTCCTTCCTTCCTTCCTTCCTTCCTCCCTCCCTCCCTCCCTCCCTCTCTCCCTCCCTTGCTACCTCCCTCCTTTCCTCCCTCCTTTCCTCCCTCCTTTCCTCCCTCCTTTCCTCCCTCCCTCTTTTCTTTCCTTCCTTCCTTCCTTCCTTCCTTCCTTCCTTCCTTCCTTCCTTCCTTCCTTCCTTCCTTCCTTCCTTCCTTCCTTCCTTCCTTCCTTCTTCTGAGTAGAGACAGTGTTTCAGTATTCTGATAAGATTGTCCTGAAACTTGTGCGATCAGGCAATCCCCCTCCCTCAGCTGTGTAAATAGTGGGAACCATTCTTAAGCTAGTTTTAAATAATTAAGGTATAAGGTGTGCTGGATGAGTGTAAAAATAATCACACCTATTCACATTGGGGAAAACCATAAGGAATCATCTTCTTTCACCTTCATTAGCATTAGCACTTGTCTGCTTGCAAATATTTCATACTCTGAGACATTAACAACCACATTAAATAATGAACAAGTTCATCAGAATTTTCAACAGAAGAGATGTCCATTCAAATTATGCATCATAGCTGTCAGACTTGGCCACCTATTGAAGCTTAGAGCACTTGAAAAAAATTAAGGACTCCAGGACCTTATACCACAAGACCATGTTTGTTTGGCTAAAGAAATCCCAACATTTCTGTATTTGTACAGATTTGCTTTGTGCCCTAAAATGTGATCTGTTTTGGAGAATGTTCCATGTGCTGCTGAGAAGAATGTGTATTTTGGTGTTGCTGGATGGAATATTCTGTAGATGTTGATTAAGTCTAGTTGGTCTATTCAGTTGTTTAATTCTGAGGTTTCTTTGCTCAGCTTTTGGCGTGTTGATCTCTTCAGAGATGACAGTGGTGTGTTAAAGTTTCCAACAATCAATGTGTTTGGACCTATGTTTGATTTTAGAGTGTGTAGTGTTTGTTTGATGAAGTTGGGTGCTCCTGTATTAGTTGTATAGATGTTTAGGATGGTTATATCCTCCTGCAGGAGCGATCCCTTTATTAGTATGTAATAACTTTCTTTGTCTTTTCTTACTGCTTTTAATTTGAAGTCAATTTTATCTGATACTAGGACTGCAACTCCAGCCTGTTTATGGGGGCTGTTTGCTTAATAGATTTTATTTCAGCCTTTCACTTTCAGAATATGTTTGCTTTTGTGGGATAGATGTGTGCCTTGAAGGCAGAAGAAAGATGGATCTTGATATTTGATCCAACTTGTGAGTCTATGTCATTTAAGTGAAGAGTTAAATCCACTAATACTGAGAGTTAGGATTGAGAGGTGATTGTTTGTTCCCTTCATTTTGTCTGTCTTTTTAAGGGCTGTGTCTTACCAATTTTTGCTCTAATAACCTAGTTTTCTATTTAGGGTTTATTTCTCTGTCTATATTGTAATCTTGATTATTTTCAATGTGTAGGACATCCTTGAGGATTTTCTGTAATGGTGGTTTGCTGGGGATATATTGTTTCAGTTTTTCCTTGCTGTGGAAGACTTTTATTTGACCTTTGGCTATGAATGAGAGTTTAGCTGGGTACAGTATTCTTAGTTGGTAGTTATATTCCTTTAGGGTGTGGTATATCTCATTCCAGGCCCTCCTTGCTTTCGTGGTCTCTGCTGAGAAATCTGGAGTAATTCTGATTGGTTTTCCTTTATATGTGATTGTTCTCTTCTCCCTTGCAGCTTTAAGGATTCTTTGCTTTGTCTCTATTGATCCAGTTTGGATTGCAATGTGTTGGTGGGATGTCCTATTCTGCTCTGTAGTCTGTTTGGGGTTCTAAATACTTCTTGTATCTGGATAGGCCTATCCTTCTGGATATTTGAGAAGTTCTCTGTTAGTATTCTGTCAAACAAATTGCCTATTCCATTAATTTCCTTCTCTAGGTTTTCCTAATATCTATTAGCCTTGAATTGGGTTTCCTGATTGTAATGTAGAGTTCCTGAGGTGATTTGTTTTTCAGCTCAATAACTATGCCTGTATGAACACATAAGATGTTGCTAAGTGAAATGAACTCCAAGTTATGGAAACAAGTGGTATATCATTGTTGTAGTTATTTCAAACATGCCATGTGAAACTATGCCCTTTTAATTTTTAGTTTTATTTCCTCTCATATTCCCTTCCCGTGGTTTTAACCCCTACTATCACTGTAACTGATCTCAGTACCCTGGATACAATATATATTGGAATTAGGGAAGGGAAAGGGAATAACAAAATAGAGAGATAAAGGATAAAAAGACAAACTACTGCAACGGCAATACTTACAAAACCATTTGGTATAAACCAACTGTACAACTCATGGTGGGGTAGAGGGAAATAGGGAGGGGGAGGCGGGGTAAAATGAGGGAGGAGGTAACAAGTTGGATAAGAAATGTACTCACTGCCTTACACATGAAACTGTAACCCCTCTGTACTTCACTTTGATGATAAAGAAGGAGAAAAAAAAAGAAATCACAACACAGTTCTGCATTAAAACAAACAAACAATAAACCCTTTTTCAGTCCTTCTGTCCTATTCATTCACTTTTTTTCTGTCCTCAGGTTTAAAGAACAAGCAATGGACAATTCAAGTTGCAAATTGTGTTACATTCCTCTTAACACTTTCTACAGAAATTGATCAAAAGTTTAATAATAGTCAGTTGTAGAACAATAGTGTGCAAAATTAGCTGTTTGGATCTGCCAAGGAGTATTGATTTATTAAACCTAGACTTGTAATTTTTCAAGGGTACATGTTTCTACATGGTAAACACCTCAAGTTTGTAAGTTCATTTTACTGTTCAAAAGGAGAAATGATGCTTCCCAATGGTGTATGTATTAAGATGGTCAAAAATCCAGGGATATCAACTTGTCATGTTTTCAGAAACAAAGATGAAGAGCTCATAAACATGTGATAATGATCCAATTAAGGTCCTGGGGTAGGTGGAACTTTTTCAAGGAGACCTTTCTTAATGTTCTGCTACAATTGGAAATTCATTGTCCCCATACTACCTGACTTCTTTTCCTCTTCACAGTGTTATTCATCATTCAGCAGTTGTTTATCTTTAAATTGGCTTCTTCAGTCATTATAATGTCACCTGTTTGAGAGTTACCAGTTACTGACAGAGCTACATGAAAAGTATCACATAATCATGGTCTTCTTGCCCTCATATTTGGGGATAGACTGATAAGACAAATTGACCACTCTCAATGTTCAAACGTTCCTGTATAAAAGATGGACTTTTATGCAATTTCTGTTGTCCAATCTTTCTTTATTTTTTTTTTATTTCTGAGCCTTTATTAAGAAAGTTTCCTGTGCCAAGGAGCCCAAGTGTTTCTCCTATTCATTCCTGCAATGTTTTCAGGGTATCTACTTTTACCTCCAGGTCTTTGATCCATTTGGAATTGATTCTGGTGTAAGGATCTAGTTTTAGTTTGTTACAGGTGTCTAACCCATTTTGCCAGCACCATTTGCTGAAAAGGCTTTCTTCCACTATTTTTTTTAGCTCCCTTATCAAAGATTAAGTGGCCATAGGTCTGCAGGTTCATTTCTGGGTCTTTAGTTCTATTTCATTGTTCCTCAAGCCTATTCTTGTGACAATACCAAGCTGTTTTATTACTATAGCTTTACAATAGAGTTTGAAGTTTGGTATTGATATTCCTTCAGCTCTGTTCTTCCTGCTTAGGATTGTTTTTGCTATTCAGGATCTTTCGTTGTTCCATATGAATTTTTGGATTGCTTCCTATATTTCATTAAAGAATGGTGTTGGGATATTGATGGGTATAGCATTGAATTTGTAGATAGCCTTTAGCAGTATTTCCATTTTCTCAATGTTAAAACTCCCAATCCAGGAACATGGGAGGTTTTTCCATTTTCTTAGTTTTGCTTTAATTTCCTTTTTCATCTTTTTAAAGTTTTCATCATAGAGGTCTAGCTGCCCCTCAGTAGATGAATGGATCAAGACAATGTGGTACATATACACAATGGAGTTCTGTGCCTCTATCAGGAAGAATGACAAAGCCCCATTTGTAAAGAAAGGGAAGGATTAGTGAAAAAAAAGCATACTAAATGAAGTGAGCCAGACCCAAAGAAACATAGATTCTATCGTTTCCCTCATTGGTAATAATTATTAGACATCTAGGATAGTCCCAGCAGAAGATCACAATAGCTCAATAGCTATGTACATATGAACCCATACGATGATACAAAAATGAAATGAACTCCAAGTAATGGAAATAAGTGGTTTATCGTTGTTGTTATTATTTTCAACATACCATGTGAAATTATTCCATTCTCTTTGTCTTTCTTCCCCAGAGTTTTAACTCTGATGTCACTGTTACTGATTTCTGTAACTTAGGCATTGTATATACAGTTATTGGAACTAGGGAAGGGAAGGGGAACTTCAAAATGGAAAGAAAAGCATAAAAGATGAACCAATGCAACAACAATACTTACAAAACTATATGCTATAAACCACCTGTATGACTCATTGCAGGGAGGGAAAGGGGGAGAGGAAAAAGTGTGTGAAAAAGGAGAAAGGATGAAAGAAGTTGGACAAGAAATGTACTCACTGCCTTATGTGTGAAACTTAAACCCTTCTGTACATCACTCACAATAGAAAAATTAATTTTAAAAAAAGAGATGAAGAAAGGGCAGTTGTCTGGCACTGGATGGAAGGTTAAGATATTGAGACAATTTTTATTCACTTTAAGCCTTATCTAATAAAATAAATGTGTCATGGGCCAAATGGACTACAATTCAAATATTTGTTATTATTGTTATCTTTAAGTAGTTGTACAAAAGAGTTGCTAATTAACAAAGCAATGCATGAATACAATATATCTTGATCAAGGTCACCGCTTTCAACATTCTCATCCACCTCTTCCCTACCCACATCTTCCCATAGCTTTCTCAATTTTGTAGCACATCTATAGAGTTTTTGACTGCATTAGCTCCCCTTCTCCTCTTCATTTGTATACCTCTTTCCTCTTGATTCCACCCCATTCCCTTCAAGTACCTCCTTTCTGATATTTATTTGTTGTACTTTGAATTTGCCTTTCTAAGGAATTGTACTATTTGAGTTCTTCCTTGAATCTACCATATTTCATTTAATCCATTTATATGCACTTGCACACAAACCACATATTCTCAGTTTATAAATCTATCTTCCACATATAAGGGAAAACATTCAACCTTTGACTTTCTGGGCCTTTGTCAATGAAATCTTAATTCTTGTTGTAGGTCAATTTTCGCTGTTAGAACTCTTACCTTTCACTTTGGAGATAGAGGATTTACCACTTTCAGGTGCATGTGATTGTGTCCTGAAAATCTCCTAAGGAGCAAAAAGTTAATTGATAACCTTCTTCTCAGGTGTCAATGCCCCTTCTCATAAGTCAGGCAGAATAATGCCCAGTGATTGTGAGATTCACATTACTGAGGAATTATTTATCTAGTATGGATAACTAAATTTATGATGAGCCAAATTCTTCTGTGCTTTCTTGAATGATAGCTGAAATATTTAAAGAAACTTGCTGAAGGAGATTCTTCTATTACCTTATTAAGGGGGAGACTTACCTGGATAAGTGGCAAAACTGGCTACTAAATTACAGAGCACTGCAGTACAAAGGGGGTGCAAATGTGTGACTTCTGATCCAAAGTTACTAAGAATTTCAAGATGGTAATGGGTGTCATTAAAGCAAGCATGGGCCTTCTACACTGGGATCTGTGGAGGTTCATAGGTCATGGCTTGGTGTAGCTGTCCCTGCAAAGAGGTGGTGAAGCATACTTTTTTAAAAAAATATACAAAGATTCATACAAAAGGAGACATTTCTGGCCAGAAGAAAGAAAACATGAACACAGAGACATAAGGGAGTAAGTGATGGTAACAGATTTCACTGACAGGTCAGGAAAGGCATGTGTGATATTTGCCCAGAGGGCAAAGTTTTAAGTAAATAGAAAGACACACTTATTTGCCTCTCAGAAACATAACTGAGAGTTGTGTGGAGAATGGGTTGAGAAGGGGAGGGTGGTGACAGGGGCCATTCTATATTTCAATGTTGTAAACCAGACTGAATAATCCCCATCACAATGATGTCTCGATCGTTGGAACCTACAAATATTACCTTATGCATTTGTTTTCTCTGTACTGCAATGAAATACTGCATTCTGGTTAAGTTGAACAGTAGAAACTTTTAACCTCATAGTGTTGGGGGATGGGGAGGCTGAGTTCAAGGCTTCAATAGTGTTAATTCCTTCTGAGGGCTGTAAAGGAAGGATGTTCGTGCCAGCTAGCCTGTGTCTCTCCACATCCTCTTCCCTCTTTGTGAATCTCTGTCCATATTTCCCTCTTTAGAAAAAAAATAATAATGGGACACCAGTCAAACTGGATTGGGGTTCCATCCCAATAACTGTATCGTAACCTGATCACCACTGTAGAAGTACATCTTCAACTAAAATCACATCCTGAGGTACAAGAGGTTAGGCACAGACATGTTGGGAGGACTCAATTCGACCCATAATAGCTAGTGTAGCAAAGACTTGGGAGATGTGATTTAATTAAGGACCATGAAATGGGGAGATGATTCTGGATTATCTGGGTGACCCCTAAATGCAGTTAGAACAAGAGTCTTGCTAAAGGTGCTTATTTGTTGATTTATTTTAGCCTTCCCATTCAGGAAACAAAGACAGAAGTTTGGCATGACTATTGTACATTAGCCCCAGGACCCTTTTGCCTGAAAGAGTAAGGAACACGGGCTTCATGGGTGAAGATGTGACAGTGAGATGCATAGCAAGGCTAAGAAAGATAAGGGAGGGGGCCACCCAGCAGATGTTTTCAGAGGCTGAACAGAAAATGAGAAGGAAAGACTCTGAGTCTTCTTTTTTTCTTTACACTGATTGTCTTCATTTTCATATTCTAGACATTTGCAATTACCTTGTCCATCTCCATTGGTACTCAGTGTTCACTTGCAAATTTGCACACACCTGTGCCTTCATGTATGGGCCTGGAAGGTGGAGGTTTTTGTTTTGCTTTTTTCCCCTGTCATTTTCTGCCTCCTGTCATGCTATAACACACCCGAGTGAGCCTAGAGATGCTCAGCAATGCTGACACTAGTGGATGGAGCGTTCACTGGGATGATCTCCCTATGTCATTACCCTGTCAGGGAAATGTGACTTCGGAGAACATTGGGTCCCTGGAAGTTGCCTTTATTCTCCAACAGTATGTCCTGATAGGGGACTTGATAGTTGTTCCGTCACTGGGGAGGGCAGGTGTGACAGGGGAGCATTGTGCTGCAAGGAGGAGAGAGCCTTCTCTGAATATCATGAGTGAATTTTTCATCTCTCTAACAAATGGACTCTGGATAGAAAGCCTCCCATATCCAATTAGGTAGCCACATGGGCTAAGAGAACTCAGATGTGTAGAATGCTGTCCATTGCTAGTCCCTTTGCAAAGATCATCTAATGAGTATACCTTGCAAAGTATTGTCATTCCCACTGCACAGATACAGAAACAAACTGATGAGTAAATTCCATTGTATACCTCCAGAGGAAGACACCTACACAACCAGACTTCAAGTCTTCCAACCCTACATTCTTCCTTGTTTTTTTCTGTCATACTCAAAAGACAAAATATAAGCACAAAGACCACAACTAAATTAGTGGGTCTGAACAATTTATACCTGCATGTATTCCTTAACTATAAGGGGCTTGTACAGATTTTCTGTGACTCATATTTGCATTAAGGAAGAAGCACCATTCTACCCAAATTTGTGATTCTTAGCTCTGGTAATGTGCATTTGTTTCAATGCTACCTAATGGTGAAAATCTCTATAGAATTCTGCTATTTATGTCTTTTCTCTCCAAATCATTTTTCTATCTTTTATAACATCAGAGAAGATGAAAAGATTAACTTTTATATTTGAATGGCACTTTTGTATTCAAACTTGAATGGAGATTTGAGACCCAGTACAGAACCCCACACCCTCCCATAGCACTGACACTTTATTGCTCTATTTCAAATATTATTTCATGTCCTGCTGTTGAAGTCTGTCCCTCTTTGGAACTTAAATCAAGTAAAGCAAAGTGTTTTGCCAACCATGATGTATGGTAACATCACAGGTGGGGAGGTGTGAGGCGCGTTTTATTCTCACCATCTTTATGATGTTAATGATTCTCTGGACGAAACCATTCCATTTTATGTAATATTAAAGATTCATAACCTGTGAAACTCATACTGACTTTGTACCAGCACACCCCTGACTGAGTGAATGTCTTCAGTTCTGTTTGGCTTCTTTCAGACAAACAGGAAAAAAATACCAAACCAAACAAAACAACTTTGAAAATTCTTTGACCCTGCTTTTTGCCTTCCGAATGGTCATGGTTGAGTGGAAAATCAATGAAGTGCTGGGAGAATTGCACCTCAGTGTTGCCGACAAGCCACACAAAAATCCAACTTTTCACAGGAGTTGAAGGTTGCCTCTGCTTCATTTACTCTCTTAAGACACATTAAAATCAAAGCTATCACCCCATTTGGCCATCTGTCAATGCTCCCTACATAGTAAGCGGGTAGACTTTGTTCCTGGATCACCAGAATACGAGGATGTTTTGTTGTTGTAATAAATGGTTTGAGGCTTAAGAGACAGAAATAAATCAATGAAATTTATAAAGTTGGGGTGAAAATGCAAACTGCAAGAAGTAGTTTTCCAAACTGCAGAGAATTATATGTGGACAAGCTGCTATAAATAAAGCATGGCTTGAGCAGTTTACAAAAATAAATGATAAAGATGAAATAAATTAATGCATGGCCTTTTATTTGGAATCATTCTTCCTTTCACAAAAGCCATACGACTGTCTTTTAACTCATTAAATTGCAAATTTCATGTTTGAATGTAATATGGTAAATAATGGCTCCCAATTTCCTTTTCTAAAGTTCCATTTCCAAAGTTTTGTTTAGAGTAGACCACAAAACCCTACAAACCCAGTTTCTGAAGGTTCCCAGACAATTGTTCTCCTGTTTATTAACAATGCACTGGCTTTTAACAATGGCTTGTATTTTTAGATTGAACATACTGAATCCATGAATTTAGTTTGCTGACCCTGAACTCAGTTAAACAACAGATACTTGCTCTGCAGGTGGCGATTAATAGAACTTGTGTGGCCATGGTCTTCAGAGCTCTCCCAGGGAACACAGCACCCTGGACTTGGCTGGAAAGCACATAGAGACTCTTGTTCTTCTCACCACCAAACTCCAAAGCTACCTTGTTGACTTGTCATTTGCAGTAGATTAAATCCTTGCCTACATGGATGAATTTTTACCATGCATGATCAGTTCTTCGAGTGTAAGCATTGTTTAAAAGCCAGCCATGCACAAATTCTTCTAAACTTGGCTGTATACAGAGACTTGGAATTAAATATGTCAAGAAAACATGCAAAAATCAAGAAATCATAGAATGTGTTATACTGGGAAAAGGTAACTGAATTGTATAAAAATCTTTTCATCTTTATGAAAATTTCATTAGGTTCTAATAAGTTCACTGTGTTTTTAGAAAAAGTAAGATAACTATAAAGTCTTGTGCAGAATGTTAGTCCCATTAACTAATGATATATAGATTTAGACAATAATTTATGTAATTACTTCTTTGAAGAGTCACCTTCTCAGTGGGATATCCAAATTAGAAAAATTCTACAAGAAAGAAATATGGTTAACTTTTTCTGTGCTGGTATTTTCAAACCTATTTGACTATAGAATGTCTTATTTGCCTTAGTATCTACTTTTTTTTTGTAGAGCACCTTTTTGATGAAGTTGCCATGGAATGTTCAGTTCGTGACAACTAAGATAATGTTCTAGAGACATCTATAGCTTTCTTATATCTTGAGACAAAAGAGCAAAAATCCACAGCAGGTATAATTCAACTGGAAAAACTCCAGAACTTAATTAAGAACTTTACCTTAGTTGTACTTTATCAACTCTAGCTAACCTACCCCTCTAATGTAAAAACAACAACAGTAGGATAAACTACTGTTTTACTTTTTACTCTACCTCTCCATTTATCTATTTAGATGTATGTGTCTTATACATGTATAATATATATAACCACAGTTATATAAGTACTCTTGTATATCATTAAACTTTTGTTTTATATTTTATTTATAGGATGGGCTACAAATGTTTATTTCCTTGACATGACATAGTATCTTTAAAGGATTTCAGGCAACAGTACACAGACTTAGTTCATGCTTTTGAATGTCTTGAGGCACTCTACCTCATGAACATTTGACCTCTCTGTTCATAACTGGCAGACATTAACTTCATGCTTCTATGTGCTATCAAAAAAAAAGAAATCTAGCTTGAGTAACAAGTCAGTTTTTAAGCACTGTGGCAACATTTTTGTATGAATCAACTATTCTTTAATGGTTATTTTGTTTATTAAAAATAATAAGAAAGATTGGGTAGTGGTGGCTCATGTCTGTAATCCTAGCTACTGGTTCAAAGCCAGCTGGGGCAAGAAAGTCTGGGAGCCTCCTATCTCCAGTTAATCATCAAAAAGCCCGGAATGGAGCTGCAGCTGGAATAGTAGAGGACAAAAGCTCAGGACTGTGCCCAGGCTCAGCATTCAAGCCTCAAGAAACCTGCGTTCCTCCCTCCCCCCCCCCCGACACACACACACACACACACACACACACACACATACACACACAGAGAAAGCATAGGCTTTTCACATACGTGCTCTCTCTGATACAGTGGGTCCACGTAGCACTGAAAGTCACATTTCCACTTATCTGGTCCAGCTCTAGGAATATCTGTCTCCATGTTTCCCCTTCTGAGAGCTAAACACAATGACAGCTTTAGGAATAATGCCAACTTGAGACCAAAATGTGGATATTGACTGCAGTCATGTTATGTCAATTTGAGTCACAAATTCACATCCCTTTCTTGCACATGAGTTCTATTTATTATGTTAGAAAGTCACTTGGATAGCTACGCCTCTTGCTACTTTCCTGTCCTAGGGTGCCCTCCTCTATTGCCCTCTTCTATTTGGGATCAAGAAACTTTAGGAGTTGTTCTTCTTTGTCTCGGAGTGTGAATATCTGCATATGTGTCTGTGCTTCTCTGTCTTGAGCTCCATCAAGACCTATATCCACAGTTCTAGCTCGAGTGCTATTTATAATCCTCTACCTAAGTCTTCAGAAGTGCCCAAGGCACCAAATACACCGAAATGTAATTGTTTTCTTGTTCATTTATATAAATCTGAGAGCATAGCCTCTTTTCTGTAGGAAGGCTCATTTAATGTATCTCGGGGTATGGAATATGGAAAAAGACAAATTCCTGCATTGCCTAAAGATTTTATTTGTACAAATATTTAATTGTGTTTCTGAAAGGCACAAATGAAAAGGGTAAGAAAAACAAAAAAGGAGAAGGCTGTAATAAAAATAGTTACTCAGTTTTTTTACTTCACTGTTTAGAAGGCAACTGCAAACCTTATTGACCCCTGCCCCCCTCCCATGATCTCAAGGGAGAATTTCATCAAGGATTTCCATCATGTGTTTCTTTTCTGATTCTCCTTTGTGTGTGGTGGTGCTGGTGGTGGTGGTGGTGGTGGGGCGTATTTTAGTCCGGGGATTTGAATTCAGGGCCTAGTTGCTGTCCCTGAGCATTTGTGTCAAATAGTGCACTCTACTGCTTGAACCACAGTTCCACTTCTAGCTTTTGGTTGTGGATTGGAGATAAGAGTCTGTGCCAGTAGCTTTTGCCTATAATCCTAGATATTCAGGAGACTGAGGTCTGAGGATCACAGTTTGAAGCCAGCCCAGGCAAGAAAATCTGTGAGAATCTCATCTTCAATTAAGCAGTAAAAATCCCGAGGTGGAGCCGTGGCTGAAGCAGAGTGCGAGCCTTGAGCAAAAGAAGCTCAGGGACAGAGTCCACAGTCTCAGTTCCAGTTCCAGGACCATCACTAAAACAAAATTTGGAAGCACACTCAAATAAACAAGATAAGATATGAAAAAGGTAACATCACCACAGAAATAACCGAAATTCAGAAAATAATAAGGGACTATTTTGCAAACCTTTATGCCAACAAATTTGAGAAATTGGAAGAAATGGATGATTTCCTAGAAAAAATTCATATCCCCAAACTCAACCATGAAGATTTAAACCTTCTAAACAGACCCATATCCAGTAATGAAAGAGAAATGGCAATAAATGATCTCCCATCCAAGAAAAGCCCAGGTCCAGACAGATTCACTGCAGAATTCTACAAGGCCTTCAAAACAGAACTCACACCAATATTTCTCAAACTCTTCAATGAAATTGAAAGAGAATGTTCTCTACCAGACACATTCTATGAAGCCAGTATAACCCTCATCCCAAAACCAGGCAGGGACTCATCATCGGAAGAGGACTATAGATCGATTTCCCTGATGAACATAGACACAAAAATTCTCAACAAAATTCTGACCAATCGACTTCAACAGGTCATCAAAAAAATCATACACCATGATCAAACTGGATTCATCCCAGGAATGCAAAGTTGGTTTAATATGAGCAAGTCAATTAATGTAATCCACCACATCAACCGGAGCAAGGTAAAGAACCACATGGTTTTATCTCTGGATGTGGAAAAAGCGTTCGATAAAATCCAGCACCCATTTATGCTAAAAGCCCTGGAAAAACTGGGATTCCAGGGACCATTCCTGAATATAATCAAGGCAGTTTATGACAAACCAACAGCAAGCATAACTCTAAGTGGTGAAAAACTAAAGCCATTCCCTTTAAAATCAGGAACAAGGCAGGGATGTCCACTCTCTCCCCTGCTCTTCAATATAGTACTAGAATTCCTAGCCAGAGCAATTAGGCAAGAAGAAAATATAAAGGGGATCCAAATAGGAAAAGATGAAGTTAAACTTTCTCTCTTCGCAGATGACATGATCCTATACTTAAAGAATCCCATAGACTCTACCCCCAAGCTACTAGAGCTGATCCAAAACTTTGGCAAAGTTGAAGGATATAAAATAAACCCTCAAAAATCAACGGCCTTTCTCTATGCCAATGACCCGAAGACCGAGGCTGAAATCAGGACAGCAACTCCTTTGAAAATAGCCCCCCAAAACATAAAATACCTAGGAATAACCTTAACCAAAGAAGTGAAAGACCTCTTTGATGAGAACTTTAAAAGCTTGAAAAATGAAATTAAGTCAGAACTAAGGAAATGGAAAAAACTCCCATGCACCTGGATTGGGAGGATTAATATAATCAAAATGGCAATATTGCCAAAGCCTATCTACAAATTCAATACAATACCCATTAATAGACGAGTGGATCAGGAAAATGTGGTACATATACACAATGGAATTTTATGCCTCTAGCAGAAAGAATGACATTGCCCCATTTGTAAGGAAATGGAAGGACTTGGAAAAATTATACTAAGTGAAGTGAGCCAGACCCAAAGAAATATGGACTCTATGGTCTCCCTTATAGGGAATAATTAGCACAGGTTTAGGCAAGTCACAGCAGAGGATCACAAGAGCCCAATAGCTATACCCTTATGAACACATAAGATAATGCTAAGTGAAATGAACTCCATGTTATGGAAACGATTGTTATATCACAGTTGTATCTACTTTCAACGTCCCATGTGTATCTGTAGCTTCTATTATTGATGATGTTCTTGTATCACCTTCCTGTGGTTGTACCTACACTATCTCTGTAATCTTATCTGAGCATATTGAAAACTGTGTATACTGGTATTAGAGCCAGGAAATTGAAAGGCAATACAAAAATTGAGAGACACAGGGCAAAAAAAGAGAAACAACTACAAAAGCAATACTTGCAAAACTGTTTGGTGTAAGTGAACTGAACACCTCAGGGGGGGAAAGGGAAAGGGGGAGCAGAGGGGGCTATGAAGGGCGAAGTAACAAATAATACAAGAAATGTATCCAATGCCTAACGTATAAAACTGTAATCTCTCTGTACATCTGTTTGATAATAAAAATTTGAAAAAAAAACACTTAAAAAATTGGAAATGAATCTCGTGGACTTTCCTGCCCAGGCTGGCTTTTAGCTGCACTACCCTCAACTCTCAGCCTCCTGAGTAGCTCGGGTAACAGACTTGAGCTACTGGCACCCAGTACCTCCATGAATTTTGTTCACTCAACATTTCCATGCAATGTGCAAAGCATGCGGATCCTGTCAGTACCGAAGGCCTGGAACCCCAGTGCAAGGCCACCGTTATTTACAGCTGAAAGAATGCCGTGCTATCCTGACTTACACTGCCAATATCCAAGTAAAGCAGCTCCTCCTCTCAAGTCTTCTCAGCACTCTTGACTTCCTTCTCATTGTATGAATCAATTGAAGGATTCGTTCCTTCACCCTGAGTGTTTGCCTTTAGCCTTTAGAGATGATTGTAAAATGCTATACAAATAAGATGGGAGTGTTTTTCTTTCTTATATAATTTTTTGTTCATAATTCCATGTGAATTAACAGGCTTTCCATATTATTCATCTTATAAGAAGAAATCAGGGAATATCTTAATGTACTTTCATCCATACCTAACTTTACTTTTTTAAGATATTGAAGGATTTGTCTAATGGAATAGAAAGTTTTAGTACCAATATCTATATTACTAAAAGCACTTTATTTAGATGACTAGGACATAATTTTTCACTTGCACACTTGTTATGTGAACTACCATTTATATTTAGTTTACTCTATGTGGTTTCCTGATAAAAAGTTATCAATATTAAAAATACTTACAGAAGACTCTGAGCCTTACCTGACCACCTGATTCTGTTTGCTCTTGCTTCTTACCAGATCTAATTTGAAAGGATCAGAGTCACCTACCACATTTCCTGTCTTCTTCCAATTTTACATACATGTCTTTGAGTTTTGCAGGCATTTCTGGTGCCCAAACTAGTCCATTCCTCAGATTCATCATGGCCAAGGGACCATCAAAAACCAGAGCCTGACAACAAAAGATGCTTTTTTCCACAGTAGGTGGTACTTGTAAATGTACCTTACCTATGAGCAGTATCAGGGACCTTGAGAGTCTACAGGGCTGTCCAGGTCCCTAACTTTTTAATTGTCTTCAGGATAGGGCATCGAGTCTAATGACATCAGATCCCGTGCTCTACTTGGACTCAGGGCTTCCTGTTTAATTCCTGAGGGATTTGAATCCCACTTCTCTAGGAGGCTTAATCAGCTGCACCGGCTTCCCTTGATTGTAATTGCACGTCTACTTGAGTTTAAAAACTACCATCTATATTTTCCATTGCCACATGCTTTCTGCTTACTTTTACAATGGTACCAATCTGCTTGGCATGCCTTTTGATCTTGTTGCTTCCTTCATTCTCTTAGGAGAATTTAATTTACTTCTATTCCCAAATCAATGCCAATTTGGACTTTGAGGTTTTAAGGTTTATATTTTTATTTGGAACATTTATTTTTGTAGTGCTAAAGTTTGAACTCCAGGGCATGAACATTTTAGGTTGGCATTCTATCACTTGAGTTATGCCTTCAGCCCAATTATTTCTGTTATTTTTCAGACAGAGACGCATAGTTTTGCTGCTTCAAGCTATGATCCTCCTACCTAAAATCTTCCAAGAAGTGGGTGCCACAGTGGAACACACCAGGCTCAGCTTAGATTGAAATGGAGGATCTCTAACTTTTTCTCAGTCTGACTTTGAATGATGACCCACCCAATCTATACCTCATAAGTAGCTGCAAAGACAGCTGAGACTCGCCATACCTGCTGCACTGTAGTTTTATATATTCAGACCTATTGTATAAGTTCATGTACTATATATGGCTCCTTTACATGCCCATGCATATTAAACCATGTAATTATAAGGTCAAATTATAATTTAAACAAAAATAGAGTATAGTTTGGGAAATTATATAGATGTGAATACATAAAATATTTGTTTTTATAAAATTTGTTGTTTATGTGTTATTGTATACATCACATATAATTGTTGATATATTTTGTGAAACATTCTCGGCCATGCAAAATAAGACCATCATCATGTTTTATGTATTTTTCCTCCAACCTTCTGCTCTGGTACAATGAGAGATATAGAGTAGTAGTATTTACACTCTTTTTTTTTCCTTCAGGCATTAGTGAATACACAGCCCTGGGACATGGATATTAGCGACCCCACTGGGGCATGAGAATTATCAAGATGGCTCAGGCTTTATCTGAGCCTAGTGACCATATGTAGAATCCCATCTGGGACATATAATTGACGTGCATGCTGGTAAGAGTAAGGGGTATTTGCATAAGTATTGTACCAGCTCTTCTGAAATGAGCATCAAAACCCTTCTCTCTCTCACCTCTGTCAGGTATGTCTTATAATAAAAAAATACTTCCTCCCAGTTTTCTGGGTCGAGGGCTTGAATTATGAATGTGAACAAGATTATTAATAAAAAACTACAACCCTGGGTGCATTTATGGTGTTTGAGGTCCTTCGAACATTAAAAAGAAAAAAAGAAAAGAATTAGGCTGGGAGATAGATTTTGAGGCTTTTAGTGTATTTTGGAAGTGGTTGTGTGTATTCCTAGGCTTTGGATCAGAAAGCAAATGGAAGTTCTTTCTAAGGTGAAAAAGACAACGTGAGGACAGGATCCAGCTGTTCTTTGCATCGGCAGGAAGCACACATGAGAACCAAGGCAAAGCAGTGGAGACTGGCTGGGTCATTAGTGCTTTTCACATAGGCAGAATAGAAAAAGAGATGGCCATCTTTAAACACCTATGAATTGGTGATAACTTTGATTTCTTCCATTCTGCTTCCAGTAAGTTGACATTAAAATAATGAAAACCATGTCAGGTTGGTGGGATTTGAATTGAGCAGTGGTGCCTGTGCAAGCATTTTTGTTGATGAAATGAAGTGCTCCATAATACTGTCATTATTTCATCCCACTGTGTTAATGTTCTAAAAGGTATTACAAGTAGGTCACTCTGTTTCTTATAGTTAGTTAACACAGAGCTATGGAATGTCATTTGTGGTTAAGATGCTGGCATTCATTTAAGAAGAAAATAGGTACGTACATGTTTTAATTTTTTCCTTATAGATTTAATAGACAATACGCCTTTCACAAACAGGCAAGGATGAATGAAAACTAGAAACAGTGAAGGGGAAAAATTAGAGACAGCTGGAGATCCCATGAATTTCCTATAAAGCATTTTTTTCTTCTTCTAAGTTATTTTTTAAATTTAATTTTGTTGTCAAGGTGATGTACAGAGGGGATACAGTTACATACGTAAGGTAGTGAGTATATTTCTTGTCAAACATTTTACCTCCTCCCTCATTTTTCCTCCTGCATTCCCTCCTCCCTAATTCCCTCCCAAAGGTTGTATAGTTAGTTTACAACGTACTTCTTGTAAGTATCCCTGTTGCACTGGTTCTCCTTTTATCCTTTGTCTCACCATTTTGATTCCCCTTCCCTTCCCTAATTCAGACAATCATATATACAATACCCAGGGTAAAAAAAAAATCAAATACAGTGAAAACAATGTCTAAACCATAGGGATAAAAAATGCAAGAAAAAATAACTTCACATAGTACATTAAAAATAACAAAAACAATGAAAAACCACTTGTTTCCATGTCTTGGAGTTCATTTCACTTAGCATCATCTTATATGATCATATGTACATAGTTATTGAGCTACTGTGAGCCTCTGCTAGGACTATCCCAGACATATACTAATTATTACCAATGAGGGGAAACATAGAGTCTATGTTTCTTTGAGTCTGGCTCACTTCATTTAGTATGATTTTTTCCAAGTCTTTCCAGTTCCTTATGAATGAAGCAATGCCATTCTTTCTGACAGAAGCATAGATTTCCATTGTGTATATATACCATATTCATCTACTGAGGGGTGTCTGGGTTGGTTCCATATTTTAGTTATGGTAAATAGTACTGCAATGAACATGGCTGTGCTGGTAGCTTTAGTATTGCCTTGTTTGTGACCCTTTGGGTAAATGCCCAGACGTGGGGTTGCTAGGTCATGGGGAGCTATTTGTTTAGCCTGTTAAAGACTTAAAGAGAGACTTCTCTGAAGAGAAAAAATAATAGCCAATAGACATATGAAGAAGTGCTCAACATCTCTGGCCATAAAAGAAATGCAAATCAAAACAACATTGAGATTCCACCTCACCCCAGAAAGAATGGCCATTATCAAGAAAACTATTAACAACAGATGCTGATGAGGATGTGGCCAAAAGGTACTCCTACACTGTTGGTGGAGATGTAAACTTGTTCAACCACTCTGGAAAGCAGTATGGAGGTTCCTCAAAAGGTTTTCAAGTTATTTTTAAATAAAAAATAGCAATTGTATATCTTTATGAAGTACAGAGAAATGTCTTGATTTCATATGTATGTATGTACGTATGTATGTATGTAGCTAGCTATCATCCATCATCTATCCTTTATCAATCAGTTATCTATGTGACATTCTGCCTTCTTCCTTCCTTCTTTCCTTCCTTCCTTCCTCTCTTTCTCTGTCTGTCTTTTTCTCCCTTTATCTCTCTCTCTTTCATTTGTTCTTTCTTTCTTTCTTTCTTTCTTTCTTTCTTTCTTTCTTTCTTTCTTTCTTTCTTTCTTTCTTTCTTTCTTTCTTCTTCCCCTCCCTCCCTCACTTCTTTCCTTCCTTCTTCCCTCTTCTCTCTTCTTTCTTTTCCTTCCTTTTTTCTCCTCTCTTTATTTTTCTTCCTTCCCTTTTCTTTCTTTTTCTTTCTATCATCTGCTGTTTATAGACAAAATCTTGCTATTTGGCCTAAACTTAAACTTTCAGGCCTCCTGCCTGCACCTGCTAAGAACTGCAAAGAGTGTGCTACCATGCCCGCCTTGGCACAAGCCTATCTCTTCTAGGTAATTTCAATTAAATAATAAAAAAATGTTAAGTATAATCACCCTTCTCTGCCATAGAACAACAGAACTTTTTCCTTCTATGACTATGACATTCATAAGCTGAAATCATTTATAAATCTTTCCCTATCTTTCCTCCCCTCTTCTTTTGCTCTCTATTAATTATGATCCTATTATTTATTCTGGACTCCCCAGTGCACATGTAAGGGGACTTTTAGAACCCTTATGCATAGTTCAGAGAAAGAGTAAAGACAAACTCTGGGAAAAATAACAAACTTGAGTAATTTCTAATAGGCTTTCAATGTGGTGGGGTTTTCCTGTTGTTTCTAGCATGACATGACTGCTTAAAGCACCTGAGCGCCACAGTCTCACTCTCCACCTTACAAAGAAGAAGGCTTACTTTTGAAGAGTTGCCAGAACAGAACCCGCGCTAAAACCTTTAACCTTAACTCATATAGTTTCCCTCCCCTCTTTAAAGCGTATACCATAACATTATGACACAGGGAAAGAATTATAGGTAGCTATTTAGGCAGGAAGACCAAATAAAACCATGTATAAGTTTTCCAGCACTGTGCTTGCACAGCCTAAGGATTGATGAATGCCTGGGAATTGGCTCTCTAGATGACTTCAGCATCCTCCAAACCACAAAAGGAACCACAACTGAAGAGTCAGCAAGGACTTTATACTTGTTTTTGTTTATTCATTATTCTCTTCATGCATCATTCTGCTTAAATATCTTTGATATTTAAATAGTATCTCTATTGTACCATTCTATTTATTATGTCCAAAAGATTGTGTGTGTGTGTGTGTGTGTGTGTGTGTGTGTGTGTGTGTATGCGCGTGCATGCACCAGTACCGGGCTCTAACTGAGGTACTTGTGGATTTTTTGTTCAAGAATAGCACTCTGTCTCTTGAACCACATATCCACTTCCAGATTTTAGCTGGCTAATGGAGATAAGAGTCACCTGTACCTTTCTGCCTGGGCTGGCTTTGAATCATGATCCTCAGATCACAGCCTCCTGTGTAGCTAAGAATACGATTCACGTTCTGGCTCCAACAGAAATTTTTGTGAGCAAATTTGTATACTACTTAAAGCTCCCTCATAAAATAAGATATTTGATCAAGCAATATAAATGCTATCATAGCCATTTGAACATGTAGTAATTTAAAAATTGCTAATACATATTATATACTCATATACTCAGACATTATTGGAAACCTTTTAAATGTGTTAGTGCATTTTCATCTTACAACAACAAAATGAGGTTGTTTGGGGGAAAGTAGAGCATGTAAAATTTAACCCCCCTGAAGTGGATCATCTGGTATGTGGTGAAGCAGAATTTTGAAGCTTGGAAATGTTGGGTTGAATATTAAACTTTCTTCTTATTTTATTTTAATTTATTTTATTATTTCAAGTCTAGTGAAAGAGAAGAAAGTATTTGATATCTGATCCTGACTACTAGTCTCTTACTGATGATATACAAGTATAATATAATCAATAGCCATTGCTTTCAGTGCTACCTTTATTACTAAAACTGATACCATTAGGTACTTTCTTCTCTCTTTTAGAGGCATCACCATCTTTGTGTAACACATATCCCAAATATTGGAGAATCCATACTCTTATTTGGCCAGTTGCTTTTAATTTTTCAAGATTTAATTAAAGAAATACCCCTTTTGTAGACTTTGCCACACCTACAGTGAGGCTGGGTTTTTCTTATGTCTTGCTATTCCCGGAAGCCTGATTCTCTCTGTTCCTAAATGCTGATGATCTCCATCAGCCACCTCAGTGTCCCTGGGAATGGGAGATAGGAATCAACCATCAGAGGTTTCAGAATCACTATGTCAATCCCCACATGTTCTATTGAAAAAACTTGCTTGAATAATGAGATCTTCTTAAGTCCTTCTCACTCTTCCTCAAGCAGCTCTTGAACGTCCACTTCTGAAGCCCAGATCCCAACCTGGCCTCAAACAAACACCTCCTATAGAAGGGATTAAAGGAAAACAAAAGAACAATTAGCATAGATGCAGGGAGACAGGAAGATCATTTCACAGCATATGTCAGTGCTTATCTAACTCAGTCCTAAGCAATTGTTCTATTATTAAGGTCATATTATCAATTATTTATGAGTGACCTAAATTCAGTAAGAAACAATTCCATTCTATCCTCAAAATTCTACTTTTCAGAGCAGAAAATTTCATAGCAATTTTAGATGAGAAACATCTTACATTTGTGGGTTAACTTGGTTATGTGGAAGCGATGGAATTCCAGAAGGATTATTTCCAGAGTTCCAGATAACTGAAGCTTTTTGTGCTAACATTTCCTTAGGATAAGGAATTTTATTGTTAAAAAGAAACAATTCTCTTTATGAAAAATCAATAATAGACCAGGTCCTGCTTATAATCCTCACTACTCAGGATGCAGAGGTTGGGAGTCTCACACCTTCAGGGCAACCTGGGTAAAGAGTTGATGAGATCTCATCTCAACAAATAAGCTGGGTGTGGTGGCATATGTTTTAATTCCAGCTACATGGGAAATATATGTAGGAGAATCATGACACAAGGTTAACAGGGGCAGACAAATGAGACCCTCTGTGAAAAATAAACTAAAAGAAAGACATTTTTTAAAGTGGGATGTAGAAAAGAGAAGGGAGCCAACGGTGTGGTTCAAGTGGTCAAATGGGGTCCTGAGTAAAAATACAAGAAATCACAAGTTTAATCCACTGAGGCACCTTTAATTTTCAAAGTATTAAGTATAGTGAAAAATAATAGCACATGTACCTGTTAATATTTTCCTACTTGTTGAACCATTTTTATGGTCCTTCTTCAGCATGTTTCTCCAAAGGAAAATACATTGGCACAGTCCTCCATAGATATAATGCCATCACAATCAGTGATACAAATAGCAATTCAAAACTACCTTATATTGCTGAACCCTTAGTCATATTTCAGCAATTGTTATCAAAGTACTTTTCACAGTCATTTCTTAAGTAAAGTAAAACCAGAACCATTCACGGATAATGTGATGCTGTAATTCGTAGCCTCTTAAATTTCTTTTATGCATAAATAATCCATGGGCTCTCTGGCAGATGGAATCAGATGTGTTTTGGAGTGGCTCACCTTTGAATTCTCTGATGGTTTCCTCATGGTTTTGCTCCTCTTTCCTTTATGTTTATCATAATATGGAAGTTTGATCTAAAGACTTCATCAAATTTAGGATAAACATCTTTGGCAGGACTACACACAGGTGAGGTTGTGGAATGCATGTTGTGTTATATCAGCAGATGCAGAACATTTTTTTTTGTGCTCCAGATAATTCTTAATAAATTCTCAATCAGCGTAGCAGGACTTGTGGGATCAGAAAGCTTCACACTGGTAGCCTCACTCTGAGCAAACTTCTATGGCCATTTTTTCAGTGATAATGCTCCCATTGTCGCTGTCATAATTTCAGGAATGTTGACATTATTAACCTTCATTGATACTGAGCAATGGGAAGCCTTTGATAAAGTGAACCTATTAAAAACCACTCTCTGCTCTTTACAGTTTATCTTTAGCTATATTATTGAATTACATAGCTACTGATCCAGCAGGTACTTGAGAGAAAACATTAGGGGATCTAGCAATCTAAATGGGAAGGAGAAGTACATCACAGTGGAAATGTAGACAATCTAGTTTGCAAATAGTACTGCACAGTCTTAATTATGTTGTACCAGTCCAGTGGTTAGTGTAGGAAAGGAAGTTGATTTAGCGGTGAGAAAGATAGTGACAGATGAAGAGCATCTTTCAACAGTGATTTAGGGGCAAAGGGTAGAACTCAATGATGGAGTATATACAAGCTTAGGATGCCTGAGGCCCTGGATCTGATCTCCAGCATGAAACAGAAAGAAACTGAACAAATCTAGAAGGATGCTTATTAATTCAATCAGCAAATTTTACTCCTTTGGGCTAGCCTCTCTGCCATTTGTCAGTTAGGGACCTTCCATAGAATCAACTTCTCATTTCCTCTCTTCTCTGAGTTTATAAATGAAGACTTGAGATGAAAATAGTAGAAGGAACTAACCACGTTGTTATACTATTCTTTTTTCTTTATATAACCTACAATGGCTGTTGTTACATTTGTTTACTTATTCTCTAGATAAGGGAAAAGAACATCTAGGTTACTCTTGACTGTCCAGTGTAGAAATGGCCAAGTCCATAGGACAGGCTCAATAAAATTGTACCAGTGAGTGGAAGAGAAAATGGACCACTGAAAGTAGATTGGAACATTTGTTTCCTATTGTGTGAAACTACATTGCATTTTAGGTTGGTTCAGGCAGGGCTTGTTGAATGTGTTGATGGAAAGAATAAGAAACCCTGTTCTAAGGCAGGTTCTGGTGGCTCACACCTGTAATCCCAGATTCACAGGAGGCTGAGATCTGAGGATCATGGTTTGAAACCATCCTGGTATGAAAAGTCTGTGAGATTCTTATCTCCAATTAACTTGCAAAAAGTCAGAAGTGGAAATGTGGTTCAAGTGGTAGAGCAGTAGCCTTAAGTGAAAAAGATGGTGATGCCCTGAGTTCCAGCCCCAATAGATGCATAAAAAGAAAAGAAGAAACCCATTTCCTGGAGCCAGTACCTTTCAGCTTGAAATAAATCATATATCCTCCGCAATCACCTAGAGGCATTGTCTGTAGTTTACTAGAATTATTATAGTTGTGTTTTCTGCCATTAGACATTTTTGAAAATAAGGAAGGAATGAGCTTAGCCTTGCTTTCTTCCCCTGTGATGTTCTGTTCTTCTGGTAACAGTATATACCAAATTGAAGGACTGTTGGCATATACAGAAAATCAGAGCAACAATTTTTCCATTTGTTAGATGAAACGAAAGCCCACTTAGAAAATAGTCTTCCCGCATTTCCTCTCATGAGAAAATAGTGAATGAGTAAGGAATAAAGAGTTGTGGATGTTGACCTTTGAAATTCTCCCCAAAGCTGCACGACTTCTGATGAGATGACATGAAAAGTCATTTCACTTATAATGAGATACCAAGCTGGCCTGTCTTCCTTTAAAACCTGGCATTTAAAAAATACATTTACTTCTATTATGTACTGCCCTAACCTGCACAGGCTATTGCATATGACATATTACCTGAGCAGATGTTTTAGACAACATGCTGGCAGTGATGCAAGTCAAGAAGTTTATAGTTTCTTCAATCCTAAAGTCACACAATCTACAAAGATTTTTTTTAACTGACAGTTTATTGCAAATGTTATGTAAACTACCTATTAATTTTATATGTACTGTGCCACAAAACTGTTTAATATAAAGAAATGTGGGAGAACTAAACATCAAGATTGTTTTCTTCAATAGGACATCTCACGTTGGCAAAATCTTTTCTAAGCAATTTGTCTCTGACCTGACAGGTCAGAGGAAGAGGCAACCTATATAGGGAATTGAATTTCTTCATACTAAAGCAAAGAAAGGGGTAAAATTGGGAAAAGGATCATGATGATAAGAAATTCTATAATTGTATTATTTTGTACAATTGCTCAATTTATTCTTGAGTTCTGAAAGGAGTATGGGCTTTAAAAGATCTGTTCTTGCAAAACAATTTCATTCATTTTTACTACCATGACCTCTATCACAATTTATATTAAGAACTCAAAATAAGCCTGTTTAATATTTCATTAAAATGTATAAAGTATAAACATACTGTATTATGTTACATAATATGTTTGCACATCCATATTTAAATGTGGGAGATTTCTGTATTCATGAAGGTAATGACCTTCATACCCCAGTGGAAGATCACCAGCTTATGCCATCTTGTGACATTTTAATTTTATTTATGTGCTGAATGAAAATATGCCATTCATATCATCATCTTTAAGAAAAGTATTGTCAGTTGGAAAAGGCATAAACCATTTGTGTGGTGTGCAGGTTACTGTACACACATTTGCCCATAGTGCCTTAGCTACAGAACACCTCCAGCTGTGCAGAGGTGCTCCAGGATTTCCATTTGTACTTCTGAAGTCTGACTCCCCTATGAAAATTTATGAAGTAATGACTTAAAAAGTGGAAATAAAGGACATTTGTTTTACAGAACGACCAGAGAGCATCTTTAAAAGGTTGAGGGATCTAAGTTTGAAGAACCAAAGGAAAATTAATAAATATCAAATCAAATAAAAACTACCATCACCAAAACAGACTAAGATTTAAACCATTTTCATGTTTCACATGGAAAAATCCATCAAAATAAACAGATGCTCACTGAACAGAGTGGCCTCCCTGCCCAGGCACTACTGACTTAGTTCTGGTTAAGTTTCTACTTTGGAATTCCTACCCAGCAGGTATCCCATAGAAGCAAATTGTTTATATGCATTGACTGCTTTTTTAAAAAAAATTTAGATTCAGAAAAAAATCTTTGTTATAGATTATGAAGGGAACACAGAATTCAAAGGTTTAAAATTGCTTAGAATTCTGAATCTGTGTCTCCTAGGACTTAAGTTTCAGATCTAAAACAGTTTATTTAAAGACATCATTCTATTTCAGAATTATTGTTTAAAATAAAGTTCCTATAGTATGGGAATTCCAATAAGTAAGAAAGCTTATAAAGAGGGCATTCTGTTCTCAAATCCAACTTAGATTTTGATTGTTCAACAAATGTATGCAATGTGTGTTTCACTATTTATTAAAAAAGAGAGATAAACTGAAATAAAGAGTATGGCTAGAAGTCAGCATACATTTTATTTTCTTATTAGTAGCAGAAACTCAAAAGAGAGAAAATTGGAACAAATTTCTGATTTCTATACCGAACTTTCCATTTCTGTTATTCCATTGGCTAGTTATACAAGATTAAATGCAGTTGGAAATTGAGTTAGCAAAAGTAAGATTTTTAGTCAGAAATCTAAAAACCTAAAAATATACAAACAGCCTAGGCAACATAACAAGGCTTTGTTTCAAGAAAAAAAAAGAAAATTGGGGCAGAGGATCTCAGGAACATGGAGAAGGTACAGCTGGGCTCTAATGGAGCTCTCTCCAAGAAACTGGGTTTAGCCTCCCAGTGAAAAATCCATGGCTAGAGAGTCACACCAAGTGAGCCATAATAGTACACAGATTTTCTCCAGAGAGGAAAAAGTCAGGCAGACTGCTTATGAAGACAGATTTGAGCACATGCGGGTGGCAGGGGCCATAACTGCAGCCAGACAAAAACAAGAGTCAGAGTGTACATGGCTTTTCACTCATCTCCAGGGCAAACTGTATGACTAGAAGCAGAAATCCACATTGTTTTGGACAAAGACAGACATAGATTGTGGATAGTCTGAAAAAAAAAAAAGCAAGGGAAAGCATGAGTACTCCACAAAAGACATTCTCACTCCTTCTCACAGAATAGCTTCTGGAAAGTAGACTTCCCAGCCCCCCCTCCCCAAACTTAAGAAGAACGCCATGTTTGATACTGGCATAGACCCTGCCAGAGCAGCTAGCAGAAAACTTGGGCTGGAGAAGCAGTGACTGTGGTGCCATTTTTCAACAGGGCAAAAAAATCTGAACAGTGAGAGTCAGCTCCACCCATGGGAATGTTGCACCATTAAGGAGGAGAGAAGATCCTACCAAGAAGGGACAGCTTTACCAGGGTAGACCCACCTCTCTGTGGCTAACAAAGACATTACAGTCAAATAGCAGCTAAACATGCAGCTTACATAATATACCTCCCCTAACAAAGAAAAGGAGAGATAGATAGAGGAATACCTTTCTATGATTTTGAGTCTCTAAAATCAGTGAAATTACAAGGCTTAGGATTGGTTCCTGTCTTACAATTGTGTTCTGGTGTGGTATTATTTGCTTTCATTTCCAAATGGGCAGAACAAGTCATCGAAGCACAAGAAAAATGGAAAAATGGCAAGTCAAGAAACCTCAACTCCCACTCAAAATAAACAGGCAGTCAATGAAAACCCTAGAGGATAGTTATCACAATGCTCTAAAACATTACTGGTAAACATGATGAGTGAAAATATTGAAAGTCTGCACATGGCTATGTGTGAGCTTTATGTTGCTAACCAAAGATTAATTGAGGAAATCATGGAATCCAAACAGAGAAAGCTGAAAACCCCAACAGAAGGAAAGGGAGTCCAGTGAAAATATAGCCATTCGTTTAAGGGATTTGAGAGAGAACACTGAAAAATCAAATCAAAGAAGTCCCTACAAGATCTAAAACAAAGTGTCAACAAAGAAATTGAAGGGGCTGGGGATATAGCCTAGTGGCAAGAGCGCCTGCCTCGGATACACGAGGCCCTAGGTTCGATTCCCCAGCACCACATATACAGAAAACGGCCAGAAGCGGCACTGTGGCTCAAGAGGCAGAGTGCTAGCCTTGAGCGGGAAGAAGCCAGGGACAGTGTTCAGGCCCTGAGTCCAAGGCCCAGGACTGGCCAAAAAAAAAAAAAAAAAGAAATTGAAGCCATCAAAACAGTCCTATTAGAAGGCAGGGAAATAAAGAACCAAGTAGAAAGCCTTGACAGCAGAGTAGATGACTCAGAAGCTGAAATCTCTGCAATTGAAGATAGTGTACACTTCACAGAGAAAAACATATTCAAAACAAGTCCAAGAAACAAGGTATATCTCTATAAGAGATACAAGACACAATCAAATGACCTAACTTTAGGCTAATAGGTGTGAGGAGGGTCTGGAGAAGAAGCTACAGGAATATAAAATATATTTAACAGTATATTTGCAGATAAGTTTGACTACTCAAAAGGCTAGGCCCATTCAGACACAAGAAGACTTTAGAACCCCAAACAGGTCAGACCAGAATAGGACATCCCAACACCACATTGTAATATGCACAATATCAATAGAAACCAAGGAAAGGAACCTTAAAACTGTCAGGAAGAAAAGATCACCTATAGAGGAAAACCAATCAGAATAACTACAGATTTCTCAGCAAAGATAATGAAAACAAGAGGAGTTTGGAATGAAGTATGCAAAACCCTAAAGTTAAACAACTACCAACCAAGAAGAGTTAGTACTCAGCTAAACTCTCCTTAACTGAGGGACAAATAAAAACCTTCCACAGCAAAGAAAAATTGAAACAATACATCTCCACAAAATCAACATTACAAAATATACTTAAAGATATTACACATAGAAAATAAAGAACAGGATATAGGCAGAGAAATGGCCCCTTAACAGAGTCAGATAATCACAATAAAAACTGAGAAGGCACAGCCCCTCAGAAGGTGAATAACATGGCAGGATCTACCAAACATCTCTCAGTCTGAATCAAACACTGGTGCATTTAACTCCCCAGTTAAATGGCAGAGATTGACTTGGATCAAAAGGCAAGATCCATCTATCTGCTGTCTTCAAGAGACCTATCTTGCCCACACAAACAAACACATTCTGAAAGTGAAAGACTAGAATGAAATCTATAAAGCAAAGGGCCCCCATAAACAGGCATGAGTTAGAATCCTACTATCAGACGCAATAAATTTCAAATTAAAATTAGTGGGAAGAGATAAAGAAGGACGTCACATACTAATAAAGGGATCTCTCCTACAGGAGGATATAACCATCCTAAACATCTATACACCTAACGCTGGAGCATCAACTTCATCAAATGCTACTTAAAATAAAAATACATGATCATCCAAATACATTAATCTTTGGTGACTTTAACACACCACTTTCACCTCTGGATCGGTCAACACAGTAAAAACTCAACAGAGAAAGCTCAGAGCTAAACAATTGCATAGACCAACCAGCCTTAACAGATATGTACAGAATGGTTCACACTACATCATCAGAATATATGTTCTTCTCTGCAGCACATGGATCCTTCTTGAAAACAGATCACATTTAAGGGCACAAAGCAAATCTGTGCAAACTCAGAAATTGAAATCATCCCTTGTTTTTTTTTTTTTTTTTTTTTGCTAGTCCTGGGCCTTGGACTCAGGCCTTGAGCATTGTTCATGGTTTCCTTTTTGCTCAAGGCTAGCACTCTACCTCTTCAGCCACGGTGCCACTACAGGTTTTTTCTGTTTATGTGGTGTTGAGGAATTGAACCCAGGACCTTGTGCATGCTAGACAAGCACTCTACCACTAAGCCACCTTCCCAAATCCCTTACATTCTTTCTAACCACAATGGACTAGAGCTCAACACTATACACCACCATAGAAAATTCTGTAACTCATGGAGACTGAATAATGCATTGTTTTTTTTGTTGTTGTTGTTTGTTTTTTGTTTTTTTTGGCCAGTCCTGGGGCTTGGACTCAGGGCCTGAGCACTGTCCCTGGCTTCCTTTTTTCTCAAGGCTAGCACCTTACCACTTGAGCCACAGTGCCACTTCTGGCCGTTTTTCTAGATATATGGTGCTGGAGAATCTAACCCAGGGCTTCATGTATACGAGGCGTGCTCTCTTGCCACTAGGCCATATTCCCAGCCCCTGAACAATGCATTGTTGAATCACCAGTGGATCATGGAAGAGATTAGAAAGGAAATTCAGATGCTCACAATATTTAACAAAAATGAATATAGAAAGGAGGTGACAAATTGTACAAGAAATGCCTTTCGTATGAAACTGTAATCCCCCTGTACATCACTTTGACAATAAATAAGTAATTATTCAGAAAAAAAAGAAAATACCTGCCTCTCTGGGATACAGTAAAGGCAGTACTCAGAGGAAAATTTATAGCTCTGAGTGCTTACAACAACAAATTGGAGAAATCTCAAACCAATAATTTAAAGATGCACTTCAGCTTCTTGAAAAAGAGCAACAGGCTAAATGCCAATCCAGTAGTTGGAAGCAAATAATTACAATTAAATTGGAATTAAATAAACAAATGTCCAAAAACATAGCAAGGATCAATAAAATAAGAGTTTCGTCTTTGAAAAAAATAACAAAATTGACAGGCCCTTAGCAAATACGGCAGAGAGAGAGAGAGAGAGAGAGAGAGAGAGAGAGAGAGAGAGAGAGAGAGAGAGAGAGAGAGAGAGAGAGAGATAGAACACCCAAATAAATAACATCATAACATCAGGCAGGGATGAGAATGGGTACATCATGTCAGAAACAAGCAAGATTCAGAAAATTATAAAGGAATACTTTAAAAATCTTCATGCTAACAACTTTGTGCATTGGGAAGAAACCAAATAATTTCTATCAAATAATGATATATCAAAACTAAACCATGAAGACTGAAACCAACTAAATAGAGCCATATCAAGTATTGACATAGAAATGGCAATAAAAGACCTTTCATCCATTTCCCCCCCTGAGGTGTTCAGTTCACTTACACCAAACAGTTTTGCAAGTATTGCTTTTGTAGTTGTTTGTCTTTTTTTTACCCTGTGTCTCTCAATTTTGGTATTCCCTTTCAATTTCCTACTTCTAATACCAGTATACACAGTTTCCAATATACTCAGATAAGATTACAGAGATAGCGTAGGTACAACCACAGGAAGGTGATACAAGAACATCATCAACAATAGAAGCTACAGATACAGATGGGACGTTGAAAGTAGTTACAACTGTGATATAACAATCGTTTCCATAACATGGAGTTCATTTCACTTAGCATCATCTTATGTGTTCATAAGGGTGTAGTTATTGGGCTCTTGTGATGCTCTGCTATGAGTTGCCTAAACCTGTACTAATTATTCCCAATAAGGGAGACCATAGAGTCCATATTTCTTTGGGTCTGGCTCACTTCACTTAGTATAATTTTTTTTCCAAGAGGGAGGGGGGTATGAGGGACAAGGTAACAAACAGTACAAGAAATGTATCCAATGCCTAACGTATGAAACTGTAATCTCTCTGTACATCAGTTTGATAATAAAAATTTGAAGAAAAAAAAAAGACCTTTCATCCAAGAAAAGCCCAGTACCAGACAGATTTCCAGACAAATTCTATAATGCCTTCAAATGAGAACCCACTCCAATACTCCTCAAAGTCTTCAATGAAATTGAAAGCAAAAGATCACTTCTATGAAGCCAGCATAATTCTCATGTCAAAACCACATAGGGACTCATCAAAGTAAGAGAACTATGGACCCATTTCTTTAATGAACATGGGTGCAAAACTTCTCAATAGAATTCTGGCCACGCATTTCCAACAAGTAATAAAAACACTCTAACACTATGACCAAATGGGATTCATTCTAGGGATGCAAAGCTGGTTCAATATTCACAAGTCAGTTAATGCAATTCAACACATTAACAGGAGCAAGGACAAGAACCATACGATCATCCCCATAGATACAGAAAAATCACTTGACAAGATCCAACACCCCTTTATGATGAAAGCTCTGGAGAATCTAGGAATCCATAGAACATTCCTCAATATAATGATGGCTGCATATGACAAACTTACACTAGCATTGTACTTAACGGTTAAATGTTAAAACCATTTCCTCTAAAGCTAGGAATGGGACAGCATGTCCTCTCTCTCTCCTGTTCCCTATATTATTGGAATTCCTAGCCAGAGCAATAACTCAAGACAAACATAAAGGGGATCCAAATAGGGAAAGTAGAATTGAAACTATTGCTCTTTGTAGATGACCTGATCCTGTACTTAAAGAACACCATAGACTCCTCTCCCAAGTTATTTGAGATGATCCAAAATTTTGGCAAAGTAGCAGGGTATAAAATTAACCCATAAAACCAGTAGCTTTCCTGTGTGCCAACAATGAGAAGAGTGATGGTGAAATCAGAAAAGAAACACCTTTTGAAATAGCCAAAAAAAATACCTAGGAATTAACTTAACCAAAGAGATGTAGCACCTCTAGATGAAATCTTTAAAAACATGATAAAGAAAATTAAAGCAGATCTAAGGGAGTAGAAAAACCTCCCATGATCTTGGATTGAGAAGAATAACATCATGAAAATGGCAATACTGCTGAAAGCTATCTACAAATTCAATGCAATACTTGTTAATATCACAACAAAATTCTTTAGAGAAATAGAAGCAATTCAAAAATCCATATGGAATAATAGAAAACCTCAAATAGCAAAAACAATCTGTAGCAGCAACAACAGGGCTGGAAAAATATCAATACCAAACTTCAAAGTCTATTATAAAGCCGTATTTATAAAAATAGCTTGTTACTGGCACATGAACAGGCCTGAGGACCAATGGAATAGAATTGAAAACCCAGTAATGATCCCACAGACCTATGGCCACCTATTCTTTGATAAGGGAGCTAAAATTATCAGATGGAAGAAAGTCTCTTCAACAAATGGTGCTGGCAGATTGGCTACACACATGTAGAAAACTTTATTTATATATATATATTTATTATCAAACTGAATTACAGAGAGGTTACAGTTTCATACGTTAGGCATTGGATATATTTCTTGTACTGTTTGTTACCTCATCCTAGAAAACTTTTATTAGATCCTTATATTCACCCGGCACCAGAATCAACTCCCATGAATCAAAGATAACCCGAAAATACTACAGGAAAGGATAGGGGATACTCTAGGGCTCCTTGGCACAGGTTGAAACTTTCTAAATAAAGATTCAGAAACACAACAATGAAAAGAAAATTGGATAAATGGATTGCATTAAACTGCAGAGCTTCTGCATGACAAAGGACATAGCTTGTAAGATAAATAGAGAGCCCACAGATTGGGAGAAGATCCTCACTAGCCATTCAACAGACAAGGGCCCCATATCTAAAATATACTTAGAATTCAAAAAATTAAATTCAAGAACATCATCAATAATAGTAGCTACAGATACATATGGGACATTGAAAGTAGTTACAACTGTGATATAACAATCGTTTCCATAACATGGAGTTCATTTCACTTAGCATCATCTTATGTGTTCATAAGGGTATAGCTATTGGGCTCTTGTGATCCTCTTCTGTGACTTGCCTATACCTGTACTAATTATACCCAATAAGGGAGACCATAGAGTCCATGATTCTTTGGGTCTGGCTTACTTCACTTAGTATAATTTTTTCCAAGTCCTTCCATTTCCTTACAAATGGGGCAATGTAGGTTGTACCTACACTATCTCTGTAATCTTATCTGAGTATATTGGAAACAATGTATACTGGTATTAGAACTAGGAAATTGAAAGGGAATACCAAAACTGAGAGACACCGGGTAAAAAAAGAGAAACAACTACAAAAGCAATACTTGCAAAACTGTTTGGTGTAAGTGAACTGAACACCTCATGGGGAGAAAGGGAAAGGGGGAGGAGGGTGGGAGGGGTACGAGGGACGAGGTAACAAACAGTCCAGTAATGTATCCAATGCCTAACGTATGAAACTGTAACCTCTCTGTATATCAGTTTGATAATAAAAATTTGAAAAAAACCCAAAAAATTAAATTCCCCCACACCAATCCTCAAAGAAGCAACCACATTAAAAAGTAGGTTAAAGACTTAAAGAGACTTCTCTGAAAAGGAAATGAGAGTAGCCAATAGTCACATGAAGAAATGTTCAATGTCTCTGGCCAAAAGGAAATGCAAATCAAAGCAACATTGAGATTCTACCTCACCCCAGTTAGAATGACCATACCAAGAAATCTAATAACAACAGATGCTGGCAGCGATGTGGCCCAAAAAGAGCACTACTATACTGTTGTTGGGAATGTAACCTCGTTCAACCTCTCTGGAAAGCAGCATGGAGATTCCTTAAAATACTAAACATAGCGCTCCACTATGATCCAGTAACAACACTTTTGGGCATTTACCTTAATGACCACAAACCAGGCCATACTAAAGTTACCAGCATATATATGTGGACCATTTGCAAAAATGGACCATATACTGGGAATTACAGTAGATTGTATCAAGATTTTGAGGAATTTTAATCATATGTAGGATGCCACGTGGTTAAAGCCATTCTTAGAAGAAAATACGTAGATTTGAACTCATATATCAGAAAAATTGGCAGGATGAAATTCAGATTTTCTACTATTTATTTAAAGAAATTAGAAGAGTAAATTAAATTTAATAGAGGTAAGTAAAGAAAAACAGAAAATGAAAAGAAGTCTACTGATGATTCGTGACCTCAAATGCTCTCTAATCTATATCTGGCCAGGTTTTCAATTTCAAACTCTACACACAGTATCTTTTCTTTCCTGAACTCAGATTTTCCTCCTTACCTTATAATACTTCAAATACAAAAATGTAGATTATACAGTCCTTCCTTCTCATTGAGAACAAAGCCATCTTTGTTTCAACTGTTCTTAATGTCAGTTGCTAGCCTTAATAATCTTGGTTGCTCTCTTCAATAGAAAATGATCCACACTTGGTGGTAGAGTGGCTCTTCTGACAGCTAACTTGGCAACATTCATGGAATTTCTCATTTTATAAATAAATCTCTACAGCAGTTATCTAAGCTCTATTTATAAATGGAGTGTTTTGGCACTGTGTCCATGTTCACAAATGACAATATGTGATATACTGACTCAAGAGGCTTGAACTTTTTCATTGCCTGGAACAACAAATCCAAATTCTTCGTAGAGGAGCAATGAATTTGGCAAAAACATGATTTCATCTCTGAGAACGGGCACAGATTCATTGAGACCCACAGAGGACATTTTCCAACATGTAAAGCTGATGAGTTCAACTTACAAAGGGTATTTATTGATCTAAGTGAAATAAAAGTTTGGAGAAATTGTAATTGTTAAAGTTGATAAGTTATGCATCTCAGTGTAGATTGATGTCTGACTAGAGACAAGTTAGTTAATAATCAAGAGACCTAAATTGCCAATGTTTTCCATCAAATATGGAATGCAAAATGAAATCAACTGACCAGTGTTTGAGAGTATAGTGTGATAACCAAAGCCAATAAGCCTCAGATGCACAATTTACTTACATTAATGAAACCCAAGTTTCCATTTGAAATCTGGTGGTCATTTGTATTCCCAAAGAGAGCTTCTGATCAGCTGAAATCTCTGTATCTTTGTCACTCGGATGGATTGTTAGTAAACTAAATAATCCACCAGGCTATTCATACCATCGACTTAATCAAATCAAAATGGAGAATATTTTCATTCTTTACCTAAAATCCTTCTCTTTAATTCCTAAACCTAGGGCTAAAATTAAAACGTGAGTTCTCAGTCCCAAACCAATGTTGCTCTTTCTCATTTTGTTGCCTTTGCAATGTAATAAATGATATCTTCTAGGCAATATTCAATAGAATTTCATAAGAAGAGAGCAAGTATTATGTAACAATGAGCCACTATTTAGTTGTAGCTCTAAAGATGAAGTAATTCCTTCCAGCAAAAAAAGATTGTAGGACTACGTCTTCTACTGCCACAACTCCCTGAGACAGCAGATAGTGGCCACAGTAATACAGAGGTGGCCAAAAAGGAATTCTGCACTCAGGTTAGATAGAGAAACAGACAGCCCCAGCCTGACACAGATTCCATTATCTAGTAAAAATCTGTAGCCAGAATTTTTAAAGCATATTGTAGATAAGACAGCCCTGGAAAGAAATCCAGCTGGATGAAGGTGCAGTTCTAAGTGCAGAAAAATGTATATGACGTTTTAAAACCAAGTAGAGATGGATTTCAGTTCATGAAGTGGCAGAGCATGAAGTGGTCAGCTTGAGAAAGGTTAGCTGAGACTCAAAGAACATTAGTTACTACTGGTACCATGAGGTGGGGGAGATGAAATTGGGCTACAAGCCTTCTAGGATTCACTCTGCACACATTCATTCTGTTATATAAAATGGATAGCTTACTTATTAAAATTATGATTTTCAACAATGAACGGTTTGACAATTAGGATTGCACGAAACTGCAGAGCTTCTGCATGGCAAAGGACATAACTTGCAAGATAAACAGAAAGCCCACAGATAGGGAGAAGATCATCACTAGCCATACAACAGACAAGGGCTTCATATCTAAAATATAGTTAGAATTTAGAAAATTAAGTTCTCCCAAAACAAATCCTCAAAGAAGCATCTACCTCATTAAAAGTGGGCTAAAGACTTAAAGAGAGACTTCACTGAGGAAAACAGGAAAATAGCCAAGAGGCACATAAAGAAGTGCTCAACATCCCTGGCCATAAAAGAAATGCAAATCAAAACAGCACTGAGGTTCTACCTCACCCCAGTAAGGGTGGCCATTGTAAAGAAAACTAACAATAACAGATGCTCGCAGGGATGTGGCCAAAAGAGAACCCTACTACAATGTTGGTGGAAGTGCAAACTTGTTCAACCACTCTGGAAAGCAGTGTGGTGGTTCATCAAAAGGCTAAATACAGAGCTTCCTTATGGCCCAGCAACCCCACTTTGGGGCATTTACCTAAAGGATCACAAACAAGACCATACTAAAGCTATCAGCGAAACCATGTTCATCACAGCACTATTTACCATAGCTAAAATATGGAATTAACACAGATGCCCCTCAGTAGATAAATGGATCAAGAAATTGTAATATATATATACACAATGGAATTCTATGCTTCTATCAGAAAAAAAATGGCATTGCCCCTTTCATAAGGAACTAGAAAGACTTAGAAAAAAATCATACTAAGTGAGCCAAACTCGTAGAAACACATACTCTATGTTTTCCCTCATAAGTAATAATTAGTATATGTCTAGTATAGCAGATGATCACAATAGCTCAATAGCTATTGATGACAGAAGATGATGATGCTAATCAAAATGAACTCCAAGTATGGAAACAAGCAGTGTATCATTATTGTTATTTTTAACTTACTGTGTGAAATTATCTTTTTCTTTTATCTTCCCTATGATTTAGCCCTTGTTGTCACTGTATTTGACTTTGGTACCCTGGGTATTGTATGTGTATGTTTGTCTGAATTAGAGAAGGGAAGGGGAACATCAAAATGGTGAGATAGGGTAAAAGGTGAACCAATGGAACAGCAATACTTACAAGACTGTGGGGTGCACCGACTGGCCCCGCCTGTTCGCGCCCTGGAGGTGTGTGACTGTTGCACTGCTTCCCGGAAGACAGATCCCGGCTAGCTCTGCCTGCCTTCCGGGTCAGGAACCTGAAAGGCGGCCCTAGGCGGGCCACGCCTCCCAGCCTTAAGACCCCGTGCAGCAAGATGGCAGCCATCGGTAACCTGGGGGCGGTCCTGCTGGTAGTGACATAGACTTAGGCTGCCCCTTAGGGAGGTCCCATGGCCTTCCACCCTTGGCTGACAGCTCCAACTACCAATTGTAGCCCCTGGCTAGGTACGGTACACCCCTCCTCTTCCTGCCGCCATTGCCCATATTTAAGATCAGGTTCTTGCCAATGAACAGAGAGTGGTCTTGAACTTCTCCCGAGTTTCGTCTGATTGTCCAACCGCCGGCGAAAGGTTGGGTTGGGCTGCGTGCAGGTGACTCATGGCTCATTACCTCTTCTGGGTTCACACTCGGCTGGGGCACACTTCCTCACCTCTGGTCAGGAGAGTGCGGGGTCGGGGGGGTAACGTAGGGACCCCTGCACAAGACATTGTTTTGTAAACTAACTGTACAACTTGGGGACGTTGGAAAGGAAGAAAGGGGGGAGAAAAATGAGGGAAGAGGTAACAAGTATGACAAGGAATGTACTCACTACCTTACGTATGTAACTGTAACCCTTCTGTGCATCACCTTGACAATAAAAAATTGTTATTTTCAAAAACCTCCTTTTGCTAGTAGCACTATCTATCACCACTAAAATACTGATATTTAGATTGGGAGGAAAAACCCAACAACAGACAAGCAGAAGTCTTTGCAAAGTGATTTAAAAAAATATTTTATTGATTTTATTGTAAAAATCATGTAAGTCAGGTATTGAGTACTTTTTTTGTGTGTAGTGTCACCTCTTCTCTTATTTTCTCCTAGTTTTGTTCCTCCCGACCTCCCTTCTCCACAAGTTGTATAGTTCATTTTCAACATAGTATGTAGTGTTACTGCTGAATTAGTTCACCCTTTTCCATCATTTCTGTGTTTTCCCTTATTCTCCCCCAAACAGACACATTTACATACAATTCAAAATGTACAGAAATTTAAAAAAGTGACAAAAGGAGAAAAACAAGAACAAACAAACAAAAACAAAAAAAGTAAAATAAGAATCCCTTTGTTTCCATTTTTTGGAGTTCATTTTGATAAGCATCATTTTATAGGACCAGATGCACATACATAGCTATTGTGCCATTGTGATCCTCTCCTAAGAACATGCACCTTTGATCTCACTGTATAATTGTTTAGAGTCCTGTTTACTTAGTCATGTCTAAGTGTAATTTTTTTTTTGTCTTTTACCTTTCATTGCATTTACTTGTAGACTTATAGGCACATTCTAATTACTACAAATGAGGGAAACCATGCAACCTATGTTTCTTTGGGTATAGCTTATTTTGCTTAATATATTTTTCCCACGCCTTTCCATTTCATTATGAATGGGGTGGTATCATTGTTTCTGAAAAGCATAGTATTCCATTGTTTTATATACCGCACTTTCTTGGTCCATTCATCCACTGGCAGATGTCTGGGTTGATTCCATTTCTTGGTTATGGTAAAGAGTGCTGAAATGAATTTTTTCCCCCTGAAATGTTTTTCTGGTTTCAAGATTTTTTATGTATGTCTCTCACTGAGATCTTAATATCTTCCTCTCCCTCTTTCTTTCTTCTTTTCTTTCCTTCATTCATTATTTCTTTTTATTTTATTATTTTCTTTCAGAGCTGAGGACCAAACTCAAAGCCTTGCACTTGCCAGTCAAGTTCTCTTCCATTAACCTAAATCCCCAACTCCAATATCTCTTTAATATGTACATATATATGCACATGTATATATACATATATATTTAAAATCTTTAAGTGGTTGTACAAAGGAGTTTCCACTCACCAAAATGGTTTTTGAATCAGTGCATCTTGTTCAGTGTCACCCCTTTCAACAATCTCACCCATTCCTCCCAACCCATTCCTTGTTCCCTTACTTTTCTTACTTTTAGGTGATGTACTTAAGTTTTTTTGCCATGTCACAAAGCAGTTTATGTGTACAATGCGTCTTTATCTGTGTCACCACTTCAACGTTTATCTTAAATTGATAGTTCTGTGTTGGTTCTAGGTAAGGCAGCTGTGTCCTAAATGATTATAAATCAAATGGATTATCATTTGTTCCATTATTTGAGATATCTCTTTAGTTTTTGCAATTAAAACTGAATGCCACCTTTCTTCCTTTTTTAAAATTCCAGAAAAGCTTTATCTTTGGTACACTGATACATTGTCTATTACCCTATAATCTCAAAATTTTTGTGAATAATTTTATAAGCACATTTGGTTTGTGTTATACATTAGAATATAATTTTTTTACATGAGAAAAATTCCCATTTAAATCAAATAGTTAATTTCTTATAGCTTCCTTATGTAGCTAGCTACTTTGATTTAATCTATTCCTAATATTTTATTTCTCTTTTTTCTCTTCCTTCCTTCTTTCCTTCCTCCTTCATCCCTCCCTTCCTCCCTCCCTCCCTCCCTCCCTTCCTTCCTTCCTTCCTTCCTTCCTTCCTTCCTTCCTTCCTTCCTTCCTTCCTTCCTTCCTTTCTTCTTTTCTTCCTTCCTTTCTTCTTTCCTTCTTCCTTTCTTCTTTCCTTCTTCCTTTGTCCATGTCTCTTTCACATTATTTGGTATTTACCACCATTCTCAATTATGAATGATTCTCAATAAGTACTTAATAGTTTGTATTGCCACTTACATTACAAAAGGCGCTGTCTTGAAGATGTGAGAGAAATGTCAAATATCTTTGGCTTGTCATCTCACCATCTGCTCTTCACTTTAGAATCTTTTTTGAACCTTTGCCTATGTACATACATGATTCACGTTCCTTCTCATGGTGTTGATGACATTTCCCCAAGTGTTAAACCTCATGCTTTTGGTTAATCAATTCTTGGATCATGTCATCATTCCAGCTCAGTGATTCTTGCTATAGAATCCATGTGTCTTTTGTCTAGCTCTGGGTTGTGGTCTTCAGAGTATTTTACATGCTCAGCATGAGGGATTAGTATTATCTAACTTTTCCTTTTGGTGTGAGAAGGCCATTTTTATTAGAGCATTATAAAATATTTCTTCCATGGGGCAAATCAACTGTTCAGAGGCTCCTCAGTAGTTAACCATTTTTCTATGATTTATAAAACGTTTAAGAAAAGTAGACTAATGTTATGCCAAACACACAGAGGGCCAACATTTCCAACAAGCTTTCATCAACAAGTCATTCATTCTGAAAATTCTGATGAATGGGAAGCTCTAGATAACACTCAACACCATCTGAATGAAATAATTAAATGTTCGAGTTGGAAGCTAACTTAGAAATAATTTAGCACATCCTTTTCATTTCACTTGTGGAAAAAAAGTAAGACCAGAGAGATTGAATGATATACCCACAGTAATTCTGTAAGTAAGATGTCAAATGAGAGCTAGAAGCCAGTTCTCTGACAGCTATCTTAGGCAATGCTCCTTCTGTGGATTTCTACCATGCACTCAAATTTTTCTTACCAAAATGAATTACAAAAGTTGAAGAGCTTCAGGATAAGGCGGTGTAGAGCTAAAAACAGTGTTCTGGCCACAATAGGACATTTCATAAGAAAATATCTCATGAATTTCATTATTTCTTGTTAGTGGTGAAATCGAAGTTTTGGTGGGGCTTGCTGGCAATGGTGATTGATGTGGTTCATGATGAGTAGGGTGAAAAACAGTAAAAAAAAATGTTGAAGCTAATGCAGGGAAATGTGACAGATTTCTGAGTTCTTAGAGTGAAAGCTAGCTAATTTATTTGCTTATCAATAAAAAGTATGGTTTACCTTTCAATTATATACCCAAGAATTATACACAATATACCTAAGAATTACATTAATCTATGCCAATAATATCTTCTATTGAAATGCCTGCATTTCTAAAAGGATAGCAAATTCTAGACAGCATTTCTTGGCCCTAGATTGAATCAAATATAGTTTCTTCTATTTGCTTTCCATATTTCTATGTTCCTAACGGCAGGTGTACACCTGAGCAATGGTATTTGTAACAGTGTAATTACTTGTAGAATACAGCTATTCTTCTCTTTACCTATTTTGCTCTGATTCTCAAAGCTCATCCTATGAAGAAACGCTGACACTAATATTCAATTGCTTGCTATCAATCATTTCTGGTTCATTTTGTTTTTGCACATGTTTTGGGGATTTGCACACACTTTTCAATGTGTGTTACTTCTCACACTTGATACAACATACTTTTTTCTCCAACAAATGAAAAAAAATTCTTTCCTATTTGTATGCCTTCTACTGTATAATGCAGGGGTCCCAGGAAAAACTACATACAGCAACTCTCAGTTGAGTTCTCCTTTGAACATGCACAAGTTTTCAGCTTTCAGTGTCTGTGCTTTGTTTAAAAAAAGGATTGCCTTTAATGAAAGAACTCCACATTTACCATCTATTAAAAAAGGCAGGCATGCAGAGCTTGGAGCAGAAAGACAGGACAGAATAAACCAGCATTGTGTTGAATTATAAAATTGTTAGGAGTATAAAAGACACAAAAGATGCTATGTTGAAGAAGGACAGAAGGTCACAGTGGAGGGAAAACGTGAGCTACAGTGACAAGAGAAGGTGAAACATAATTACGTGTATACCTGAGGGTAGACACCACATAGGCCTAAAATGCAGAATTGCTAACAATCGGCTCTTGAAGAAGAACACTAATACATCAGAGTGTCGAACACTGGAAGTCAGAATATCAGAGAAATGGGGACAGGAAGTAAAGTTGTACCATTGAATATCTTCTGAATAATTGCATGTGCTGTGTTACAAAAAGAACCCTCTTAACTTAGATGATGTACAGTTTTCAAATAGAATGAACAATGGATAGAATATGTTTTTTGAAATGTTTGAAAAGGCACAAAGGAAAATGATCATTTCTTTACTCTGGAGATGACATCTAGCTTTTTCTAGTATCATTTTTAATTCTTCTTGGAATTAATCCATGTTAGATGCTTTATTAATCATTAATGATTCTTTCATAACTATGGTACTATGCAATGTCATAAACTTTGCCTAATACCCTTAGTAGGTTTGGCCTTTCTTTCCACAGACATTTTAACTACTTCTGTAGGATGTTCACTTAATCCAGAGCCATAGGTGTAAATTGAGGAATCATTGTAGTAACCCTTCATGGAGATGGCAGAAAAAGGAAACAAATCAGAAAGCTAGGGTATTGGGGTCAGGTTTTCTGGGGTACAATGTCAGATAGAATTCTAGGGGTATTTGCACTTTCCTCCCAAAGCCTCCCTGTCCCAAATCTTGGAGTGTAGTTGTAGAACTTCCCATCCATTCACCTCAGAGTTCAGGGTACTGGGTGATGCATTTATACTTTCTTGCCCACACAACTGAGGGACATGTCTTTGAAAACTGTAGTGTAGACCTCATTCAGAAGCTGCTCAACACATGGGAAATGCCTGAGTAAATTTAATATGAAGATGATGAGCTCACTTGCACTCCATTATGGAAAAAGAAATGTGTAACATGATATATTTTACTTTCCACTACTTGTGACAAAAACCAGTGTGCTGAATACCTTACCTGAGTGTTCCAGTCTGCTAAATTCAGGCATTTGAACCATTTTCTGCCTTCTTCAGATGGGCTGTGTTGCAGTTTATCCTGAAATGTATGGTCATAAGTTAGCAGGGAATAATTAAATAATTATGTTTAGTTGAAATATGCTTCCTTTTTGCCACCATGCATAGAATATTTCTGAAAGCAAGCCCTTGTTCTGAGTGGGGATGCTATATGTTATGTGCATTTCCCAAGTTTTTTTTGTCTAACCATTCTCCTTTGTAGTATCCTCGTTCTTTGTTTGCTTTGTTTTTGTAGTTTCTGTTGCAATTTTATATTAGAATATACTTATGTTCTTTATGTGAAACAACCAAGGAAAAAACAAAATTTTCATCTTACCAACTCAACTTTTCCTATAACAGGTCAGCTTCGCTCTCCCTGTGCAAACTTAGCCATTTAAGGACACAGTTGACAAAGGCTTCTCTCCTGTTTCACCTTATGACACTACATTACTTGGATTTTTCTATCTCTGACCATTTTGATGAAATTTAGCACTTTTTGCAAATTTTGCCACTGGACTACATCCCCAGTCCTCAAACTTTTCTAATGCTGGGATTACCTCACTCAGGGTTGGGCAAATGATCTGAACAATAAGCCCCTGAACCTTGATTTCCTCCTTTTAAAGTGAGTTTTATTGAGGAATAATTCACACACACCTTTTATCTGTTAATTTGATGTTTTTGACATGTATATGAACAGTCATGTAACATTTTCTGAAAATCAGGTTATGGAATATTTCCATCATCGCAAAACTTTCTCCACACTTCTTCATAGACATACTGTCCCATGCACTGGTAGCCTTCTGATTTTTCTCCCTATGGTTCTACCTTTTGTAGAATGTCTTAATGGATTGTGTCATGAGCTCCAACCTCCTGCATCTGAGCTTTTTCACTTAGCAGAATGTTTTAGAGAATCATCCATCTGTCTCATCTATCACTAGTTCATTACTATTTATGACTGAGACAAAGTTCATACTATGAGTGTAGGACAGTTTGTCTATGTATTTTCTAGCAGATAAAGATTTGGGTTGTAAATCATTTTGGTAGCTGGGAATAATTTTGCCATCAAATTTCTTCATAGCTGTTCATGAAGACATAGATTTTTTCAATTTTCTTAGGCAAGTTTGAGAGAATTTAATTTGCATATTAATTATATATAAGGGTCTCATTGTGATATATCTTTACATGAATAAATACATATTTTGATCAAGTTCACCCATCTACTGTTCTTTGTTATCTTCCTTCCTGTCCTTCTGAAACCAATGAGTTTTGTTATTCTACTATGAGAACACATATAAATTATTTTGATCATCTTCACCTCCCCACACAGTCTCCTACTGATTCTCATATCCAAACAGTCCTCTGTCTTTCATTTTACATTCATGTCATTTTTAAAGTTTAGCTTCTACCTACACTTATTAAAAGGAATATGTAATTTTTTTCGTCTGACTTAGTTTAATTAACAAGATGATCTCTAGTTTCCTCTATTTTCTTTCAAATGGCATGGTTCAATTCTTTGTTATGGCTGAGTAATGCACTGTTACCTGTCTATGCCACATTGTCTTTATGCATTCATCATTTGATGGGCATCTAAGTTGATTCTGTAATTTGGATATTATGAATAATACTGCTACTAACACAGGTATGCAGATTTTGCTATTATGTGGTAACTCACATTCCTCTAGATGTATGTCAAGACTAGTACAACTAGATCATATGAGAGTTCCATTTTTATTTTCTTGGGAACTTTAATACTTCTTTTCACAGCAATTGCAGTAGTTTACATTCTCATCAACAATGTATGAGGCGTCCTTGCTCTTGGCATCCTCGTCAGCATTTGTGGTTCTTTGCTTTCTTGGTGGTAGCCACTCTGACTGAATTCAGACCAAATATCAACTTTGTTTTGATTTTCATTTCCTTTTTGGCCTAAGATATACATTTCTTCATGCATTGACTGCTCATTTGAATGAAGATGTTCTTACGTATTTCTAATTTTCCTTTAGTTTTATCCTATAGGCTTGAATTTTTCTGTACTTTGCTGACAAAGTCATAAAGATTTCCTTATATGCTTTCTTATGGGAAATTTCTCAATTGGCCCACAATCTACTACAAGTAATTTTTTTATATTAATAGTCGATATTTATATGTTATTTTTCTACCCTTTTAGGCCTGTTTTCTCCGTAATTGTTGCATTGCTTTCTCAAAATATGTGATTGTTACTGAAGTTTCTTTCATTTCTATTCGTTTTTGTTCCATGTCTTTTACAGTCTTTCATATATGCATACATATTTAACTTTATTTTGCATTCTTACTGCTCAGTGTGATAATGATATCATTTCTACAATTTATTCCCGAACCAGACTTTTATACTCAGATAAATACTGTCATCATTTAATGAGTTGCATAAATCATAACTCTAAACTTATCTCTGACACTTGCCAATCTCATAATATTACTTAGATTATATGTATATTCTTTATGTCTCCTCATGTTATACACAGAACAAAATTGGGTTAGTACAGATATTTAAAGAAGAGAAGAGATATTGAAATCAACCTAAGACTAAAGATTTAGCCTAGACCAGATTCTCAGCCTCAGTACATCCTAGTAAGCAGGTATCAGTAATTGTCACTAGCTCATATTTGTTAGGAAAATAGAGTAGAGGAGATGGGAGAAGGAGAATAGAAGTGAATTCAATGACCATGATAGGTTTATTTGGGACAAACCTTAGAGGCATCCTCTGCGCTGAAGTAGGAAGACTGCCTTTCATACAAAAGGGCTCTTGTACGTTTACATGAGCAGCCCAGCACAGACATGACTGCATACTAAATAATTTATTGTTGATATCATGTTTATTATTATAAATACAACCTCTATTTGTGCCCTTCAGATTTTATTGGTTTTATAGTTGTTATTATTTCCAGTTTATAAATAAGGTAATAGCAAGTTTGTGAGATAATAAATAATCTGTCTGTTACTGTACAACTAGTGAGCTCAAACAAAACCATACCTATTTCCAGACTCCAGGCTTTAGTTCTTGTGTTTAAATTTTATTATTAAGAAAAAAATTAGTTGCATTCTGGGAGTAATATAAGATGTAATCAATTATGGAGTTTTAATGATCAAATGGAATATTTCTATTCTTCAGAAATAATACATAGCTTTTCCTGATACTGAACTCCATAGAGCATTTCTCATGGTAGAATTTTTGGAATTCTTATTTTTTTCAGTAGACAATCGTCTCAACATTCTCTTTATATGAAGTGCAGTAAGAGACTTCTCATATTTCTGCCTATACTACAAATAATAAAGCTTCAATATAAAAACACATACAGCAATGAATTGAAATTTGGAAAGTTATGCAATAATATTGCTTAGCTCTAACGCTGCTTACCAAAGCATGTTAGGTATGGAAAGGTGATGTGATTTAATAGTTCAACAAAATTAAAGAAGCCAAATACTTTTTGCAGAAACAGCTCTCATGAAAGTATTTTATTTCTTAGTTTGTTCCTGTTCTTAATTCTAGATTACCCTTTTTCATTTAGGTCACCATCAGTTAACTCTTGCTTTACAGAACAGTCATGTGAGCATAGTGATTGTGAAGGGCGACATGCAAGCTTCCTTTGACAGAGGAGTTGGTTTGAAATAGTTGTCTTTAGCATCATCTACATTGCACCTCTCTCTTTTATTTATTATAGTTCCATCTCAGCCACATTTCCTTCCTTACCACTGTTTCTATTATGTATATTCCTATAAAGCACATGCTATTTGGTTTGTTTCAAGTTAATTGATCCAAATCATTTGATCCAAATTTTGGACTTCTTTTTTTTTTCTTTTTAAACTGATAGGATTTAAGATTTCTCAAAGAGAAGATGGAATACATAGACTTCAATGAAATTTTTATAAAATTATAATTCTTCTTGATTTTCATAGAATTGGAATAAATTGACTAAAATCATGTACAGCTTTGATTGAGAAAAGACAGTCACATTGTCAGAAAAAATGTAACCTATAAAAAAAGAGTTGAGCATGGTACACCAACAAATTAATTCAAGAAATGAGATTTACAAAGTATATTTAAAACTATATGTTACTAAAATGTTAGGCTTTAATATGTGAATATGTGCTATTTTTATATATCGCTAATGAATTTTTGAATTTTATCTTTCCAGATTAAGATGATGCAATTGGATGCAAAAAAAATAAAGCTGCCTAGTTAATCTGGCAATTGTTCATGAAATTGATTTAAACTGGACCAACTGTTTTTTCAGAGAAGTGTTTTGTGAGGGCTCGCTGGCTTTGATATATTCTTGCTCTTTTGCTGAGCCAGATTACAAACAGTATCTATTTCCTGTGAGCATCATGGCTAGAAAGACATACTGGCAAGCCAATCTTCGAGCTAAATGCTACAAATCACTACTTAATTGCTGTAGCCTGATGCAACTGGCATTTTACAACTTCCAGATACCAAATCAGAAGGAAATCGTGCAGATAAGTATAGATTATGCAGTGGGTTTTGAGCAATTTCATACATCTAATCAAATATTAGACATGTTTAAAACTTATCCAGATGTACCTGCATTGACAAAACTCACATCCATATTCTGTAATATTTTTTCTCATTAAACAACATCTATAGTGTTTAATAAGTTAAATTATAAAGTTAATAGTTTAATTGCTAATGGACTTGGACACTTTCAATGAAATTTGGTTCTATTCCTTTCATTTTGCATATCCCAATGTGTTTCACAAAGGGAACACATCTGTGTCCCCAGTATAAAGGAAATGTGCAGAGGCTGGGAATGTGGCTTAGTGGTAGAGTGCTTGCCCAGCTGGTATGAAGTTCTGGGTTCTATTCCTTATTACCACATAAACAGAGAAAGCTGGAAGTGACACTGTGGTTCAAGTGGCAAAGTGATAGCCTTGAGCAAAAGAAGCTTAGAGACGGTGTGCAGGCCCTGAATTCAAACCCCAGGACTGGTTAAAAAAAAAAGAAAAAAGGAAATGTGCATGCAGATTAGAGACAATTGGTTGTGGGTTACTAGTAACCAAATGATTTTGGGTTTTGAAAGACAAGTACTACAAAAATAATATCTTAAAATCTAATCTTTTAGTACATGTTCATAATGTCTTTACTATACCAAGACTTGAGAATAAATTCAAAACTGCTCTATTAAATAACAATATAGCTATATAGCTTTAATGAAATTGAGAAAAACTTTGAATTACAATAGGCCACTCATGCAGAATAATTCAGGCACAATACTGGATTCCAATTGGGGACTGATTTAATACTGATGGTAATGAAGTGCCAAGAAGAAAGTGAGTAAAAGGGTGAAATTCCTTTGTAGCAATTGCAGGAAGGAGGACATTTTTTGTTGGTAATTGGCTTTCTTAGAAATTTCAATCAGAATTGGAACAAGTTCTTTTCAGTGGGAGGATCTAAATGAAAAAGTGGAAAAATGAAGACAAAGGTAATGGGAAAAACATATTTTCTTTTCTCATGAAATAAAAATTTGTTTATTTAGCATAAATTGAATTGGCCAAATACAAAAGGAAGAAGTATATTTTGTACATTTTTGAAGCTGAACAAGTGCAAACAATGGAAAGAATGAAGAGTAAAGGCATTTGTAATTTCTTTATCCTGGGTTCTTTGGTATGTTCCCCGCCAAGAATCATACTCAGTGCAATGACTTTGGTGTCCTAAGTAAAATAAAAATGCCTTTTATTACTTTCAAAAATAGTTATAATAACAAGAAAACATAATCTCAAGGAATTGAGTTATTTCAGTGGAAGTGGTCTTAATTTCCTTAGTACTTTTATTTTACACAGTGACCTCTAGCATTTTATCTGTCCTTTTACTTATTCTGCAACGGCACTGACTTGTTAAAGAAAAAAAAAAGGTCCCTGCTGTTTTAGACTCTGTATTATTTCCCAATCTGCTAACTTTATAACATTTACAAAATAGCAAAAGACCCAAAACAGAAGGCTAGATTGTTGGATAAGGCATAATAAATTTGATGTACTTTTGAAAATGCGAAGCTTACTTCTAATGTTTTGACCTCCTTTCTATATAATTTTTGTCAGTGTAGACATACTTTTATTTCTGCTGTATTAGTGTGTATAAATTATCACTTTATTAATAAGGCTGCTCTCCAGAACAATGTGAAATCTGTGACTGTTGTGCTCTGCTTGTTGAATAAACTTCAGTTTGACACACTAGTATGACAAACTCTGCCCTCAAAATCTGTTCCTTTGTCTCAATTTGCCTCTAATTTCCTACCTACAAATTTTGCTCTCACCAGAGTTCTTTGTTCCCTCAACTGAAACAAAACAAAATAAAATTAACCTTTTTCCTTTTTATTTTCCTCATATCTCTCTATAAATCCTCTGGTAGTGTGTGGAAATTCCATGTGGTTTTATTGGTTCTAGAGAAAGTCGCATTTTTTTTTCTAGGAAGTTCTTTCTAATCTCCCAGTCTAAAATTAAGTGCCTGTGAGCATCTACAGCAATGATCTGCACCTCTCTGAGTGTAACCATCAGTATGGTAGATTGTTCTTGAACCCTGGAATGATCGTGTGTGGCTCTGAGTCACTGTGGGAATCCAAAGCCTTTTTCTACAGTGAGGCGGGGAATGGTCGCAGCCAGGGTCTTGGCCTCAAACGATGATTCTGGAAACTTTTAGGAGCACAAATTTGACCTAGATTCCTAAACACTTTGAAGCTCTTTCGAGTACGAAAGAGCTGACATATCCAAGTCTCACAGACTAGTACCTGCACGTAGGTTAAGAATATAAAAATATTTACTATTTTATTGTCCATACCTTTCCTACCCATTATTGTTGACCCACTAGAGGCAAAGGAAACACATTATCTATTCTTGTATGTAAACAAAATTTTCTCAAGCAATATTTGCTGACTAAATGTATGGATCTTAAATGCTAAAAAGCATCTTTTGTGTTTGAATTTTCTCGGATGTTGTATCTCCTAAGAAGTTACCAGTGGTTAAAATTACATGGCTGGTTTGTGATTATTTAATTATCCACAGACTATTTCCCTAGCACTTGTTACCTTTCCTGTCCCTGTGACACAGCGCCTGACAGAAACAACTGAAAGAGGATTTATTCTAACCCCTAGCGTCATAGGTGTAAGGTCATCGTGCTGGGATGGAGGAGGAGGTTGTAACACATCATAGAAGCCAGAAAGCAGAGAAAGGAAAGACAGGAGCGTGATTGAGGGTAAGATACAGCTACTAAAGACACGCTCCAGAGACCTAATTCCTCCAACGAGGCCCAACCTCCACTTTATCCCATCTCCCAGAACGCTATCATATTACGTATCCACCAAGGGATTAATCTATTCATTAGGTTAGAACCCTCTGACACCAAAGGACAGTCAGTCACTTTATAGTTCTCCTAGGCGATTTTTAATCCGGTAAAGTAGAAAATCAAGATTAACCATCACAGCACTTAGATTCAAAATATAGAGTTAGAACCAATGGTTGCAAATTGCATATTCATTGTCCTCAAAATACACAATCTTATTTAGTATTGGGTGTGTCATGAAAGCAAAAGGTATAATCTCATATAAACAATGTATAATTTTGTCTGAGAATGACCTAAATTCCAATCTTACCTTTTCAATATCAAGCTATTAACTAAAGCACAATTAAGCACAAGCGCCTAAAATTGTAACCCTAATAATACATCATTATTTATAATGCTATCCAAATTAGACAATATGAAGAGCAGAAGGCAGGGTGGAAAATGCAGCAATGGCACTCACTGGACAGTATGTTGAAAATGAACTATACAACTTATGGATGAGGATGGGAGGGAAAGAATGGGAGAGAGAAAGGGAATGGATGATATTATCCAAAAAGAAATGTACTCTTTATCTAACTTATGTAACTGTAACCCCTTTATAAAAATAATTTTTAAAAGGAGATAATATGTTCTAAAAAGCTTACTATATTGTTTGTTGCACAATAGCTGCTTTATAAATACTAGTTTTCTTCTCCAAATAAAAGGACAAAAGGACAAAGAGTAAGAAATGCAACAGTGAAATTCACAAGATACTATGGAGGAAATTAACTGTGCAAATTAGGAGGGGGGTTAGGGAGGAGGGAAAGTGGGAAAAATGAGGGAGGGGTATCAAGTTTGACAAGAAATGTACTCACTGCATGAAATAGTTTTATTGTTTATTTACTTATAATTTATTTTATTATCCTATACATATAGTGTAGATTGATAAAGTTGCTATCCTTACTATTCTGTCCCATGTGTTTAGCAATTTTGGGAGCTGGCACAGCAGCTCAAATGATCGAGTACCTGCCTAGCAAGTTCAAAGCCCAGAGTTCAAACCCCAGTACCATCCTCCAAGGTTTCCAATCAGGTTTTAATGTTCTATGTTTATGCCTACATCTGAGGAATTTGATTGTGTCTATTTCCATTCACCAACTCTTTCTATACCCCTCACTCCTTTTAGTTTCCTCCCCCAGAGATTATTGGTTATGTGTCCAACACTGTGTATTTATTTCTTTATTTTATTTAGGTTTATAGGCCTAGCTTGTACATAAAAATAAAGAACATGTAATATGTGTCTTTCTCAGTCTAGCTTATTTTGCATAATGTGATGACTCTTAATTCATCTATTTGCCTGAAAATGACATATCACTCTTTTTGGATAGAATAATACTCCATTGTGTGATAATACCACATTTTCTTACCTATTTATCACTTCTTTTTTGTTTTATTTATCACTTCTTAGATACCTCCATTGATTCTGTATTTTGGCTATTATCAACTGTGCTGCTATAAGCATGAGAATATAGGTTTCTTGCTAAAATGGTGACATATCCTTTCAGGTATGCCCAGCAGTGGTTTAAAAGAATCATAAGGTAGTTCTACTTTTAATTTCTTGTCCTCTGTATTGATTTCCATAGTGTCTGCATTAATTCACTTTTGTATTAACATACATTATAAGTGTCCCTTTCATGCATCTTAAATAATTGCATTCATTTAGCTGATGATTTCCTTTCTGACTGGGGTAAAAAGGATTATCAGTGTATTTTGGTTTACATTTCCGTTATGCTAATGATGTTGACTATTTCTTCATGCCAGTTTACTCCTTATTTATACAACTGTATATTCAATTGTTTTGCTCACTTATTAGATTATTCTTTGGATATTAACTTTTGAAGCTCTTTATATATCTTGGATATTAATCCTCTATCTGATGAATAGCTAATAAAAACTTTCTACCTTTCTGCAGGTTGCCTCTTGTCTCTGATAATTGTACTCTTTTCTGTGCAGAGGTGTTGTTTTTTAATATAATCCCATTAGTTATTTCTTGTTCATATTTTTGAGTTCTTGGAGTTCTATTAAGAAACATATTATCTATGTCTATATTTTCAATTGTTTCCCTCTCTTTTCACCTAGAATTTTCAGTTTCAAACCTTATACTTGGGCTGTTCATCTATTTGAAATAGTTTTTGGATGTATTGAGAATATTTTATAATTAATTCTCTATAACCCTAACCATCTAGTATATGAAAAAATTATATGGTGGAACACATCAGGTTTTTTTTTTTAAACAATCAAAGGAAGTATTTAACTATAGGTGGTAAAGAATTATACAAGTATAAACTTACTCTTCCTCATTTCTAGAGCAGCTAAGCAAAAGTATTCAAGAAATAGATGGTATAGCTCAAATGCAAAATTCCAAAGTCAAATAGCCACTTACATTAAGAGACGAAAAATTATTTGTAACTTAAATACCAGCAAAAGCCACAGAAACATATCACATTTATGGTGTCTTAGACCCTTTAAGCATGACATTTCAAAAAAGGAACATCTTAATAACAGTGTTGACCTTTATTTTGGATTTTTCCATCTTAATGTTTTCTTTAGAACCTCCTTCATTGGAATTGTGACTTGATCATAAAGAGAGGAAGTGGATATCTACTTGTTCTGTTTATCAATTCTGTTTTCCTGGATATAAATGACACTATTTAAAGAAATAATATTTTTTTCTGTAACCTGGTATTTGATTAATTTTTGCAGAGGATGACTGATAGGGAGTCTCGTTTTAGTTTTTCAAATGAGGGTATCCAGTACTCCCAGAACTTTGTCAAAAAGTATGTGGTTTTATTTCTGGATTTCTATTCACTTCCATTAGTCTCTGTGTGTTTGGTGGCCAGCCATGTAGATGTTTGCATTCTGGACTTGGAGTATGTTTTAAGTCATTTATTGTAACACTTGCATATAGCCCATTTGGCCTGAGATTGCTTTGGCTATTTGACAGTCTTTTGTGTTTCAATATAAATGCTAGAGTTTTATTTTATATTTCTGTGAAAAAGTACATTAAAATTTTGATCAACATTGAAGTGAATCTGTAGGTTATTTTTGTGGTGTAACCATTAAACAATGGGATAGTTCTACCATTTGTGAACATGGGAATTCTGACTGTCTTCTACAACATTTCTCGTCAAAGTTTTGTAGTTTACATTTTAGAAGTCTCTCATCTCCTTTGTTAGGTATATTCTTAGGCATTTTAGGCTATTGTTATGTAATTGTTTTGTTCTTAGCTTTTGGTATATCAAAAGCTATGATTTTGTATCTTTTTTTTTTGTTTGACAAAATTTATTGGTAGTTTAGTAAAGACATTCATTTCAGTCATTTCTCTCTCCTCATCTTGACCTTAGGTTAATATTTCATTTGGGACCAAGCAAAGAATATGCAGGAGAGGGATGTTATTTTAACAAGCAGTAAAATGGACAAAAATGGATAGTTTGCCTACACAAAAGTGTAAAATTTATTTATCTTGATATAATTAAATCATGGAGGAACCAAGAGTGTCATATACATTTCCATTGCTTGACTTGGGGCTCATTCTGAAATTAAATGTGAGAGGGTTTGGCATACACACAGGCTGCTTCTCTGGACTACCGACTAAAAAAGCCCAGTGAGTAATCACCACCAAGACATATTCTGAAGCTGCCGCCTTCTTTTGTTGAATGTCTCTATCAAATCTCACAATATTTTGCTGAAGTCTTTAGAGTTTTCAAACAACCGTATTTGTACATAGTGTATTTTGACTTCTTCTTTTCCTATCTATATTTCTTCTATTGTTTTCTTTTGCCTTATTGTTCTGGCTATGAATTCAAGTAGAACACTGAATAATAGTGAAGAGATTAGACTTTTTGGTATAATACATGAATTAGAAAAATATGATTTTGGTTTTTTTCCCATTCAATATGATTTTGGCTCCATGTTTGCCATGTATTATATTAAGGTATGTTCTCTGTTCTTATTTTTTTCAGGGCATTTATCATAATAGGATGCTTAAATTTATCAAAAACATTTTATGCATATATTATGATGAGCATGTACTCATTGCCCTTCATTTGGTTTATGTTCTATATCATGTTTATTGATTTGCATATGTTCAATCATTCTGCATTCTGGGAATAAGAAAACAAAGATCATAGTGTATAATCTGTTAATATGTTGCTACATTCAGTTTGAAAGTACTTTATTGAAAATTTTTACATCTATGCTTATCAAGAAAATTATTTTGTAGTTTTCTGTTATTTTCTTCTTGTTGTATTGTTTTGTTTGTGTATAACCTTATCTGCTTTTGGTGTTATGGTAGTAGCAGTGATTGTCTGGTTTTGTGTATTCATTACAGACAGAGTATCAATGAACTAAAGAGGAGGAATTTTGTATGTGAATAAAAAGAAAATGTGGTGTTTATCCTTCTAATCTTGCTAAGGAAGAGTTCTATTCAAACTGAGGGAGCAGTATGCCTTTTTACAATGAACTTGGTTTAAAGCTCTCAAAATTGTTACTCAGTGATCCTTAGCTCTCAATATTCTTGCCTTTGGGCAAATGTTCTTCCCCACTCTTAACAATGTTCAGGACACATTTGCTCTAAATGAATATAATATGGCATAAATATTGTCTATAGCTTCAATGACTATGTTACAGAAAACATGTGACAAGTAGCTAATGTTAAACCCTGGATGATAGCTAGTGAAGACAAAGGCCTTAGTCCAACAACCTCTGTAAAAACAAATCCTGCCAATGACCATGAGCTATAGTTTTGGCTCGTGTCTTTTTCACTTGTGCTATTAGATAAAATCATGTCCACAGTAAACATCATCATGCAAGCTATAAGAGACTCAGAGAAACCTGTGTGAGTCATATCCAGGTTTGTGCGTCTCAGAACCAGTGAGAAAATAACTACGTATTGTTTTAGGCTAATAATTTTGAGGTAAAATGTTACAAGGCAAAGGATATCTGATTCAGTGAATAGTTCTTCTTCTTCTTCCTCTTCTTCTTCTTCTTCTTCTTCTTCTTCTTCTTCTTCTTCTTCTTCTTCTTCTTCTTCTTCTTCTTCTTCTTCTTCTCCTTCTTCTTCTTCTTCTTCTTTTCATTTTGCCAGTCCCAGGCTTGAACTCTGGGGCCTCAGCACTCATCCTCAGCTCCCTTTTACTCAAGGCTACCTCTCTACTACTTGAGCCACAGCACCACTTTCAGCATTTTCTGGTGTTTAATTAGAGATAAGATCTCAGGGACTTTCCTGCTTGGGCTGGCTTAGAACCACTCTCCTCAGATTTCAGCCTTCTGAGTAGCTAGGATTATAAGCATCAGGCAACTTTAAGTTTTACCTTCTTTGAATGTTAACATTTTTAATACTTTTTCTAATTTTTCTGGAAGTGTTTTCATTTACACTTTTCAAATCTTTAACTTCCTTTTCTTTATGTGTATTTTTGCCCCATAAATATTATATTATATATTATATATTATATATTATATTATATATAATGATTCAAGAAGCAACTCAAAGATGGGATTCCTTGAAATATTCTTTCTTGAAAAAAATGACTTTACAGGGCTGGGGATATGGCCTAGTGGCAAGAGTGCCTACCTCGGATACATGAGGCCCTAGGTTCGATTCCCCAGCACCACATATACAGAAAACGGCCAGAATCGGCGCTGCGGCTCAAGTGGCAGAGTGCTAGCCTTGAGCGGGAAGAAGCCAGGGACAGTGCTCAGGCCCTGAGTCCAAGGCCCAGGACTGGCAAAAAAAAAAAAAAGACTTTACATTTAAATATATTATTTTGGCATGAGAATGGAGAATGAAAGCTGTAATGTAAATATCAGAAAAATTGGTAATATTAACATCCAAGAAACAAATCAAAACCATATATTATTGTTTTGCATGTGTGAGCATGCGACTCGATAGAGTATTTAATTAATTATTCATTTCCTCTTGAGTATATCTGAAGATTAGAAAGATTGAAAAGAACTGAGGTAAAGGAAATGTGTCTCTAGTGTTATTTTTAGAACTGGTAGTAGTAGATAGTACTTGGGTTTAAACTCAAGGTGTCATGCTTACTAAGAAGACATTCTGCTATCTGAGCTGAACCTCCACTCATTTTTGCTTTACTTATTTTTCTGATAAAGTATTATGTTTTTGTTTTGTGTCTTGTGTCAGACCACAGTCTTCCCTACTTATGTTTTTTTTCCCCTGATTGCAGTTATACTCTAACTCTTCCTGAGAGCTCACTAACATTTTTCCCAGGCTGGCCTTGAACCTGACCCAACCTCTACCTCCTGAACATGTAGGATTATTGGATTGTGTTGCCGTGTGTGGACAGGTCTGCATCATTTATAATTGGAGTGAGACAAGTAGATTAAGTTTTCTTTTCAAACCTGTGAGAAGTAAATGTAAGATAGTAATCTATTTTTTTAATGCCTTCACTGCATCTCATTTTCTAAGGAATCATTTTATACCAGTAATTAATATTTTAGACTCATATTTTTAAAAATGTAAACAATTGTGTGTTTCTAGCAAGGCATTGCCCTATAAATAGAATTTGTCGTTTTCCATAATATATGAAAACATTTGTAGCACTCTTAGGCCTTTCTAGTCTCAGAAGTCCTTATGATGGCATTTCTTCTGGTAACATAGAATTTTCCAGAATAAAAAAACTTCTCTTGGGAGTACCATGTTTGATTATATTATTTAAGCTGGCACAAAGTTATCTGTCCGGTCTTCCCTGCGCATGTACTTTGATGTCTGAAATCTGCGAAGAATGCAGGTATAGGTCCAAAACTGTGCTGCCTTCCTTCCTAAAATCTCATGTTTCTATCAGAGGTATTTTGTGTACAAACTTAAAAATTTCACAAGCCTCACACACACACACACACACACACACACAATTTCTTTTCCTATACATTCCAGTGTTAAAACACAAGATGGTTTTAATGTGCAATTTGGGTCATGATCCATAGTAAAGTATAACTTTCTTTTCTGAAAATATTTGCTTTATAATTTTCCTCTCCAACAAGTAGAAGAACCCCCGTCTTTGTAAATCAGTGTATGTTACCAAGAAATGAAGAGTGAGAATTGGGGTATATAGTTATATCTTTCTCCCACCAAAACATTGTAACTATAACTATTTTCATAACCAAATAAGAATGTGGCTATTAATGAAAAAATATACAGATTATTGCTTGGAAAGGGGCCCTCTTCTTGATAGGACCTATACAAAAATCTAATTTCCAGAGGAATGTTTAATCAATGACAAGAATGGAGGATATATTTCTTTACAAACAAGTGTATATGGTAAGTATGTGTTAGTTCTCAATTGACACCTAATTAATAAATAATTGAAGCCTCTAAGAATATAAATTTACATCTAGTTGCATTAGTTAAATTGGTGCTTTGAATGCTTTGCTTTTAGTAGCCTTCTACAGAGGAATTTTACTACAATTATTCCTCTTGCCAAGTGAATGTCAGGAAGCTAAAAGTTATTAGAGCATTCTAATTGAAATTTGAAAACTAATTAGAATGTGTGTTCCTATTTAGGAGCTACTGAACTAAAAACTCAGAAGCAAAAATAAATCACTATATTTATATTGTAACTGTCATATATTTTTAAAATTAAATCTGAAACGTGAGACTTTTGATTTACAACATAACCAAAAATACACATCAGCGTGCTTTAAACTTCTCAAAAAAGTTGTGAAGATATTTTCAAAACCAAATAGAAATAAAATCTGCTTTTCCTGGGATAAACTAACAAGTAAAATAGCAAGTAGTAGAATTTTAACAACATTATATGGAAAATATGGCAACAGTGGCCAATATCAGCAGTTTCATTCACAGAAATTGCATAGGATTAAACTTTTGCAAAGAAAACCTTGGCAGGCAAAGTTGTCAAACTATTTCCAGAAATCAATTGACAAAGCACGCATGCGCGCGCACACACACACACAGACACACAGAGGCGCATGTGTGTGCACACATATAGAAACTTCTGGTAGCCTCACACCTCAAATGACAAAGTACATAAGCCAAAGGGATTATTTGAGAACCAGTGATTATTTGGATATATATATTATATATATATTATATTTAAAAAACCCAACAGTGCTTGTATTTTAAAATATTATTATCTCTTGGTTGGCATTGCTTGTTTAAAAAATGCTTCACTTTTGAGTAACATTAAAATGAACCCACAGATATAAGAAAGAACTTCACCTTGTTACATATGTCGTGGAAAGCTAGTTGGGAAAGGACTGAGTCTCTGCTCCAAGCTAGACTCACTTTCTGTCTACCAGAAGTCACAGAGTGACTCATTTTCTCTTCCCTAGATATAGGAAGTACTCATTTACTAGAGCAACAATTGTTTATGGCATGTCTTCTTTGGTACAAGGACTACTCAGTGATTAAGTTCATAGAAGTCCCTGACCTTCTAATTGCCACAATCTATTATAAATTTGGCCAACAATATATAAAAATAAAATCCAGTTGGTTTTAACCCTCACTTTTCAGCTATTTAGCTATTCATTCATTAGATGAAGTTGGGTACTACAGCTCCTATAGGGTTGTTCTGGTGAAGAGATAGGCAACACAATAAAAATGGAAATAATATGATGAAAGAGACCCCTCTCTCACTCTGAAAAAGGTACAACCCTAAAGATGGAAGTAGTCAATCCCCCAGATGTGTGGGAGCACCGAAGACCCCAGCGATGGTTAAGCTGTCACCGTGCAGAAGCAGTCCTGCAGCTATTACATCAGAATGGGCCTGCAATACTGTCTAGTCTCCCTCCCTGCACCTGCACTGCATCCCCATAGCAGGACTTGCAGAGGAGGCGAAAGAACAGAAAGCTTCATTGGGTGAGAAAAGACAGAAGTTGACCATGATCTCTTCTCTTAATAATTGCCTCATAGTTTTAGGAAGCCAAACTCAGAGTAGACCTGTGGAGGGAGAGGGCCAGGGGTGGAGAGAGAGAGAGAGAGAGAGAGAGAGAGAGAGAGAGAGAGAGAGAGAGAGAGAGAGAGAGAGAGAGAGAGAGAGAGAGAGAGAGAGTCTATACATGAGAGCAAGTGCATGCTCAAAGTTTTGACTTGTCTAAAGCCCTGGATATTTTAATTACTGATTAAACACACACAATTTTTAAAATTTGAAACATATTCTTTCCATTATCCTAGATATGTGCCCACTCCAGCATTTAGTGGATTTTCTATCTTTATCACCAATATAAAGTAGTAGTCAGATCATCACACTAGACAACATTGTGCTGGAAAGTAACGCAGCCACTGCACTGAGCCAAATGAAGCTCCAGTGGCCAGAAATGGTGGCTGTGCCTTCCCAGTATCTTCACAGGCAGCATCTGCTGGGAGATATGGCTAACTCAGCAGCTGACAGATTCACCTACTGTGTCGTATAATCAATACTGATCACGTCAGCAAAATTGGTCATACATTACCCTATATTGATCTTGAAGGTGACCATGTGAGGCACACTACAAGGAAGCTTTAGTCATATCTTGTGTACAGATGGAGCCAAAGCCTTACTCATAAAGCTCAAAATAGGCTCTGATGCATTTTTTGATGATAGCTCTTATCTGCAAACATTGTAATAAGTATCCTGACTTTAGATTAGCATTATGTTTACATAAGTAAAAGGAACAGTCAGGAACCAGAACAAAGAATATGATCTTTTAAAGCCATGCTCTTGGCAATGAGACAGCTGTGTGAGCCCTTACCACTCCTTAGATGTTGTATAGAACCCTAGAAGAAAAATGTAGAAATAACCCTTGGAGAACACTGCCAAGAAAATACACTCACAGATTCCCACATCCTCTGGCACAGTGCTGCTTGACTTTGAGCTGACCTTGAAATTTATGGTCTGGCACAAATAGTCATTACACTAGGAACAGCTTGTGCAATGCCTTGATAGCAAACGGTACCCAGCAATGTGTTAGCAGTAGGAAGAAATAAAAATATCCAATTTAGTTTTAATTCTGTAGTGGAGAATAGGCTGTGATTTGGAGAAGTTGTCTTAAAGTTGAATGCCAGTTCTCAGGAAAAGGGGCACTCAAATTCAAGACTGTTCTCATTGAGCTATGAACAGCTGGTAGGCGTGAGACTAGTCTACTAATCTTTATCAGGTATCTTGCTGTAAATTTATGAATTGATCCTTTTTTTCTTTAGCTCAGTGGAGCAATGGGAGGTAAATTTATGCTTATCTTCTACTCAATGAGATACCACACCCTCTTAATGGCAACTTATCTGAGCTGTAGCAGTTTACAACTGCATTATATAAAGGATATCATAAAAGTTAATTTAGACTCAAGGTAGCACAAGTTAATGTTTATCTTCTGAATTCCCTACAAACTGCCTAGACTACTGTCCAGCTTAATATTCATTACAGTGGATTTTTCTATGGTATTTTATAATGTGCTTGAGTATTAGGTTAGATGTGTTACTCAGTATTACATTACTACAGTGAAATACTTGAGACCACCACTTATCAGGAGATAAGGTTGATTTAGCTCATCATTCAAGAGACTTCAGTGTCTAAGACTGGGCATTCCCATTGCTTTGAGTCTTTGGGGAGGACACTAGATTTTGATGATAAAGAGCATGAGGCATGTGGCAGAGTAAACTGTCCATGTCCCAATCCAGAGAGAAGAGACAGAAGGCCCTTGGAAGGTACAGCTCCAATGCCTTTGGATCTCCCATCAGGTTCTGCTGCCCACAGACTCTGTGGTTTCCAAATAATACAACCCAGGAACCAAGGCTTTAACATAGGGACCTTTGTAACATAATCAACAAACCAAGCGATACTACAAACAACAATGGAACCTTAAGGATTGTCAATATGGAATAAATAGTTCAGATCTATTAAAAAGAAATGTGAGTGGATTATTAACCCCATATGAGTGCCTCAACCTGAGTCATTACTGACAAAATCGAAGCAATTGATTGTCAGTGGTGTGTAGTTAATGTAACAGCAGGTCATCTGTCCTGCATGGTGTGGTCTGGAATGATAGAGATTGGATCAATCAGACTCTTTCTGACATTCCTGCTGGAACTGGGCAGTGAGTGACCCAGGTGAAGCTGAGGGAGATAGTTATGGTCAGGCAGAGAACCATGGGTAGGCAGGGAGTACTAGAGTCACTTTATTGTCTTGGGCGATGTATCATGAATTCAAGTTACACAGGTCTTCAGAACAATTTTATACTCTTGTGGTTCAACCCTTATCCTAAAAGATTTTGAAGGAATCAGTATCAGACATTGTAACACGCAAAAATAAGCTGTTTTCATTTTTTAATGGAAACACAATTCTGTAAATTTAGAGCTATTAATTTGTCTTCCCCAAAATGAGTCTACAATTGTTAAAAAAAAAAAAAAAAAAAAAAGGTTAGCAGAACCCAATGTCTGAGTGATTCTTAGGACTGTTAGTGATGCACTGCGAACCGAATGCTTATGTCCAGATGATGCCAAGTTTCCCACCTAGCAGATGAGAGCGAGGCAACAGGCCTCCAGATGTTCACAAATTGACCCAAGAAACAAGAATGTGCTGAAGACTGGAGCAGGATTAGTCTCCCCTTGTAAAACAAATGCCTTTTCCAACTTACAATTTGTCTTATAGGTGTTTGGAATCCACATTAGCAGAATATGCCTTACTTATTTTCAAGGGCCAGTAGGTTAAGATTTATTGTGCTACCAATAAACTTGTCTACTATACTCTTATCCTTGTACAGCTGGAAATGCATGCAAATACCATGAAACATAGTAAAAGAAATGCTAGCGACAAATTACCATTATGCCAAATTTAAGTTTTCTTAGGATACAAGTAGCCATAAGAACAGATCTGGGGAAAATAAATTCATTATTGTATAAACTGTGAGTGTCAAAATATCGTCTTGGTTTATAAAGAAATCACAGATCTTAAAACAGGTTGGAAAGCATATTACTAAATAAATCTGAAAACATACAAATCATTAGTTTTCAATTAGACCCCAAAAATCAAAGTTAAGCTATGACTTCAAAAACACCCACTAACGTATGTATATTCTTTAAGTATCATGTCAGTTTCTCTTACATGTCATTTCCCCAACTCTTTTAATCCAGAGCACTATTGACTTTTAAAGAAAGCTTGTTGTCAGTTATTTGACTACTGTGTTAATTCTTTCATTCAAATCTTTAGTTTTGTTGTGATAGGTTTTCCTCTGCCAGATAGATTTGAAATATCCTCCTGGTGCCATCTTATCTCTACTTTCCAGGTAACTTTGTTGAATGCTAATTGTAGCACAGAAAAAAATGCAAGCTTAATGTAGCTGGAAGTATAGCTCAGTGGTAAAGCATTTTGTTCAGCATAAGGCAGACCCTAGGTTTAATCTCCAGCCACACACAGTCAAAATTACAAGTTTGAAAATAATTATGAAAATTTAAGACTGGCACTAGGAAGAAACAAATATATTTATTCATTTGCTCATTGAAAGTTATATTGCTTTGTCATGAAAGGATTTTGGTACCTTCATTTGACAGTTGTAAATAAAGCAAAAGATATAGTAAGTATCATTGTTTAAGAAACAAATTACATGTGAATAGCTGCTTTTTTCTAGGGAAGCAAATTTAGTCCTTCCACTTCATATTTTCCCCAGAAAGGGTACTTGCCCACACCCTTCAAGTCTGAGATATGGAACAGACATCTAAATATTTTTTAATCCATTTATTCCTTATTTCTTTCACCCTTATTTCTTCATGGCAAAGACATCCCATTAGTTAGCACTCTGTATTTCTTGGACAGTAGTTTTTATATTGGGCAGGTCATTACTCAAAGGGAAATGAAGGAAAGAGTGACATTGATCAGATGCATTGTTCTCATGATCTGACTTGTGGGATTAAAGTATCTCCATAAAGTTACTTAAAATCAAATCAAACAATATAGATATAATATATACATGAAATAAAAGTATGTGTCTTTTTAGCTTCATAAAGCCTCTCTTCCTGATGTAATTTTTGCCATTCTTGTTGTTGTAAGACAACATGTAAGTAACTAAATCTATTCATGTATCAAGTAATTAAAGCATTCTAAAGTGGCATTCCACAAATGAGGAGATTGCACCCATCCTGGTAATGATCAAAGCATAGAATTTTCTGAATAAACTTGGATAAATAACTGAAGTTAGTAACAAGTGGCCTTCAGCAGCTCTCAGCTTGGAGGACCCTGATCAACCAATCAGAATGAGTTTGCTATTAAGTATATTCCTGCCCAACCAATGAACTGCTTCACAAAACAGTGGGCAGTGAATGTGCACTTGCCTTACAGAGTATTCAGGGGTCCCTTATTCCATGTACCCACATCACAAGCCTGAATTTGTGTAAGCCTATTCCATTTCACTAGATTTCCATGTCTGTAAGATATTTGTAACAGCAAGTAACAAGTGTGTGTATGTATACATGTGTACATATATACAAATATACATGTATACATACACACATATCTTGTTATGGAAAATAGGAAAGCAGTCAATTTCAATGAAAAATAAAGTGTATACAATCTAGGCAATGTTTTAAATGTATTGTAAGAGGTAGAAGCCAGCCACCAGTGTCTCGCATCTGTTATCCTAGCTACTCAAGAGGCTGAGATCTGAAAATCACCACTTGAAGCTAGCTGGGGCAGAAAAGTTCCTGTGAGACTCTGATCTCCATTTAACAACTTAAAAAAAAAACCCACACAAGAAATGGAGCTGTAGCACAAAGTGGTAGAGTGCTAGCCTTGAGCAGAGCTCAGGAGCAGTGCCCAGGTTGGATTTCTGCAAAAGCGTTGTAAGAACTTTGTTAAATACTGTCCCCCGAGAGATAAATGTCAAATTCTTCAAGTCAGTAAAGACAATCATTACCAACTGTAGAAACTGATCTAAGAGTATACAACAAATTGGAGAACATTTATTCATCAAGATTATGAAGCTCAGTGTTGACACTAGGCTGCTCCTGACCCCTACTTTCATTTCTGTGCCACAGAGTGGCCATTCCAGGGTGTGCAGCAAGAGGTTCAAAACAACTCTATCTGTTCCCCAGTATCTGGCTCTTGCTGCATTGAGAAAGTGCAGACAGGACATCTGTGAAACAATGCTTTGCTTTACTTCCTTATTGCCATGTTGCAGCCTGTGAACTTGCATAGATCCTACCTTCTCAAACCCTGGGCTGTACAGAAGTGCAAGGATTCTGCCCACAGGAAAATTCAGCAAGCTTTACAAGCTGCAGCACCCTACTCTGCCAAGTTTGGATATTTAAGTAGCTCCACTGTGAGTATTTAGAAAAAGGTGATCTCAATTACACTTGGATTGAATTGGCTTCTTTATGGTATGCCCAGTGCCATTCAATTCTCTAAGTTTGTCTTTGAAATCTCTCCCTGTGGGCCATCTACTTGTTAAAATCATGAAGGAAGATTACATTTATTGACTTCTCTTCTAACACTTAGTATATTCCCTATTCTAGTGTCAAATCACTATTAAAGCTTTCAGACCATGACCAAAAGAAATAATTATATATTAACTTACACAAGTAGTGAAGAGCTTCATAAAATGGGAGAAGAGGAAGCACTGGTTTGGCTTAAAGTATTTTCTCTTGAAATCAATATGATATTTTGGAGTCAAAAGAATAGCTATGCTATGCTTTTTAAGATGATTAAAAATGAACAGATATTCATAACTAGTTAAGGTTTCATTTTGAAACCTTGATCGCCATTGTGATATTAAGAAAGAACCAAATGTTTATTACTATTTGATATGGTGTGTGTGTGTGTGTATATATGTGTGTGTATATGTGTGTGTGTGTGTGTGTGTGTGTGTGTGTGCCATTCCTGGAGTTTGAACTCAAGGCCTGGACACTGTCCTTTAAATTTCTTGCTCAAGACTAGCATTTTAATGATTGAGCCAAAGTTTTACTTCCAGCTTTTTGATGATTAGTTGAAGATGAGCTTTTTTGCCTCAGCTAACTTTGATACACAATCATGATCCTCAGATCTCAGCCTCTTGAGTAGCTAGGATGAGCTACTGGCATCCAGCTTGAAGTGTATTTTTTAAGGGTTATAATTTATCTTAGCCATTCCCAACAATTTTCACTAGCTATTTTTGAACGTAGGTAGACTGAATATCGGATACTTCTTTAACACGCTGTTGCAATAAATAAATATAGAGAATATGAAGTAAAGAAATATATAATATGAAACAAATTGAGGTGAAAATCTGATATTGTTATAATACATATATTTACACAAATTTAAAAATTTATTTTTTCAAAAAGTGGAACTGGAACTCAGGATTGTATGAAGCCCTGTATTCAATTCCTCAGTACCACATAAACAGAAAAAGCCTAAGTAGCACTGTGGCTCAAGTGGTAGTGTTTGCCTTGAGCAAAGAAAGCTCAGGGACCATGCCTGGGCCTTGAGTTCAAGCCACAGGACTAGCCAAAAAATAATAAATAAATAAAATTAAAGTCTGGGACTGAAGAGTGTAATTGCTGAAATGAAAAATGTACTAGAGAGACTCAAAAGCAGACTTGATTAAGCAACTGGGAGAATCAGTCTGAAGAAGAACTAAAAAAAAAATCAAAGAAATGTGAGCAGAGCCTCACGTGCCTTTGAGACACCATCAGATGCCACAATACATGCCACATGGAAGTTGGAGAGGGAGGAGGGAGAAAGAAGGAGCAGAGAAATAATTTCAAGAAATAATTACTAAAGATTTCTCTCTTTAGATGAAAAAAAATGAATAAGAACATCCAGAACATCCAATATGTCCAAGGAAGTTTAAGTAACAGGAATTAGAGATACATTACTGTCATAGTTTTAAAAGACAAAGAACCCCACCAACAATAAAGTAGGGTTCCCTTTTGGCCACATCCCCTCCAACATTTGTTATTGTTAGTTTTCTTGATATAGGACATTCTTACTGGGTTGAGATGGAATCTCAATGTTGTTTTGATTTGCATTTCTTTTATGGCTAGTGATGTAGAACACCTTTTCATGTCTCTTGGCCATTCTCTTTTCCTCATCAGATAAGTCTACTTTTAAGTCTTTAGCCCACTTGTTGAGAGGGCTATTGGTTCTTTGCAGTTTTGTTTTGGAGGAATGTAATGGGGATTCCTCAGAAGGCTAAACATAGAGCTACCCTATGACCCGGCAGCCCCACTTTTGGGCATCTACCCAAAAGGCCACAAACAAGAACACACTAAAGCCACCAGCACAACAATGTTCATCGCAGCACAATTTGTCATAGCTAGAATTTGGAACCAACCCAGATTCCCCTCAGTAGACGAATGGATCTGGAAAATGTGGTACATATACACAATGGAATTTTATGCCTCTATCAGAAAGAATGACATTGCCCCATTCGTAAAGAAATGGAAGGACTTGGAAAAAATTATACTAAGTAAAGTGAGCAAGACCCAAAGAAACATGGATTCCATGGTCTCCCTCCTAGGGAATAATTAGCACAGGTTTAAGCTAGTCACAGCAGAGGCTCACAAGAGCCCAATAGCTATACCCTTATGAACACATAAAATGATTCTAAGAGAAATGAACTCCATGTTATGGATACGACTGTCATATCACTGTTGTAATTACTTTCAACATGCTATGTGAAACCGTAGCTTCTATTATTGATGATCCTCTTGTATCCCCTTCCTATGGGTGTACCTGAACTATCTGTGTATCTTATCTGAGTACATTGGAAACCATGTATACTGGTATTAGAACTAGAACTAGAAAGGGAATACCAAAATAGAGAGACACAGGGTAAAAAAGACAAATGATTCCAAAGCAATACTTGCAAAACTGTTTGGTATAAATAAACTGAACAACTCATGGCTGGGGGAAGGGAAAGGGGGAGTGGGGAGGGGGGAATGAGGGAGGAAGCAACAAACAATACAAGAAATGTATCCAATGCCTAATGTATGAAAGTGTAACCTCTCTGTACCTCAGTTTGCCAATAAAAATTTAACAGAAAATAAAAAATAAAAGACAAAGAATCTTGAAATCAGCAGAAAGGAAAGAATTCATCACAAAAGTTTTGTTCAATAGATGATCAGATTGCTCTTCAGAAGTCATGGAGGCCAGAAGCTAGTGAGCCTGTACTTTAAATGTTAAACAATAACAAAAACAACAATATCCTGCCAGTAAAGCCAAGCTGCCCTTTGACAATGTGAGAGGACTTAAGCCATTTTCTTCTTCCTCCAAAGCTTAAGCTGAATGTGTTAACACTAGTTCTGCCTTGTTGCTCAAGGGACTCCTGCAGGGTAACACAAAGAGACACCAGGTAGTTATTTGAGGTCATATGAAAAAATAAAGCTCTCAACAATGGCAAATTCAGGTGAAAATAGGAAAACTAGTATTATGGTTAACAAAGCTTTGTAGCCACACTTTCTTATTGTGAACATGATCTGAAACACTAATGCATTCCTAAAAAGATTATCATTAGTCTAAAAGCTAGTATTACTGCAACTTTGAAACATCACTTTTTGTTTTCTATGAATTTTCAGAGACTAATGCATTTCAAAAATGGTGAGTTTATGTTTGTGAGCACACATCTATAAAGAAGTAATTTTGTGGCATAAACAGCCAAAAAGGGTAAGAAAATAAAACATTAAGAAGTGATTTTTATGTTACTGAGGTTATTATCCATTTGACTTAGAGTGTTGTGAATAGAATTTCAAATACAAGCCTATGGCATACCACTAAGAAGATAGCTACAGAAAATATACAAAAGGCCAAGTGGCCTTAGGTGCTGGAACCTGTATCCCTGAAGTGACAACTGTTACAGCTTTGGGATCCTAGGGGGCAGAATCCTCAGCCCTTGAGAGCAGCAGCTATTGTTAGACTTTCCAGCTGCCCTCATCTTCTCTTTCACTTTTGCCATTCCTCATTCTACCCACGTTTGCCACTTCTACTCCTCATGATTTGTACCCTGGCCCCTCTCTGGAACTCTTCCAATGACTTTTGTCCCTGCTGCCACCACCAGGGTGGCAATGGCCTTTGTCACCTGTGTCACTGCTATGGTTGTGGCCATGACTGCTTAGGCAGCTGCCTCTGCCACTGTTCCTGCAGGCAAGGAGCTGCCTGAGATGCCAGCTCCTTGGGTCCTTCATAGTTTCTAGCTCAGTCAGCTCCACCAACGATGAGGAGAACCCAGAGGCAAGAAAGGACCACTTGAAAGAAGCCCTTTATTGAGCCTAATGTTGCAACATCACGGGCCAGGCTAGGAAGATGTCTCTTGGCCCATCCACAAAGTGAGCCACACAGCTTGTTTATACAGGCAGAAAGGGAGTGTGGCAAGACATTGCCTGACCGTCCTTTCCTGCAAAGGAAGAATTGTGTTTGCTCTAGTCACAGGCTTTCTGCTGCACCACCAGGGAAAGGGGTCTCCCTGTGGCACGGAGGAAACAAGTGTAGGATCATCTGGAGTTCCCTGAAGCTGTGTTGACAAACTATTTAAAACACCTGTGGCTAGAATGGGGCCCCCATACGCTATAGTTAGGCAGCAAGCTGCTACGATTTTGATGTAGCGTCATAGTCATCAAGGCATCCGTGGAGTGGTTTAAGAAGCCCGAGTTGGCAAGAGAACAGTCCTGCTGCTTGCTTAAAGTTTTCTCGAGGCCACTAGGGCCCCAGGAAAGGGTCTAGTAGCTATTAGTTAGGAAGTCAAATTACCCCATTGACCAACATCTTAGCATAAAAGCAAAACAAGCAATAAAAAGATGTGCCTATAATAGAGGCTTATCAGTAAGGGAGATTTGATAAAATTTAAGAGAGCTCTAACATGGTAATGCCTGCCTGTGCCCAAGGAGAGGTGATTCTCTCTTTAGTAGTAAACATTTGAAGTATAAAACTCTCCATACAAAGGCCAGAGTTCAGAAGAATAAACTAGGTAAAAAAGAACACTCTCCAAATATATGCCATTTTCAAAAGATTCACTTAAGATTGGCAAGATCCAAAGATAAGGAAAAATATATTCCATGCAAGTAGTAACCCAAAGACAGCAGATATGCCTATACCCACATGAAACAGATTAGGTTTGAAACCAAGAAAAATACCAAGGCAAAAAATGACATATACATATTTGCCATATATTGACATACAATAATTGATTAACATGATTAATAATAATTGACATTTTGTAACAAAGAATTGGCAAGTTCTTACTAGAAAGAAATTCACAGTTAGAAGATGCAATTCTTTTTTGGCCAGTCCTGGGTCTTGGACTCAGGGCCTGAGCACTGTCCCTGGCTTCCTTTTGCTCAAGGCTAGCACTCTGCCACTTGAGCCACAGCGCCACTTCTGGCCCTTTTCTATATATGTGGTGCTGGGGAATTGAACCCAGGGCTTTATGTATACGAGGCAAGCACTCTTGCCACTAGGCCATATCCCCAGCCCCAGAAGATGCAATTCTTATGGCTAATGTCAGAACTTCAAAATAAATATACAAAGTAAAACCAGAGTTAACTGAAAGGAGTTTTACAATAATAGTGGCAAAATTCGAAAATAGTAGATAGAATACCCAGTTAGATGAGTAAAGAAACTGTAATGGAGCTAATAATCATATGCAAAATATTCATTATCTCAAATAGTATACATACTCTCCTCAAATGCACTTAAGAAAATTTCCATATTGGACCATGTAGCAGGCCACAAGTTGAGTTTCTGTAGATAGGCTGGCTCAATGTCACTTTTCTGTCTTCAGTGGGATGAAGTTAGAAAATAGTACTAGAAAGAGTGGAAAATTACAAAATTGCAGAAATTAAACAGCACACTTTTCTCTGACAGAACTTAAGGGACAAATTAGACAATACTGAGCAAGGAAAGAAAACGCAATTGAAACATATTACAGTATATAAAACAAAGAGAAAATATGGTGCTAAGTGACAGAAGCCAAACACCAAAAGTCAAAAACTGTATAAGTCCATTTATATGTGAAGTTCAGGATGTAGAGAAAAAAAATGTAGACTGCTATTTCTATGGGTCAGAAGAAAAGAGAATAGGACATTTCTTTTTGTAAAAGTTGATGAAATTTTCCTAGAATTACTTAGTGGTAATGGTTACACAATATCGTAAGTGTGCTGAAAGTCACTTCAATAGACCTTTGAAAATGGTTAATACGTTAGTTGTTTTTGTGTTTTTTTTTTTTTGTACTCAGAGCTTAACATTTGCTAGGCAAATACTTTGAATGGTGAATAATTTTACATGATACAAATTATACCTAAACAAATAAATGTTAGCTACAAAGAAGTTACCACTTAAAAATAAACATAATATGTAATGTCAAGTTTTTTCTATGTCTCCCTTTTCAGCCTAAGTTGATCTCATATTCAATATGTAACCCAGGCTGTCATGAAACTTAATATGCAGCCCAGGCTGGCCTGGAACTGTTGATGTTCATGACTCAGCATTGTGTGTTGGAAGTATAGGCATATGCAACAATGACTGGCTTGAAGAGACTTTAAAAAATATATATATATATAATTTATTTACCTCATAATTTGTATATTCAAAATACACAATAAGTGTTTTGAAATGTATTTACAGTGATGTGCAAATACCAGCACTTTGTATCTGCTGTGGGCCCTATCTGTGGCAGACACTAAACTTTCTACCACTGAAGATTTGGTTGTGTTGTATATAAATTTAATAGAAGCACGTAATATTTTATGATTGATTCCTTTCACTACTCATATTTCCAAGGCTTATCTATTTTGTATCACTATCACATTCCTTTTTATTAACAAATAGTGTTTTGCTTCATGAACATGTCAAACTTTGTTTATCCACCAATCAATTAGTGGATATTTTAGCTATTTCTTTCTCTTCCTTTTCTTTTTCTTTCTTGGTTGTTGTGAATAGGCTGGTATAAATGTATTTATACAGGATTTCACATAAACTTATTCTTTCTAAGTTTACTGAGCCAATAATCACCTACTTTGATCACGGATCAACTCTTTGAAAAGCTACCAGATTTGGGTTGAAAATGGCTGCCACATATTAGATTACCCCCAGCTATGCCTATAATTTCTAAATTCTCATCCTTGTTAACATTTTGATTTGCTTGTTAGTTTTTATGATAGACATTCTAGCAACATGAAGAGATAGCCCATTGCAATTTTGATATGCATGTAACTTTTCATGTGTTCATAAGCTATTTTTATAGATTTTTTTGCACAAATGTCTGTTCAGATCCTCTACCCATGAAAAAAAATTGTATTGGTCTTTTTTAGTCCTGAGTTCTAAGAGTTTATATAGAAATCTTTGATTGTAAATATCCACGAATATGCTTTCTCATTCTATGGATTTTTTTCTTTCCTGAAATGTGTTTTGAACCATAAAATATCTTAGTTTTGACAAAGTCCAATTCACTTTCTATTTTTATTGTATTTTTAAATTATTATCTTTAAGTAGTTGTAAAAAGGATTTTCCACTTAAGACAGTTTATGAATACAAGGCATCTTGGTCAATGTCACCTGTTTTAACATTCTCACCCATCCTTCCATTACCTACTCCTTCTGCAGTCTTCTAAATTTGATAGAATATACATTGAATTCTTGCCTACATTCTCCTCTTTTTACTCCTCTTCATTAACTTACCCCCTACCCCTTGGCTCCATCCTAGATCTTGTATTTTTCTAATTTTTACAAAATTTCACAGATTTGCTGAGTTTTCTATTCTTAGTTTTATTTTAGATCTATGGATAATTTTTGGTCAACTTTGGGGTGTAGTATGAAAACTAGCTCTTTGATTTATTGATCTACTTTATTTATATGCACCATTTTATTTATTTCCAAACTGGCTTTTAGTATTTTCATCTATTAAATTTGTTCGTCTTGTTCTTGTTTTTCTAACAGTGGGGTTTATGATTCAATTACTTATTGGAGCTCTCTTGGAGTTTTCAAAAAAACACTCAGTTGATTTTAGAATTCCTTCACCTCGTTTCTTCAGTAGCCCACAAATCATTCAAGATCCAGATCGATGTATCACAGTTTCTGCAGTGTCTTCGGGTATTGATTTCTAGTTTAATTATTTTGATCTGATAAAATGCAGTGAATTTTTTTTTAATTTTTCAAGAACTGTTTTTATGACCTGAGATGTAATTTATTTTGGAGAAAATTCTCTAGGATGTTGGAAAGAATGTGTATTCTACAGCTGTTCCATTAAAAAATCCTGCAGATTTCTAAAACTATTTAATCTATGGCAAAGTTTAAAGTTTTGTAAGGTATTCGTAGTCATCTTCATTTGTAAAATATGAATCTAGACCTCATGCTTGCCTTCAGATTCTGTTTTCTTGCAATATCATCTTCCATCCTTCCACTGCCACTCTGTATGAGTCTTTCCCAGTAAGATGATTGATGTCGTTTTTACAAATGGATTAAAAAAAATCTTTAAAGAGTTGTACACAGGGCTTGTGTTTCAACGTGTCAATTTATGCTTACAATGCACCTTGATCAATTTCTTGCAGAGAAAATCTGGTTGCACTTTGTTTTGTTAACAACTTTTCTGTCTGTCTCTTAATTAGAGAAATGGCATGATTAATATTTAGAGTTATTATTCAGTTATGCACTATTTTCATCTTTAAATATATTTTAGAAGCTGCCAAGTTATCGGGGTTTGATACTTTCTTAATTCTCATTTGTCCACAGCTTGCTCTATTGAGATTTATTCTTTTTTGAGCTCATGATTGGGTCTAACTTTTTCTCTTCTCAATGTAGTATTTCTTTAGCTATCCTTTAGTTTCTGACTTAGTGGTTACAAATTGTGATGCTTTTATTCTCTTATGAACGTTAGTTATTTCTCCTTTGATTTAGAAGTCTGACATTGCTGGATAACTGGATATTTATTGGCTGTTGTTTTCTTTTGGGGATTAAAACCTATCAGTCTATGCTCCTCTGGCCTTTAGAGTTTTGGGTGAGAGGTTTGTTGTTATTGTGACAGATTTTCCTTTGTAAGTAACTGAGCACTTCTCTCCTTTAGCTTTCAGTACTCTCTTTGTTTTGTACTCTTGGAATTTCTAACTATAATATGATGTGGAGAGGTTATTTTCTGGTCATGTCCATTTGGGATACTACATGACTCTTGAAATTGGATTTCTATTTCTTCCTTTATATTAGGAAAAATTTTTGCTATAATTTCATTTCAGTTTTTCTATGCCTTTAGTCGTGTGTGTGTGTGTGTGTGTGTGTGTGCGCGCACGCGTGTGTGAACATCGGGGCTTAAAATCAGGGCCTATGATCTGTACCTTAGCATTTTGCTCAAAGCTGATCTTTGCCACTCCAGCCACAATTCCATTTCTGGTATTTTGATCATTAAATGGAGATGAGTGTCACAAACTCTTTTGCCTAAGCTGACTTCCAAATATGAAACTCAGCTCTCAGCTTCTTAATTAGGACGAGAGGCATGAGCCACTGATGCCCAGCTCCTTTTATTTATTTATTTAATTTCAGAATTACTTTCTTTTTGATGAACTTTTCATGCAAGCTGCTTTCTTCTTCATGTCTTGGATTGCTTTCTTCATCTATTCACTGGAATTTTCTTAGACACCATCAATTTTATTTATATATATATATATTTATTGTCAAAGTAATGTACAAAGGGGTTACAGTTTCATACATAAGGCAGTGAGTACATTTCTTATTAAACCTGTTACCTCCTTCTTCGTATTTCTCCCACCTTCCTTTCTCCCAAGCTCTCCCCTCCCTTCCCCTGAATTGTACAGTTTTTACAGCATATTGTCTTGTCAGTATTGCTGTTGAATTGGCTCACCTTTTTCCCTTCATCTCTTCATTTTGGTGTTCCCTCTCTCTAGTTCTGATAAATGAACACACAATACTCAATTACCAAAATCAGTTACAATGAAACTAAGGTTTTGATTCATTCCTTTTTAGTTAAAATTTTTGAGTCCTTTGCATGAAACTTTAGCCACTTCAGATTTAGTTATTGAAGAGTTAGTAAATTTGAAGTAGCTGTGGTTCCTTGTTTTCCATGTTTATTGTGTTTTATGTTGTGCTTTGTACATATCTCCTCTGGCTATATGTGCGGTTTTCTTGCTAGCCAGCTTTGGTTGAAGGCTCAGTATTCACTATCTCTCAAAAAGAGAAAACAAATCACCATAGCTGCAATAATGCCAAAACAATTCAGATACAGAAATAAAATACTGTAAAAATCATTAAGGACAGGTACTTCAAAATATCCACTGAATAGAGAAAAGAAAAAAGATCAAAAACAAACTATAAAGCTATTAAGAGTAACAGTAATAAGGAAATAAAAGAGCTGAGCAGGGAAAAGGAAAACAGAAAAAAAGAGAAATTCAATAGAAAATAAAAGAAAAAAAGATGAATAGAATATGATGAAGAGGGGCTGGGAATATGGCATAATGGTAAAGTGCTTGCCTCGTATACAGGAAGCCCTGGGTTCGATTCCTCAGCACCTCATATACAGAAAAAGCCGGAAATGGCGCTGTGGCTCAAGTGGCAGAGTGCTAGCCTTGAGCAAAAAGAAGCCAGGGACAGTGCTCAGGCCCTGAGTTCAAGTCCTAGGACTGGCAACAACAACAACAACAAAAACCAAATACAGAATGTGATGAAGAGCAAGGAGTTGTACATAAAAATAACATAAAATAAAGTTTTCTAAGTATATAAATTAGATCCTATATCTCTCTACTAATCAGTAGTTGATTTCTTTATTTCAGAAGCCCTCTGGAACATAAATTACTCCAGTTAAATTAAGGTCCTTTTTGAAGGTGTTTCTAGTCTTAGGTATTTCTTTTGCCTCAGAGCTGAGTCTTGTACTATTTAAATCTACCATTCTCCTAGCTGTTCTAGTCTTGCTGGTAGAATTATCAACCAACCCCTCTTAATTTATCACTATCGAGATTTCTGTTATTCCTATTATTTTTAATTCTACATACCTTTTAGTGTGAACTTTCACCCTTTGGTGTAGAATTTCTTATTCTTTGTTCCAAAAAAGTTAACTCACATAGAGAGTACTACAATACTCTTTATGTATGCCCTCGATTTTCTTTGGAGCAGACTCTCTACACTCCAGAACTGGATATGAGTTCACTTCTTCTGGAGCGAATTTTCACCTCTGTTCATGGAGCATTAGAAGCAGATGGCAGCCCATGATTTTTTGACTTGTATATTCTGAGGAGGAACTTCTGTTGTATGATCAAGCTGTGGAGAGGTTCGTTGTGGCCTGGTATTTTCAGCTTTCCATGTCTGGGATAAAGGGTCTACTGAACAAGTAGAGTGAGGAAGTAGCAGGGAAATATCCTTTCATGTCTGCTTGGAATAGCGCTCTGTCACATGCAGCGATTGGTGATGACAGGAGTCAGCTTCATATGCCTTTGACTGATAACTGCACCTTGGGCTGGAAACTGGGGACAATGGGAAGCCCATCATGTGGTTTCTCTTGCTCTGGGTCCATCTTCATTTTGCTGAACTCAGGTGTGGAGATAGCAACAAGCTTTGATTCAAATGCCACAGAGGCTGGGTGCTGAGTGCTGTCTGTCATTCTAGCTAAGATGCTGACATATGACGACCACAGTTTGAATTCAGCCTGGAGAGGAACACCCATGAGACTAATTTCTAATTACCACCCCCCTCTAAAACAATAAAGCTGGAAGTAGAGCTGTGGCTCAATTACTAGAGCACTAACCTTGAGCACAAAAGCTCCTGTGTAGCTCCTAGACCCTGGGTTCCAGCTGTAGGACACACACACACACACACACACACACACACAATTGAAAAAGCAAAACAAACACCACAGAGTCCAGTTTCTCATTCACCAATAGTGCCATTCTCAGGACACTATGGTCCAAAGCCATTAAATCGTGTTTCCCCCTTTTGTACAATTTTCATCAGTAAAAATAGTGTTAACCTGGAAAAAAATTTTCAAATGGCAATTTTGGAAGTCACAATGTATATCTATTTTTTTTTCAAATCACCGAAGCAATTAACAATGATCTCTGTATAATCTTTAGGTGCTAGAAGGTATTTTGTCAATTTCACAGGTAAGGTTACCAGTCCATATTACAAAATAATAGAGATGTGACTTGTGTGCAGATTTCCCAGTTTCACCCATCTCTTGCTGTAATATATGTACACACACACACACACACACACACACACACACACACACATCACTAGGAAGGGCAAGCCCACACCTAAATGCCCCAATTGACTTTTACTGATATATATTTTGTTTGTACTTGAGGTTTGCCTAGTAGTCCTGGCAGAGCAGGTGCCAATGGCTGCTATAATTTTTAGAGGGTATTAAATGGGGGGACTGGTCCATGTACCAAAAAGTAGCTTAATTCTGGTGATATTTTATACTCTCTACTTCCTTGGATGTAGTCACAATAATAATAGTAAATGGTACATGTAACGAGCCTTACATTTCTTCTCTTACCCTTATCTCTTACTTCAGTCACTCTTACAGCAGCCAATTTCTCGGTACCTATTGACTTGATGTACATATATGCTATTGTTTAATTTCCGCTCTCTCTTTCTTGGGTGTTTCTCTGACATCAACATAGGTAGTACTTACAGGATCCATCTGGAAACTTGGACACCAGAGCCTAGACATGTCAGGAACATGTCCACTCTTGACTGCTGAGCTGGTGGATGAGTTATTTCTGTTTTGGACCCAAAGTAGGCATTTCTATGACCTATTTTATAAGCCACCAAAAGGTCCCTGAGAAAATATCAGGGGCCTACAGCAATGACTAATAGAATAAGTACCTTTTATTGCCTTTATCTTCACCCATCGTTGATTTCCCGGGTGCTGGACTCTGATTCCCTGTGATCCCTTCACAAATTTACTACCTACAAAGAAGCTATTGTTTCAGATTCTGATGATAAAATGTGATAGTGAGGTGAAAGAGTGGAGGAGATTTTTAATGTTGAAGATGATGCTTGAATGAGTACATGAATACTATTACTTTGGTCATGAAACAATTTATAGCATTCTCTCAGTTTCTAATAAAACATGAGTCTATTGTTATTTTATTTCTAATGAGATTTTTATTTTATATTTGGAAATAAATGTTTTATTTCCAAATGTTTTATTTTATTACTGGCATGATTCTCAACTTCTTTTTTTTTCATGACATTCATTATTAGTTCTATACACAAAGATAAGGCCAGGGAGAAGAACTAAGTGTAAGATTTTAGCCATTGGGATAACTGGATGGTCTAAGGCATAACAAGTGTGAAGTTCATCCCTAAACAATGTCTTTTAGGAGTAGAGGAGCTTGTTAACCTCATTTAAGCAGCTTAGGTTTAATCTGCTGATGATGTTGAAGGCATGTTGATTTCTTGACACTTCCTTGTCCCAATTCCACTTTATTTGGAGCAAAGATTGCACATTCTAATTTCTGTATCATTTTCTAGTGGTAATGAACATAGTATAAAATCTAATGTCATTATTCAATTTCAGGATTGTATATACATATATTGAGACTAAACGTGTATTTTCGCATGTGTTGTTTTGTTTACCATGATTTTGTCAGTTAAGTAAAATCACACTTTCATGCAGGGATTTTTTTGGTATACTATTTAATTGGTTCCATTGTACAGAGTGCTGAGCGGAAAGCATTTGTGATATAGTTATAGTTTCGTGTTTATAATGATGTTTCAATGTATAATGGCCTACTCGCATCACTTGGGATTGGTGTCTAAAATTCAAAGTCCAAACTATAGTAAGATTCCCAATAAGCAAACATTATTGTATCATAATTTTTAAATAGATCCTTACATTTTCTGAGAGTTAAGGGCTAGGATGCTAAGCTCGTATGATAAATATTGTATTCTGTACTCCATTTGGACTTTGATTTGGATTTAAAATTCAAAATCACTTCCATCATTTCTATCCTTGTGTGTGTGTGTGTGCCTGTGGGGATATTAAAATAGAGAAAGAGCTACGTGGAGAGATGAAATGATTGAATTTGATGCCTAAGGCCAGAAACCTCATTTTGCTTATGTTAATATGTAGAACTTTCTCTGCTCCAATCCATGCCTAGTAAATGCTTTTTCTTGATTTTTGTAAAATTCAGCATTGTACATTCTGGCTGAAAATCTTATTTCTTTTGTTGCAAATGTGCTCACAACCAATCTCAATATAGTCTCTATTAACATAGCCCAATTACAAAATGGTTACATATGGTTATAGAAAGTCAAAATCTATGCACTGCAACCTTTTTTTTCTTCTTCTTTTTTATGTAATGCTAGAGATTGAACTCAGGGCCTTGTATGTGTGTTTTTTTCCTTTTTTTAAATGCACTTTATCTAAGCATGAAGATTAATGCTGTTTTACTTTTAGGTAAATTAGTAATTAATGGCATGGGGTTGGATGTAGAGGTTTTAATAATAAGATTTAACAGCTATTTTCAAAGAATTCTTTCAGTAATAGAATAGGATATAATTCAGTCCAAAGTAGAACATGTACCCTAAATGTTCCAGTTGGCCGGATAATTATAGGGAGACATTTGTCTCTATTACCTTTAAATTAATTAGTTGATTTATTCACTTTCAGAAAATATTTATTGTACAACAACATCTTAGCATTTTAAAATGAATAATGTAGTGTTTTAGACTTGAGATTTTAGAATATAAGGTGGGACAGTAAAGGAGGAATTAAATGTACAAATGTACATTTAATATCCAAACGAAGATTATCTTACAAATGACTGTGAAATTCTGGGTGAAATAAGCAATTCCTGAATAAATCATAAAATATTTACATATTGAGGTGTCTCAGTCTATCAGAGGAATCTACGAACAAAGAATTAGGATCCACTTGTCACAGACAGACTACCTGTATAGATTCTTAACACAGTTTTCTGTGTTTTATAGATAAGGAGAAAAGGTGGGTAGACCTGGAGTGATGAAAGACAGGAGTGACTAAAGAAATGTGTGGCAGATAAGTGTTTTGTGAGACCTTGTATAGCATGAACACATCTTAAATACTGATTGTTTTAATTAGAGACACAGCTTATAGAGAGAACTAATAGAGCGATGTGTGAAGGGTACAACTGAGAATGAGTTCTGGATGAGTTGACTGCAATGAAGAGATGTGGTGTATGATGGAATCTTGAAGAAATTATTTAGTTAGGACTGAGTTTATACTAAAACTCTGGCCATGGCAATGAAGGAGTGCTTATAGAACCTGGGCTTTCTGACTGACACATTATTGAAAGGAGAAAGGAGGAGTGGGAATCCTGGAATCTTCCCGCTAATGGTTTAACATGCCAGGAATTAAGTCATAGAGTGACACAGGAAAAATGTTGGAGACAATAGTATCTTATTTGAGCAAACTACACTATTTTGCTTGTAAATCTCTTTGGTCAAAAATAAGTTCTGTAAATTAATGATAATAATAGTGCGTTATTGTAATTATCATAAGAATGCAGGCTATGATTTTAAGTATCATAATGATATCAGTAGAAAGGGGAAGAGGGATAGAGACATTTTAATTTATCTCATTACAAATACAATATTATAAACTTGAAGAACCAAATTTTGCAAAGATATCCTTGGTAAAACCATGACAGCGAATACAGAAATCACTCTGATATATAGAAAAATATTAAATAATTTAAAATGTTTTAATAGACAAATTATCTTAAAGCAAAATTTGAAGTAAAGAAGGATCAGAGAAGATAGCAATGTAATATGTAGCCTGAAAAGTAAAATAAGAGTTGTAAATCCAGTAGCATATCAATACTTAATTAATAATTAACAGGATTTAAATAATAAAACTAGCATTTATTGATAACAATAAATGAACCTAGAAATCAATAACAGAAGAACACTTGGAAAATTATCCAAATATTTGTACATTAAGCAGCTGACTCATAACTGTTCCATGAACTATGAAAGAAATCTCAAGGCAAATTTGAAAATCCATTCTGATACTTTCTGTCTTAAGACCCAAAGGGAACTTTAAAATAGATTGTTATGTGCAAAAAAAGAGCCCTGAATGTTAACATATTTTTAGCCTCTGTCTCTGTACCTATTTATCAATTGATATATAATCACCTCTATATAATTACCAATCTACCTGCCTATCTATCTGTCTGTCTTCTACCTACCTACCTATACCTATCTAAAACTATTTGAGTAACAAAATTAGTAAAGTGTTATTTTAACATATATCAGAGCAAAAAACAAGGTGAATAACAAAGTTAATAAAGTGTTATTATAACGTATCTAAAAGTATAAAATGGCTCCACCTGATTCCATCCACCATACATTAATATGCCTTTGTACAAATTAATAAAATGAGTGAGAAAAAACAAATCCCTCATACATAATGATCAGAAATAAATTGTACGGGCACTTTATACTAATCAGGAGAATGTAATGTCAGACAATAATCTGGAAAGGCCTAGAAAGAACTAGAGAAAAGAGAAACATGAAGACACAGCCAAGTAAAGCAATGACAGTCCCTATGCACATCATAGAAAAGGACAAGCCTTTTGATAAAGGTAGAGAAATGGCACTTTGACTCTTCACCTTTCTTCCTCAAAACTATAGTCCTATAGTAATAATGAAAAATACCAACAAATTCCAACAGGAAGACATCCTACCCTGTACCTGACCAGTGATCTTCCGATTGTCAAGATCACTCAAAACAAGCAGAACTGAGAAATTTTACAGTCACACAGGAGACAAAAAAGACAAGAGAGTAAAGGGCAATGCATTCAAAATAGGATCCTGAATAATAAGGCAAATATGGTAAAAATTAAGTGTGTGGTATGTGTGTGTGTGTGTGTGTGTGTGTGCATGCGCGTGTGTGTGTGTCCTAGTCCTGGGCTTGAACTCAGGGCCCAGGAGCTATCCTTGAGCTTCTTCTGTTCAAAGATAACATGTGACCACACGAGCCATAGCTCCACTTTTGGCTTTTTTGGTAGTTTCTTGCCTGAGCTTGCTTCAAGCTGTGATCCTCTAATCTCACACTCCTGATTAGCTAAGATCATAGCCATGAGCTATTGGTGCCCAGTGAGCAAATCTTAATGTTAACTGTGGATTTCTTTTTTTTCTTTTTTTAATGGTGGATTTCATAATGATGAATAAATGTTGGTTTATTAATTTTAATAAATGTAATATTATAGGCGAACTGAGAGTAGCAAAAGAAAGATATATGAGATAGCTTTGCATAATCTTCTCAATTTTTTCTTATAAATGTGAAATGTCTAAAAAGAATGTCTACTGATAAAATTAAAATCCAATATTCCTCATTATGATAAAAACAACTTTAAATTTAACACATTCATTCTAGAAATATCTAAAAAATATAATGTATCACAACCAATTGGCATTTACTGAAGGAATTCCAGATTTATTTGTAATATTTTTATTATCTTTAAGTAGTTGTACAAAGGAATTATTATTTAACAAATCAGTTTATGAGTATAGTGCATCTTGATTGATGTCATCCCCTTCATCATTCTCCCCAACTTTCTGAACCCAACCCCTTCCTCAATTTTCTTAATTTCATAGGATATAGATTGATATTATAATGGAATTATTCCTCTCTTCCTCTATTCATTTGTCTTTATATTAAAAATCATTATATGATTAACTCACTATATACAGAAAATTATTTTTTCCAGATTCAACACTGATTTATAACAAAATCGCTTACTGATTAGTTAGAGAAAGAAAATTTGAAAACCAGATAAGGTGCATTTCTGAAAAACCTACAACTGACTTAATATATGGTGCTTTACTCTCACAGTCAGAAGCAGGAAAAAGAAGGGCATTTTCACTATAACATGTGAGTAGACAGCCTACAATGTATAGTAGTGCTAGGAAAATATGAAAAGAATTACAGAATTCAAAGGATGAAGGTGAACTATCTTCATTTATAATCAATTTTCAATAAATTGGTATAATTAGAACTAGTAAGTGCACTTGATAACATTTCAGGATGTAAGATTAATATATTGACATAAATGTAGCATTCTTATACTAACAATATAGAAATTGAAATTAACTGTTACCAGTCACAACAACATTAAAAGATGAGAACTCTATAGGGGAACTAAATATGTGCAAAGACCTACATAATAAAAACTTAGTTATGAAAATGAATAGAGTAATATGTTCTATCATGGATTAAAAGACTAAATATTGTTAAGATTTCATTATCTCCTGATTCATCTATATATAAAAGACAATTGCAATCAAAATCCTGGGATATTCATATTTTGAGGAAACATAACCATCTTAAAATTCACACTAAAATGCAAGGACTGAAACTATTAAAATGAATCTTAAAAAAGAACAAATTCATGAGGTCCTAAACATGTAATCTCCATACTCATTATAAAGGCACCATAACTGAATATAGAAAGGCTATGTTAGGCAAATAGATCAATGGGACCAAGTTAAAAGTTGACACACAGACCAAAAATATATGGAATAACTACTTGACAATTACACAAATACATGGAGAAGTAATTTCCTAACAAGTATTTGAAATAGTTAAAAATCCTTCGTATAGCGAAAAGTAAACTCAGTACATTAACTCACTTCGCATGCAAAAAAGATCTTTCAATAGCTATACACTTAAGAACACATAAGATAATGCTAAGTGAAAGAACTTCATGTTATGGAAACGATTGTTATATCACAGTTGTAACTACTTTCAACGTCCCATCTGTATCTGTAGCTTCTATTATTGATGATGTTCTTGTATCACCTTCCTGTGGTTGTACCTACACTATCTCTGTATCTGAGTATATTGGAACCCGGGTATACTGGTATTAGAACCAGGAAATTGGAAGGGAATACCAAAATCGAGAGACACCGGGTAAAAAAAGACAAACAACTACAAAAGCAATACTTACAAACTGTTTGGTGAAAATGAACTGAACAACTGAACAACTCATGGGGGGGGGAGGAAAAGGAGGAGGGGGGAGGGGGGAATGAGGGATGAGGTAAACAGTATGAGAAATGTATCCAATGCCTAATGTATGAAACTGTAACCTCTCTGTAATTCAGTTTGATAATAAAAAAATATATATAAAAGAATAAATCTCTATGTATCCCCCCAAAAAAAGGTCTTTCAATTTAGCAGAAATCTACATGACAGAGTTGACACTTTGAATATTTTAAATGTAAATGTAGAAGAACTTTTGGTTAGGTGTAGACCTCTTAAATAAAACATAAGCATAAACCATCGAAAAAATGGTTGTTTGAATTTTACTTTAATTAAATACATGCACTTGAAAGGTACCACCCTTTCATGATAAAAGCTTAGAAAAATATAGTATTATAAGTAATACACCTTAATCTGATTATGGTTACGCAGACAATATTGTACTAATTGGGTAAAATTGACATTTCCACTAAAATCAGGAAGACAACCAAGGTTTTCACTCTTCTACAACAGAGTGTACAAATGTCTACCAGTTTTCTCCATTGCCAAGCATATGGAAAATCTATTTCATGTTTTCAACAATTGGAACTGTTTTTCAGGTGCATGAGTTGAATATTAGGATTTAGGGTCAGCAATTTTAGCTTTATAGAATTTTTGAGCTTGATGGAACCTTGTTCATCAACTATTCTAATTTTATTTTGTAAGCACTTCATATCGAATTAGGTTAAGGATTGTATTCAAAGTCATACTACTAGTTATTTTATTTTCACAAAGACCTAGTTCTGCATATTTTCTTTTGAATTTTTTACAAATTGTGGTCTCTCATCAAATATGCCTACTTTTACTATTACGATAAACTTTCTCCTACCCCAAACCTAATGTTTACTTGTTTTCAAAGTGGTGTAAAATCACAAAACATAAAATTAACTATTTTGAAGAAAGTAGTTTGCTAAATCATTTTGATTTGAGATGACCTCTACAAAGTGAATTTGTTTCTGGTCTTCTCTATTGAGTTTCATTGTGAAGTTGGTAAAGTTTGCTGTGACCTTCCACAGATACTTTATTTTTTAAGGTTCACTTAATTCAAGGAGTCTTTTATGTCTATTTTTTAAATTAATTGTTTTTATTGTAAAGGTGATATATAGAGGCGTTATAGTTACATAAGTTATGTAATGAGTACATTTCTTTTGGAACAGCATCACCTTTTCCCTTGTTTTCTCCCAGTTTTTACCCTGCTGATCCCTTTCCCCCCAAGTTTTAAAGTTCATTTTCAACATAGTGTCTAGTGAGTATCCCTGCTATATTTGTTCACCCTTTGGCCTATCATTTTTGTGCTCCCCGTTACGTGCCCCCAGACCAATTTACATACAAGACAAAAGGTACAGAAATAAAAAAAAACCACTGACAAAGAAGAAAAAACACACAAAAAATGAAATAAACAAACTTCTTGTTTCTATTTCTTGTAGTTCATTTCGATAAACAGCAGTTTCAGTGGTCATATGCACATAGCTATTGAGCCTTTGCCATCCTCTCCTAAGAATATCCTCCTCTGGTCTCACTATGTGAGTTTAGAGAGCTATTTAAATTTTCATCATTAGGTGTACTTTTTTCACATTGCTACTATATTTATATAGTATATATATATACTATATATATTTTCTATTTCAAAATGATGTACAGAGAGGTTACAGATTCATAGATTAGGCATTGGATACATTTCTTGCACTCTTTGTTACCTCCTCCCTCATTCCCCCTCTCTCCTCAAGGAGTCTTTTAATAAAGCTTTCAAGGAAGGTTAGTGGGAGTCAGCCAATTGTGAATAAGCAGGTTTGTATTTATACTTCAGCTTGCTTTCTGCATTTTGCATGGTTCGTGTTTGGTAGTTCCAAAGTGCTCAGTGAGTCTCAGACTAGGGTTCACGTAGGACTTCAGACTGGCCTGTGGGTTTTACTGGAGTTTTGGGAAATCAGTGACTTAAACGGTTAAATAATTTAATGTTATTTTTAACTCTGGGCCTACTGCCTGAGCCATACCTCTAGTTGTATTGCTTTTAGCTTATTTTTCATCTAGGGTCTCATGCTTGTGACTAGGTTTGGCTTTGGTCTTTGCCTCCTTGAATAGTTGAAATTACAGGTGTAGGCCACCACATCCCACAGATACTTCTTAAGCTTCCAATTTGTGCATATTCTCTTGGCCTACGATTTTCAGTACAAACTTCTGTTGCCCAGAATGAGGTTATCTTCCCATTGCTCCTTTGGGTAGTCTTTTGAGCTCAAATCCCAGCCTGGGATGTTAGTGTTAGGGAATTAGGAGAGATCTGTATGTCTTCACACACTCTGAAATACTGTCCATCGTGAATTCAGGATGTAGTTTCTTGAAGTATGCTCAATTATTTCTCTGCCTTAACTTTTCTTAAGTTTACTGAATTTAGAAATAAGACTTAGATAGTTCACTATGGGGACTCTCCTCTGCACTCTTCCAAATTTCCCTTCTACAGAGGTTGAAATGCTGAGAAGGTTTTGCTTTGGTATGAGGACAAGACTACCACCTGGACTGTGCCTAACAGCTGCATTGGGTGAGCAGAGATGACCAAGTGACCTGCTGAACTGTTGGAAGCAGGTCTTGAGGAAAAGATGAAGATGGAAACCCAATTTATTAATCTATTGGAAATCTGGACCTCTGTTTAGAAAGGATAGAAAATTCACCAATTGGAAAAGTACATCTCTCGTCTTTATACCCATGTCATTTTCATTTGTTCTAACTCACATTGAGCTATCAAATTTTGTGGCAAGCTATAAACTTGTTGAGTCATTAGTTTGCCTGGTTAATGGAGGAAAACTAACTTCCTGTTCCTGCATAATGACACTTATTCACTGTAGACATTTGCATCACTGGAAAACGATAAAACCTCATCCTTCATAATGAAGTTCTGGGCTGACAAAGAGGAAAATATAGTGTTGTGGGACAACTATGAATACAAAACAAGCTTAATAAAGAAATAGTGACAAATTATATTATGCAAAGTGTAATGCAATAAAAAACGTTACTAACTCATTGGAAATGTCATAAATAATCTAAATAGTTTTTGACTGTCAAGTTCTAGAAAAATATATTCCTTTAAAAATGAGGTGCTGAAGAGATGTCAATTTAACAGCCATCATATTTTGACAAGCTTGGAGATTCCTGTATTCAGTTTATTTGCTGAATTTAGATACTCTTTCATGATGATTTGAAAGGAGGAACATCATTAACTGGTTCTGTCATTTTTGTCTTTGATCTTGCAGGAAACCTGTTGGCTGAGGGATGGTTGATTGGGATTTTGAACACATTGTTGTGTGTAGCCTCCTTGGGCAAATTTAGCTTTTTGAAGTAGGCAAAGTTTTGTAGTTTGCTTTTGAATTCAGAAAAAAGACAATTGTCAAATTTATTACGTTAATAATCGTAAGTCGTAGCTTTTGTAGAAACTGTAACCAGACCCTTTCAATCAATTTGAATAAAGTCATAGCTTAAAATCGGGGCTTACATAAATCAGATAAACAATGCATTATTTTCTTTTTCATTTTAATTTTTATTGTCAAGGTGTTGTTCAGAGGGGTTACAGTTACATATGTAAAGTAGTGAGTACATTTTTTATCATACTTGTTACCTCCTACCTCATTTTTCTCCCACCTTTCCGCCCCCACAATGCCCCCCCACCCCGAGTTGTACAGTTGGTTTACAACTTGTAAGTATTGCTGTTGCATTGGTTCCCCTTGACCCTTTGTCCCAATCCCTTCCCTAATTCAAACAAATATATATACAATACCAAGGGCACTAAAATAAAATACAATGACAACAGGGGCTAAACCATAGGGAAGATAAACAAAAGAGAAAAGAAATCATTTTACATAGGGTGTGAAAATAACAGCAACAATGATAAAACACTTGTTTCCATAACTTGGAGTGCATTTAGCTTAGCATCATCTTATGTGATCATATGCACATAGCTATTGAGCTACTGTGATCATCCTCCAGGACTATGCTAGACATATACTAATAAGGATCACAGACAAGACGATACTAAAGCTACTAGCACAACCATATTCATTGAAGCAATATTTAACATAGCTAAAATATAGAAGCAGCCCAGATGCCCCTCAGTAGGTGAATGGATCAAAAATGCATTTCTTTTTGGACAAAGTCATCCTTTTCCCTCTTTCTATCCCAGGTTTTCCCTCCTGTCGCACCCATAAGTCATATAGCTCATTTTATTTACTAGGCCTTATGTGGAATTTTGTTTCTTCTTTTTTATAAGTTTCTGCCACAGAGTTTTCTACTCTTGTCATCATTTGATACTTAATAAGTGGAGAACTGACTTTAACATCAACAATTCTTTGAAAAAAATTGTTTTCTTTTGCTACTGGAACATCATATTCTTTTTTTAATTAAAATTTATTATCAAGGTGATGTACAGAGGGATTACAGTTACATACATAGGGTAATGAGTACATCTCATGTTGAATGATATTAGCTCTTCCCTCATTTTTCTCCCACTATAACTCCTCCCTAATCCACTCCTCCTCTCAGTTTTAAAGTTCATTTCCAACATATTTGCTTGTGAATATGGCTAATGCATTGGTTTTCTCTTTGTCCTTTGACTCACTGTTTGGTTGTACCCCTCCACTTCCCAAATTCAGATAAACATATACACAAGACATGGGGTACAAAAACCAAATGGTTCTTACTTGGATCTACCAAAGACAAAATCATCTTACTATAACCAAAGCAAGAGTGGTTATTTGATGGGCTTTTCATGACAATCATCATGAAAAGTACAGAATAAAGAATTTGCAATTCAGCATTTGTCACAATACCTTTCTTTCCTCCTAAAAGTCCTGTATTAGTGATTTTCCTAACAAAATATTTGGCTTATTTAGAATGTATTCTTGTTTTGCAATATTGTTGTGGGTTAGCATTAAGTGCCATGAGCATTCCACATCAAAGATTTCATTGCTCATTCATAATAACTTCTTTTTCCACTGAATCGTCTCAACATTCTCCTCTCTGGACCTGTCACAACGCTGTTGAAGGAGGCATGTAAGATGCAAACAGTTTGTCATTTGGTGCAAGATGTCAGAGTGTCTTCTCCAACCTGACACATACAATGTTCAATTCTTTGTGAATGTTGAGTTAGCATGGCCGTGTATCATTTAACAGTAATTCAGTCATTGGAAGGCATGATGGTAGTGTAAATTATACAACCAGCTGGAGATATTAGGATGTCTCTGAAAATACTCCCAGATGTTTTCAAGGAAACATAATCCAATAACTAATTTCTCAGGACAAGTATTCATTGTTAAGTGATATGACTTTTTGTGTATATAAATATAGCTATGACCTGATGAAAACCATAGTATATGTAATCTAAATACATTCTAATTTTATCTTTTTTTTTGTTTGTAAAAGATGATATGTATTTGCCAAAGAGCAAGTTAAATTGCTGTGGTTAGCTTCCATTTTTTGTCTTTAAACAACATTTGTCTTAAAGCAACTTTTGCCTTCAAACAATATTTGTATTCTTCTAAAATATCTCTAGGATTTTTCATTACATTTCCATTTAATTTTCAGGGATTATTGCCTATGACAGTTTCACTATTATAATATTACTCTCATAAAACTAAAACATAGGTTTGAATTAACTTATTTAAATAATTGATACAGTTTTCTTTATAGTATAATTACTCAGCTATTTTCTCAATATGCTGAATTAAAATTTAAAAAGAGCACCTTCAGTCTCTTTTCTCCAGAAACACTTTGAAAAGTATAAACAGATAAGCCACAATATGAGAAAAATACTTACAAAACACATGGGATAAAGACTTGTATATCCAAGATATATAAATGACTCATAAGACTCATGTCATAAAACAAAAACAATCTTTTAAAAATTTAAGCAAAAGAATAGAACGGAGATCTCACTAAATAATATATATGTAACAAATAAACCTGAATATATAAATATATTTTATTTGAGAATGAAAGATACTCTTGCATACCTAATAAATAGCCAAACTCCAAAACACCTGTCTCAGCAAATTCAGGTAAGAAGGTGGAGAAATAGGAACTCTCTGCTATTACTTTTGGGATGCAAGTGTTGCAGCCAGTTTGGAAGGCAATTTGGCAGCCTCATGTAAAGCTAAACATAGTCTTAGTCTACAATTCAGCAATTGAAATCCTTGGTATTTACCCCAATGTGTTGAAAATTTATGTCCACAAAACGACCTACACAGGAATATTTATAGTTGCTTTATTCATAGTTCTCAGAATATGGAAGCATTCAAGATGTCCAGATAAACAAGTTATGCTATACCCACAAAAGGATTACATTCAGGAATAAAAAAACTGAGTTATGGAACCACAAAAAGACATAGAAGAATTTTAAATACTCATTCCTAAGTGAATGAAAGCAATCTAAAAATGACCATGTGCCATATGTTTTTGTCAAGGTAATATTATGGAAAATCAAAACTATAAAAACAATGACTATATAATAATGTTTTCCTGAATTTGTGTGTGTGTGTGTGTGTGTGTGTGTGTGTGTGTGTGTGTGTGTGTGAGGGTAAGTAGTTAGAGCTCAGGAGATTTTTTTAGATCAGCTAGGTTACTCTGTTAACTATTCTATAAACTCTAATAGCAGCCACATGACATTAGGTATTTATTAAAACCTGTAGAATTGCACAATACAAAGAATGAAGCCATAGATTCTATAAGCCATAGATTCTAATTACAATAATATACGATATTGGTTCATTATGTAGCAATATGCTATTCGAATGCAAAATATGTGTATATGTGTATATAGAGAGAGGAGCTTCAAGGGAATTCTGTTTCATTAAGTTTTCTTTATGGTAGAGTTATATTTTCATAGTGTCATAATCTTATATGATTTTCTTTTATTTATGTGCTTCATTTTGGCTTTTCTGTTTTTTTTTTGTTTTTTTTTGTGGGGGTACTGGTGTTTGGTGCTTCCCAATTGCTGGAGAGGTACTCCACTATGTAATCCAAACCTCTCGCCCTTTTTGCTCTGGATAGTTATGATACAGGGTCTTGCATTTTGCACAGGCTGATCTGGACAGTAATCCTTCTATTTAAGTTTAGATTATAGACATATAGCATCATGTCCAGCTTTTTCTGTTGAGATGGGGTTTTGCAAACTTTGTACTTTTTACCCAAACTGTAGTCCTTCCGGTCTCATCCTCCATAGTAGTAGGTGTAAAACACCACACTTGGCATATTTTAGTTTCTTTTTAAGCTCTAAATTTGTATGTACAAACATATATTTTTAGTGTTTCTAAATGTTATTCAAATATTTAGCCTCTAGCAATTTTAATTCTAATTACTGATAATTTCACATATGCATTACTAAACGGTGATAATGTGGTTTAGACAACTAACATATTTATAAAGAATATACAATCTGAAAATACCAAGCAACTGCAATTGACTTTAACCTTTTAGCTTCTTATTCTTACTGATGAATGCAAAGTGATGTGCCATCACAAATAATTAACAATCATTTAGTAGGGGGCCGTTTTCTGGGTCCCTATTACAATATGATTGAGACCGTGGCAATAATTTGGGTGTACTTCAGTGGCTTCTGGTATAAAATTTTATATTCAAAGATCTTATTAAAATTATAATTTCCCATGCCACAGAATAATGGGAATAGTCACTGTATACTCACTAATGATAGGCAATGTTTGGGTACTTGCTGCACATCCAAGGGTTCCCCACAGTCCTACAGAGTAGGTGCTTTCCTCACTTCTGTGTTGTAGATGACAAAACTTAGCCATGAAGGTTAAGTAAGCGTACACAGGCTTTCAGAATTAAATGAAATTCAGACCACAGATTTGAACGTGGTCTAGTGGACTCTGTTGTATATACTGTTTTAAATGACAGAACATTTGCATTCACATGATAAAATAGATTGAGAAAAATACAACATCATTTTTCTGTTTACCTTGTACACTTAATGTTCAAAGTAGCTAATATATCCTCTGGATGTGTCTCTGTTCAAGATTCCATTTTTCTTTACCATATTGCTAGAAGAAAACGAATTCATGAGATTGCAGAGTGAAGCCAGCCAAATTTCCAGGTAGCCAAATCCTATTATATAGGAATCATAAGCACACACACACACACACACACACACACACACACACACACACACAAATTCTAAAGAAGCTATTTATTGGCCAAAGCTACCATTTACTTACTAATTAAAAAAGATTTATAGTGAATTTTTGCTTTCCAAGTTCATTCTTTGGAAAGTGCAATATATCCTCCAGATTTTCCAGAATGCTAGTTATATATCAAACAAACATATTCGGCAGAGACCTTTTCATAAGACTGAAGAGATTGAAATTCTTTTCATGATAAATTGGAAGAAACTGAAAAACAACTGGAAACAAATACTGCAACTTTTTACTGTTTAAAGTTCACAGAATTCTAAATGTAATCTCCTTGTAGTTTCTTGCAGCATACAAAATATTCATTGAAACATGTGGAAGGTAGTCATAGCAAAAAAAAAATAAGGAATTAAAGAGCCTACAAAATCAAGAAACAGCTCCTTCTTTCTTCAAGTATTTTCCTTTTCAATGCATAATGAGATAAAGTTATACATATCAACTCCTGATAATTTACTTAATTTGAGTTAGAAGAATTTTAAAAGGCAAGACAGTGGATATTACCACAACATTTGAAACTTATGGTCACTTATAATTAGGAATACATTTGGGACTAACGATAATGGGATTTTCTCTTTGTTCTTGAGGGAGAAAGCATGAGAACACTTTGAATATTAGAGTAGGTGTTTAGAACTATCACCAAGAATCAATGAGTTCATAGCAAGTTGTTGAGTAAATAAACCATGCATTCCAACACTTTTTCTCCACTGACTACTAAAGATCCATTCTAGATTTTGACTCTAACTTCTATTCAAGTCAGTCAACATTACTGTTTCTGGGACCAGAGACTATCTAAATACATCTAACAAAATAAACCAGACTTAAAAAAAGATTCTATGTTTCTTTGGCTCACTTAGCATGATTTTTTCCAAGTCTTTCCATTTCCATACAAATGGGGCAGTGTCATTCTTTCTGATAGAGGCATAGAATTCCATTGTGTACCACATTTTCTTGATCCAGTTATCTAATGAAGGTCATCTGGGTTGGTTCCATATTTTAGTGATGATAAATTGTGTTGCAATGAACAGAATCATGCTGGTAGCTTTAGTGTGGTCTTGCTTGTAATCCTTTGGATAGATGCCCAGAAGCGAGGTTGCTGGTTCATACAGGAGCTCTATGTTTAGCCTTTTGAGGAACATCCACACTTCTTTCCAGAGTTGTTGAACAAGTACACACTCCCACCAACAGCATAGCAGGGTTCTCTTTTGGCCATATCTCCACCAGCATCTGCTTTTATTGATAATGGTCATTCTTACTGGCGTGAGGTTGAATTGCAATGTTGTTTTGATTTGCATTTCTTTTACGGCCAGGGATGTTGAACACTTCTTCATGTGTCTCTTGGCCATTCTTGTTTCCTCTTCTGAGAAGTCTCTCTTTAAGTCTTTAGCCTATTTATTAAGATGGCAGTTGTTTCTCTGAGGGAAATTAATTTTTTTAGTACTATCTATATTTTAGGTATAAGGTCTCTGTCTGTTGTATGGCCAGTGAAGATCTTCTCCCAGCCTAAGGGCTTTCTTTTTATCTTGCAAGCTATATTCTTTGCTGAACAGAAGCTCTGCAGTTTGATACAATCCCATTTGTCCAAACTTTCTTTGATTTGCTGTGTTCCTAGGCCTTTATTAAGAAAGTTTTGACCTGCACCAAGGAACCCAAGTGTTTCTCCTATTCCTTCCTGCAATGTTTTCAGGGTTTTTGCTTTTACATTGGGGTCTTTGATGCATTTGTAATTGCTTCTGGTGCAGGGTGATTTATAAGGATCTATGTTATTTTGTTATAGGTGTTTAACCAATTTTGTCAGCCCCATTTGTTGAAGAGTCTGTCTTACTTCCTAACAGAGGATCACAATAGCTGAATAGCTAGGTACGTATGAACACATGAGATGATGCTAAGTGAAATGAACTCCAAGTTATGGAAATAAGTGGTTTATCTTTGTTGTTATTCTCAATGTACCATGTGAAATTATGCCATTTTCTTTTGTCTTCATTCCCCACAGTTTTACCCCTGATGTCACTGTAACTGATTTTGGTAGCCTGGGTATTGCATATACATTTATTCAAACTAGGGAAAGGGAATATCAAAATGGAGAAATAAAGGGTAAAATGTGAACCAACGCAACAGCAATACTTACATAACTAATTTCTGTAAACCAACTGTACAGCTCAGGGGGAGGGAGTTGGGGAGTAGAGAAGGTGAGAGAAAAATGTGGAAAGAAGTAACAAGTTTGATAAGAAATCTACTCACTGCCTTACATATGAATCTGTAACCCCTCTTTATATCACTTTGACAATAAATTAATTAATAAAATATATAGATTGCATGTTTTCCCTCATTTGTAATAATTAGAATGTGCCTATAAATCTCCAAGTAAACCCAATAGACAGTAGAAGGCAAAAATACGCTTGAACATGATACATTTTTTTGTGTGTGTTTTTGTTTTTTTTGGTACTGGGGATCAAACCCAGGATGTTGCACTTGCTAGGCAAGCGCTTTGCCACTGAGCTACATCCCAGCCCTTATTGAACATGATAAATTAAACACAACTTTAAATATTCACAAAGTGAGAACAAAGGAGGATATTCTTAGGAGAGGACCAAAAGGGCTCAGTAGCTATGTGCATATGATTATATAAAATAATGCATATCAAAATGAACTCCACAAAGTGTAATGAGAGGGTTTTTGTATTTTTTTGTGAAATTTTTCCTTTTTTACCTTTTGTCACTGTTTTTGATTTCTGTATATTTTGATTTCTGTATATTTTGGGGATGGGAAGGGAAGCACAGAAATGGTGGGACAAAGGGTGAAATAATTCAGCAGTGACACTCACTAGACACTATGTTGGAAAAGAACTATAGAACTTATGAGGGAGGGAGGAAGGGAGGGAAAATACAGGAGAAAATCAGGGAAAAGACACTATTAAAAAAGATATGTACATAATACCTGACTTATGTAACTGTAACCCCACTGCATATCACCTTTACAATAACAATTTAAAAAATGTACACTCATGAAAAATGCTACAAAACATTATCTGGGAAGGAAAACAAACATTGCTTTGAGTGTGATGATATAGAAAGAAAAGCCTATTGTTGACTTCAGGTTTGATGTTTGAAACAATGTGGGAAGATTTTATTTTACTGTATATTCAGAAACAAAGTAAATTTCTAAAAACATATGAAATTAAGACACATGACTCATTCATTGTAAAACTAAATCTGCAATGGGTAGTAAGTTGAGAACATATTGGAAGAGAAAAACAGGAAGACAGAAGTTGCATAAAAGAAGTAGAATGGTTCCAGAAGTATAATAGTACTTTCATTGATAGAGTTATAGAAATACACTGAATGACCACATTTCTTAGAAGCTTGCCATTGCTTGTAAATGTAATACTCAGCAATTTTATATGTGAAATTAGAGAACTACATGTATATATGGGCAAGAATAAACTATGGTTAGAAAAACAATAAACTAAATTAGCAGCTTAAATCGGGTAAGTTCTACTAGATTTGCTCAACATCTATATTTGGAGAACTTGGAAATGCTTTTCCATTGAGTGGAAATGTCTGTTTCACTCCTGCAAACTGGATATACGTACCTCTGTGACTTGCCCCAGCTTACCGGGCCAGTGATTGAAAATTTCCTGGTCTAGTGAATTAACTGTAGTCGCAAGTAGCCCTGGTGACTCCCTAATTGTCCTTCCCTGGGGATATACAAGTCACCTGAGCAATTTATGGGTCTTGAGTGAGCCTGCTATGATCTTCTCTCTACTGGTCTCAATGCTCTTCAACAGCCAGCACTTTCGTTCAAGAGATGCCAGAAACTGCTTTCCACATCTTGTGTTCCTCTGAACTTTCACCTAGTATACAAACATATTCAAATTTGCTCTTGTTACTGTTTGAACAGTAGTAGCAATTTCTCCCGGGATAGTTCAGCTTGTGGTAGAACCATCATTGCAGTGGAAGAGATGGGGAGAAATCTGAGCTCATGCTGGCAGGGAGGATGGGCTTCCAGCTTTGTGACTTCCGCCTTCATGTCCTCTCAGGCCTTTCAAATAATGTCAGGTTTGTGCTCTTGGAAGTAATCATGTCCTCGAAACTGTGAAAAGTATCAAACACATGAGCTCAAATACCATGCAATGTAAATATTATCTGAAAGACCTGAAGTGCTAGGAAGCAAGTCATTCTGAGAGTCAAGCCCTGATAAATGAAATAAAGGACTTCTCCTTTGCTTCCTTTTGGGAAGGTTGTTTTTGTTAAACAAAATGATTAAATCACATGTACTCTCCTAGAATGTATATAATTACTTTTAGCTATCTAAACCCTACAGGAATCTGTTGTACCTTTTTGCCTATTTTGAGATGACTGTAAGGATTTCTGCCTAGATCTTAGTAAGATACTAAAGTATAAATATCCACTCTGTATGACAAGGTATCTTATAAGATGATTATTGAAACAACCTTGCTGACAATATTCAGGCTCCCTTTTGTCGAAAAAGAAAATCAGGAAGGCATACTACTAGATATATTTGCCATGGTTTTGAGCCCCTGGCAATTTAGAACACCTAAGGTGACTGTCACCTTTACTCTTTGTTCTCTTCCAAAATGTATTCTCCTTGGGTTCTGTTGTGACATGTGCAATATCACCTTAATCTCTACATCACCACTTCTAGCATGAAAACTTTGCTCTTCAAAGAGAAATAACTACATTGTTATTGGAAACAAAATTACATTAGCTGAGAAAACGGAGCCTCATGAGCCTGCCCTGGTTTATCAACTTTAGAGAAAAATCAGATATTGGTCATTCTGATTTGGAATAAGATTGTTTTGGTAGAGAAAGAAGATTTCAAGACATGTCAGGGGAAAATGTGCTTCTTGTTAATATTTTCTTGTAGAGTAAGTTTTACTCTGAAAGATAAAAAGTTATAGTTTCATATATTTTCACAGAACATCACAGATATGCTGATGGGTTGCCATGTAGCAACTGTCATTAGTTCATAAAAATTGGAAAAGACACATTAGATGACTGAGTGTGAAAATACGGTCAGGAGGGTAGAAGTGTGTTTCTGTTTGTCCATGCAGTATCTGCTATACAAAACATTCCTATAAAATTTTTGTTTACCCTTTGTAGTGCTAAGGGTGGAACTTGGAGCCTCATGAATTGTAGGCAATGTTCTACCACTCACCAGTGACCTTTGTTATATCTTCACTCAGTAGTTAAAAAGAGTGTCTTTCCACATAAATGGAGAGAGGAAGGGGGGAGCAAATGCAGTCATGATAGCTCAAGGTGCTTTTTGTAAAAAAAAAAAAAAAAGAAGCTATATAGCTTGACGGTATGGGTGCATAAGGGATAAAGAAGAGACACTGGAAGGGTAATACTGGTCAAGAAGCAATATCCTCATAACCTGAATTATAGAATTGTAACCCCTTTGCTAACTACTCAATAATAGTAAAAAGGAGGAAAAGCGACTTTCTTACTGCCATATATTTGACAAGCATATATATAAACTTTTTCTTGATTTTCCAGCTTCTGTTTGGAAAACTCCTGTATGACCTTTAGATTAGCTCATCCGCAGATTTCCCCTAAGTTTATTTCCTATTAGGAATATTTCCATATTACCTTGAGAATATCTCAGGTGGCATAGCTGACTTTGTTTTTATCTTGGTGTCCCCTAGCATACTGAGGTGATTTCCTCACATGTAATATGATAAGGAGACATAGTGTCTTTTCTTTCATTCTAAGCCCACGAGGATTACCTAAAGGCTTCATATTTATCCACAAACCTTAGAGTTTACAGAGAAATCATTTGAGATTATAGCTGTTTGTGATGATGTTTGTGATGATTTTCTGGCAGCAGAAAATTTCTATCTCCTGTGAGATAGAAATCTCTTTCTTTTTCCTTCTAACCTGCTTCCTCCCAGGTTAGAAGGAGAAAAGATATTGTTCACATGTGGCCACTTGAAAACTATGAATAAGTGGATTCTGGAAACAAGCTAAATACCACAGACATCTGTGTTCAAATGCAGAAGTCTGGGATGGCTACATCTTATCTTGGGGGGGTCTCGATGATATGTAACAGTTTGCTCTAAAAGTTTAATCTCCTCTCTAAGTTTGTCAAGATAAATTGTTTTCAAGTTTACAAAAGAAACAGAAAATGCTCACCATATTCCAAGAGTACATCTATCTCAAAAGAAATAACTTATTAATGTATCACATTAATACTTCATAATATATTCATGTTTGCAAGTAGGATGTTTAATCATACTGGTGGCTGTCTGGTACACCTCTGTTTGTAGTAAAACTTAAATGAGAATTGCAGTCACAAACAATGAGCTCACACAGTATTCTTAACATAATGATTTTGATTATTGTATGATTTATTATTTATTGGGCCTTGAATGTTCAGATGAAGGTTGAAGTGTGATATCATGCAAGAGTAGATAAATCTCAGATACTATTCTGTCTGTTTATTCTCCAGTCCTGAAGCTCCAGAATTGTCTATTTTGCTCATATATCATGGCAAATAGCAAGTATGTGTCAAACTCAGTGATGATGAGAGTGGGAGAAACAGAAATTATCCTCCTTATGTTATGCTCCATCTATTTCCTGTTTCAAATTTTGCAACCAAGGCCAGATCTGACTTATGTAGTATATTTCATGTGCCAATTATTTGTTTCTGTTGTAGTTTGGACCTGGACTGACACCCAAAGGTCCATGTGTTAATGCCTTGGTCACCACGATGGTGCTATTAAGACGTGGTATAACTGTAGGAGGTAGGAATTAGTGGGAACAGTTAGAACACTGAGAACAAACCCTTGAGTGGCACACTAGACCCAAGCCTCTTATTCTCTCTGCTTCCTGGCTACTGTGAAATGAGCAGGGTCCTACATTAAATGCTCCTGCCATGATATCCTGTGTCTCCTCAGCTCCAAAAGTACAGGGTCAGCCAGCCATAAACTGAAACCTACAAAATATTCAGCCAAAATTAACCTTTCATTTAAAAAATGTGTTTTATTTTATTTTGTGCCTTGAACTCTGGGCCTAGGTACTGTCCTTTTGCTTTTCCTACCTGTTAGAGATGAAGTAGTCACTCATTTCAATAGTGGGTAATCAAGATGGAGAAAAAAAAGAGGAGAGTCAGAGAAACTGGCACTGGGGGCTTTTTATCTGCTCCTTCATTAGAAGTCATACATTGCATGACATTTCAGTGAATAATGAACTACATATCCAGTGATGGTGCTGTGCTATTTGAATGGAGTTAGACTATTCCTATTGTCTGATGCCCATATAGCAGAGCACAATGGTGCCAATGTATCTACTGTGTGATAGTTTATAGAAAAGTACATCATGCACAAATGTAGACATTAAATAATACTTGATAATGTTAAACATCTATGTGACTGACTGGTTTGTGATTAATTTACCATGGTTATTTTAGAGTATACACTTATATATAAGTGTAGCATAATGCCCTGTTATACTGGCAGCATTCATATAAAGCTTGTGTTGACTCTGTGTCCTAATTACATAATTTCTCCTATGCTTTATTTAATCTGATGTAGTTTCATCATCATGAAACTAGGAGTAATTTACTCTCTCTCTCTCTCTATATATATACATGCACATATATATACATATATACTATAAATACATATATGCACATATATGTGCATAGAGACATGTAAATACATATATATACATATGTACTATATATACATATATACAAACATATATGTATATAAAGTGTATATACATACATGTGTGTTTGCACATGCATGCATGCCATATGACATAGGAATATGGCAGAAAATAGACTTGTATGTTTTGGGTACTATAATGGATTGCCTAATGAATTGTTACTCAAATGTGTGCCTGTCATTATGAGCTTGTGACTAGTTTTCTCTATTTCCTTCCACGTCATCCTTTATGTTGTGACTCACTGAAGAATCTAATGAACACCAACAACTACTACTTGAATGTTCTCACTAATAAAGAGATTGGCAATTAGTATAGTACCAGTATTTTATTTATTTTCTCACACTCAGTTTCAGAAATGAGACAAAGTAGATGGAATTTTCCCCATGATAACAGACATTTCTCATTAAGCTCATGTAAAGCTGGGTCACCTCTGAAGGAGGAGGCAGGTTCTCATTAGGGTTGTCATGATGAATGACTCCACTATGCTTGATAGTTTATATACTCCTTTTCCCCTACAGTTAGCTTAGACCTTTTATGAATTTCTTATTGAATTATGTCTGAGGAGCTAGCAAACATTTCACCAAAAATCTTAGGTAAGTTTATTTTTTTATTCAATTGACAAGTTTGGGACTGAAATTATCAAACTGTTTTGTCCTTTTCTTTCCCACCCAGTCTTCATATTTGCTGTTATTCAGTGTTCATTCTTTTTGTTGTCAGAGACAGAAGCCCAGTTCCAGCTGACTTGGGTGAAATGAAAACTACATTGGCATCTGGCCTGTGAGAAGGTACTGGAAGGCAACCAGGCACTTCCCTTATCTTGCCAGGAAAAGCTCTCCATGATGACTGTTATGGTCAATAATCACTAACTTCAGCTTACAGATAGGGCCCTGTTTAATTCTATATTTCAGAAAGCAAAACCACTAATATAAAAAAGGCATTGTCTTTCTCCTGGAGGGGTAGAGATAGGGTCTTAACTTCTAGCCCAATCTGACCTGGAACTCATGATCCTTTTGCCTCAGCTTCTCAAGTGCTGTGATTACAAGTGTGTACCTCCATGCCAGGTGCAGCTCTGGTACCTGTTTGTAAAGCAATTGATTTTGATACTAGTGGTCAGATACTTAGATTGTCTGATCCTTCATATGATGAAACAAGTGCCTGGAAAGTGGCACTTTATGAGGAATATGGTAGATATGCAGCTGGGGAAGTATTAAGAAGAGAGGAATATAGGTCATGAAGATCAGAGAGATCATGCTGGATAGATGGTCAATGGTATACATTTCATGGGTAACATCACATTTCACCTTTCATTTTCAGTTGAATTTACTTTTTCTAGTATAGTATTCTTTCTGTGTCTGCGGGATCCTCATCCCTGAACTCAACCAATCAAAATAATTTAAGGAAAATAAATTGTTTCTGTACTTAACACATAATTTTGTTTCCTTTCTAGTATTCTATAAACATAATAGAACAATTATTTACATAGCCCTTCCATTGTGGTAGCTATGAGTAGCAATCTAGAGGTGGTATAAAACACACAGGAGGAGATGCATAGAGTTGTATAAGGAGCTTGAGCCTCTGAAGAATTTGGATCCATGATAGGAGTCTAGGAATCAGTCCCCCTTGGATACTGATAGATAACTATATGGTTTTGCCACATTATTCCAGATAAATTCAAATCAGATTCAAAATATAGTTTCAAACAAGTTTGATTAGGATCTCAGTAAAAGATACTTTTCAAAGACATAAGAAGGGTTTGTTTCTTGTTAAAAGAAAAGTTCTAAAAATAAGAAAATTGAAGGGAGGGATTGGGTTGAGAAGAAGGAGAGTAATGAAAGGGGTGACATCAAATAAGATGTGTTATATTCATAGATTGATTTGTTGAGTGATAAGTCCTTTGTACAACAACATAGAGATAATGAAGTATAATTTTAAAATAAAAATGGATACTAATAAAGTACATGCCTTATAGATTAATAAAATATAGTGACTAAAATGATGATGATAAACTTTTCCTATTTTTACAAGTGCCTTCACCATATTGTTTTTGGGTAGTTATTTCTGTGAGCTTTCTGATTGGCTTGATGAGTGAAAGAGAATATGATTACAGTAGTTGTACTGTTAAATGTCGTTCAAATATTCATATGCTAAAGATAACTCTCAGGTTGCTACTTAGGGAGATGGTGAAGTGTGTGTGTGTGTGTGTGTGTGTGTGTGTGTGTGTGTGTGCACGCGCAGGTCCTGGTGCCTGAACCCAGGGCCTGGGTGCTGTTCCTGAGACTCTTTCTCAAGGCTAGCTCTTTATCACTTGAGCCACAAGGCTATTTCTGGATTTTTGGGTGTAGTTTATTAGAAATAAGTGTCACTTTCTTGCCTGGACTGGCCTCAAACCATGATCCTCAGATTTCAGCTTCCTGAATAGTTGTAATTACAGGCACGAGCTGTCTGTGCTGGGAAGATTGTGGAATTTTTAATTGGTAGAGCCTATGAGGTTTTTAGGTCTTTGGAGACATGTTCCTGAAGAAGCTCATACGACAACAGCTCTTCCTCTTTTCCTTTGTCTACTTGCTTTTGAGGTGAGCAGTTGTAATCCAAATAATCTCACTATAGAATGCTGTAGTATGTACAATTGATCATGAGCTGGAATCTTTAAAACTGTGAGTCAAAATGAGCTTTTTGGGTTAGCCTGACTTAATTTTTATTTTTAATTCTTAATTTATGAATTAACCTGAATTAGTTATCTCAGGTAATTTGTTTTAGTGATGGAATACTTAACATTGTTATATTAATGACTTATTTCCCAATACTAAAAGAAAAAGGTTTTATATGATTTTTTTATCATTGCACATTTAGAATCTTAGAAAAGGAAAGTCAATCTATTATAGGTTCTTATGCCATTTGAAATCAATTTTAGTTTTGCCTTGTGTAGAACATAGTATTTCCAAACCATATGGATAATATCAAGGTAAATTAGAATATATCAGCATTGACCTTGGTAAAATGCACATATTTCCCATCAACTTTGCTTGGACTCTTATTTCTAACATATGTTAAGTGTAAACATGTATAATCAATTATGCCTATTTGGAAATTATTTTTAATTTGCATAATGTTTTCCAGAGCCTGATGGAAAATGAAACTAGCCTACTTTCCCTAACTTCCTTCCCCTAAGAAAATCTATGGTATTTCTCTCTCCTTCCTGCCTGCCTGCCTTTTCCTTCCTTCCTTCCTTCCTTCCTTCCTTCCTTCCTTCCTTCCTTCCTTCCTTCCTTCCTTCCTTCCTTCCTTCTTGCCATCTAACTTCTTTTAGTTCTCTTAGTTCATTCTTTCTCCCTAACTTGCCATAATTTCCTTTACCCCTACAAAAGTCAATGATAAATTGAGGAACAGATTATGGATAGTTGGCATATGAATATATCTTCCTATGGCCATTATGAAATAAAAATTATACATTTGAAAAGCTAATTTTTTTTTTTTTTTTGGCCAGTCCTGGGCCTTGGACTCAGGGCCTGAGCACTGTCCCTGGCTTCTTTTTTGCTCAAGGCTAGCATTCTGCCACTTGAGCCACAGCGCCGCTTCTGGCCGTTTTCTGTATATGTGGTGCTGGGGAATCGAACCTAGGGCCTCGTGTATCCGAGGCAGGCACTCTTGCCACTAGGCTATATCCGCAGCCCGAAAAGCTAATTTTTGAAGAAATAAAAAAATAACTCTTAAGACCTTACTGATTATATGCATTCTAAGAATAGTAATAGTTGTTTAGTTGGGGAAAATGTTTTAGTAAAATATATGATCGCTATGGATCCCTTTGTGTCATATCTGTAATCTGGACTACTCAAGAGGCTGTCATCTGGAAGATGGCAGTTCTAAGCCAACCCAGGCAGGAAAGTCCACAAGATTCCATTTCCAAAATAATCACATGGGCTGAAGACATGTATCAAGCAGAGGTAGGCTCAGCGAAGAAAGCCAAGAAAGCATGAGGCTGTAAGTTGAAACCCTAGTACCAAGAAAAAGAAAGGAAGGAGGGAGAGAGAGAGGGAGAGAGGGAAAGGAAGGAAGGAAGGAAGGAAGGAAGGAAGGAAGGAAGGAAGGAAGGAAGGAAGGAAGGAAGGAAGGAAGGAAGGAAGGAAGTTCAAACTCTGGTGACAAGAAAAAAGAATGAAAGAAGAAAAGGAAACAGAATGAAAGAAAGGAAGGAAGGAAGGAAGGAAGGAAGGAAGGAAGGAAGGAAGGAAGGCAGGAAGGAAGGAAGGAAGGAAGGAAGGAAGGAAGGAAGGAAGGAAGGAAAGAAGGAAGGAAGGAAGGAAGGAAGGAAGGAAAGAAGGAAGGAAAAAAGCAAGCAAGGAAGGAAGGAAGGATGGCATGAATGAAAAGGAAATGGGATTTCTTTATTAGACAGCACCTTGGAGATATTTTTGAAACTTCATGACAGGTATAAACTAGGGACTCTAAATAGCACAAGTATTTGTAAGTAGTTTTATTAGATTAGATACGATCCTTTCTAGAGAAAGATACTTGTTCAAAGGCTATATTGTAGTGGTAGAATTTATTGAGAAGGTAAGGAACTTCTTGATGTTTATAAGGATATTTCTTAAAAAATTGCTATTTCTGACATTGCAGTATTACCAGGATTACATTTTAGAAACTTTCAACAGAATACATTTCTCAGATTTGTTTACTCAAATATATCTATATTTAGTTAGTATTTTTTCCTCCTAGCATTTCAAGTTGTTTACTAATGATATCATTAAAGAGTATAAATTTTCCTATGAATAGAATCTGCTGAATTTCCTAGACTTGATACAACTAAAATTAGCATCCAAATATATCCTATAATTTTGATATTTACTTAAAAGTTAAAACTTAGATGTTGATAATTTGCTTTTCATATAAGTGAATGGATTTATTTTATTTTTGGTGGGATTTATGCTTTAACTTTGATATTAAGTTTTAGTTTTAGAATATTCTTTTCTGAAATGTTGGCTAGCATACATTATGGGTTTGTATATACCCTAGGAAATTATTTGTAGCATAGTACCATGATTTCCAAATATGGATTCATTTAAAAAATCTGAACTAAAATTGCTCTTGAAGTGCAATTTCAATTTTCTGCATTATTATTTTATATCTTCCAGTTTTGTTAGTTCCCTTGTGATCTGCCTTCAGCCTCCATCTCCCTTTCAGATCTCTCCTATCCATTTTTCTATGATCATGTATTAAAATTTTAGTAGTCTATGTCTTTTAATTTATACAGCATCAAAAATGCTTTAATATGCATCTCTGGATTACCCAAGTATATATAAGGTATGCCATTCATAAGACTTTTGGGATACTATTTATCTCCTGTTTTATGAAATTCATTGCAAATTTCTGAGTATCTTTTCTTCTCTCAATCTTGTCTCCAAAGCCAAATTTGGACAGCATTAATTAAGAGTGGAAATTGGGCTTATTAGCCCTCTGGCCATTTATTTGATGGAGAATCTACAGCTAGATTACAGATTGACATGCCCAGTTCATGACTTAATTACTGGTTTGGGGTAAGTGTTTATGTAGTGCACTTCAGCACTAAGAGGTCAACATTACTTTCTAATTCTCTTTCATTTCGATCAGGGAAAGCTATAACACCTACCAAATACTAGTAGTAAGCCATTTGCATATTCTTTAGTGATTTGACTGTAGAAGAGATTGTTTTTCCCAGAACATACTGATTAAGATCTGCTTCTCTCCTTGTCTTCTTGTATAGCTCTTGCTAACAAATGACAGATTCTTCAATTTCAGAAACACGGTGGGTAAATCCTAGTGAGGGAGGAGATACTCATTTCCCACTTCCAAAATGGGTTGCTGCTTACTTTTCTAGGCAATAGACTCTAGAGCACATAATTAAGGAGCAAGAGTTATAGGAATGGAAGGATTACTTGATTTTTTTCCCACTAAGGATCTGAGATGACAACTAAAGGTTTTCTTTTCTCAATGTAATTTCATACATGTTGTAACCAATGTTAGCTCCTTCTAGATTTTGCTATTATGGTCTGTAAATTTCTTGTTTTCCTGGTTGCATCTTAGAAACACTAGTGGGGAGGTGTAAGTAGCTATAATAGGACTAGAGTGAATGATTCCTGCTCAGCAGATGTTCTGCACAACTCTTTTTAACTAGAGTTAACTCCTTAGCTGGATGGAGAGGGACATAAAATGAAATGCTCAACTCTGATGTTGCCTATTAACTACTGTTGTAAGCCTGGGAGCCAGTAACAAGTATGACATTTTAGCTTCCTCCTTTGCACAATAGGAAGGCAACTCTTCCTGATCCCTAAATCATACTACATCTTAAATAAATGAATTTGTATTTTTTTCAGGTCACTTTCTAGACGTAGGTAATGATGATAATACAAGGATATAGAACTTATTTATTCTTCCTAAGTCACAGAGAGACCACCAAATACGGTCAATTTACTGACTAAAAGAGCCGAATAAGTCTTCTTATTTCAGTCAGGCAGAAGGAGTAATTTAAGTGTGTGTGTGTGTGTGTGTGTGTGTGTGTGTGTGTGTGTGTGTCAATACTTATTCTTTTTTTTTCTCAAATTTTTATTATCAAACTGATGTACAGAGAGGTTACAGTATCATACGTTGGGCATTGGATACATTTCTTATACTGCTTGTTGCCTTGTCCCTCATGCCCCCCTCCCTTCCCCCTTTCCCTCCCCCCCCCAGGTGTTCAGTTCACTTACACCAAACAGTTTTGCAAGTATTGCTTTTGTAGTTATTTCTCTTTTTTTACCCTGTGTCTCTCAAATTTGGTATTCCCTTTGAATTTCCTACTTCCAATACCAGTAAACACGGTTTCCAATATACTCAGATAAGATTACAGAGATAGTGTAGGTACAACCATAGGAAGGTGATACAAGAACATCATCAATAATAGAAACTACACATACACATAGGAGGTTGAAAGTAGTTACAACTGTGATATATCAATTGTTTCCATAACATGGAGTTCATTTCACTTAGCATCATCTTATGTGTTCCTAAGGGTATAGCTATTGGGCCTTGTGATGCTCTGCTATGGCTTGCCTAAACCTGTACTAATTATTCCCAATAAGGGAGACCATAGTGTCCATGTTTCTTTGGGTCTGGCTCACTTCACTTAGTATAACTTTTTCCAAGTCCTTCCATTTCCTTACAAATGGAACAATGTCATTCTTTCTGATAGAGGCATAAAATTCCATTGTGTATATGTACCACATTTTCCTGATCCATTCGTCTATGGAGGGGCATCTGGGTTGGTTCCAGATTCTCGCTATGACAAATTGTGCTGCGATGAACATTGTTGTGCTGGTGGCATTACTGTGATTTTGTTTGTGGGCTTTTGGATAGATACCCAACAGTGGGGCTGCTGGGTCATAGGGGAGTTCTATATTGAGCCTTCTGAGGAATCTCCATACTGCTTGCCAGAGTGGCTGAACCAGTTTACATTCCCACCAACAATGGAGTAGGGTTCCCTTTTGGCCACATCCCCTCCAACAATTGTTATTATCAGTTTTCTTGATATATGACATTCTTACTGGGGTGAGATGGAATCTCAATGTTGTTTTGATTTGCATTTCCTTTATGGCCAGTGATGTAGAGCATTTTTTCATATGTCTATTGGCCATTCTCATTTCCTCATCAGAGAAGTTTCTTTGTAAGTCTTTAGCCCACTTGATGAGGGGGCTATTGGTTCTTTGCGGTTTTGTTTTGGAAGAAGGTAATTTTTTTAGTTCTGCATATATTTTAGAGATGAGGCCTTTGTCTGTTGAATGTCCGGTAAAGATCTTCTCCCAGTCTGTGGGCTTTCTATTTATCTTGAGAGCTATGTCCTTTGCCGTGCAGAAGCTCTGGAGTTTGATGCAGTCCCATTTGTCCAACCTTTCTTTGATTTGTAGCCTTTCAGGGTCTTTGTTAAGGAAGTTCTGTCCTGTGCCAAGGAGCCCAAGTGTTTCTCCTACTCCTTCCTTTAGTGTTTTCAGGGTGTCTGTTTTGATTTCAAGGTCTTTAATCCATTTGGAATTGATTTTTGTGCAGGGTGATATATAAGGATCTAGTTTTAGTTTGTTGCATGTGTTGAGCCAGTTTTGCCAGCACCACTTGTTAAAGAGGCTATCTTTCTTCCATACTATTGTTTTAGCTCCTTTATCAAAGATTAAGTAGGCGTAGTTCTGTGGGTTTAATTCTGGGTCTTCAATTCTGTTCCATTGGTCCTCAGGCCTTTTCCGGTGCCAATACCAAGCTGTTTTTATTACTATAGCTTTATAATACAGCTTGAAGTTGGGTATTGTAATTCCTCCAGCACTGTTCTTTCTGCTTAGGAGTGTTTTTGCTATTCTAGGTCTTTTATTGTTCCATATGAATTTCTGGATTGCTTCCTCTATTTCATTAAAGAATGGTGTTGGGATATTAATGGGTATTGCATTGAATTTGTAGATAGCCTTTGGCAATATTGCCATTTTGATTATATTAATCCTCCCAATCCAGGAGCATGAGAGGTTTTTCCATTTTCTTAGTTCTGACTTAATTTCATTTTTCAAGCTTTTAAAGTTCTCTTCAAAGAGGTCTTTCACTTCTTTGGTTAAGGTTATTCCTAGGTATTTTATGTTTTGGGGGGCTATTGCGAAAGGAGTTGCTTTCCTGATTTCAGCCTCGGTCTTCGGGTTGTTAGCATAGAGAAAGGCCGTTGCTTTTTGAAGGTTTATTTTATATCCTGCAACTTTGCCAAAGTTTTGGATCAGCTCTAGTAGCTTGGGGGTAGAGTCTATGGGATTCTTTAGGTATAGGATCATGTCATCTGCGAAGAGAGAAAGTTTAACTTCATCTTTTCCTATTTGGATCCCCTTTATATTCTCTTCTTGCCTAATTGCTCTGGCTAGGAATTCTAGTACTATGTTGAAGAGCAGGGGAGAGAGTGGACATCCCTGCCTTGTTCCTGATTTTAAAGGGAATGGCTTTAGTTTTTCACCATTTAGAGTTATGCTTGCTGTTGGTTTGTCATAAACTGCCTTGATTATATTCAGGAATGTTCCCTGGAATCCCAGTTTTTCCAGGGCTTTTAGCATAAATGGGTGCTGGATTTTATCGAACGCTTTTTCCACATCCAGCGATAAAACCATGTGGTTCTTTACCTTGCTCCGGTTGGTGTGGTGGATTACATTAATTGACTTGCGTATATTAAACCAACTTTGCATCTCTGGGATGAATCCAGTTTGATCGTGGTGTATGATTTTTTTGATGACCTGTTGAAGTCGATTGGCCAGAATTTTGTTGAGAATGTTTGCGTCTATGTTCATCAGGTAGATTGGTCTGTAGTCCTCTTTCCGTGATGAGTCTCTGCCTGGTTTTGGGATGAGGGTTATACTGGCTTCATAAAATGAGTCTGGTAGTGAACGTTCTCTTTCAATTTCATTGAAGAGTTTGAGAAATATTGGAGTGAGTTCTGTTTTGAAGGCCTTGTAGAATTCTGCGGTGAATCCGTCTGGACCTGGGCTTTTCTTGGATGGGAGATCATTTATTGCTGTTTCTATTTCAATACTGGATATGGGTCTGTTTAGAAGGTTTAAGTCTTCATAGTTGAGTTTGGGGGTATCAATTTTTTCTAGGAAATCATCCATTTCTTCCAAGTTCTCGAATTTGTTGGCATAAAGGTTTGCAAAATAGTCCCTTATTATTTTCTGAATTTCGGTTATTTCTGTGGTGATGCTACCTGTTTCATCTCTTATCTTGTTTATTTGAGTGTGCTGCCTTCGTTCTTTGGTCAGGTTTGCCAGGGGTCTGTCTATCTTGTTGATTTTTTCAAAGAACCAACTCTTTGTTTTGTTGATTCTTTCGATGGTTTTTTTCGTCTCTAATTGATTTAATTCTGATTTGATTTTAATTATTTGCTTCCGTCTATTGACTTGGGGTTTGGCTTGCTGTTCTCTCTCCAGAAAATTAAGGCGCTTCCTTAAATTACTGAGTTGCTGTTTCTCCAGTTTGTTGATGTATGTACTCAGAGATATAAATTTTCCTCTGAGTACTGCCTTTGCTGTGTCCCAAAGGAGCTGGTACTTTGTGTCCTCAACTTGGTTGAAGTCCATAAACATTTGAATTTCTGTTTTAATTTCTTCAATGATCCACTGATGGTTCAGCAGTGTGTTCTTTAGTCTCCAAGAATTGTGGGATTTTCTGTGGTGGCTGAATGAGTTGAGCTCTAATTTTATTCCATTGTGGTCTGAGAGAATGCAGGGAATGATTTTGATACTTCTGAATTTGTACAGATTTTCTTTGTGCCCTAAGATGTGATCTATTTTGGAGAATGTTCCGTGTGCTGCCGAAAAGAATGTGTATTCTGTCCTTGCTGGGTGGAATATTCTGTAGATGTCGATTAAGTCTAGTTGGTCTATGCAATTGTTTAGTTCTGTGGTTTCTTTGTTCAGTTTTTGGCGTGTTGATCTGTCCAGAGGTGATAGTGGAGTGTTAAAGTCCCCCACTATCATTGTGTTTGGGTCTATGAATGTTTTTAGAGCCAGTAGTGTTTGTTTGATGAAGTTGGGTGCTCCTGCATTTGGCATGTAGATATTTAGGATGGTTATTTCTTCCTGTTGGAGAGATCCTTTTACTAGTATGTAGTAACCTTCTTTGTCTCTTCTTACCTTTTTTAATTTGAAGTCAATTTTGTCTGATACTAGGATTGCAACTCCAGCCTGCTTATGGGGGCCATTTGCTTGATAGATTTGTTTCCAGCCTTTCACTTTTAGAAGATGTTTACTTTTGCTGGATAGATGTGTCTTTTGGAGGCAGCAGAAAGATGGATATTGATTTTTGATCCAAGTTATGAGCCTATGTCGTTTGATTGGAGAATTAAGTCCATTAATGTTGACAGTTAGGATTGAGAGGTGATCGTTTGTTCCTTTCATTATCACTATCTTGTTTAAAGCTGTGTCTTCCCATTTCTTGATCTAGTGTTTACTAATTAGGGTTCATTTCTCTGTCTGTGTTGGGATCTTGATTATTTTCCCTGTATAGTACATCTTTAAGGATTTTGTGTAAAGCTGGTTTGGTGGAGATATATTGTTTCAGTTTTTCCTTATTGTGGAAGACTTTTATTTGACCTTCGGCTATGAAGGAGAGTTTGGCGGGGTACAGAATTCTTGGTTGGTAGTTATTTTTATTTAGAGTTTGGTATACTTCATTCCAGGCTCTCCTTGCTTTCATGGTCTCTGCTGAGAAGTCTGGGGTAATTCTGATTGCTTTTCCTTTATATGTTCAATACTTATTCTTAAACTCAGGGCCTGGGCCCTCTTAGCCTTTTCACTTTAGGATAGAGCTCTACCACTTTAAGCCATACCTCCATTTCCAGCTTTTTGGTGGTTAGCATTAAAAGTCTCACAGGCTTTCTAGCCAAGGCTGCATCGAACCTCAACCCTCAGATATTAGTTGTCTGAATATTCACATTTACTAGCATGAATCAGCTTTAAGCTAATTTAACTAACAAGTGATTTGTACTAATTTTTTTATATTTCTAGGGTATCTTTTCTATGCTTCCTCCCTCCCTCCCTCCCTCCCTCCCTCCCTCCCTCCCCTTCATCCCACTTTCCCTCCCTCTCCCTCCCCCTCTCCCCCCCCCCCACCAAACACAGAGCATTTTAAATTCCATGTTTTCATCATGGAATGTTTATTTTTATGACACACAGATAAAAGAGAAGAGTGTGATTCTCTTGATTCTAATATTCTTTTTTTATTTGATTGACTGTCCATTCCAATTGTCTCCAACGGACAAGTATGTTTGATATCTTGGTTTGTTTGAGGAAAGGAATTAGGTATTAGTGTAATAATTCAAGTAAAGTAGTTTTTTCAATTTAATGTCAAACATGACAATGGGATTTAAAATTATTACATATTTGAAATCTGAACAATTGATGCTTTTAAAATGATATGTTCAGGATAAAACCTCACTCTTTGCAAATAATTTTCTAATAATATAAAATAATGTGAATGTTTAAGGATTCCATTTTTGCTTATTTTCCATCTCCCATAAAACTGTGCTATTTTCATTGACCTTGGATTTAGACTGAAAGCAAGCTTTCATCAGAGTGTTTGAAGTCTTCAAAGTTGCTACTAGCTCTTTCTGTTAAGACAGTTTTTAAAGAGCAATTATCACTTCAAATCTGAAGTGTTTTCATTATAAATAACAATTTTTAACAAGTTCATGTGCTTTTCATTTTAAGTATTGTTTTTCTCAGTAAGGTAGTTAATACTCAATAGTCTTCAAATCTTGTCCAAGTGCAACCTTCTGTCTCTCTTTGAATAATGGAATCTATTAATTTTAAGTCAAAGAAAGTTATGGAAGGTAACTCATTTTCATTGTCTCTGTATTTGACAGTAATGGGAGTAGAGCCTAGGGCCTCGAGTTGCTATCACACATTGTACCATTTGAAGTTTTGAAAAAAAAATGATGTGAGCCATAAATGGCACACGCTGACTTTGTTTTAGTTAGAAATCCAAACAAGATTTAAAAGGTAAAAATTCTACATTAGCTTGGTTTAGTAAATCATAGGCCCCAAGTAGAAAAGACTATTTTCTTGGGAAAATGACTTCAAAGGTTTCAAGGCAAGAAGAAAAATCTGACGGTATTTATCATTTATGGTAGAATTTTTCACATGTGTGGCTAGTAGCAGTTGCTTCTGTCTGACTAAGACATACGGTAAGGACAAACAAGGCACCAAGGAGTTCTGAAAATGAGATCGATACACTTACTGGTTCATATCATATTCAAAATGGTACACATCTCTCAATATATGTCCAAAAGTCATTAGCAGTCAGGTCAATAGAAAACCAACAAAGTAACCAAGCAGAAGTTTTAAATATTTTAAAATCATTGTAGGTAGTGAATTCAAGTTGCTCAAACTGTTGACATCAGAATTAGAACTATTATGTCAGTTTTTCGTTTTCGTACTGAGTTATTTCTCTATCTCCACTCTTCTTTCATTCTTTCCCTCTTTCTTTCCTTCCTTCTATCTCTCTTTCTCCTTCTGTCCCTCTCTCTCCTCTCTCTCCCTCTCTCCCCCCTTTCTCTCTTTCTCTCCATTTCTCTCCATTTGTGGTACTAAGCATTGAATTCAGGTCTTGGTGCTTGCTATACCAGGGGTCTGCCATCTGAGACATATTTCTGGTTTTGAAAATTTTTAACTTTGCATTTGTTCTTCGTTTAGTATATAGTGCTATGTATATTCACCTTGTGTTACGATCCTTTTACCTATGCATTCTGAGTTGCTGGGATTATAGATATGTACCACCGATTTCAAATTGCGTTTTCTTTCAAGTTCAATGTCCTTGCATTTGAATACTGTAATAAAGAATAGCTTTTGGAAATTACAAATAACAGGCTAAACATATAGAGATAATGATTTAATTAGCTTCAAAGTCTGATCACATTATCAAACTCCTGTATCTGATGTCCCTTTGTATTAAATTGTGTTGTGATTAGGCTATATGACTTGAACTCCCCAGAGAGTGTCTTTACTGAGCATTGCCTATACATTACATATGTATTTTGCATATGCCATGTATTATGTACTTTGTTTATTGTATTCTATCCTTATACTGATGCACGGGACATCCTCTCCCATTTTCTAAGTTAATATTAAATGTTAACAAAAATTAAAAAATTGATGTCATTCTACAGAAATGAAATATGTTGTTCAAGTACAAACTTAATATCCAGATCAAAAATGTATGCTGTGTAATGGACAGGACATGTACATACACAGTGCAAGTCATTTTCTTAAAGAACAATTAAAGATAAATCTCCATCATGATACCAAAGTTCCCCTGCTGTCTCTGATTTCATTGTTCTTTGAAGCTCTGGTGAAAATACCCAGCCAATTACTTATGCATTGAGTTTTAATGTCTTATTTATGTATCTTTGAGACAAGTCTGAGCTTAGTCACTTCTCTATAACTCCCAGCACTATGGCTAGGTTATTGGAGTTAAAAAATAATTATGGGAAATTATGGGAAAATTGTTTCTGAATTTCATTTGGGTTTTTAGGTTGATGACCATCAAAACATGCAATGCATATACACAGCATGTCGATGTCTCATTCTTAAATTAGCAACATCCTCCTTAACAGTGAGATAGAGCCAAAAATCTAAAGGAGCTGGAAATAGCATGGGGAGCTTCACACATTTACAATTATAAATACACTGTCTATACAAAGCATACAGATTTGAATCATTATGTGTTCTATTCATTCAATTAGAAAGTAAGTCAAGGTTACTAATACATTGCAAATAATAAATTTAACTCCAACTTTTGTAAATGTTTTTGATAGTATTTTCTTAATGTGGCGTATTAAATTGTAGAAAAATATTTGTAGCATAATTATACACTGAATTGAATACCTAAGGTTCATTTTGGAAGGACTGGTGCAATAAAGTTGTTACATAAACTTTTGATGATTGAGTAATTGGAATATGAAAGATTGGAAATATTTTCTTTACTATTCATTTATCCATAATTTTTAATGAAATCTGATAATGAGCCAAGATCCATTTAGAGACAGAACTGTCATCTTTCAAGTAAAAATCCTCCTATATGAAACTATGTTACAATCTTTCTTCTACTTTTGGAGAAGTTGTTACTCTAAATCATTTTCCTCTTCTTTGTGTGTCTAATAGAATATTTTCTATATTTTAGCATGCTTAAAGGAATTGTCTTCATCTTGCAAACTCTCTGTGTCTCACATGCACACATGTTCCCTCTCTCTGTCTCTGTCTCTTTCTCTGACACATAGTCTCCACCTTGACCACCATTTTCTCCTCCAACTCTTCTTTTGGACCTTTCAGCTGTGTTTCAGAACATATCATCTTTATTCACCAACTCCTCAATTCAGATTCATTCCTCATGACATGCCAATCTGCCTTTCACCTACGTGATGCCAACAAAATGGAACTTATCAAAATCATCAAAGCTCTCCATCAATTCAAATTCCATGGACATAGCATATTCACATTGCACCTGATTTCTCAGCAGAACTCACATGGTGGCTGACTCCCTCCTTGATAAAAATATTTCCTTAAATTCTTCTCTTTATGAATTCCCCCCTTTTAATGCAATCTCTTTTTAGTCCCTCCTCCTCTTTTGTCTGCTACTTAAATATCTTCTTATCTTAAAGCTTATTCTTAAACTTTCTCCCTAGTAATTTGGGCTGATCATTTTGGCTGCTTATTTTCAAACTATAAGGTATTATTTTTACATACATTAAATTGCACATAAGTGTTGACATAGGCCCATACTTATTTATTAAGCCAACCACAATATGGCTTTTGTGAAAACAAGTCTAACAGTGTTTCTGGTGTGCTACTTCTTCTATTATCAAGAAACAGTCACAGTCTGAGAGCACATTAGAACAAGGTGGTATCTCTGAGCATAATCCAAAGATTGGAGGCCCTATATTTAATTATAGTACCAAAAACATGATATTCTTCAGATTTTCGTCATGGTGTTCTTATTTTATATATCTGTGGAGATTACATAATTTATCATTGTTATACATGAGGACGTACTGTTAGATTTTTCATGAGTATAATATAGAAATAACTATTTAAAAGGCATTTTTCATTAAAAAATTTTAAGTTACATTCAGTATTATTAATCTTATAATGGCTAAAATTATTTGTGAAAAGGTTTGACATGAATAGCATAACACATGGGTATTATATGCCAGGGACAATTTCATTTCTTTTTTATGCATTTGATATTCATTTTGCTTTATTAAAATTTTATGTATTTTTCATAAAATCCTTTTTATTGTTGTTGTAAATGTGATGTACTGAGGGTTTACATAGAATTAAATTGTGTATATATACCACAATATATTGATTCATTCATCCACTCAGGGGCATCTGGGTTGATTCTCTATCTTGGCTATCATCATGCTGCAATGAACATCGTTGTGCTGGTAACTTTAGTTTGGCCTTGTTTGTGGTCTGTTCGATAAATGCCCAAGAGTGAGATTGTTGGGTCATAGGGAAACTTATGTTTAGTCTTTTGAGGAACCTCCATACTGCTTTCAGAGTGGCTGAACAAGTTTATAGTTCCACCAACAATGTAGCAGAGTTTGTTTTTGTTCATTTTCCTGATAATGGCCATTCTAACTAGGGTGAGGTAAAATCTCAATGTTGCTTTAGTCTGTATTTCTTTTATCAGTGGACATGTTGAATGTTTTTTTCAGGTGACTATTGGCCATTCTTACTTCTGAGAAATCTCTCTTTCCATGTTTAGGCCATTTATTAATTGGGATATTGTTTCTTTGATGGTTTATTTTGGTGGGATTAATTTTTTGAGCTGTAAATACATTTTAGGTAGAAGGATCTTGTCTGATGTATAGTTAGTAAAAATCTTCTCTCCTTCTATGCCTAGTAATTAACCAAAGATGTGAAAACCTCTATTATGAAAACTAAAAATCCAAAGAAAAAATGAGGGAGGAGGTAACAAGTTGAACAAGAAATGTACTCACTGCCTTACCTATACATATGTAATCCTTCTGTACCACATGTTGACAATAAAGAAAAAAAGTTTCATAAAAAAGAAAAGAAAAGAAAAGAAAATGAAAAAACCTTCCATGCTCCTGGATCAGAAGTATTAACATCGTGAAAATGGCAATAATGTCCATATCTGTCTATAAATTCATTGCAAAATTGAATCAAAATCCCAACAACCTTCTGCAATGATACAGAGAAAGCAATCCAAAAATTCATCTGTAATAATAAAAGACCTCAAATACTGAAAATTCTTAGCACGAAGAACGGTGTTGGAGAAATATCAGTTCCAAACTTCTATTACAAAACTATAGTAATAAAAAAAAAACCCAGCTTGGTACTTGCCCAAGAGTAGACCTAAGGACCAAGGGGACAGAATAGAAGACCCAGAAATGAACCCATAGACTTATAGCCACCTAATATTTGATAACGAAGCCAAAATACAGAAGGAGGAAAGGAAGAAAGACAGCTTCTTCAACAAATGGTGCTGACAGAACTGCCTATACACATACAGAAAACTGAAGCTAGATCCTTATATATCACCGTGCACCAGAATCATTTCCAAATGGATCAAATATCTCAGTATAAGACCAGATATGTTGAAAATATTGCAGAAAGGGCTAGAGAAAACACTGGCATGCCTAGGACTGGGTTGAAATGTCCTAACATCCAGAATCACAGCAAATCAAAGAAAGACTAGATAAATGTGATTGCATCCAACTGAGGAGCTCCTACATGGCCAAGAACATACCTATTAAGGTAAATAAAGAGGCACATACTTGAAGCTGTCAATGAAACAAGCTATTACCAAGATTAAAATCCAAATAGCCAAGTTGTGGAAACAGCCCAAATGCCCTATAATAGGTGAGTGAATCCAAAAAATGTGATATCTCTACAGAATTGAAGCTTACACAGCCATTAGAATGAATAATATTGTGTCATTTGCAGAAAAATAAATGGACCTAGAACACATCATCTTAAATGAGGTAAGCCAAGTTCAGAGGGACAAATGGCAACTGTATTCTCTCATATGTGGAAGCTAGATCTAAAATATCCCAGGACATGATAACCTATACAGGATTCAAGGCGTTCACACGCAGTGAGACCAAAGGAGAACAGAAAGACATAATCTATGTGCACCAGATCAAACAAAACAATATTTATTGAAATGAACTCCAGGCGATGAAAACAAGAGGTTTTATCTTTAAGAAACAAAGCTTAAGGTCCAGATTCTTACCAGTTGATGAGCAGAAATATAAGGTATTGAGACAAGGGAGATAACTTTATTTGAAAAGCTGGGTGAACGAGAAGGGAGCATTTTATGTCCAAAGACCCTCCTCCTGGGGAAGCTGTTTTAAGCTGGCTCATGTGGATTTTCATGAGAGTTCCTGGACATGTGGACATCTCCTCCCAGTAGCCAATCCCAACAATACATATGCTCATGACTACTTAGTCATGAGGTATTTTCACCTTCTGCAGGTCTCAAACTCTAAGATAATGGTTTTGGTGAAGAGCTATCCCTGCCACTGAGTAGCTGTATATTTTATAATGTATAGACAAAGGGTTTGGTAGCCTTTCTTACATTCTCTTGCTGTGCTAGGTACAACTTATTTACCACACTTACACCTTGAAAATATTTCTTCAACTTTATGGCTTGCTTTTCAAGTATTCTAAGAAACATTTGGAAGAAAATAGTTTTCTTAATTTGAAAAAATCCACTCTTTGCTTTTCTTTTATGGATTGTGTTTTATGTGATTATATATAATCATCACAATATAATTCAATCTCAAAGTCATAAAGGTTTTCTCCTACTTTTTTTTTCAAATTTTTATTATCATACTGATGTACAGAGAGGTTACAGTTTCATACGTTAGGCATTGGATACATTTCTTGTACTGTTTGTTACCTTGTCCCTCATACCCCCCCTTCCTCCTCCCCCTTACCCTTTCCCCCCCAGAGGTGTTCAGTTCACTTACACCAAACAGTTTTGCAAGTATTGCTTTTGTAGTTGTTTGTCTTTTTTTACCCTGTGTCTCTCAATTTTTGGCATTCCCTTTCAATTTCCTAGTTCCAATACCAGTATACATGGTTTCCAATATACTCAGATAAGATTACAGAGATTATGTTAAATTTAGGTCCATGATCCAATTTGGGTGTTTTGATTATGGTATAGAGTATGAATGAAAGTTCCACATAAATATCCAATGTTCTAGCAAATTCATTGAACAGTCCTGCTGCATTGACTTTCCTTGGCAAGTTGCTAAGAAATTGGTTGCCATACATATCTGCTGGGTCTATTAGTTTTGAATGGAGTATTATTAAGCAATAAAGAATACAATTATGTTATTTCTAGGAAAAAATATGGAACTGGTTATCATTGTGGAAATCAAAATAAGCATACTCACAAGACAATATATACTTTCTCTTGCATATGAATAATTATGTACCTAATTAGAATTTGGTCAAGTCCTTGATTTTTAAAAAAATAAATATGAGGGGGGAGGGGGGTATGAGGGACAAGGTAACAAACAGTACAAGAAATGTATCCAATGCCTAATGTATGAAACTGTAACCTCTCTGTACATCAGTTTGATAATAAAATTTTGAAAAAAAATAAAAATAAAATTCAAAAAAAATATGAGATGGAACAAAATTTCTACAAAGGAATTTATTGACACGAAGACTAGAGTTGCTTCTATTAATATTGGTACCCCAAATTACAAGTTGTATTGCCTTTTAATTCCTCTGTGGGGACTTTTGGTACAATTTAGTAAGTAAAATATGCTATTTAAGTAATTGTTTTAGAAGGAAAATAGTTGCCAAGCTGTGTAACATATTAATGTGGATTAATGAACCTTACATTTTGGGAAGATCACACACACACACACACACACACACACACACACCAGACTTGTTACAACATATGGATACTTATTTCCTAATTCATATAGAAAACTAGTTAGATGCAGACATTATCTGCTTTTCAGTGTCTCCTTTTGTTGTCAATCATCTTAGCTCATAAAATGGAGAAGATGCTGACAGAGACAGTAACCTTTGAAAAGAGAGTGAATATGCAAAATATTCCAATTATTTCTCATAAAAATAGATTCTGTTATCAATTGTTATATTGCTATTTAGCACCGAATTTTCAGTGAAAGCTTTTATCACTGAGAACAGATGTTTATCTATTTATTTACTTATCCCTGGGTAGATAATACAACCTTGTGTTTTTAAAATCATGTTTCCCAGCCACTCATAAAAGACCTTTGGTTCTTAGCTCTTATATGGGCAGTAAACCTCAGAATGAAATACATTTTCTTTGTCTTCTAGTTGGATAAGAAATTAATAATCTTCATGGGTTCTGTGAGAAAGAATATCTGACACAAAATCATTAGAGAATATTGGAGGCCTTGTTTACTCACCTCTCTATTTCGCCACACTACCCTTTGCTCCTGCAAACACAGTAGAGTTTCTCTTCTCTGTCCAGAATGGCAAACGCAGAGCTTTGCACAGTGATACTCTCAAGACACTATGTTGGAAATGAACTTGACAACTTGTGGGAGGGGGAGATGTAGGGAAAGAGAAAGTAGGAGAAAAATGAGAGAGAGAGGGGTTATCAATGCTCAACAAGAAATTGTATTCCTTGTTTTACTTATATAACTGTAACCCATCTGTGCAAAACTTTCCCAAAAAATTAAAATAAAATAAGAATGCTTCAATACAACTGAACATTGCTATATATGGGGAAATAAAGGAGATAGGTAGATTTTCCAAGGTCTAAATTAGTGAAAGATCTGACTTGATTGGCACCCAAATTACAGAGAACATTTATTATGCTTTGTGTTTACTGATGGCAATTGGATCGTGTCCTGACATTCCTGGTAGTGCTTCAGCCCTGAGGCCATCTTTGTATCTATGGTGGGTAGAATAAGGGGCCATATACTGTGACACTGAATCAATGCAACAACAAGCTGGTAGAAATGAGGCAAATGCCTGGAACCTGAATCACAAAAAGTGGCACATTTTCCTCATAATTCTATCAAATATTCAGTTTTGGAGCTCTGAGTTGCCATGTAATGAGTCTAATTGTCTTGGGGCAACTGTGCTGTGAGGAAATTCAGGCCAAATGGTTCCACTTAAGTAAGTGCTCAGATGACAGCTCCCCTAACTGCCACTGAAAGATCTTGCTCTAATCAGCATCAACTGTATGATATCCAAGTGAATACACTCCAGAATATTCTCAAACTTGGTCATCAGTTTATCACTAGCCATTGAATTTCCAAGTTCTATTCCCTTCTGCAGCAGAGACAAGACATCCACGCTCTACCCTGTCTGAATTCCTGACACACATACAAACTATTCAGGAGCAAAATAAAATGGCTATTTTTAAGCCGCTAACTTTTGGAGTCATTTGTTATGCCTTAATACTAACTGGAACAGTATCTTATTAGTCTTATTTTCCTGAGAGTAGAGACTAGCCTAATCCTTTCAAGCAAGAGCTGGGATTGTTCCATTCATACGATTATCTTTGGATAATAACCACCTGTCTAGCTGACTCCTAAATATTAACACATGAAGCTTTTCCAAGTAGGAAATCCCTAAAGTAAATGAATTCATCCATATCAGAACATACTAACACAGGTAATTCTTTCAGTGATTATAAAATGAATAAATTATGTCTGTTTTGACACTTCAAATTTTAACCTAATAATTTATGGTTTAACAGTTTCCATGATACATTTAGCTTATTTTTTTTTCTAGATTCCTTTGACTGTGACCAATGACTATGAATAAAAAGAACAACACTGTGTAGGCATTCTTTAGTGAATAGTAAGATGACACTTCAGTTACCATCAAAAGCTGTGACCTAACAACTGCAATCTCAGGCTCATTGTCTTCACCATGCCTGTGGATTGTTCTAGGCTTCCTATGTGCCTGGTTGTTCCTCTGGCTAATACCTTAGCTACCCACAGATAAGCCAGATTTCTGATGCATGAAGAAAACATTTTAGAGCATTTCCTTTAGTGTTTCTGCACGAGGCTAGGCCCATTTTAAGTTGAATGTGCAACAGATACAGAGGGCTGCCTAGCTGTGGTCATAAGAATTACACCATGGTAAACATCTTTTTCAGTGTTGAAAGAAGAGCTAGTCAGCCTTTTCTCACTATAACAAATCACATGGTTTAATAAACTCATAAAGTAAAAATGCCTATTTTATTAAGCTTTGAAAGTTTTAATACATGGTCAGTTGGCTCTATTACTTTAGACCTAGGTCCAGGCAGCGTAGCATGGCTGTAGTGTATAGAGAAGCAAAACCATTTACATTATGATCAAAGCATCAAAATGAGAAGGTGGATTTGCACAAGAGAAGATGGAGTCCCACAACCCCATTTAAGAGTATAACCGTAATGACCCAAAGACCCCAAAGCAGTCTGCATCCCTTAGAGATCTGACAACCTGCCAGTAGAGTTTTTCTGGAGAATGAACGCTTTTCCACATGGGACTTTGGAGGACACTCCTCATAAAACAGGAGCAGTCTTGCTATTATTACAAGTCCTGCTGCTTATTACACTGAGAAATAAAAGATATAGGTGGATATGATGGGTTGGTTAGGCCTATGCGTATGACTGGTTAAAAGCTATACTTTGTGCTCGATAGGGGTATGAATTCTACAAACATTAAAGCAGTGCTTTAAATAAGTTTTTTGTTCTTCATCACTCATTCAAGATAACACTTCATGCAGAAGGTGAAAGACCTAGAGTTTGAACCCACGTGTCTGATTTTTTTAATATTAACTTCATTTTCCTTCTGTCAATTAGTATTTTTTAATTGGGGTTTAGACTATCCAAATGGTTCTATCCAAACGTAATTGATATTTTTAAAGTAAAATGAAATATAACCATAATATAAACAGTAGGAAAAATTCAATAATTTGAATATCTCAGAAGGTCTGAGGATCAAATTTAGTTTTCAGAAAGGTAAATCCACATGGAAAACTAATTTAAAAGTTTATTAATTTTTGAGCAAAATTTACTACAGAATTATCCAAAAGGACAAAGATTGTCATTTTTATGTTTCATTTATTTATTTATTGGTGGCATTGGAATTTACACTCATGCTTGATAGGTTGATATTCTACTGCCCCACTTACCTACCCAAAGAGAGATAAATTAGCAAAAAAGACAAAAAGAAAAGAAAACAACAAAGAAAAACCTTTTGTTTCTACTTCTGGAATTCATTTGATAAATATCATTTTATATGATAGAGGCCCATAGGCATTGTGCCTTTGTGTTCCTTCCCTAAGAATATAGCCTCCTTTGGTCTCATTGTGTCTAGATTCCTGTATAGGTTATTATGTCTTGGTGTATTTTGGATATAATTTCTATATATGAGAGAAAACATGTCCCTCTGAGCTTGTCTTACTTCCCTGAATGTGATTTGTTCTTGGTACATACATTTCCCTGCAAATGACAATATTATTCTTTACAATGGCTGTGTAATATTTCATTGTGTACAGGTATCACAGTGTTTTGATCCACCTACCTACTGGAGAGCATGTGCCCAGAATTATTTTTTACTGGTTAATTTGAGTTAGGGTTCACTTTCCACCCAGGGACACACTAGAGCTCTAGTTTGCCTACTTTAGGCTTCCCTTTTTTGGCTGGGATCACAGGCCCATGCCAATAAATACAGATTCCCTCTATTGAGAGTCTCTATACTTTTATAGATTTTCTATGCTTTATTATAGAGTCTCTACCTTTTCAGCCCATGCTGACCTTGAACCATGCATGATCCTTGAAGTTTCAACCTACCATGTAGCTTAGAATAACAGGTGGGAAACACTGTGCCCAGCTATGGGTTGGGAAAGGGATCTTACAAATTTGTCTTTCTGGGCTGGCCTGAAATCACAATCTTCGGGTCTCAGTTTCCCAAGTAACTGGGAAGGACTACATGTATGAACCACCAGTGCCTAGAGAGATAGATATAATATATGATATATATGGTACATATATATATATTTATTTGTGAGGGCCTATGAACCGTAGAAGAATAAAATAGAGGCCTAAATCCAGGAAAATATTGAGACGTTATTGTTGACTTAGGTACTGAAAGAAAAGCTTGAATGTATGGTGGGGCACAGGGAATACAGATATTTGTTTGCTTGCTGCAGTGAAAAATGAGTTCCTTGAGTCTCAGCACATTATAAAAGCCTGATAGTAGCACTGTAAATCTTCTGAAAGCTAGAGTAAATTTTAGGACCTAGTGAATACTATCTTAATTTGGAGATATTGGTCATACCAAAACTATAAATATCTACCGGTAGTCTGGAAAAATTATTTTGGTAATGTCCTGTGCAGTAATTACTGCTGAATTAATGAATCAAAATGGCATTCCATTGAAGTTTCTATGTACTCTATTTGATATTCAAGATACTGTCATTTCTTTCCATTTAAAAATAATTTGCTATTTTTAACTGCTTTGAGGTGACATCAGTTTGGAATAATCTGACTTTCTCCTTTCTATTTTGCTTTTATGCCATGAAAGTTATAAAGAGGATTTACTGTCTTCTATTATTAAAGCTCCAGCTCTGGTTCTGGCCATTGTATTTCCTAATTATGCCGTAGGATGGCTTCTTATCAAGGTAGTTTACTTATGAATAATGTTCTTTGTGCAGCTTCTGTGGTGGACAAGTTAGATTGCTTCTGACATCAGCCTGCAGTAAATTAGCTTCCAATTTGGCTGTGTTCTAAGAGACTGAAAGATTTACTTTGTCAACATCCTTGCATTCAGATGAAAATAATTTCAAGTTTCATTTGCTTTTACCTGAGGCTTACAGAGATTCTAAAATTTCTAATCCTCTTGTACTTTCCATTTGAAGATGTAAAATATTCTAAGGCTCATGTTACAAAATTTGTTGTGTTGTTTTTTTTTTCTATTGCACTTGGTGTTGTGGTTTACTAATTTATACAGATACTGATTAACCCTCTGTTAATGGTAAATTGTACTTGGCTAGGAAGTCTGAACATGACCAGCTGGCTGAGGATTCTGCGAAGTAAATTGTAGAACATTGTGTGAAATGACTTAAATGAAAGATGCTGGATTTTATGTAGACAATAAGAGACGAGAGCCAATCAGAATCAGAAAAAAAATTAGAAAGAAGAATAATCATTTCCTTATAGATATTGGGTGGAGAAAAAATTCTGATGAAGTGTGATCCATGCTTGCAAGCCATGTAGTAGAAGATTTTAGTGTCTTGCCTGGTATTTTTGAAAGAATACATGCTAAAAGCAAAGTTCCCTGCTCTGGATTTGGAGATTTGGGGCCTTATTTTAAACTGAGCCTCTCTAAAAGGCTGACTTTAAAGAAGTAGAGAATTACATGGCAGTTTCCAGGATCTGGAAAAGTAAATGAGGATGGGGTAGCAAAGGCAGGGTTGCAGTGGGGGAAGGGTGGTTAATGGTGCAGATGGAAGGCATGATTGGTTTCTATAACACAACAGGATAACTAAGGTTGCTAACAATTAGTTGAGTATTTCAAAATATCTAGTAGAGAGGATTTTGAATGCTCCTAACTCAAAGAATGGCATCTAAATGGCATTCGAAGCGATAAAAACTCACTATTTACCTTGACTTTTATTTGTTATTTTATGCTGATATGGAAATATCTTGCTGTATCTTAGAAATATGTACAGTTACTATTGTTAATTAAAATTATTTAATTGAGTTTATTGCCTAAAGATTATTTTTTTAATTATATAGTTCTACTTGGAAGGACATTAATTATGGAGAATAGGTTATTGAAAGGAAACAATCAGATTGAAGAATGAGCTGTCCTTAGCACTTTCTGATTTTAGGGCATTAAGTCTTTTAAACAAGTGAAAATTTACCAGTGTGAAATAAGTTGTGATGTTAAATTGGTTTCTATAGGTTTTATTGGCAATCATTGCTAACTTCAAGAAGGACTTTAGCTAATGTGAAAAGAAAAATATCCTAACTACTTCAATTTATCTTAAATAACATTGAAATATTGTCTTCATTTCTAAGTGCATCTCTTCCTATTCATTCATTTAGATGTTTTGACACTGATTGGACTTGTATTTTTCAGACCTTCTCTTTGGTTAGATACCCAGTACCTGGTTGCTAAGTGAAACACAGGGGGTTCCAGGTAAAATAAAGTCATCTTTGTGTTTCATTAAGAGTGCTATAAGTGTTCCTAATTATCTCTAATGAAAAATAAATATTGGATTTGACCACTTTATAGTAGAAGATACGTTCCTTCAGTTTAAAAGATGACACTGCCAAACTGGATGGTTTGTTTTCATTAATACCACAACTAAACACTCTTGTCTTCATGGACTCACTTTTGCATGGGTCTTTTCAATTACTATTAGTTCTTGACACAGAGTTAAGAGTTCATTGCTGGGGAGTACAAGCCAAGATATAAGCAGGTATGAAAGGAAAACCTAGCAGAAAGAGGAGGAATATGGTTTAGAAGGTAGCTTAGCACAGGAATGCTAGAGAGAGATGAACGGAGGCTGAGGCAACAGAAGGTCTAAGGTAGAGACAAAGTCAGGGGCAAATAGCAGTTAAATACAATCCAAGGAATTCTTGGTACAGATAAGCGTTCTACAGGGCAGGTTCCAAATTGTAGGGATTAAAAAGGAACATAGGAAGTGGGCTAGAGTGACAAAGGAATCCACAGGAAAAGTCCAGAAGGTTAGAGAACACAGAGACTGTTAAGATTTTGATTACTTTTCTTTTTCTTTTCTTTTTTTCTTTTTGTGTTTTCTTTTTTGGTACGGGGGATCAAACCCAGGACGTTGCACTTGCTAGGCAATCACTTTGCCACTGAGCTACATCCCAGCCCTGATTACTTTTCTTCTTCTGTGTGGTGGCTTGCTTTTATCTATTTATCTATTTATTTTATATTTTTCTGTTGGTTGAACTCAGGGCCTGGGCAAGGTGCCTGAGCCCTTTTGCTCAAGGCTAGCACTCTACCATTTTGAGCCACAGATCCACTTCCAGTTTTCTGGCAGTTAATTGGAGATAAGACTTAGAGAATACCAAGACACGGGTTAAAAAAAAAAAAGACAAACAACTACAAAAGCAATACTTGCAAAACTGTTTGGTGTAAATGAACTGAACAACTCATGGGGGGGGGGGGAGGAAAGGGGGAGTGGGGAGGGGGAATGAGGGGTGAGGTAACAAACAGTACAAGAAATGTATCCAGTGCCTAATGTATGAAACTGTAACCTCCCTGTAATTCAGTTGGATAATAAAAACAAAAAACAAACAAACAAACAAACAAAAGACAGGGAATTTCCTGCACAGGCTGGCTTTGAGTCCAGATCCTCAGATCTCAGCTTCCTGAGTAGCTATGATTACAGGCACGAGCCACCAGCACCTAGCTTGTCCTGTTGGTTTTAAACCGTGTGTGTGTGTGTGTGTGTGTGTGTGTGTGTGCTGCACAAGTGTTCTCCCACTGATATATACCCCCAGTGTAATTTTAATCTTCAGTGTCCCCTAAAATCTGATATGCTAAAGGCTTGATCGAAAGTCTATGATCCTTTTGAGAGGGGGGGAAACTGTTAAGAAATATCTAATGGGAAGAGATGTATTGATTGGTGGGATTTCAATCCTTTCCTTTTTTTTTTTATGGTTCCTGGCTTTCATAAGGTGAACATCATTGCTTCTCATTATACTATACTGTCCTACCACAAGTCTAAAACACCGCACATCCAAGTGACCATGGCTTGAAACCTCTAAAACTAGGGGAGCCAGAATAAATATTACTAGGAAATTATTTTCTAAAATCCTTTTTTTCACAGCAATGGAAAGCTGACTAAATACTGGCGCCATGCCTACAGGTTATAGTCACTAAGTTGAAAACCTAGGCAAGTTTATGTCCTTGGACTTGAGTTCTCTCTGCCAAATCGTGACTAAAAGACAGTTGAGTCAAGAGGTTCTAGATTCTTTAGGTACCTGAAACAAAGGTTCAAAGAAATATAAAAATAAAGAGGAAAAATTCTGACATGTAATAAGAACAAATACTTTTTATTATCAATTGTGTGTCAGATACTGAGCTAAGCTATCTAAAAATACCTTTATTTTATCTTAGCAATTGATTTTGTTAGTACATAGTTCTGTCTCAGATTGTGGTATAAATTAAGGCTCAGGGAAAAAATAAGGACTGACTTCATATTTTGTGATTACTATAGTAATCCCTTGATCTCCATGAGGGTTTTTCTCCCACAGAATTGCCTGCATATGCCAAAATACATAGATGCTCAATTCTCTTGCATAAAATTGCCTTTAACCAACACAAATACTCCCCTATAATTTAAGGCAAAACCAGATTGCGCATAGTACCAAATACAATGAAAATCTATATAAATAGTTTTGTGCTGTTTTATTTATAGAATAATGACAAGGAAAGAACATTCATACATGTTCTATACCTATGCATTTGTTTGTAAATGTTTTCAACAGAAGATCAATAGAAAATGGTGGATGAAGAAGGGAAGGGTATGGTAGTTTGACTACTGGCTTTTGCCTTTGCATTTGGGCATATAGGGAGTTCTATATCCCATATATATTGGAAATCTATAAAATAAATCATGTATGGCCCTGGATGTCTTGCTTTGCTCTGATAATATTGAGGATGTTGCCAGTTTGGATGGGCTAGAGCAAAGCAGCAGGACAAGAATGTTCTAAATGGAAACTTCGAGGAAGCAGAATGGAAAAACTTGGAATATATTCCCTTTCAGACTTGAGAACATGATTTTTCTGTTTCCTTTTCTGGGAGATTATAGTTTGTTTGTTTGATCCAAATTCAGTGTCTGTTTCTTTTAACCACATACTATATTATCAGTTGTAACTAATCTTCCCAAGGCAGTCTCTAGTTTTGTTTCTAAGGAATTGATTAAGAAATTGTGAGATTTTGCATTGGTGGTGATATCTGCTGTCTTTCATGAAGGATGTATCTCACTTCTTCCCAGTGTGGCTCCGTCAACACTAGGTCACTGCTACATTTCCTCTGGATATTTGCAAAGCTGGGCACAAGACCTTCCAGAATGCACATATGCAAAATTAACTAATGGTGTATAGGCAAAATGACAGGTGTTTTCGTACGTTTTTAGTTAAAATATTTGATGGTATTAAAACATCAATTTTTAAAACTATTTAACTAAATTTTAACTTAATTTTTAAACTATTTAACTAAAAGAAAACTTATGTTAGTTGGGCATGCAGAATTTGCTATAAACTTCAAAGGCAATTGTATCATAAACCACTGGATTTACTACATAAAACATTATACAGCATAAAGTAGACATAAACTTATATATCCTTTGTGTTTCACATGCACTGTAACTGATAGTAGCAAAGTTTGAAACATTTGCTAAGTTTTCTTTCCAGTTATGAAGAACCAAATGTTAGACTATATTGCTTCAAACACTCTAGAAAGAATATGCACTAGATCCAGATTGAGATATGTGACCCATGACAGCCAGTTATCTAAATGCCTAGGTGTCCAGGGAGTGGTGAGAGTAGTATGCATATTCTGTACACTGATTGTGATATCATCTTTAACCAATAACTCAATACATCAACATTGCTACGAAAGATAGACAGTAACATGAAAGTAGTTTATAATTAAGAGTTCTATTTTTTTAGAGTTTTGCAGTAGCTCCAGGAGGAATGTACAGAGCATAATTTGTTATATATGCCTAAACTTCAGTCACAAAATTAGAAGCCATTATAGAAAATATTAAGACAAATTTAAGATATGACATGCTGTCCAAGTAAAACTAAGCTCTATACCAGAAAAAAGTTTGCATCTGTTCATAAACATATTAGCTATCAAATTCCAGAGAATAGAAATAATTTGTTTAAAGTTATTATTAAGCTTTGTGTTAAATTGCTTGATTGTCTTCCTTATCTCTCATGTTGGCAATAGGAAAAGAATGGAAAAGTCTCAGACAGATAGAAAATTTCTCATATGTGTTATTCTTATAACTTCACAGGTGTAAGAGTGGTACAATGAGATTGATTTTATATTCATAATATAGAGGGGTAGTTGTTTCATATGGAGGACAGCTAAAAGGTTTCAAAAGACTTTTAGTTTTGATGGAAATTTCCAAATTTATTGGGTTTTTTAAAAACATACTTTTCTTTTAAATAGGTAATGAAACAATCAAAGCTACATGTATTCATAATGCATTCTTCAGTGAAACACTGATAATGGATAATAAGAATGAAATACCTGTAACATAGTAAGTGGCAGGAAAGAAGTTAAATGTCTATTTTACTCATAATTTTCAAAGGTACTGTTAAACTTCTGAGCAGTATGAATATACCCCTTCAATCTAAGGAAATTTTAGTGAAAATATTTTGGACATTGAGGTAAAATAGCTTGAAATGATGTGAATAGTTTTTCCTATTTATTTTTATCACCAGGCTACTTCAATGCTAGAAGGCAAAAATTCATTTTCTATCTTCTCTCTATGGGATGTAGACTCATAGCTAAAGGCTATTATATGACACTAGAGAACTGTAATAAAGGTTTATATAAAGCTGATTACCTTTCATCCAGAAAATATAGCAGCAAGTAGTCCCAACTTTGTGCTAGAAACAGCATTTGATGAAGTAGAAAGTGAAACTGGCTCTAGAATCCTCTACCAAAGGGGCAATTATCCTAAGCACCAGATCCTAAACACAAATAATCAACCCAAGAAAATTCCATTTTTCTAAATGAAGTAATAACTTCACCGATCAGGTATAAATCTATGGTTAAGACCAAACATAATGGCACAAATTGAAACAATGTCCATTTTATTTTTTGAAAGACCATATTATAACCCTTATGAGTGTATCTTTTCCCATCCCTAATTTTGTTAATGATATACTCGGGAAAACATATAATAGGAATACTGACTTTTAAGGAGGAAGAAAGGTAAGAATATGTATTTTCTTTTCATATGTGTACTTTACACATGCAAAATACATGTTCTTGTCTGGGGTTGTGTGGGCATGACATTCACCCACTAGAGTGTCTAAAAAGGACTTATTTCAGTTGGCTTGGCTAAAAAAAAGTAATAGGAATATGAAATCAGAGCTTTCATATATCCCTACTATTAGCTATATCTGTACTTTCAACTTATTATAAACAAACTAAACAAAGGTAAGGAGAAACCTACTTTCTTGTATCCAATTTGCTCACATTTTTAGGTTTTAAGATTTCAGATTCTCCTTTGACACAAACCTGGGCCTTGGATAGTTATCTATGGCTGGAAAAATGATGTGAATGATTTAAACTATAGATTGTCCCCTACTTTTGCTAATTTAACTAAATGAATCCTCCACTTTATGATGGTGTGATTGTGATAGAAGTCAGTAGAAACCAGAGTTCAGAATGGGAATTTTTATGTCTTTCTTGGCTAGTGATATGTGGATTGAAGGAAAGACCACTTAAGACACTTTGTAAAAGAGCCTACCATATTTCCTAGAAGCAGTAACAACTTAGCTATGGTAGTCAGCCTCTAAAGGTGTCTCAGTTGTCCTCAGCCTCCAGTATTCAGGACCTTGTGCTATCCTTCTATAGAGATAGATCCTCTGAATGACATTCAATGGATAGAATACAGCTTTCAGGGGTGGTTTATAAAATAAGGTGACTTTTATCTTGTCTGCCCTCTTTCTCCACTCCTACCATATGCTCAAACAAGTGACTCTCTTATACATACTCCTATGTAAAAGCGATTCCTGGAAGAAACTGGTGTCTTCAGCCAATAGTGATTTTAGAGCCACGATCTGCCAACAGTCACATATATGAGCCAGGATCTGGCTCTTCCTATGGCAACAGCCATGGAGGTATACAGGATGTCTTTTCATCCTTGCTAAGCACTGAGATAGCTGTAGCTGCACAACACCTTGATTACATTCTCATACGAGTTCTTGAGTCAGATGCATCCCACTAAATTGTGAATCCTTAAACTGTAGAATTTGTGAGGCAAAAATGCTAGTGCATTTATGATACAAAGGAAAGGTAATACAATATGAACACCAACTTATATGCTATTAACATCAGTGAACACCCAGGAATCATAGGTGACTTAAAATATTTCCACCAATTACTAAAAACAATATTTTACAAATAAGAAAATGAAAGGAACCATGAATACCTCAGATAAGACATGAGAGAATAGCTTTTTCTCCTAGACTTTTCTAAGGAAATGAACTATTGAATTGGCTTTAGATAATCAAATAATGAAGAAAGGATTACCCTTCTGCTATCTAATGGACAAAAGTATTAAAACTGTATACAGGTATTTAGAGAGTCACATTGTACTCCATAAATATGTATAATTGCTTTGTGTCTATCAAAATTATTTTTAAAACGCATGCTTACAATTCACATTTTACTTATAAAAGTGTTCTGCTCTAACCTGACTTTTCATTAAAGGCTTGCTATTAGAATCCATTTCCATATTGTAATATTCAAAATTTGTCTAGCTCATGATATTCTGGGTACTTACTGTCTGTCAACTATGTTGATAGTTTTTGTTTATATAATATGTCTCTGCTAGAATTTTTTTGTCTTCTAAACTAAAAGCTAAAGTACAAAAGCTAAAGGTCAAATGGGCAGGTTAAAACACAGACACACAAAAATAGCGACATTATTTTCCTGATAATCTGGACAAGTTTCTTTTTTTTTTTTTTTACATGATGTCAAGTAGTGCTCTCACAAGGATACTGTCCCAGTGCTAAGAAATATATCCCAAGATTGAGACTAACAAATCTCAATCTTCTGATCCAAAGGATGAAATGGTACAAGTTAGGAGAATCCTGAAGGAATCTCAAAAATTCCCATTCAATAAATCTGAGAAAATATCCTAAATGGTGGATTTGGCTGTGGATCAGAATTGCTCAGAGTTTTTGTCATTCATTTTTGCAATTTTGGGATATATATTAAGTGCTGAAAGTCAGAGAAATCACCTGGTCACCAAGTTATAGCAATTTGGACAAACAACCAGGAAAATGTTCCTAGACTCAAGAGATCACCAAAGTATAGAGCAGTGATGGGAACATCCCTGTGAACACATCACAGACATCCATGTGTGATCAGCATGGATCAAGACAACAAAAAGAGATTCTTCAGTTTCAGTGGTCAGGAGACAAAATTTCTTCCTCAAAGTCTTTTTCTTGACACTTGATTGTTGAGTCCTCTGTGTCTTATAAAACTTTTCCTAAGCAGGGAATTCAACCTAGTTAGTATGCTATTCATTGGAAAAGTATCCCTGTTATTTATTCCCATTAGTATAAATGTGTCTAATTGTACTTAAATAGGTTCTTAGAAAGGAACTTACAGTATATTTCTATTACCCAAAACAGGGAGTAACCTTAGGGTGATGAAACATACTGAAATTAAGCAGAATGACATTCTTTTCCTCCATTTACTTTCATCTTCCCTTTAGTCTCTCCATTTTTCTCCCTTCCTCTGTGGTCCAGGTTGGCCTTGAACTCAATTTCCTTCCATTTTAGCCTCCTCAGTGCTGAGATTATAGGCATTCCAATCATGCCTGACACTCCTGTTTTGGAAGTATATGTCAAATAATTTCCTCCCCTCTATCAATTAAAAATACAAGATAGGCTGAGGAAAAATTATACTATAATCCAGTATACTACATCCAGTAATAAAGATGCCTTGGAGGATATTAAAATTAATTAAGAATAATAAATGTTAGTTACAGTAAATAATTTTTCTTTTGACTGGTTTAAATACTCAGACTAAAACCCATGTTTTTATAATTTAAATCTAAATTTATTCCTGAATTATGCTAACACATTTTGGAAATGTATATATTCTTATGTTCAATTTTCAAGATAGCTTTAAGGTGATATTTGAAGCTCACCATACTCATGCTATGTGTAATGGTAACTTAAATTGTTTTTCCTCTGAGCATTCTTCAAAGAAACTTTAATATATGTATCTTTACTTTTTTCATATTATAGTTTAGAAATATTCACTGAATGTTATACTGTCTTGGTAACTTTCAAGATTTTATTTTCTCAAGTGATTCTATAACTTTGGAAAGGACACAATCCAATCTCTGATAAAATGGCCTTTGTTATAAAAAAAAAAGTCCTCATTTCCTTCAGTAGAAAAGACACACTAAAAATAAACCTAGCTTTCTTGTTGCTTTCTCATCTTCTTTATCCAGTATCCTATTTCTCCTGGCAATTGGGAGCCATCTAAGCAAGTGTTTCTCTCTGTCTTTAAAATATTTTTAAATTATTTGCATTACTTTCAGTGCTACATCTAGGGATAAATGATATATTTTTTTTTAATTTGAAGTATTGATTTAGGATTTTCAATTGCTGTTTTTTCTATGCTAACTATTTCTTTATATTGATTAGTCAAAGGATTAAAAACTAAATTAATTAAAATAAATGAAGAGCAGTGCATTCTGAAGAATAAACTGTATTGCTTCCTCCTAAATGTGGTAAATCTTGTATTTGATTCTCAGTATCTATTAAATCTGTTTTCTCTTTTGGCTGCTTTTATGGTAGAAGATGAAAAGCGAATACAGTTTTTGTAATGAAAGACACAGAGTAAGGAAACAGTGTAGATGGGAGATAAAAGATAGAGCAGGGCTGGGAATGTGGCTTAGCGGCAGAGGGCTTGCCTAGCATGCCCCAAGTCCTGCCTTTGATTCCTCAGCACCACATCAACAGAAAAGTCCGGAAGTGGCGCTGTGGCTCAAGAACTAGACTGCTAGCCTGAAGGAAAAAGAAGCCAGGGACAGTGCCCAGGCTCTGAGTCAAAGCCCCAGGACGGCAAAAAAAAAAAAAAAAAAAAAAGAGCAGTTAAGTGTGAAGGAAAGTGGTGTGTGTATACACTAGAGCACTCACAATAGGATATGGGGCCATGCATTTGGTGTATACTTTCTTGCTGCCCACAGTTATAGGAGATGATACTGAGTCTATACAATAAGCATTGCCATAGGCCAAGATCCAGGCAGGTCATGACAATCTAGTTTTTTCTCTGTGACTCATATAGGTGTTTATTTCTAAAAATGACTTCAAAACTTACAATGTCTTCCCTTCATGTTTATTTGTCCTCTTCTGGGTTCTGTCATCAGATCCTTGGTGTCTTCTGAATTTCATTTTCCTCACTTGTAGGCTGTTACCCAGTTCTGTTGGCCCTTCCTTAGTACTGCACTATATTTTTCTCTTCTATTTTGTTTCTCTCTTTCTCTTTCTCTCATTTTTTCTTTCTCTCTTTTTCTCTTGCTCTCTCTCTTTCTCTTTCTTTCTTTCCTTTCTCTAATCAGAATTTGTCAAGGATGCTATCACAACAATTGTTACAAAAATTTCTTACCCAGCTCTTTAATTCTTGTAGCCTACAATATTCTATTTTTTGTTTTGCATTTTTAATTTTTTTCTTATTTATTGTCAAAATGATGTACAGAGAGGTTACAGTTTCATATGTTAGGCCTTGGGTATATTTCTTGTACTGTTTATTACCTTGTGATTACTTTTTCCATTAACTTCACAAACTTTACAATGTAGATTAGGTTAGTATTCCCAATGCATCACTCCTTCCCTATTTTCCATGGAACTTTGTAATGCCTCCTGCTATGGGTTTGTCTGAGCAGCACAATTTGGAAAGAAGTGGGACTGTGTCAGGCAGCTCTGGATAAAGGTTTCCAACGGCATCACAGTTCCCCTTGTGGTCTGGTATTCCTGTATTGCAACACAAAGTAGCATGTCCTATAACAACTGCACCTGCAGGCTGAGCCCAGGAATGATCATATGGGGACTGCATTTGAATCTGGGCCACAAATCTAATGTCTACCTAAAACCCATTCACACCAACCTGAGTTCTGGGACATAGGGTAGCAATGGCCTTGTTAGCACAAACATCTATGTGTATATTTTCAAGCTTCTGAGATTTACAGGTTGTGTTTTTACTGGTTCATTTAAGTCCACTTGACAATAAGTAAACTTCTGGGGTTGGCCTGAGGTCAAAAGGGCTTCATTTATCTCCTTTTCTGATCACAATCTTGTTACTGCATAGGTATTAGGTTCACTGTATTACAAATAAGCATTCACAATGTCTGAATGGCCCACACTCTGTGTCAAGTTGAATTTACTTCTTTAAAAAACTGATACTGTAGAGGTGCTATGCACAGAGGTTACAGTTACATGAGTAAGGGAATGAGTATAATTCTTTTGAAACTTCTCTCCTCTTTCCTTGCTCTCTCCAAGTTTTTCCTTCCCATTTCCACCCACAAGATGTATAGTTCATGTTCCACATTATCTAGTGAGTACCACTGTTGTATTTGTTCACCCTTTGTTTCACTTTTGCTGTGCCTGCTTTTCCCTCCCAAATACAAGCAAATTGACAAACAAGACAAAAGGAAAAGAAAACAAAAATTGCAGGAGCAGCAAATGAAATATCTATCTTCTTTCCTTTTCTTAGAGTTCATTTCATAAAATACTATTTTATATAATCTCCTTTGTTATCTATTCCTATGTATATCTTCCTTTGGCCTCAGTGTGTGAATGTCTAGAGACCTATATAGTTTATCATGTGCTAGTGTTTTTGTGCATGTGTGTGTATGAGTGTGTGTGTGAAAGAGACAGAGACACAGAGAGAGAGACAGAGAGAATGTATATATGTCTATAACCATTCAGTGTTTACTTGTAGATTTACAGGAACATTATAGCTACCATAAATGAGGAAAACAATGCAAACTATATTTATTGGCTCAGGCTTACTTCACTAAATATAATTTTTTCCAATACTTTCATTTCCTTATGAACGGTAGAGTATCATTATTCCTGATGGATGAGTAGAATTCATATGTATTCTTGATCCATTCATCCACTGAGGGGCATCTGGATTGATTCCACATCTTGGCTATGATAAACAATGCTTCCATGAACATGGTTGTACTGGTTGCTTTATGTAACCTTCTTCTTGTTCTATTGGATAAATGTTGGGTTGTAGAGCAGCTCTATGTTTAGTCTTTTAAAGAACCTCCACACTGCTTTCCCGCATGGTTGAACAAGTTTACATTCCCACCACCAGTGTAGTAGATTTCTCTTTTGTCCACATCCCTGCCAGCATTTGTTATTGTTAATTTTCTTGACAATGGCCATTCTAATTGGGATAAGGTGGAATCTCAACGTTTTATTGATTTGCAATTATTTTACCACCAAAAGTTTTGAAAATTTCTTCATGTGTCTATTGGCCATTCTTACTCCTTTTTGGGCAAAGTCTCTCCTTAAGTCTTTAGCCCATTTTTTTATTGAGTTTTTGAGGTTTCTTTTGGAGGGGGGTCTAATTTTTGAAGTTCTAATTATTTTTTAGATATTAAGCCCTTGTCTGATGCATAGCTGTAAAACTCTCCCATTCTGTGGGCTTTCTATGTATCTTGTTGGTTATGTCCTTTTGCGGTGCAGAAGCTCTTCATTCCCATTTAACCTGTCTTTCTTTGATTTGTCGTGATTATATTATAGATGTCTACTTAGGAACTTTTGACCCATAACTAGAGTGGATAGTGTTTCTCCTACCCATTTTTGTAATATTTTCATGGTTTCTACATTACATTGATGTCTTTCATCTACTTAGAACTGATTCTGGTGCCGGGTGGTATATAAGTATCTAGCTTCAGGGTTTTTCTGCACATGGACTGCCAGTTTTGCCAGAAATATTTGTGTTTTTGGCTCCCTTATCAAATATTAGGTAGCTATATGTTCATGGGCTTATTTCTGGGTCTTCCATTCTGTTCAGTTGGTCCACAAGCCTATTTTTGTGCCAGTACTAAGATGTTTTAATTATTGTGGCTTCATAGTAAAGTTTGAAGGTTGGCATTAATATTCTTTGAGCACTGTTCTTCCTGCTAAGGATTATTTTTGCTCTCCTGGGTCTTTTATTATTCTATATGAATTTTGCTTCCTCTATTTCTTTGATTTTGATAGGTATTGCAATGAATTTGTAAATCACTCTGGACAGTATTGCCATTTTTACAATGTCAGTTCTCCCCATCCAGGATCATGGGAGGTTTTTCCATTTCCTTAAATCAGCTTTACTTTCTTTTCTCAGATTTTTAAAGTTTTCAAAATAGAGGTCCTTCGCATCTATGTTTAAGTCCTAAGTATATTTTGAGGCTGCTACAAATATTTCAAGGATGAAGTTGAAAATTTCTACCACAAAGTCATAGTACTGACTAAAACTTCGTGCTGTGAGCTTAAAGCTTAGCATTCACTCAATCTCTGTTCAATTTATGCTGCATTTCTATCAGTCTATTCCATTGTGGTGGATTTTTTTTATGTTTAATGGTGAAATGAATTTCAGGATGGAAGAGGTTCTATAAGATGATGAAGTCTGAGTATGTACCTAACTGGTCCCATTTCTTACCAGATATGAAGTATTGTAACAAGATAGTTACGGTTTATGAGCATCAATTCTTGGGATTTAAATGGGAGATTAAAATAAAACCTGCTAATCAGAGTTATTTTCCTTTGTACTTGATTCACCTTTACCTTAAATAAACTTATATTTAAAGCAGGATAAAAACCTCCTACCTTAAAAGTGACTCTTAAGGAATAAATGTGATAATTTATGTTAATCTCTAATCATAATGTTAATTATATATGGGGAGTTAGAAAAGTTACTCTTAGATAATAGTCTTATAATTTCTCTGAAATCCCCTCAGATAAAGAAGTTTGGATAACTTTAAAAATGTATGGACATTTCCTACAAGGTAAGTGAACGTTTTCTACCTTGCTGTATTTCTGTTATCTAAATAGTTCATTTATTATACATAATAAGTAATCTAAATGTTTTTGGTAATGTAATAAACAAAGTAGCAACATCCACTCATTCTATTTCCACTCCAAATATTACATCATATTTTCTCTTACTAAAAGGCCCTAATCCTATCCACCCAACTTACAGCCATTTTATATTTCTACAGCAACCACCATAGTGTAAGCACCACCACTCTCAGTTTGGCTTCTTTAGTGACCTCCAAGCTGGTCTCCGTACTCTTTGAATGTTGTTAATGTTTCCTGGGCAAATAATAATAATAATAATAATAATAATAATAATAATAATAGTAATAATGGAGTAAAAGAAATTTGCAGAGGGTATAGATCAAAATGCTTATTCTGACCACATGAGATCTATGAGGAATATAATTAGACCTAAGTATAAAATAAAAAGGAGGGGGAGATAACAAGTTTGATCAAAAAATGTACTCACTGTGTTATATATTGTCACTTCGACAATTGAAAAATGTGTAGCTCAGGAATAAGTATTAAACTTTTGAAGGCATCATCATAGAATCTTTCTTATGCATGAGGAAACATTTGTGAACCTGAGCACTTAGCACTCAAAAATTTAGAAATTATAAAGAGGAGGAGAAGTTTGAAAAATAGACTAAGGAAGTAAGTTTACTGGAGTAAACAGAATACCAGGAGACATAGTGTTCTGGAAACTAAGTGAATAAAGCACCAGAAAAAGAAAGGAACAATGAACATTATCAAATGTCAGTAAATTAAGAGAGAACTAAGGACTGATAAAAAGGCATTTGGTAACTGTTCCCGTAGCAATGCCTACAGTACAATGGAGGGGTTAAAATCCCAAAACAAAACAAAGTAGAATAATTGAGGCAAAATGTGAAGAGAGATGGGAATATAACAGAGATATAAAACAGAGTCTATTAGAGTCTATCAGAGTCTTCCCTCAGAATGGAAGCAGACACAAATGACTTATTCTAGTGTGGGGTATGAGTAGCTTGTTGTGCTATGTATAGATTAGGGGAGAAAGATTCATTAGCAAGTACTCATGACAGAGCTACATGGGAATGGACTGCAAATGTAAGATAGAGGTGGTGAGGTAGCAGAAGTGAGGACATATCAGTTAGGAAATAAGGGAGGCAGCAAAATGGCTTAACATGGTGCTCAAGCAGGCTCAAAGGGGCCTGTGCACAAGCAGAAAGCTTGTGTGGGGTCAGGTGAGATCGTGATCAGAATACCCATTAAAAATCATCCGAAGGCTGGTGTAGAACATTGGAAATGTCTATCATTTAAAACTTTTCTAAATGCGTATATTCTTGGTGATAGCAGAAGGTAATGAGTAAGAAAAAAGAAAGCTGCGAGTGTGGAGGGAAAGGCAATTTTAAGATATGGTTAGCAAATAGGCAAGTCAGTGGGTTGGAGAACAATAGTGGACAGCAAGGAAGTTACAAACTTTTTTCCTCAGGAAAAAAATCCAATGAAATTAGGCAGCATCATTGTATATTTCTCTCTAGCATCTTTGGGAAGAAGAGAAGTCCACAGAAGTCGTAGGGAAATTGAAGATTCAATTCACAGTGCGAGTGTGGACTATGACATGAAAGTGAAAGAAAGTGAGACTGGTTTGTTTCAGAAATGGATTGTGGGATGACTTAAGTTCTGATGGGACACAGAAAACGCTGAAAATATTGAATTTGGAGATCAAAGAAAGAGATGCACGAATCCAAACTTTGAAAATGAAGATGTTCATAAGAATGAAATGTTGAGGATCAAGAATGGGCAGCGGAGGTAGGAAAGGATAAAGCTGTCACTGGGCATCGAGACAGCAGGGAAGCATAAGCTGAGATACCAGACAGGGTCTCTGGGATGTGGACATCACCTTGAATGATGACTACACCAATGACGGAGAGAAAGCCCAGAGTCAAGTGAGAAAGATTTATTTCTGACTGGCAGACTGTGTTTCTTTTCCTTTCCTAACATTATTTCTCAGGAGGTTCTTTTTCCTTACTTCTTTTTTCTTTTCACATTCTAAGGCTGTATTAAGCTTTTATCCTCTTTATAGTTTCCCCCAAATCATATTGAGTTAATCATTTCTGTAGTCTTCCAATTTGTGCTTTAAATATTTAGAAAAAAACTAAGTAATCATTAAAAAGCCAAATACCAGGGCTAGGTTTGAATCTCTTTAGCTACGTAAAAACAAACAAAAATTACACAGATGCCAGGTTTTCATGACAGATCAGAAATTGAGAACCAAGCCCTGCAACCAGGTAACTTCTTTCACGGAAGTTACACCTTCCTTACACCTAGAGATCTAGAGAAAGGACTTCATCTCTCTGTGTGCTCTGAATTCTGTACCAACAGAGACAATAATGGTATCTTTTTTATTGAATTGTGGGTTTGCCCTCCCCCCCACCGAAATACATATTAGCTGGGTGCTAGTGGCTCATACCTACAATCCTAGCTACTCACAAAGACTGAGGTTCAAAGCCAGCCCACAAATGAAAGTCCATGAGACACATATCTTCAATTAACCACCACAAAGTAAAAATAAAAACTATGGCTCAAGTGCCAGCCTAGAATGCTAGCCTTAAGTGAAAAATCCTCAGAAAAAGCCTCAGAAATGTGTGTGTGTGTGTGTGTGTGTGTGTGTGTGTGTGTGTGCATATTTAGTTGTAGTTAATGTGTTGCAATCTAGGTAAGACTAGGGTATATATACTGTATGACTGTATGTGTATAATAGAAGGGAATGGTATGTATGGAAATTATTGATACTTGTTTTATTTTCAGCACTGGAGATTGAAGTCAAAATCTTGAGCTGGCCCTTGATGGCAAGAGGTTCCCCACTTGAGCCATATTCTGTGGCTGCTAATTTGTTTTTTGAAAAGTCTCACATTCCTTTTGCTAGGGCTGGCTTTACACCAGGATCCTCTTATCTCAGCCTCCTGAGTAGCTGAGATTATAGGTAGGAGCCACCATGTCCAATTCGTTTTTTTAAATACTTAGAAGAAGTGAATAGAGTCCAGCATAAGAGAAAACTCAAATAAAAGTCAATAAATTGTTCTCATATACCCTAAAGAGATCGTCAAAGGAAAAAAGCCCTCTTGTATTAGAACTAGGGAAGTGAAAGCGAATATCAAAATCAAGAGACAAAGTATAAAAAGATAAACGACTCCAAAAGCAATATTTGCATAACCATTTGGTTTACACCAACTGAACAACTCATGAGGGGAGAGGGGAAAGGAGAGGGGGAGGGGGGAATGAGGGAGGAGGTAACAAACAGTACAAGAAATGTATCCAAGGCCTAACGTATGAAACTGTAACCTCTCTGCACAGCAATTTGACAATAAAATAAAAATAAAAATAAAGAAAGGTTAAGCCTAACAGCCATTTCCCGTGTGTGTGTGTATGTGATTAACTTTGTGTCATAACTTTTCCTTGATTAAAAACAACAAAACTAAGTCTCAGTTAATCCAAAAAACAATTACTAATGAGAAATTGTGAGCGAGAATAGGATTTTGCTAATGGAATGTTCTCAAAGAAAAAGCTGTTAGCCAATGCCTGTAATTCTAGCTACTCGTGCTCTGATATCTGAGGATCATGGTTCAAAGCTAGTCCAAACAAGAAAAGTCCATGAGACCCTTGTCTCCAATTAATCACTCAAAAACCAGAAGTAGCACTGTGGCTCAATGTGGCTGAGCACTAGCCTTCTGCTGAAGAGCTCAGGCCAGCACCCAGGCCCATAGTTCAAGTCTCATAATGGACCAAAAAAAAAGTTGGTAAGACACTGCTGTCTGAATGATTATCCTCGTTTTCTTTTCTTTAAAAATTTTACTTTTTATTGTTTTTATAGGGTGATATCCAGAGGATTCTTTTCTTTTTGTTTCTCTCTCTCTGTGTCTCTCAGTCTGTCTCTGTCTCTGTCTCTCTGTCTCTTTCTCCCTTTCTTTGAGCATGGTCCCTGATGTAGTCGATAATGAATAATTTCATTTGTGCATATGTGTGTGTATCTATACAGGTGTGCATATTGATGTATATACATGTGTGTCCACACTGCACACACATAATATGTGAATTCACTATTGTCTTTCATATGCACAGCTCCCATTTTCTGTTTCCATAGTAACGTGAAATTCTTCAGAAATAAAATATCGCTTCAAAGTGAATGTTGAAGTTTATCCTTGCAACTTAACATATGAGTTCATTTCTGCCATCCTCAGCCCTCCACTCTTTCTGTAACGACAAATGTTTTGAAAATTTTCACATTTGTACTTTCACGTATGTTGTTAAAAGTCAATTATACATTAGGAACACTTGAGACTCTCATTGCAAAGGAACATATTTTCTGAGATTTATTTTGTAAGGTAATTCTAACATCAGGATTCATCGAACGATCTGATAATCAGTTAATGGAAAGTTTGTAATTTACATTAGCATCATCTGTATTTGATTTTGAGTTCTTATTCAAAATACAAAAGGCAACATGAAAACTGAATATTTTATTGAAATTATTTGATCTTTTTATGATTTTTTTATTTGCTTTGTGATACACACATTTTAATCTCCCAGACCCAACTGGAATTTGTACTCAAAGGTAGCATAATTGCATTTTACTTTGAAACGTAGCATAGGCCTTTAATAAAAACTTTATTATTTAAAAATAGTGTTATATATACAGATATTTAGCTGAAAGCAATAGTTGAAAAGGCAGATGGCAGCTGGGTACTCATAGCTCATGACTGTACTCTAGCTGCTCAGGAGGCTATTTGCTGAGGGTCATGAGGTTCAGAATGAGCCTGGCAGGAATATCTTTGAGAGGGTTATCCCTAATTAACTAGTGAAAAGTTGAAAGTAGAGGTGTGGCTCAAGTGGTAGCATACAGGAAAAGCCAATAAGAACACCAGGTCCCAGAATCAGCATGCACACATACACACACACACACACACACACACACACACTATGCTGACATAAATGGTAGAAATAATTTTATATGAATATGACTCTTATCAATGTATTGTTAATAATTTGCAATTTTGTCATATTATGTATTTGTGCCTATGTTTTGTCTCCTAAATTGTGTGAGAGTAAGTAGTAAGTACCAGGCTCTTTAGCCTGACAATTCTGTCATATAATCACAGCAAAATTATCAATTTATATTGCTATAATCTACCCTTTTGATCCCAATTTAGCTATTGAGTCAGTAAGATGATAATGACATGCATTTTCCTTCTTTTTAGAATCAACATTAGTATTATTGTATTTACTGTGTTTTGTACTTCTTGTTTTTCCAGTCCTGGGGTTTGATCTCGGGTTGTGAGCACTGTTCCTGGCTTCATTTTGCTCAAGGCTAGCACTCTGCCACTTGAGCCACAGCACCACTTGCAGCTTTTTCTGTATATGTGGTGCTGGGGAATTGAACCCAGGACTTCATGTATGCCAGGCAAGCACATTACTACTAGGCCACATTCCTAACCCCTATACTTTTTATTAATCTTAAATATTCCTACTATTTTTAAACTTAATTTTATTGTCAAGGTGATGTACAAAGGCATTAGTTACATACGTAAGGTAGTGAGTTCATTTCTTCTCATACTTGTCACCCCTTCTCTCATTTTGTATTAGCATACATTCATTATTCAAGGAGATTACCTTTCAATATTTCTATAGGTACACAAATTATATTTTGAATAAAGTCCCTCTCTAAATCTTTTTCTCTTAAGCCTCTTTTCCTCTCTGATTTCTTTTGACAATGGTATTTTTGAAGAAAATCCTCTCTCTCTCTCTGTCTCTCTGTCTCTGTCTCTCTGTCTCTGTCTGTCTCTGTCTCTCTCTCCCCGCCCCCCCAATATCAGCTGTGGGGCTTGAGCTGAGGATCTAGGCTTTGTCCTTGAGCAATTTTTCTCAAGGCTAGCACTCTGCCACTTTGAGCAACAGTGCCACTTTTCTGGTTTTTTGGTGATTAATTGGAGAAAAGAGTCTCACAGACATTCCTACCTGGGTTGGCTTCCATCATGATCCTCTAATCTCAGCCTCCTGAGTAGCTAGGATTACAAGCATGAGCCATCAGCGCCTGACTCATCTCTCCTTTGTAATGAGAACATTTCTCAATTTTATTTTTTCTGATGTTTTCTCATGATGGGACTAGAAAACATATCTAAATAATACATTTTCTTTCTTAGGCTATCCCATTTGGAAGAATACAATGTCTATTTGCTCCTCTTTGGGTTGCTAAATTTGCCCATCCAGTCAAATATGTTATTAAAGGGCTGGGGATATAGCCTAGTGGCAAGAGTGCCTGCCTCGGATACACGAGGCCCTAGGTTCGATTCCCCAGCACCACATATACAGAAAACGGCCAGAAGCGGCGCTGTGGCTCAAGTGGCGGAGTGCTAGCCTTGAGCGGGAAGAAGCCAGGGACAGTGCTCAGGCCCGGAGTCCAAGGCCCAGGACTGGCCAAAAAAAAAACAAAAAACAAAAAAAAACAAGAAAAAAATATGTTATTAAAATTCTGCCTTATACTATCACTAGTCAGCAGACTCTGGGTAGTGTATTTACAACCATGCAAATATTCTTCTCATGTAAATTTCCTCCCTTATCATATATTGATAAATCTGGCTTGATCCAAATTTTCTAATATGGTTGCAAAATTTGAGTTTTCCAATGTCACTATTCCGTTTATGTTAACATGTGACCTATCTATCTACCTATCTATCTATCTATTTATCTATCATGTCTACCTATTCATTAACCATGTATTTGCTATTGATATGAACCAATAGATTGTTGTGGTGTTCAAATTGTCCTGGACTTGGCCAATGGGAGCCCTATAAAATTTGCTTCTCTATTTTTGTGATATCCTACTGTCATTTTAAAATTTATTTATTTAAAAATTATTGTCAAGGTGATGTACAGAGGTGTTACAGTTACATGAGTCAGGTAATGAGTACATTTCCTTTTGAATCATATTATTCCTCCCTCATTCTCTTCAAGTTTTTCACCTCCTGACTTACTCACCCCAAAGCAGTGTAGTTCATTTCCAACACAGTGTCTAGTCGGTTTCAGTACTGAATTGCTTCACTCTTTGTCCCACTGTTTCTGTGCTTCCATGTTCCCTTCCCAAATCACATACACTTATACACAAGACACGGAGTACAGAAATATAAACCAGTGACAGAAGGGAATAAACCAAAGAAAAAAAGAACCTCAATAAGTATAATAAAAAACCATTTTAAAAAAATTATTATTTTTTTATTGTCAAAGTATTGTACAGAGAGGTTACAGTTACATACATAAGGCAGTGAATACATTTCTTAAAAAACTTTTTACCTCCTCCTTGGTTTTTCTCTCATCTACCCCCTCTCTGGTTCCCTCCCCACCATTCTCTGAGTTGTACAGTTGGTTTACAGCATATTGTCTTGTAAGTATTGCTGTTGTATTGGTTCGCCTTTGTCTCCCCATTTGGGTGTTCCCTTCCCTAGTTCTGATAAACCTTTTATTTCCATTTCTTGGAGCTCATTTCAATAATTGTCATTTTATATGATCTTACTCACATAGCTATTGAGCCCTTGTTATCCTCTCCTAAGAATATCCCTCTTTGTTCTTACTGTGTGAATGTTTAGACTGCTGTATAATTAATCATATCCATGTGCAATTATTTGTCTTTTACTATCCATTAGATTCTCTTATAAATTTATAGATAATTCTAGTTATTACAAATAATGAAAAACATACAGCCTATCTTTCTTTGGGTCTGGCTTACTTTGTTTCATAAGATTTTTCAGTCTTTCCATTTCCTTATGAATTGGGAAATGTACAGGTCAAAACTTCTTAAATAAGGACCCAAAATTACAACAAGTTAAAGAAAGACTGGATAAATGGGATTGCATTAAGTTGAAGAGCTTCTGCACAGCAAAAGACATAGCTTACAAGATATATATGTATACATACATATGTATATAAAATACATATATATATCCCACAGAATGAGAGTTTTTTTGCAAGCTACACTTTAGACATGTGCCTCATATCTAAAATGTATATAGAGTTCCAAAAATTAAACTCCCTCCCCCCAAAAAAAGCCCTCAAAAATGCAACAACCCAGTCAATAAAATGGGTTAAACTTCCTGAGAAACTTCTCCAAATAAGAGTGGCCAATAGACACACAAAGGATGTCCCACATCTCTGGCCATAATAGAATGCAAAGCAAAACGACATTGAGATTCCACCTCATCCCAGCTAAAATGGCCATTAGCAATAACAAATGTTGGTGGGATGTGGGCAGAGGGAACACTACTATACTTTTGGTGGGAAAGTAAAGCAGTATGGAGGCTCCTCAAAAGAGTAACATAGAGCTCCCTATGACCCAGCAATCCCACTTCTGGGCATCTGATCTGTTCAATTGTCCATAAACCAGGCTACACTAAAGCCACCAGCACAACCATTTTTATTGCAGCATTGATGAATGGATGGAGAAAATGTGGCATATATACTCAATGGAGTTCTAGGCTTCCATCAGAAACATGGACACCGAGCCCCATCTTTTTAAGCACCTTTTCTTCTTTCTGGTGTCAAAAAAGTGTTCCATGGCCCAGCACTAGCACTTCCATTGGCCTGTGGGGCCTGGGATCTTTACAGCATGGGTTAATTAAGAAACCTTGGTCTGTGGGTAAGGATTAGCCAGTGTCCCCCTCACCCCTTTCTGTGTTTTTTTTTTTTTTATTGAACAATATGTACTTATTTGCTGTTGAAGTGATGCACAGAGGGGTTATAGTTTCATATGTAAGGAAGTGAGTATATTTCTTCTTTTCCCCCTTCTTTATTGTCAAAGTGAACTACAGAGGGGTTACAGTGTCATATGTAAGGCAATTACATTTCTTATCCAACTTGTTACCTCCTCCTTCATTTCCCCCAATGTCCCCTCCCCATTTCCCTCTCCCCCCACCCCATGAGTTATACAGTTGGTTTACACCAATTGGTTTTGTAAGTATTACTATTGCAATGGTTTGTCTTTTTATCCTTTGTCTCTCTATTTTGGTTCCCTTTCCCTTCCCTAGTTCCAATACAAGTGGATTTTTCTTTTTTAAATTCAGTGTGTGTGTGAGTGTGTGTGTGTGTGTGTGTGTTTGTGTGCTGTGTTTTTTATGGATGTTGCCTCTCAGCATTTCTTTTTTTCTCAAGACCAGCACTCTACAACTTGGGCCACAGCTCTCCTTCCAGCTTTGTGGTAGTTAATGAAAGATAAATAAATGTCTTGCAGAATTTCATGCTCGGGCTAACTTTGAATCATGCTCTTGGCCTCCTGAGAAGCTAGAATTACAGTTTGAGCACCCAGTGTTAGCTAGTGCCTTAGAAAATACAACACCTCAGTAATGTTTTTGATGATCATAATGTTAATTATGGTCATCAATATTTATATTTAACCATTTGTTTACATATAAATGAGTATGCTTGGAAATATCTTTTATGCACTTCATTTTTCATATGAGATACACTACTTATTTTCATATCAAAGTTTTAAAATGTGTTTTAAAAGACCATGGTTCCTATGAATCCATTTTGTTCTAAACTATAACGTATCTAGCTACCAGCTGCTTTTTTGATAATGTCTTCACAAGTGGCCTTTATGGTTAAGTTTACTGTCTGCTGTAGATTGACTTCCAAAGGAAGCTCTTTGCTTGATTTGGCTGGTGTGAGCACTAAAGCTTGAAGTAGAGAAAAATGGACTAATTTTTAGAGCTTATCCTTGCTTAAGAGGAGTGAGTCATTCTGAATTTGAGTTGCACAGGGATATGAAAAAAATAGAGCCTTTTCTTAGTGTGCTACATTGAAACACTTGTCTTAGGCATCCTTCCTTCAGTGTCCTAGCAAAGTCATAGTTTCTATGAGCCTTGTATTGTAAGTAGATGTTCAGAAGCAAGTTTCAGTATAAATACTGCTGTCCTTTCTCCAGCCACTGAAGAAAGAGAAGATTGTAGTATTTTGTTTACAACTACAAGTGAATAACTTGACACAAAAGAGACAGTCAGTACAAATTCTATCTGCTGATTAAAAGTTTATTTCTTGAAGCTCTTCTTCTTCAATGGTGTTATAAGATTGAAATATGAGATAAAGTTCATGATTTTATTATCACCTACAATAAAGTGTTTGGATTGGCTTTATGGAAACTTTTTCTTTTCTTTATGAATTAAAAATTGCATTTAATTTTCCATAATCTTAATTTAAAGTATTAAGATTCTCATGAGATGAGAGCATTGAAATATAATTCTCAAAGTAGAAAGGTTTTTATTTTTAAATGTGTCTTTATTCAGCATCATTCTGTGTTCTTAACAACAGGATATGTATACTATTTTCTTTTTGGTCTCCTTAAATGTTCTTTTTGCAACTTTCTTTTTCTTTTATGGTATCTAAGTACTTAAAATTTGAGACAACAGTTACCTGTTTTTTAATATAGTCTACTATGATCTACCTGTCCATCTGTAAATATCTTTAACATTTCAATGACAATTATATATCTAAGTTTACAGTAGTCTAATTTTAAGGAATACAATCACTACCAATCTTAAACCTTAAATTACTGGGAGGACTTGTAGTTTTCTCAGTATTTCTTGTCTAGGTCTTAAATTTTGTAGAATATCTAAAATCACTTATTATAGAACTTCTGGTTCATTCAGCCTGTTAACTAGCCCTCCCATAGTTTACATTATGAATAAGTTTCACTCATTTAAAACATGTTTTTGACTTGGGTCTATGACACACTTTAAACTGGCTTTTATTCTTCTTTTAGTCATCTTGTAGGGGCATGACTGTCCCTTGCACTTATTCCTCTAGGGCCCCTTCTATTCTCAATCCACCTAAGCACTCTTGCTGGTTCTAATCTCTTCTATATGCTTCTTAATATAAAATATTAAGAATATATAAGCTATATCGATGAGAGATTCAGGGGTTCATAAGCATTGCCTTGTTCATTTGGTGGCATAGCATCCATCTGGTTCTTAAACGGGAACACAAAAAATGAAGACCTACTTTTGTTTGGTATATATACATTTCATTCATTCCTGACCATAACTTACTACCCCGAATTCCTCATCTACCCACCTTGGTTAAACCTGCAACATCTCAGTGTCTCAACTCAGTGTGTGGCATCATTATCATTTTTAGGTTCCATGCTGGAAAGCTAGATTTTTACATGATTTTTTTTTCATTCTTCCCATTCAATAGAACCCTAATATCTACCAAGTTTACCTCATAACCACCTCATAGTTCCCTCTCCTCTTGCATTCCCACTCAGAAAGCCACCGGTATCTCCTATCACTGTGACAGTTTTCTAAGTGGGCTTCCTGCCTCCAGATGGAGCTCCTCCCATCTGTTCCCGGTCTAAGAAGTCTTGCTAAAAACAGAAACTGATTATGTTAACTCTAGCACTAAAAATCTATATTTGCTTCCATTATTCAAAGGGTGAGGTACAGACTGTACCTTTGCATTACAAGCCTCTTTATGGACCTTCCCTTCAAGTTTATCACGATGCACTGTCTTCCCATTTTCAGTCTGTGCTAGACCTAGTTAGAAGACATTTCTAGATCTAAGAAACTATGATCTTGCTTCTAGAACTGTGTAGCTATTGTTTTTGACCCTTGCAATCTTGTTTGTTTACCACTTAGTCCTCTAAACTTATTTTCATAATTCAGATAGGATGTTATATGCCTGACGGATGTAGACTACTTACATTCTACAGTATAAATCCTGCCTTCTCTGTGCTTATCTTGCCCAATAGCACAGGAGCTTCAGACCAGTTCATATTTCCATAATCTTCCAAAGCACCCCTCATGCCAAATAAACATAGACTTAAGTAAAGCAATCTTCTAGCTGTGCAAAGACAGCTTTAAGATAAACTCCTAGGCATGCTGACACTAAACTCAACCGAGGGGGTAGTGTTGGGAGGAGACACTGATATATTCTTCCTCTGTCTGGTTGAAAATGCTGCAATCAGAAGGATGAAGCCCCTGCCCACTATTTCACCCCTAACAAAAGCCCAACACAGTGCTATCTGATTCAAGCTTTCAGAATGTATCTATGATCCCTGCAATTTCAAATAAGAACCCAATGATCAGAGTATACAGTAAATAAAGACTGCCTACTAGTTAATAACCATTAGCCAATGCCCTTTGGTAACACAAGGGAATAAATCTAAATTGTCATTCCTTTCTCCATTATGACCATATATCCATCATTAGAAATGTTGTCGGAACTCTGCTCTTTGTCAGTACATGAAGCTAGATGGCTTTACCATCAGGTACAAAATTATAGTAAGATAAGAATAGGCTGTGAATGTCCTTTATCAAGAAAACTAATAATAACAGATGCTGGAAAGGATGGGGCCAAAAGAGAACCCTACTACACTGTTGGTGGGAGTGTAAACTTGTTTAACCACTCTGGAAAGCAGCATGGAGGGTCCTCAAAAGGCTAACCATAGAACTGCCCTTTGACCCAGCAGCCCCACTTTAGGGCATCTACCCAAAGATTACAAGCAAGCCGACACTAAAGCCACCAGCAAAACTATGCTGATCACAGCACAATTTTCCACTGCCAAAATATGGAACCAACCCAGATCCCCCTGAGTAGGTGAATGGATCAAGAAAATATGGTACATACGCACAATGGAATTGTATCAGAAAGAATGACACTGCCCCATTTGTAAGAAAATGGAAGGACTTAGAAAAAATTATACTAAGTAAATGAGCCAGACCCAAAGAAACATAGACTCGATGGTCTCCATCATTGGTAAGAATTAGTACATATATAGGATAGTCCTAGCAGAAGATCACAATAGGTCGATTACTATGTACGTATGAACACATAGGATGATGCTAAGTGAAGTGAACTTCAAGTTATGGAAATAAGTGCTTTACTATTTGTTGTTATTTTCAATGTACATGTTATTTTCATGTGAAATCATGCCATTTCCTTTTGCATTTATTCCCCATGGTTTCACCCCTGATGTCACTGTTTCTGATTTCAGTACCTTGGGTATTGTATATATGTTTATGGAACTAGAGAAGGGAAGGGGAACATCAAAGTGGAGAGACAAAGGGTAAAAGGCAAATAAATGCGACAGCAATACTTATAATTCTATATGCTGTAATCTAACAGTACAATTCATGGGGGGATGGGGAGGAGGGAAGATGGGAGAAAAATGAGGGAGGAGTTAACAAGTTTCATAAGAAATGTACTCTCTGCCTTACATATGAAACTGTAACCCCTCTATACATCACTTTGACAACAAAGAGATTTAAAAAAGAATAGATTCTGATCACTTTTGCACAGTAATATGTTAATTTAAAATTTTTGTACTGTACATTTTAAAATAATGAGAAAGGAAGATTTTGTTCTCACCACAAAGGCTGGATAAATATTTGACTGGATTAATATGCTAAATATTCTGATTTGATTACTACATGCACTGTTTGTACATGCAGAAACATCATACTGTACCACACAAATATGTACACTTATTGCTGTATCAAATAGAATATTAAAATCTATGAATCTAAAGTTAGGCATTATGTTTAGCCAGGGAAGATTGCAATGTATGAAAATCTGTATATATAATCCAAAATCTCCCGAACAGCACTGCAAGGCCACAATAGAGATATAGCACTAAGTAAACTGCAAGAAGGAAGGAAGAAGACAAAACTCTGCCACTCTTCTGCCTTGATGTGTTTCCTGAGTCCTAACCTGGAACCGACTCACCACTAATTTACTTGCCAACAGTTCCCATCTCCACTGATTAATCATTTGATCCAAAGCCTTGCCTTAATTTTTATAATAATACAATTCTGACAAATAAAAGAATAAAAGGGGGGAAAAGAACCTTCTGCTATGGACTGTAGAAGGAACCTTCAGAAACATTTGGAAGGCAGGATAACATTCATTTTTCACTAACATCTTCTTAATGATTACAGATGTTGGCCAAGGGCTCTCAGCTACAAGTTTTCTCTGCCTTAAGAACGATTCATCTGGGTCTACAAAATTGGATTCGTTTGGAGTAGCTGGGTGCTCTCTTGCAATCTTTGCACTTATCTTTTGGTTTCAATTCCCCATATCCAATGTGTTTTTCTCTCTTGCCAGCCTAAAGATCATTTTCTTTGACAGGGAAGACAGAAATAAAATAGGAGATTCCTATTTTCTCTCTCCTGTTTGCTAACTTTTTACCATCTGCTCATAGTCAACAGGATGGCAGCATACTTTTCCCCCACTGCTCAGGCAAAACCGAAACCATATTTTTATCCACAGTCTTCTGAACTTTAGTCATACGACAGTACTCACCCTTGGTTAGATATCAACCATTTTCATGTTTATAATTGTTTAGTCCCTTTTGTACTAAGTCGATAAAACCCTCTCAAACTATGTAATATTGTATATTCATTGTAGACACTGGGAGATCATTGATGGTCCTATGAGACTTTCCATCTCTGGAGGTTCTGTGTGGTTAGATGGCATTCCTCTGTGTGACTTGCTGATAAACAGAGGCTGCTACTCAAACTTCCCTTTTGCTTCCAAGTATTACTCCTTCCAGATATCACTCATCTTTACATCAATAACATAATGGTCTCCAGAGAAAAAACTCAACCAATTCATCAAGTTTCTATACACATTCAAACAAACAAATGCACATAAATATATGTGGTCATTATCCAAATGGTTATACATTAGTCTGTTAGAGCAACTACAACAAACCACAGCCCACATTGCTTAAAAACAAAATATTTTCATAGTTTTTGAAATGAGGTCTCCAAGTTCAGGGCATGAGTATATTTGATGTCTTCTGGGACCTCTCTACCCAGGGTTTTCAAACAATCACCTTCAGGCTAGGTTGTCACAGAGTCAATTCAGTTTCTGTGTATTATCTACTTTAATACTTCACAAAGATTGTCATAGTTACTTTCTTATTCCCAGTCATTATCTTATTCCTAGAATTATTATGTATATTTCATTAAGATTAATATTGAGAGAAGTATTTTCTTACATTGTGTGATTTTTTTCCCATTCATGAATAAAGCATGATTAAGTTGAGCAGAAAGCGCAGTGGTAAAGCATGGTGTTAGCATGGATGAGGCCCTGCATTCCATTTCCAGCCACACAAAGGGATATATAGCCAACCTTTCTTTTTTTATCTTTCAGCATTTGAGGTTATTTTTTTTACACATAATGCCAATTTCTTGTGAAGCTTATCTTATTATTACAACTATTTTGCTGCTAGTACCAATGCTTTTTCCCCTGTCTAAAACATTTTATAACTGGTTGTTATTTGTGTCAAGTAGATTTTCTTGTTTGTTTGCTTTTGGTGTTGGTCCTGGGCCTTGAATTCAGGACCTGGTGCTGTTCAGTTGCGTTTTAGCTCAAGGCTGGTAGTGCATTACCACTTGAGCCAAAATTCCACTTAGACTTTTTGGTGGTTTATTGGAGCTAAGAGTCTCAAGGACTTTTTTGTGCAGGCTGGCTTTAGAGTTTCTCAGATCTTCAGATCTCATCCTCTTGAATAGCTCATATTACATGTGTAAGCTACTAGGCTGGCTGCAAGTAGACTTGAGGTATTACTTAAAGCAGGTATTGATAAGATTTTTAAAGGACAGTGATATTTTCTATTATCTGTGTGCATTTATGTATATTTTTATTTATGGAGATTTCATCTTTTTGCCACAGAGTTAAGTATAATGTTGCATCAATGCAGACATTTAAAATTATATGTATACAATGGTTTTCTATCTAGGTATGCTTCAGAATAAACTGATAGTTCACACTTAATGTCTTTATCTTAAACATATATTGTTTGTAAAGCATTTACCATTTAAACTCCACAGTCTTACTATTGTTATTTAGATATAAAGTATTTAACTGATATATTATTATTTCTAGTTTACTTCAGATTTAGATAATAAATAAAGATGAAAATGGAAAGCATGTAATCTTAAATATGAATTAAGATAATTGAAGGCTTTAATACCTCTGGCTAAAACAACAAAAGTAGACCATTACAACAAGAAATGATCCAGTTTCCTTGTGAAAATCATCATGTAAAAGCTCATTGTATTTCATGCTTAGGCAAAAAATATAAATCTTTGTAATAGCAAGTGTCCCTAATCCTTTGAGAATGGTAACTTCATAAAAAAATAATTTGTTTCCAGAGCTCGCACACTGATTGGAATTTTGCGTGTGGACATGTGTGGACAGTTTTTCATTTTGGACTTGTAATGGTGATTATGATGTATTCGAAGAATAAACATGTTGAAGAAATGAGCATTTTCTCCCTGAGGAGATCATAAAATATATGAGATTAACTAATCTTGGTAGAAATTTGGGTGGCAGATAGCCAAGTCACTTTATAATAATAATAACAGCTGAAACACCTCACCAGATAGTATCTCTTTCCCTGTGAGTCTTTATAATATTATTTCCTTTATACTGACACTCAATGTACTATAACTCATATTATACGTTCTCTGACTTACTGTTACTCTTTTCTGACCTACTTAATTACATGTTCACTAAAAAAAGATGGAATTTATTCATTATAACCTTTGTATATTTAGAATTTTTCTCACTACCATCTTCCCTAACCATCAGATTTCAGTGCTTACTAGAAATTAATATTTGCATAGATACTTTTGTTTCAAATAATTCATTCATTAGTATTTTGTAGATTGGGGGAATTAAGTAAAAGGAATAATCTCTTGAAGTATCTAAACCTTTCTTCTTTCTTATATCTACCTTCATACTTTTATGAAGTGACATGTGCATTCATTATATTAAAAATTATGAGGGCTGGGAATGTGGCCTAGTGGCAAGAGCACTTGCCTCCCACACATGAAGCTCTCGGTTCGATTCCCCAGCACCACATATATGGAAAATGGCCAGAAGGGGCGCTGTGGCTCAGGTGGTAGAGTGCTAGCCTTGAGCAGGAAGAAGCCAGGGACAGTGCTCAGGCCCTGAGTCCAAGGCCCAGGACTGGCCAAAAAAAAAAAAAAAAAAAAAAAAAAAAAAAAAAATTACAAGGCACCAAAATCTCTAGAAACTCTGAAAGATAAATATATCTTCACATTTCTTGCTGACATCATTCGCTATAGCAACATAACATTACTATTTTTAGCTTAGCAAAATAATCAGGCATATGGCAGTAAGACAGTAAGATGTTATAGATAAATGACCTCACTAAAAAAAGATTAAAAACCCAAAGTTGGGACAATAAAAGCCAAGCAAATTGCAGTGGTATGGGTTGAAGAATCATTTCATGTAACAAGGATTCAGGGATGAAGATTCTACAGGGTGCAGAACTCCTTGGAGAGCAGTACTAGCGTTCTGCTCTTTTTCCCCTAGAGGTATTTTTCACATCCTAAACTCTATGAAATGAAAACATTGAAAGACAATCAGACAGCTACAGTTTTAAAAGTTGAGCAATTTCTCTGAAGACAAATAAAAAAGAAACAAAATAGTGGTCAAGGCCTAGTATAGGAGAGCTCCAGAGGATGCTCCTCAAAGGCAGTCCCTCAGACATCAGAGCCCAGGGCTGAGCAGAGCAGCCCTTAGGAGTCACAAGCCTTCACTGATAAGGGGGCAGCACTTCTAAACTTCTCTATGGAGTAACATCCTACCATCCAAACTTCCCGTGGTGTCAAGGACTGAAGACTGAGAATGAAGGGGCAAAAATGAACAAGAGAAACTGATTGAAAATGATAGAAGCAAACTGGAATAAAACAGTTCCATAGCAACTGTTTTCTGGTAAAATACTGCATCTTGTCATCTGAATTTTACAAGGAAACTGAAATTCAAGACCAAATGCACATTTTGATATTGAAACCAATCTAATTAAAATTAAGGATGAAGCAAAATCACAAAACAAGCACAGGGTTTATAAACTGGGAAATTAATGAATAGAATTTATAATCTTAATTTTCACAGGAGGCTGAGATCTGTAGTCTGACGATCAGTAAAGCTAGAAAGGGGAGGAAAGTCTCTGACAGTCTTCTCTCTGAATAACCACAAAAAAGCTGGAAGTAGAGATGTGGCTCAAATGGTAGAGCACCAACCTTAAGCAAAATAACAAGATTAAAAGGCTCTGATTTCAAGCCTCTGTACCAGCACACACATGCACGCACATGCACACACACACACACACACACACACACCCCACAGAAAATAAATCAAAACTACCAGACACCAAGTCTAATACACATATAGTTGGAATCCAAATAGAAGGGAGAGGTAATAGTGTATAGATAATAATTAAAGGACTAAAGAGAGAAGAGGACTTTCTAAAGCTAAAGAAAAACATGAAGCTAGAGTTTCAAGAAGTACTATGGAACTATGAACCTAAGGGAGGATACAGAAAAAAAAATATTATCTTCCACAAACTCAGACAAGTAATCCTGCAATGGGCATCTGCTGGAAGTCTATAAATAAATCCCATTGTTTCTCCAGGGTCTATGGAAAGAATTGTGTGCGCGAGTATGTGTGTGTGTGTGTGTGTGTGTGTGTGTGTGGTGTTTTGTTTCTTCATAGAGATGCTCTGTATTAGTTACTATGGTTTCTCTAACAATAGCTATAAGTTTGGTGGTTTAAGACAATGAAAATTTACCCTGTCATGATTCTGAAGTACAAGTTTGAAATCAAAACACCATCATGATTCTGCTCTTTGTGAATGTTATTAGAGAAAATCCTTCTTTGCATCTTCCACCCTCTGGTTTGGTCAGTTATTTCTTGGCCTATGGCCGTATACTTCCAGTCTCTAAGTCCTCAATCACTTGGCCCTCTCCTTCTCTGTCACTCTCCTGTATCTTAAAGGATGTGCTGTTGGACTGAGAAGTCTGTTCAACCCAGGACGATCTTCCTCAAGATTCTTAAACATTAAATTATAGGTACAAAGATCACTTTTTGAAGTAAGGTCAAATTCACTGGATTCTAGTATAAGGACTTAAACACATCTTTTTATTGCCATATATATTTTTTTTGATTATGGGGCTTGAACTCTGTGCCTAGGTGCTGTCCTTGAGCCTCTCCGTGCTCAGGCCTAGTGCTCTACCACTTGAGCTGTAGCGCCACTTCCAGTTTTTGTTTGTTTGTTTGGGTTTTTCCAGTGGTTAGTTGAGGCTAAGAGTCTCACAGGGACCATTCTTCCCTGTCTGGATTTGAACTGCGATCCTCAAATTTCCACTTCCTGAGTAACTAGGGTAACAGGTGCAAGCTACCTGTACCCGCGGTGTGCCCTCTTTCAATGTACTACAAATCCAAATGCATAAGCCCAAAACTTGTGAGTTTATCATTGAGATACTGTTTATTGACTTTCCTATCTTCTTTAGGGTAGCCACTAAATTAATTTTCTCTTAAAATGCATAAGTAACATTAATTTAAAGAAAACATAAGAAAAGATTCTTGATTTTTTTTCTAAAAGACAGGTAAGTGAAGGAAAAAGAACTTATATCAGATGGAATCTAGTTATTCTGGATGTAGGTTCAAGGAAAACTTTATTATAGTAAACATAAATAAAATTAATGCTGTAATTAATATATAGACACTGTCATGGTTAAATAAATACAAATATATGTTGTTCTTTCTAGCTTTACCCCTTAGAAAGATGTATCAAGCTACTTCTTACAATAAACATGGTAGTATCATAAGCATAAAACTTAGATGGTTAAGCTGGACACTGCTATCTCAGGTAGGTAATCCTAGCAGTTCGGGAGGGTGAGATCTAAGGGTTTGGTTGTAAACCAGCTCACCACAGCAGGGAAGTTCATAAGACTCATCTCCAACTAACCATCAAAAATCTGGATATGGAGCTGTGGCTCAGGTGATAGAGTGCTAGCATTGAGCATAAGAGCTCAGGGACAGCCCACAAGCCCTGAGTCCAAGCCCCTAGACTGGCATACACAGGCATATGTGTGCACACACACAGACAAACATGCACAAACACACAATTAGGTGGTTAGACTAACATCATTACTAAAGATGAAATGAAGCATATAAAAAATTAAAGAAATCAGCTCATAGAAATAATTCCAAATACTTATAGAGCTGACCACACAGTTTTGGAATATATACATACCAATCTGACAGAGCTAAAGGGAGAAATGGAGAAATCCATATGAGCAAGACTTTCATTTATCCTTACAAGAACAGAACAAGCAGATAAAGTATCAGCAAGAATGTGGACAATCTAAACATGAGCGCACTCACCTACTTACATACTGAGTACACCAACCCAGTAACAGCTTTCTTTTCAAGAGGAGATGGCTGATTACAAGATCTGGTCACATTTCATCACAATGTCATTTCCAGATGAGAAATAAGGAAAATAAATACAAGGGAAAATAAAGTATTAAGGCAGAATTCAAAATACAACCATATGAGCCAGGGGCTTATTTGACTACTCATGTTTTACAATAATGGAAGGATTCTCATTATTCTAACTAAACAGAGGGCATACAGTCCAGTATGATTCTATTTTATCCAATATATTCAATTTTGATTCTGACGATGAAGTCATAGCAATTCCCTTGCCTGGTTGCTTGAGATTTAGGAGCTCATATGTCGGTGTATTACCTAGAACTCAAGGAAATCAATTGTTTTGACTGCTAGATTCCAGATCTAAAATCTTACCTTGTAACAGTTAAATCTAGTGAATCCTTTTCTCTACTTTCTCTCTTTCTCACCACCAATGCCAAAACTTCAGTGCTTTCCAATGTTACCAGAGCCTGAGATATTTCTTCCAAAACATTACTTCCTTGGTATTTGCATATTGAAGAGTTCATAGAATTTAAAGGTTTTATATCCTGTGTTAGTGTTGTATGTACATACATGTATACACCACTGTGATCCTACTAGGATTACTCAATCTGGATTAGCTGAACTAATCCCTTTTGTCAACACTTGAAAGTAGAGAAAGATTTCCCAAGAAAACTGTTTTTGTTTTTTAAAAAAAAATTTTGACTATCAAAACTCAAGTGAGCCTTAATCTCTAAATTCATACGTCAGTAGGATTTGGAGGTGGAAACTTGGGGAAGTGTTACTCATGAATTGATCCGCCTTCACAGATTGGCCAGTCCGTGGTTATCGAAGGAATCAGTTGCTTATTGTAAGAGTGGATCAGTTATAAAAACCCGTTTGGCTCTCTTTTATGAAGAGCCACAGGCCACATGATGCACTGTCTTCTCCCCAGACCTTCAGAGTTGCTACCAATTAGAATGCTATCACAAAATACAACCCATAAGCTATACATTTCCAAACATAAATGTAAATATCTCATCTTAAAAATTATAAGGTCTTGGTATTCTGTTATAGCAAAAATAGACCGATGAAACACATTTGATAAGGATATAATCCTTTTCAGAATTTAACTCACTACATTTCTTAAAATCTGTCTCAACTTTTGTTTGCAAACACCAAAAGAAACAATTGGGTAAATATAAATGATGTATCAAAATCTTAAACTGGAGTCTTAAGTGGAGAGGAGAAAAGTTCCAGAGATAAATCTTATACTTTCTAGAAAATATAACCTGCCACTCGAACTGCAAGAATACTGCCATCCATCTTAATCAGGAAAAAAATGTTTTCATGATTACTCTAGTTACTTGTCATTCAACTACCTGGGTTTAATAAACTTGCCTGGAAAATAAAGTGCTTCATTCTGTGATTTGTGATGTGGTTTAAAGTCCCTGTTGTTTCATGAGTGGTATTTAAACAGTCCAAATTAAAATGTAAGCACTTGAGAACTAGATTAAATTATGTATCACCAGTTTCTTTTCTTCAAAGTTTCAAACTCATGTTGTCTTTGAAATTGAGTATTAAATTGCCCCTGGTGGCATTGAGCCTTTCTTATCTTTTATCAATTTATATGGGTATCCAGTAAGTTTAAAAAAAAAATCACACTTTCCAAATTCATTTTCTAAAGAAGTGCCAGGGCCTTGTTCTGAATTGAAAGCAAGGTTTTTTCCTCCCCTTTCTTTCTATTTCTTTTTCTTTTCTCTTCCTAAGTGAGGATTCCATTGGAGAGTGACAATGATAAGAAAATCACATTTATTGGTCATTACTCTGATTTGCATAGCAATAAGATGTTTGCATACTGTTATCTCACTAAACTATTTAATTGGCCTTATTAGACAGGTATTGTCACAGGTTTTATAGATCAGAGAGCCAAGTATTTTCCCAGAGATCTCTCAAAGCCTATTTATCCCCTAATAGCTTACAAATTTTGTGGAAGGTTGAAGGATGAGATGGACACACATAAAGGAGTCTCTTTATGCTCTTTTTTTCTTTAATTCTTGTCTTACCTCTTGATATTGTTCTATTATCCAGTTTTCTCAAGAAGTGCTTACATCTCTGTGTCATTAAAATTGATGTCCTCAATGAGTTTGTGCATGCTATTTGTACTAAGCGACTTTGAAAGAATTAAACATGAAGGTATGGCTGGTTCTTAGAGTCCTACTATGCTTATGATAAAGTAATGTTGTTGGCCTTGACAGTGAGACCAGAGTCCATAGTTAAGATGATTTGAACACTGAGGCAAGACCCTCCCCTCCTTCTGAGTTGACATGTCTGCCTGATTGCTATTCTTTCAGGCCTGGTAATATGCTTACATCTGTAATGAATTATTTAAGACAAAATCCCTATTCATAATTAGGCACGTCTTCAGATCAAATAATACCATAATACCTTAAAATAGAGGTTACAACAGTACTATAGCAAATAAAAATTCATTTAATAAATATTATTCCTTAAAAAGGCTACTATCATTTGTTTTTTCCTTTTCCTCTTCTTTTCTTTCTTTCTTTCTTTTCTCTCTCTCTCTCTCTCTCTGTGTGTGTGTGTGTGTGTGTGTATGTGTGTGTGTGTGTGTGTGTGTGTGTGTTGGTACTGGGGTTTAAACTTAGGGCCTTAAGCTATTGCTTGGCTTTTTGCTCCAAGGCTAGTGCTCTGCCACTTGAGTCACGCCTCCAATCCAGACTTTTTGCTGATTAATTAGACTAGATTTGTCTTCCTGGGCTGGTTTTGAATTGTGAGCTTCAGGTCTGTTTTCTGAGATAGGTATGGCTACAGGCATAAGCCATGGCTCCCAGATAGTTACTTCTTTCTTAATGAATTACTCAGTAGCAACTGTTAAGTAATTATTGTATTGAATTTTTATATTTAAAAAGATATAATTTCTTCATTTTTAGTCACCTAGCATTCCACACTAAAGATTTGTGATTACCTAAAGTTATTTTAAAAAGTGATTAAAAAGTGGTATACAACCTTCACTGTAATTCCTATCTCCTGCCATGTCTCCTGCTATGAAGTTAAAACACTTCCAATTATTTTGGACATACCATTTTGCTTAGAACTCCAAAAGAAATTTCACATATGTTGAGGAGATAAGTAGTAATGGTCTGTGTTGAGGGTCAGAAAATGATAGGATGCTAGTTTGCTTCCTATGACTATAATGAAATATCAGAGATAATGAAATTAGATTTTTTTTAAAAAAAAGAGTTACTTTGGATCACAGTTTTGAAGGTTGTAATGTCTTATCAGTTGGTCCCATTGCTTTGGGGGCCTGTCATGAGGCCGCCCACTATGGTAGACTCATCAAAACAGCTTATCTTATGTTCGGGAAGTGGAAGAGAGGAAGAACAGTCTGAAGCCTCACTAGCCTTTGCAAGGAAATATCCCAGTGACCTAAAATCCTCCCACCACATCCTATTGAATTAAAACTCTGCCATCTCTGTAGCACCTTCTTGCAGAAGAAGCCTTTAACACATGGTACTTTAAAGAATATTCAAGATCTGTGCTATAAGATATGCCCAAAATAAAGGCCTCAAAAGAAAAACTTCTCCCATCTTCTCTTGTTCCTGTCTTTGTTATTCCTCACTTTTCTAAAAAATAAATAATAAACTTCAATTTATTTTCTCTAAGACTGACAACAAAAACCAGAATCCCTTTTCCTCCAAAGCCAGTAACAAAACAAAACATTATCTTAACTTTCTCCCATTTGTCTGTTTTAGATAAGGTTCTCTGATCTACCTGGTTTGATTGTATGTAGGTCAGAGACACTATTCCAGAAAAGGTCCAGAGAATTAAAATAGAGGGATCCTACTGGATTTCCCACCAGGTCTTACATGATCTAGTGAGATTATATCCATTTTGTCTATTTATATTTCTATACAACTGTTTAAGCTTTCTTAAACCTAAATGTAAAGATGGACAGCTCACTTGGGGTCTTTGGATCTTCATTCTGAGGTCCCCAAAAATCGATGATAAGTTAAAAACTGTAAAACTATGATTACACAAATGTATGGTCAGACACATTTGTTAGGCTTTTCTCTTATAATCTGTTTTCTGTTTTAACAGTGTTTGCCATAACTCCTTATGAAGGGCAGCAAAGAATCACCTCCTTTTCTACACCTACACTTTCTTCTAATGTACTTCTCCTGTCTTTTTTCTTTCTCTCTTTCTTTCCTTCCTTCCTTCCTTCCTTCCTTCCTTCCTTCCTTCCTTCCTTCCTTCCTTCCTTCCTTCCTTCCTTCCTTCCTTCCTTCTTTCCTTCCTTCCTTTATGTCTATCTTTTGTTCGTTCATTTATTTTGCCAGGCCTGGGGCATAGACTCAGCCTGAGCACTGTCCCTGGCTGCTGCTTCTTTTTTTTCTTCTCAAGGTTAGCCTCTACTACTTGAGCCACAGCGCCACTTCTGACCTTTTCTGTTTATGCATTGCTGAGGAATTGAACCCAGGGCTTCATGCATGCAAGGCAAGCAATCTACAACTAAGCCATATTCCCATCCTCTGCCAATTTTCTTAACCTTTAGTTCTGTTGATTGTCCTATGCAAATGGCCTGGACCACATTTGGGTCAAAGTCTCCACCAGAGGGGGCATCCATCCTTTACACAGTGCTTGAGTAGCCATTGACCTTTCCTTTGACTTAACTCTTTGTGTTACATTAATCCTGGTGATTCTAAGTCAGTGCTTATTGCCTTTTGTACTACATGAATGAGGAAAGCATTAACTTGAGAGTTGAGTCTCATGTAAGATTGTAAGAGCAGTTGCTCTGAGTTTGTTTATTGTGACAGCACAGTCATGAAGGATGATGAAACTTTTTTTAATTTTTTTTAATTTTTTAATTTTTTAAAATTTTTATTGGCAAACTGATGTACAGAGAGGTTACACTTTCATACGTTAGGCATTGGATACATTTCTTGTACTGTTTGTTACCTCCTCCCTCATTTCCTTCTCCCTCCTCCCTCTTTCCCTTTCCCCCCCATGAGTTGTTCAGTTCATTTACACCAGTTTTGCAAGTATTGCTTTTGTAGTCGTTTGTCTTTTTTACCCTGTGTCTCTTGATTTTGGTATTCCCTTTCAGTTTCCTAGTTCTAATACCAGTATACACATTTTTTAATGTACACAGATAAGATACAGAGATAGTGCAGGTACAACCACAGGGAGGGGATACAAGAAAATCACCAATAATAGAAGCTACGCTTACACATAGTACGTTGAAAGTAGTTACAAAAGTGATATAACAATTGTTTCCATAATCTGGAGTTCATTTCACTTAGCATCCTCATGTGTGATCATAAGGGTATAGCTATTGGGCTCTTGTGATCCTCTGTTGTGACTTGCCTAAACCTGTGCTAATTATTCCCTATAAGGGAGACCATAGAGTCCATGTTTCTTTGGGTCTGGTTCACTTCACTTAGTATAATTTTTTCCAAGTCCTTCCATTTCCTTACGAAAGGGGCAATGATATTTTTTAACTATATATATATATATATATATATATATAGAGAGAGAGAGAGAGAGAGAGAGAGAGAGAGAGAGAGGTTACATTCCATATTGAGTACATAAATCTCTTGATTTAAATCATTTGACAACAATAAGTGAAAATTATTATTCTACCCCAAAGCCAATCCTGAAACAGTGTTAGTGGCAGTAATATATATAATAATATATTATATATAATATTTTATACACAAACACACACATATACATACATACATATATATGTATATATGCACACATTCCAAGGTCTTCTTTTCTGAAACACAACTGGATTCAGTTACATGTAAGATTCTGATCCAGTTTAGTGATTGGAGGAAGCACATTTTGTAGCCTTTTCTAATTCAACCAGAGCAGAATATGTAGGCATTCTACACAGTATACAGTTATCTTGACTGTTGGGAGCTAAACATAACTGGAGAATACTGCAAGTTGAAAATGAGGTAAAATTGTGGAATGGCTAGATTTGGAAGAAAGTGTTTGTAAAGGTCACAGGTTTTCAGAGCTTAGATTTCCGTTTCATCTCCATATATGTATGTTAAGTTTTGGAACTCATTGTACGTGCCACTATTTCCCAAACTGAATATCTTCCTGGAATGTTGATTTGACTTTCCTGTAGGAAGGAACTGGACGTTGTAGGATGAAAGCCAGGCATTTTCATATTGAAGCAAGTTACTGTATTACACCCAAAGGTGAGTATACTCCATGGTGTACAAACATAGTTCTAGAACAGGAAGGAATAGCCTGAAGCCCTGTGTTAAACCCAAGAGGCCTAATCACTTATAAAACTGAGAGGGATTTCTAGCTATGTCCCTAGTGGTGTTAATAGATGTAATGTTTGACCATATTGGGGAGATGAAATTACAGAGCTGTGGATTTTCTTGTAACTCAGCCATTCAGTGACTCACTTTTTTGACTAAATTACAATAAATCTGGAAAGGCTTGGTAGAAGCTGCCCCGTCCTAACAAAAATATCAAGAAATTCTGGCAACTGAAGAGGTTGCTATGCACTGTATTTTAGGTCCATTCTTTCAATCTTCTTCTCTCTTTTTCTTTTTTTTTTTTTGTGTTTAAAGGCATTGTTTGTGTGATGATGTTTTGCAAGAGATTCCAGGATTCAGGTAATGCTACCAAACATTATAGACATTAAACTTTAAACACCACACCACAGACATCTCAGTAAATGAACCAAGGACTGGATTTTTGTAGGCATTTAAAAATTATATAGGATATGTATTTTTAATAGCTTCTGTTGAAGACATTTTATATTCAGCCCTCCTTGCATTTCTTCCTTTATTGCTGCGCTCCTTCCCACCTTCCTGTCTCCCTTCCTCCCTGGTGTCTTTCCACCCCTTCAGGACTGCAGCTGAGGATCTTTAAGGAGCTGGAACACTCACATCTACTGAGCTAAGCACTTCATTCTCGTTATTCATTTGCTTTCTGTATGTTTCCATGTCCAAGGTACTTCTACTTTTTTTTTTTAAATGGAGAAAAAAAACAAACCAATGTTGTCAGTATCAATAAATCTGCATCCAAAGAGAGTCACTTCCTATCAAGGTTTCAAAAGTGCTTCATGGTTTTCCGATCTCCTGTCCCTGCAAATCAGTGTTGATGTTTTGCATCAGCAGGACTTACAGTGCTAACTGCGACACCAGCTCAGTGTGGGTGTTCCATTTATAGGAAAGAGAACTTAGATTATTTATTTAAATTTAAAAAAAAATCCTGCTGTTCAGCTACTTTCTGTGGAAAATGGAGTAGTTTGAGCCAGGTGGAGAGAGAGTAAGAAAGAAGTGGCTGGATTCTGTGGAAAACACTTTTGTTTTCTGCTATAAATGAGACCATCTAATTTGACCTTCCCTAGTAACAGGATAACTAAGTAATATATTAATGAATGGGAGATATGCAGTTTCTTCTTAAATGGAAAGTAGAAGTCATTTCTATTTAAATACTACCCTGGGAATTTTATTTTTCTTTCTGTGTACCCAAACTAAGTGTTTGGGAAGCAATGAGAATTACTAAAAGACGAGGAATCAGACTTAGTCAATGTTTGTAATGTGTCTTTAACTCTTAGACAAGAAATACTGCACATATTAATTGCCTGACATAATAGTTATGTGAAGTAATAAAAAGCAGTGATTATCCCATTTTCTGTCAATTTTATTTCTCCCAGTTCAATGCTTAGTAGCATTTTATTCTTGAAAGCCAATCGATGGGATGTGGCCTATTTTATCTACACAATGTAACCATTCTTTCAAACACCAGATGACACATTTTGTAGTCACTCCTCGTGGTTTTTAAAGAACATTTTTAGCCTAGCTCACATACATTATTGCTATCTAATAATATGTAATTTACCAAATCCCAGCTTTTAAGACACTTTAAAATCAAAGTGAAAGCCACACATATTCCATAACAAATGCATGTATACAGATGTGATAATGATAACCTTCCTACTTAATAATGATTATTGAGCTGGAATTCATCTTCAGTGTTCACACTGAGAGTGATTTAAGGTGATCAGAAGAGACTTTAGTTTCTCTTAAGTCAAAGAGGAAATGAAATAAAATTGTGTTTTACGCCTAGAGCAACTAACCCTATATCAATCTCTGTGTATGTGTGTGTATATGTGTGTATATAAGCTAAATATTTGTGAACAGAAAGCAAGCCCAATGCTCTTGAGGCAATGGACTTGATTAAATATGATTAAGTATGATTTTTTTTAATTCTTACAAATGTGGAGGTTGATGAAGACCGGCTTCAGTTGAGTCCCACTGATTTAATTTGGGCATACTGTAATTTACTGGGCTGGAGTAGAAACAGTAATTCAGCAAGGCCATCATAAACTCATTAGAATCACACTGGGAACACTTAATGGTGTACAACCCACAGTTTTTTGCATCTACTTCCTGGTGATCCCCTCTCGACCTACTCCTCTATACTGTGATAACATGGTCCTTTCCAAACACACCCCAGAAAATGAAAGGTATTTTTTAAAACAAAATTTAAGTCACCAAGGAACACATAAAACAACATTTCAGGATATACAGCATGCTGCTAGGATAAAACAAAGTTTTTAAGTATTATTAATCATGGTAAGATTGGTTGGCTGTTAAGTATTGTATAGTGCAACTAATCAAAAGCTCAAACATCCTACACAATAGAAGAGAAATAATTACTCTCCCCAGCTGCTATTGTTTCCTGCCTCAGCCTTTCCTGGACTAATAAAAGGTTTAATTTTCAGTTGTGCAAAGGAATTGTCAGCATGACAAAGAAATACAACGTTTTGCTGCTTTGCTTACCATCAGGTAAAACACATAAGAAATCAGAGCTTAAAAGACTAAAGCGAAGCGAAGCCACCTGAGTAGCTCCTTTCTTCCTCACACTTATTTTCTTTACCCAACTGGAAATGATCATTGAGACAATTGTGAGTTCCAACATCCTGGTCTTTCAGATGAAAATGATCTCACACGTGTGAGAATCTGATGAGAGGGTCTGTCTTTTTGTGAGTGGGTGATTTGCTTCAGAAGAGGAAGAATCTTTAAGGGATTTTCATAGGCAAAAGGAAGGAGTGAAGAGAAAGGAGAGGGGGAAGTCTTACAAGCTTGTTGAATTCAAATGTGTGCATGTGTTTTCACTTTTACTATCTTCAAAAACTAGATAACATTGCATCTAAAACTTATTTCTGAAGCCTTAGTTTACTCATACACTGACATGAATATATAGAGAGAAAAATAAATTCTACTAGAAAGGTTCTGGCTTCTGTATTTCCAACTATTTAACTCAGATGTCAGTCAATCAGCAAAAATTTTAAAAAATATATCAAATAAACATATACTTCCCTCCCTTGATATTAGTACACATTACCACATGATATTATTCCAAATAACTCAAACACCATGGGACATAGTGAGATTTTTATTACCTTTTCTTCACTATTATTTCTATCCACAAACACATGGTAACTCCTCTTTGCTGCTTCTTTTTATTAAAAGTTATGGCAGCTCCAGATGCCATAAATAGTACATCTTCTTCCTTTAAAAGAATTCAAATCCACTTTCAAAAGTCAAATATTGTATTTTAATAATTAATATTGATAAACAACCCCATGCTATATTATCTAAGCAGCCTGGAAGTTAGAATCGGCTACTACCAGAGTCCACTTTGGACCATTGTTTATCCATTTTGCACCCTGTATTATAACTTGGCTAGTTTCTTGTGAAGATGTGTAATGAGAGAGAGAGAGAGAGAGAGAGAGAGAGAGAGAGAGAGAGAGAGTGTATGTGTAAAGTCCCTGGTCCAATCCAGGCAGAAAAGAATTGTTCAACAAATTGGTGCTCCATAAAGAAGATAAAATAATTACATGTTATCCCTTCATAGTTCCTATATGAGATGGGCCCCTGTGACAAAAGACAGAGGCTTAATATCTTATGTACTCCATATTTACAGGAGAGATAACCTAGGCAAATTAGAAGTATCTTGGAATCAGGTGTAAATTTCATCCTTCACTGAAAGATGAACAAGAGTGTAGGGACGCCTAGAAATCAGGAGGTGGCAGGAACGGCAGTTAATAAGATCCTTTCTCCATTGACAACAGTCTCCAGTGACTTACAGCCCTCCTTTTTGTGATGCTGGGACAGAAACACCCATACAAATCAACATTTCTTTTACAGAAGTAAACTTCTTTCAGGAAAAAAACAACTTCTACTCTTATTTTCAGAGGTTCTCTGTCTTCAGTTTCTCCCTATGATCAGCTCAAAGAAATCCTCATACTAAAAAAGGCATATCTACGAGTGACACATTCTGGTTCCTCACTCAGTCTTTGGTGACATCTCCTCGTCTCAGATGCTCCAGTATTCAAAATCGTTAACAGGACCTGATTTCACTCAGACCAGGTCTTATATTTTTTTCTCTCCTATTGCAGTTTCTGAGCATACTACAACTAGAATTATTTTTTCTCAACCCCACCTCTGTTCATGCAACTCTTCTATGAAACTCATTTGTCAGCATCCAAGTTTCCAAATATGTCTTAGTAAATGAACCATTTTTTTTTTAATTTTTATTTTTGCCAGTCCTGGGCCTTGGACTCAGGGCCTGAGCACTGTCCCTGGCTTCTTTTGGCTCAAGGCTAGCACTCTGCCACTTGAGCCACAGCGCCACTTCTGGCCATTTCCCATATATGTGGTACTGGGGAATTGAACCCAGGGCTTCATGTATACGAGGCAAGCACTTTTGCCACTAGGTCATATTCCCAGCCCCAATAAACCATTTTAAATGGACATAAAATGAGTAAAAAAGCATAATCTCAATGGTGTAAACTTACTTTATAGCACATCCTTATTGGGATGTAGGACCAAAAGAATAATAGGATTTTGTATTGAATATAGTTATTTAATGTATTTATATTTTATTTGTTTATTTATTATGGTGCTGGTACTAAGGCTTTAACTCAGGGCCTGGGTGCTGTCCTTGAGCCTCTTTATACTCAAAGCTAGTGCTCTACCACTTGAGCCACAGCACCACTTCCAGCTTTTTTGAGTAGTTTATTGGAGATAAGTGTCTAAAGGGGACTTTTCAGTCTAGGCTGGCTTTGAACTGCAATCCTCAGATCTCAGCCTCCTGAATAGCTATGATTACATGCATGAGCCACTGCACCTCTTTATTTAATGTGTTTTATAAAAAGTTTTATTTGATACCTAGCCTTTCATTAGTCTCACATAAAATAATTTTTAAATTTTAGTTTTGTAAATATAGAAAATATTGATTTACAAAGGTAACTAGTCACGAATGATTAAAAAATTGTATCCAACTTCATAATCTCTTTGTATGATTCATTTAACTGATCTGGAAGCTTGAAATAAACAGTGTTAAAGAGTTTATTTTTCAACTGCCCAAGTTTCTTCTGTCTTCTGCTTAAAAATAACCAACCAAATCCCTTGAAGAATTTCAGACTTTCTTTTTAGTAGAACTTTTACAGTTTGCAAATGATGAGTTTTGATTTTTATTGTCAGCTTGTTTACATGGAGAAGTTCCTGGGAGGAGAGTGAAGCACACTTCTGGGAGTATCTACCAATGAATAGAGAAAGAAGAGCAACTCTGAATATGGATGGCACCATTACAGGTGGGGCCTCAGCTTCAAGAGAAGAAGAAATAGAACATAACTGGCACACAAGCATTATTCTCTCTCCTTCCTGGCTGTCCTAAAGTGAGTTGCTTTGCTCTGCTGAACCTTTCCCATCACAATGAACTGAAATCTCTGAAAGTAAGAACGCTAGTTAATCTTCCAACTTGGCACAATGACATAAACTGGAACAACACACAAGCACATGATAAAGATTTATTCTGAGCTAGGCTCTGTTGGCTCACGCTTAAAATCGTAGCTACTCAGGAGGTTGAGATCTGAGGATCAGGGTTCAAAGCCAGCCCCAGCAGGAAAGTCCATAAGATCCTTCACTCCAGTTAAGCACCAGTAAACCAGAAGTGGTGCTGTGCCTCAAAGTGGTAGATTGCTAGTCTTGAACAAAAAGACCTGAGACAGCACTCAGGCCCCAAGTTCAAATGCCATGACTGACAAAAAGAGCAAGAAAATATTTATTCTGAGGACCTTCTACTTAGTTTTGTTTATAATACATGATTTATAACTTTTTCTAGTTTTCATTTGATAGACTATATACGTCTCTTACTTTGTCCCCACCATCGTACTGTGACATCTCCTGTGACAGCATGGCTTTGATACAAGATACACAGGTGGTTCTTGAGTTAGTGGGCAGTGGCCATGCTTCTTCCATGCCTTTGTGTAATTTTTAGATGTGGGCCAAAAGTTCTAATGGCACTATCCTTGAGTTAAAACTCTACCTTCAGATTTCCTGTGTTGCAAATAATAGTCAGCTAGCTAGTCGTTTTCTTTGGTTATGTCTCGCAAGAAATGTGTAGATCACTTTTATGTTGAGAGTTGATTACTCTGGTGGACAAACTGTGACTAAATCAGCATCTTTCCATTGAACTTTCACTGGCTGCCTCATTTGAAACTGAGGGTTTCCAGGTGGGCCTTGGTATTCCCACAACATGTTCCTTGGGGTTTGTTGAGCACTTCCTGCTCTTTGACACATCCTGGGTTCTTCTTCTGTCACTCAAGATCCAGTACTGAAAGTAGCTTCTCTTCTCAATATAACTGAATTTATTTAATTAAGAGCCAGTATTAAAAACAAAGGTCTAGGTCTGAATGTGCTTATTGTTGTGTGTAATTACTGCTAGACCTTTACACTGAACACAACTATAACATGTACATGCATATTTATTATGTTAAATATGATTACATGTTGATGCTTTTGATCCTAATACAGAATGACATGGATAATTTTAACTTTCCCCTATAAACTTCCTCTCCTGTATTTATGCCATGCACCATCCAGTTTTTATTTGTTTGACCTGTAGCCTATACAGTACTCTGCAATTATTATGACTTTTTAAAAGGAAGGACTCTTTATGAAAAATCCTGTTAGAACAGGTTTTTTTTTTAATGTTTTAGTATGTAGGCTTACAGATAAATAATAATCAGTCTTATCTAAAGGAAGAGTACTTTGTGGAAAACAAAGATTAGCTTTTAGTTCCTCTGAAATGATAACATCTTTCACGTAAGACAACCAATAATATTCAGTCTGATTGAAATTCCATAAATCACAGCAACAATCTAAAACCATTGAAAGTCTGCAATTGAAAGACCCTGCTTTAAAAAAGCAGTCTAGTTATTAACAAATGCTCTTTCAATGGAGAGTTTCTTGATTTTTTTCCCAAATTTTTATTATCAAACTGATGTACAGAGAGGTTACAGTTTCATACGTTAGGCATTGGATACATTTCTTGTACTGTTTGTTACCTTGTCCCTCATACCCCCCCTCCCCCGTGAGGTGTTCAGTTCACTTACACCAAACAGTTTTACAAGTATTGCTTTTGTAGTTGTTTATCTTTTTTTACCCTGTGTCTCTCAATTTTGGTATTCCTTTTCAATTTCCTAGTTCCAATACCAGTATACATGGTTTCCAATATACTCAGATAAGATTACAGAGATAGTGCAGGTACAACCACAGGAAGGTGATACAAGAACATCATCAATAATAGAAGATACAGATACACATGGGACGTTGAAAGAAGTTACAACTGTGATATAACAATCGTTTCCATAACATGGAGTTCATTTCACTTAGCATCATCTTATGTGTTCATAAGGGTATAGCTATTGGGCCTTGTGATGCTCTGCTATGACTTGCCTAAATCTGTATTTATTATTCCCAATAAGGGAGACCATAGAGTCCATGTTTCTTTGGGTCTGGCTCACTTCACTTAGTATTTTTTTTCCAAGTCCTTCCATTCCCTTACAAATGGGACAATGTCATTCTTTCTGATAGAGGCATAAATTTCCATTGTGTATATGTACCACATTTTCCTGATCCATTCATCTACTGAGGGTCATCTGGATTGGTTCCAGATTCTCCCTATGACAAATTGTGCTGTGATGAACATTGTTGTGCTGGTGGCATTACTGTGATTTTGTTTGTGGTCTTTTGGATAGATACCCAAAAGTGGGGCTGCTGGGTCATAGGGGAGTTCTATATTTAGCCTTCTGAGGAATCTCCATACTGCTTGCTAGAGTGGCTGAACCAATTTACATTCCCAACAACAATGAAGTAGGGTTCCCTTTTGTCCACATCCCTTCCAACAATTGTTATTGTTAGTTTTCTTGATATATGACATTCTTACTGGAGTGAGATGGAATCTCAATGTTGTTTTGATTTGCATTTCTTTTATGGCCAGTGATGTCCAGCATTTTTTCATATGTCTCTTGGCCATTCTCATTTCCTCATCAGAGAAGTCTCTTTGTAAGTCTTTAGCCCACTTGATGAGGGGGCTATTGGTTCTTTGCGGTTTGGTTTGGAAGAGGGTAATTTTTTTAGTTCTGCATATATTTTAGATATGAGGCCTTTGTCCGTTGAATGGCCGGTAAAGATCTTCTCCCAGTCTGTGGGCTTTCTGTTTATCTTGCGAGCTATGTCCTTTGTGTGCAGAAGCTCTGCAGTTTGATGCAGTTCCATTTGTCCAACCTTTCTTTGATTTGTAGCCTTTTTGGGTCTTTGTTAAGGAAGTTCTGTCCTGCTCCAAGGAGCCCAAGTGTTTCTCCTACTCCTACCTTTAGTGTTTTCAGGGTGTCTGTTTTGATTTCGAGGTCTTTAATCCATTTGGAATTGATTTTGGTGCAGGGTGATATATAAGGATCTAGTTTTAGTTTGTTGCATGTGTTGAGCCAGTTTTGCCAGCACCATTTGTTAAAGAGGCTATCTTTCTTCCATACTATTGTTTTAGCTCCTTTATCAAAGATGAAGCAGGCATAGTTCTGTGTGTTCATTTCTGGGTCTTCAATTCTGTTCCATTGGTCTTCAGGCCTGTTCCGGTGCCAATAACAAGCTGTTTTTATTACTATAGCTTTATAATACAGCTTGAAGTTGGGTATTGTAATTCCTTCAGCACTGTTCTTTCTGCTTAGGATTGTTTTTGCTATTCTAGGTCTTTTATTGTTCCATATGAATTTCTGGATTGCTTCCTCTATTTCATTAAAAAATGGTGTTGGGATATTAATGGGTATTGCATTGAATTTGTAGAAAGCCTTTGGCAATATTGCCATTTTGATTATATTAATCCTCCCAATCCATGGGATGTTTTTCCCTTTCCTTAGTTCTGAATTAATTTTGTTTCTCAAGCTTTTAAAGTTCTCATCAAAGAGGTCTTTCACTTCTTTGGTGAAGGTTATTCCTAGGTATTTTATGTTTTGGGGGGCTATTGCAAAAGGAGTTGCTTTCCTGATTTCAGCCTCGGTCTTCGGGTCGTTAGCATAGAGAAAGGCCGTTGATTTTTGAGGGTTTATTTTATATCCTGCAACTTTGCCAAAGTTTTGGATCAGCTCTAGTAGCTTGAGGGTAGAGTCTATGGGATTCTTTAGATATAGGATCATGTCATCTGTGAAGAGAGAAAGTTTAACTTCATCTTTTCCTATTTGGATACCCTTTATATTTTCTTCTTGCCTAATTGGTCTGGCTCGGAATTGTAGTACTATGTTGAAAAGCAGGGGAGAGAGTGGACATCCCTGTCTTGTTCCTGATTTTAAAGGGAATGGCTTTAGTTTTTCACCATTTAGAGTTATGCTTGCTGTTGGTTTGTCATATACTGCCTTAATTATATTCAGGAATGTTCCCTGGAATCCCAGTTTTTCTAGGGCTTATAGCATAAATGGGTGCTGGATTTTATCGAACGCTTTTTCCACATCCAGAGATAAAACCCAGTGGTTCTTTACCTTGTTCCGGTTGATGTGGTGGATTACATTAATTGACTTGCGTATATTAAACCAACTTTGCATCCCTGGGATGAATCCAGTTTGATCGTGGTGTATGATTTTTTTGATGACCTGTTGAAGTCGATTGGCCAGAATTTTGTTGAGAATGTTTGCGTCTATGTTCATCAGGGAAATCGGTCTGTAGTCGTCTTTCCGTGATGAGTTCCTGCCTGGTTTTGGGATGAGGGTTATACTGGCTTCATAGAATGAGTCTGGTAGTGAACGTTCTCTTTCAATTTCATTGAAGCGTTTGAAAAATATTGGTGTGAGTTCTGTTTTGAAGTTCTTGTAGAATTCTGCGGTGAATCCGTCTGGACCTGGGCTTTTCTTGGATGGGAGATCCTTTATTGCCGTTTCTTTTTCAATACTGGATATGGGTCTGTTTAGAAGGTTTAAATCTTCAAGTTTAACTTTGGGGATATGAATTTTTTTCTAGGAAATCATCCATTTCTTCCAAGGTCTCAAATTTGTTGGCATAAAGGTTTGAGAAATAGTCCCTTATTATTTTCTGAATTTCGGTTATTTCTGTGGTGATGTTACCTGTTTCATATCTTATCTTGTTTATTTGAGTGTGCTGCCTTCGTTTTTTGGTCAGGTTTGCCAGGGGTCTGTCTATCTTGTTGATTTTTTCAAAGAACCAACTCTGTTTTGTTGATTCTTTTGATGTTTTTTTTTTTTTGTCTCTAATTGATTTAATTCTGATTTGATTTTAATTATTTGCTTCTGTCTATTGACTTGGGGTTTGGCTTGCTGTTCTCTCTCAAGGAAATTAAAGTGCTTCCTTAAATTATTGAGTTGCTGTTTCTCCAGTTTGTTGATGTATGCTTTTAGAGATATAAATTTTCCTCTGAGTACTGCCTTTGCTGTGTCCCAAAGGAGCTGGTACTTTGTGTCCTCAACTTGGTTGAATTCTATAAACATTTGAATTTCTGTTTTTATTTCTTCAATGACCCACTGATGGTTCAGCAGTGTGTTGTTTAGTCTCCATGAATTGTAGGATTTTCTGTGGTGGCTGTTTGAGTTGAGCTCTAATTTTATTCCATTGTGGTCTGAGAGAATGCAGGGAATGGTTTTGATACCTCTGAATTTGTACAGATTTTCTTTGTGCACTAAGATGTGATCTATTTTGGAGAATGTTCCATGTGCTGCGGAGAAGAATGTGTATTCTGTTGTTGCTGGGTAGAATATTCTGTAGATGTGGGTTAAGTCTAGTTGGTCTATGCAATTATTAAGTTCTGTGGTTTCTTTGTTCAGTTTTTGGCATGTTGATCTGTCCAGAGGTGATAGTGGAGTGTTGAAGTCCCCAACTATCAATGTGTTTGGGTCTATGAGTGTTTTTAGAGTCAGTAGTGTTTGTTTGATGAAGTTTGGTGCTCCTGCATTTGGTGTGTAGATATTTAGAATGGTTATATCTTCCTGTAGGAGAGATCCCTTTACTAGTATGTAGTAACCTTCTTTGTCTCTTCTTACCTTTTTTAATTTGAAGTCAATTTTGTCTGATACTAGGATTGCAACTCCAGCCTGCTTATGGGGGCCATTTGCTTGATAGATTTGATTCCAGCCTTTCACTTTTAGAAGATATTTACTTTTGCTGGACAGATGTGTCTCTTGGAGGCAGCAGTATGGGCTCTCTCGACTTCCCCTCACTTGGTGGGGGAAGGGGCTTGTCTGCCCCTTCCTGGGTGGTCCTTTATTGCTCTCACGTGGGAGCGATGGTCACAGGTAGCCTTGTCTCTCTCTCTCTCTCTAGTTTCCCTCGCTTGGGGGAGGGAAGGGGCTTGTCCGCGCCTTCCTGGATGGTCCATTATCGCTCACGTGGGAGCGATGGCCACGGGTAGCCTTGGTGGCGTGTGGTCGCAGGGTGCCCCAAAACCACCAAGAACGACACGGATGCACGGGCCCCTGGAGTAAACCTCTAGGGCTTCTGTTTATTCAAATGAGGAGCCTCCCAGATATACCCCAAAGGCGGGCACAAGAGAGCGGCCCCTGATTGGTCCCAAGGGGCTGTCCCTCAAGTGATGTCAGACTTCCTTCTCTTCCTGTTAAAGACAGGAAGGGGAGGGACAGGCTGAGGTCAGCTGTGGCCACTTAAAGGTACAGCTGACTCCAACACAGCAGAAAGATGGATCTTGATTTTTGATCCAACTTATGAGCCTATGTCATTTGATTGGAGAATTAAGTCCATTAATGTTGAGAGTTAGGATTGAGAGATGATCATTTGTTGCTTTCATTATTACTATCTTGTTTAAAGCTGTGTCTTCCCATTTCTTAATCTGATGTTTATTATTTAGGGTTTATTTCTCTGTCTGTATTGGGATCTTGATTATTTTCCCTCTATAGTACATCTTTGAAGATTCTCTGTAAAGCTGGTTTGGTGGAGATATATTGTTTCAGTTTTTCCTTACTGTGGAAGACTTTTATTTGACCTTCGGCTATCAATGAGAGTATGGCTGGGTACAGAATTCTTGGTTGGTAGTTATTTTTATTTAGTGTTTGGTATACTTCATTCCAGGCTCTCCTTGCTTTCATGGTCTCTGCTGAGAAGTCTGGGGTAATTCTGTTTGCTTTTCCTGTATATGTGATTGTCTTCTTCTCCCTAACAGCTTTAAGGATTCTTTCCTTGTACTCTACTGATCCTGTTTTGATCACAGTGTGTTGGTGGGACGTCCTATTCTGGTCTGGTCGGTTTGGGGTTCTAAATGCTTCTTGTATATGTATAGGCCTTTCCTTCTGGATATTTGGGAAGTTCTCAGCTAATTTTTTTTTAAATAGATTGCCTATCCCATTAACCTCTTTCTCCAAGTTTTCCTCAATACCTATTATCCTTAAATTGGGCTTCTTGATGGTGTCTTGAATCTCCTGTAGCGATCTGTTTTGTTGATTGGATTGGATTTGTATTGATTTTTGATCTTTCTCCATAGAATCTAAGGAATCTTCAGCTCCTGAGATTCGATCCTCTGCTTCAGTTAGTCGGGACTGTAGGCTAGCTACTTGATTTCGAATCTCTTTTCCTTCTGACTGGTCTTTCCTGATGATTTCCATGTCATTTCTTAGGTCTTGTATGGACTTCTTTACTTCATTAACTTCATTACTTTGGTTTTGAGTGTTGTCTCTCAAATCTTTAATTTGGGTAGCTATCTTTTCATTTGACTCTTGAAGCTCACTTATCTTTCCATTTGTGGATGCCATGAAATTCTTCATTAATTTTTGCTTTGCTTCCTCACGCTCTAGAATAATTGACCGAAGAGATTCAAACTTTTCATTTATCATGTTTATCAGTAGACTTTGTAGAGCATTTTGGGGGTTCTCTTTATGTCTTTGATTGACTGCTCTGCTTCCTGCTTGTTTTGAGTGGGGGATAAAACTTCATTGTTTGCCATCTTTCTTGTGTTCCTTGTGCCAATTTGGATTGGGAATGCCAGTCTACCAGCACCTGTGAGCACTGCTTAAGACCCAAAGCAGCCCTTACCAAGCACTGTTGTGTAAATCTTACAAGTTCACAATTATATACAGATACCTTGTATACCTGTCTATAAAATTAGATTCCTAAAGAATACAATTTCAATATAACAACCGAATCTGGGCCCTGTATTCAGTAGTTACTTATTTACTGTTACAACCCTATATGCAATTCTTGTTTTTATATTAAGTTCTTTTAGGACTGGCTTTCTCTATGAACCCCTTTGATTCACTCAGATTAAGCTGGGATACCCTCTATCCAATAACCAGGAGTCAATGGATGTAAAGGCAGTAAGTCAGGAGGGTAAATTGGATGTAGTAAAGAGAATAGAGTAAAATGTATGGGGGGGTGATTTTGGTTTAGTTTCAGTGACGTGGAAATGTGGAAAAGAGTAGAATCAGTAGAAAGAACAAGGTTAATATGATAGACAATGGAGAGTGAGCAGAAAAGAGTGGAGGTGTTATTCATAGGAAAGTAATTTTTAAAGAGAGAGAACTCAAAGAGAGAAATAAAGTAAAAATACTGGAAGACAGATGCACAAAAGAGAGAAAAATTATTTAAAAAATAAAAAAAAAGGAAAAGAACCAGCAAAGGAACAACCCAAACAAACAAACAAAAAGAAAATACTTGATAAAACCGGTAAAAATGGAAAAACAAAACAAAACAAAACGAAAAAACCAACGGAGTATCAGAAGTGAAAAAATTAGAAAAAAAATTTTTTTTAAGTTTAAAAAATGTTTGAAAAGAAAAAGAAAATGGAGTCCTTCTAGTTTGGGTGGTCTTTCCCCAGTCTCTGGTTTCCTTGCAATGGTCTGCAGTCTATTTTCCTGATTGGTTGGTTTGACTTGATTTCAGTTTGCAGGGGTGGATTTGTTCTGACCCTTCTCCCCTGTTGGTGCAATCTCCGGTCTCTGTGGTTCACACAGCTTGCAGGTAGGCCTTGGGCATCCTCTGTAGATGGGGACTTGAGCAGTCTCGGGAACCGTGGCTCCTCTGTCTGCTGTGGAGCCCCTGCCTTTGAAGCCTGGCTTTGAATAGGCTGTGGACTCAGCAGGGCAGGGCGCCTGTGGCCTGTTTTACCCGGCTGAGAGTTGCTTGCCTGGGGGAGGCTCCTCCCTCCTGGGCAGGGCAGCCTCCTTGGTGGATGTGGCTATGGAATGCAGCTCCGTTTTGGGCTGGGAATTGGGCTTCCTCTGTGATGGGACCATTTAACTGTCTCAGAAACTGTTTGTTCCCCCATCTGGTGTTTCCGTGCCACCAGGAGCTGCTTGCCACTATTGCTTTAAATTTAGAAATTCTGGTGGGCAGGGCGGGGCACCTCTGGCTGAGCCGAGGCCCAGGACTTGCCTCCCGCCAGGGCAGGGGGTGTTCTCCTGGGCGGAGCTGGTTCTCACCGGTCAGACCCTCTTGCCCTTTTCAAAGATGGCTACTTTGACCTCGCTTTCCCCAGGCCCGCTTTAGTTCCAATGTGGTCTGACCCTATGCCAGTGCCAAAGATGGCGCTTTGCTCTGGCGGTGGGGGAAGGGCTGCCTTCCAGAAGCTGCTCTGTGGGCACGAGTGAGAATATCTTTCATGGGGTACTCACGCTTTCTCTGCCATTTCAGGTCGTCTGTGCTCAGCTGCCGTCTGGAGGATTTCTCCCTGGTCTCTGCTGTGTGCTTTAGCTGCGCGGCGTGCAGGTTGTTTGTGCCGGGCGCTGTGCTGGCGCCGGCACTGGAGAGGCGTGGGACCCTGCCCAGAGCTCAAATCTGTGTTTTCAGACGAGCAAAGTTGATTTTTCCTTCCTGGCCAGAATCCCTATACTGTTAGAACTTACTCTGGCTGTCTTTCTAGGAGTAAAAGTTTCTATGGGGTGAGAAAACTGCGATGTCAGAAGGAGCTCAGCTAGGGCTCTGCTGCTCCTCCGCCGTCTTCCCGGAAGTCTTGATTTTTTTTTGGTTGTTGTTGTTGTTTGCCCATCCTGGGCCTTGAACTCAGGGCCTGAGCACTGTCCCTGGCTTCTTTTTGCTCAAGGTTAGCACTCTACCACTTGAGCCACAGCACCACTTCTGGCCTTTTTTGTCTATGTGGTGCTGAGGAATTGAACCCAGGGCTTCATGTATATGAGGCAAGCACTCTTGCCACTAGGGCATATTCCCAGCCCCCAGTTTCTTGATTATTTTTATCAAAAGTCAAAGTAGGGGCTGGGAAGCTGGGAATGTGGCTTAGTGGTAGAGTGCTTGCCTAGCATGCATGAAGCCCTGGGTTCAATTCCTCAGCACCACATACACAGAAAAAGTCAGAAGTGGTGCTGTAGCTCAAGTGGTAAAACTCTAGCCTTGACCACAGAAAGGCTCAAGGATAGAACTCAGGGCCTGAGTTCAAGACCCAAGACTGCCAAAAGAAAAAAAAAGTGAAATTATCTGGACTCATTTAAAGATGATATTTCTTCTTATTCTGTCCTGTTTACAGGAGATGATGCGTGATATTCATGGTGAGTGGGTTTGTGGATGCCCTGGGTCCACCAGGGTGGGTGGTGTCTTGGTCTCTTGGTATGCCAAGGGTTCTTGTTAGTGCAGCTATTTGTAAATTTTTTCAAGCTAAGATCTATTTTATTTTACATAACTGGATTATAATTACATTTACAAGTATTTTCTTTTGACTAAAATAATATGTAATAAAGTATAAATTGATCTCAGGAATTACAAGTCAATTATCATATTGTGGTTTCTTCTATAGTTGAATGTATGTCAGACATCCCGCAGAATAATAATCTTGTGATATATCACATGAAGAAGGAACAATGGATGTTCTTTTCCTGACTGAATTATAAGTCTGGATTTTCTAGCAGCAGGGTCATCTAACATTTTTTTGCCATTTGAGTAACCAAAATTTTATTCATTTCTTGATAATGTATCTGTAACACATAGAATACAATAATTATTTGAGTATCATAAAACTGAAACTTAAGTTATGCTTTAATAGTGTTTGTTGCAGTAAAAGGTAAGAATAGTAATTTTATAAACACAATATATGTCCCAAAATGATGTTACTACTTATAGAAAGACCAAAATAAACTGTAAAGTTCTGCATAAAAGTCAGTAAAGTTTGATTTTGTTGCCATTGAAACTAAAGGTGAAAATCAATAAGTATAATTTTTAAATGACTTTGTTTCAGTATAAGAATTTGACTTTATTTTGTGTCTTACTGTGGCCCACAGCACTTGAATTATTAGGTGTTAGCAGACTTTGTTTCATAACTTCTTTTTGAAATTGATTCGAAAAAAATCTCATCAGTTTTCTATTTTTAATTGAAAAAATATATCTACCTTTAAATGTAATTATTAGTTGATCTCATAGAACCTAAAATATAGCACTTATAAACACAAAATTTTTACAAAATAAAGTCACATTTTACCATTAAAAAAATAGCTTGAACACATCTTAGCATTTCCTGACACTGGTAGACATGCTTAGATAGTCTATGTTAAATAAGAGAGTCTTGCAACTCTTGGATCAATCATTTTTTCCCCTTTATTGTCAAAGTGAAGAACAGAGAGGTACAGTTTCATATGCAAGGCAGTGAGTACATTTCTTATTCAACTTGTTACCTCCTCCCTCCCCTTTTTCCTCCTCCCCCCCCCCCCCACCGAGTTGTTCAGTTGGTTTACACCAAATGGTTTTGTAAGTATTGCTTTTGGAATCATTTGTCTTTTTATCCTTTTTATCCTTGATTTTGATATTCCCTTTCCCTTCCCTAGTTCTAATACATGTATATACAATATCAATCATTTTTGTTCCTTTTAAAATTCCAGTGGTTATGTGGAAGCTACATCTAAAATACAACTAGACACCACAAATTATAGCGGGCTCTATGCACTTACACACAAATGATGAGGCTAAAGGAGGATACACTTAGGGGAGAACCCAAGCATGTAACTCCCCTAAAAATCTAAACTATTATTTATCAAAACGAACTCCAGAAAATGAAAACATGTACATTTTTATTTTTATTAAACATTTTTATTTTCATTGTTGTTGTCTTTGGGGAAGGGGCAAAAGTAGGGCACAGAAATAGAGGAAGGGTAAACCAATGCAGCCATAGTACTCAATATAAGCTATGTAAAAATTGAACTTTGCAACTTGTGAAGACTGGGAAAGGGAAAAGAGAAAGAAAGGGTAACATTCTCCAAGAACTGTTGTATTCATTTCCTAACTGGACTTTTAACCATTTTTGTACAATTCCTGAATAAAGACAATTTAAGAAACAAAACGTCACACAAGAATTCCAATGGTTGCCCAAAGAAAGCCAAACAAAATTGTATAAAGAAATAACCTGTTGCTTTTAATATTTTGGTAATCAGCATGAGGTTAAAACCTGGGTAGATTTATGATTATTAGTATATTTTCCAGTCATAGACTTCAAAGATAAAACTGTTCAAAATGTATTTATTTGATATTTCAATAAAGTCTTCAAGGGAACCTTAAAATCCTTCACAGATCTCCTGAAAATTGTGGTAGATTAAAAAAAAATTGTATTGTTTGTGATATTGAAGAACCATTCCAGGACCTCATGCATGTATTGCATTAGCAATAAATACCCTCAGTCCTGCATGGTGCAGATTTTGAAAGGTATTATAGAAGTTCAGATTTCTTGTCCCTTTTTAAAGCTCACATTTATTCCTACTCCTACCATAGAGTTGTTCTGATCTCTAAGATGTAAGAGTTCTTGCTAGCCATGTCATTTATCGGACCCTACATAATCTTTTCCAACTTTGTAGTGTAGGGGAAAACAAATACTTTTCTTTTCCATTTTAGTTTCATGGCTGAAGCGTGTACAGCAAAAGGAGATAGTGTAACAAATTAGTAACAAAAGAAAAACATATATATTTTAATTAGGGTATGTTTTACGTGACTTGGGAGCTTTTAAAAGGAAGAAATACAAGCACTGTTGGCTCATGCCTATAATCCTAACTGGAGCTTCAGACCCGTCTGAGGAATGCAGTTCAAAGCCAGTTTATACAAGAAAGTCCATGAGTCTCTTACTCCAATTACTGTACTCACCAAATGTGCTGGGAGGAGACCTGGGGCTCAGTGGTAGGGGCTTAGCCTTGAGCACAAAAGGTCAGAGACAGTGTCCCAGCTGAGTTCAAGCCCCAGGACTGTCACACACACACACACACACACACACACACACACACACACACACACACACGGCAATGTAGACCCAAAGCACCCAATGCCTACAAAGGTTCATCTGCTCCACAAAGGCTTGGTGAGCACACTGTGGCACGTTTGGGAAATAGTTGGAATTTTAGGAGGTGTGGCCTAGCGGGAGGAAGTTAGGTCACTGGGGTTTGGCTTTCAAGAGAGCATTAGAACCCTACTATCATTCTTTTTTCTTTTGCTGCCCAGATGTGATGAAGTGAGCAATGATTTTTCCACCATGTGCTTCCAGTTACAATGTTCTGCCTTGCCACATATCCAATGGATTGCGGCCTGATAACACAAGTCAAAAATAAACTTTATTTTAAAATTGCTTATCTACATATTTTTGTCAAAGTGAACTGTTAACTAATAGTATTTTGAGCCACTGGTACAGGCACAGGGACAGGCAGGAAACAAGGCATGTTGCAAGAATATAAGTAAAAACAATGTGTTGGAGAAATGGTCCTCATAGAGATTGAACTGGTACATTAAACAGAGTGAAGGGGAAAGAGGAGAAGAGTGAAACGTGACAGAAATAGGAGCAGCACAAACGCTAATTGCAAAGAACTTAGATCTGTACCACCTCCTCTGAATCTCCTTTTTGATCCTCTGGTTGCTAGGTGTGAGAAAGTTACATGTCCATGCTTTTATTCTTTCAAAAAAATGTGACTGATAATGGTACACAGTATGTTGCAATGGAAATAAATAGTATTTGTAAAACAATAAAACCAGAGTATAGCTCTTGTTAAGAACCATGCAATTGTGCATTCAACCAATAACTTAATCAATAGCATCCTTAAAAGTAGATTAAAGTAGTACTGATGTTTTGGACCTCAATAATAGCATGAGAATGAGATGTTGGACAGTTGTTACTGACTGGAGAAGAAAGGGTCACTTGTTTAACCATTTTTTTGAGGTAATGAAATTTGGTTTGCCATCCATTTATCTGACAAAGTTACATGGGTTTCTAAAGCTTTGCCTTTCCTAAGGTTTACTTACATTTTATGACTGAGGCAGGTAACTGGATGGCTGTCCATCCCTCTGGTCCTCCTAGTCTCCTTTTTCCATAGCAGGGGAACAATCGAAAACGTTTCAAGTCATATTGTTTACGAATAGTTTTGTGAGCCAAAAGCATTGTAAAAGTTTAAAAAATACACTTTATTTCTTTTTTCTTTGTAAATATATTTTTATTTTATGTAGTTATACAAAGGAGTTGCCATTCAACAGAGCAGTTTATAAATACCGTGCATCTTGATCGTCACTCCTTTCAACATTCTTACCCACTCCTCTCACCCCACCCCTTCTCTCATTTTTCTTAAATTTTAGGTTATGTATTGAATTTTTTGCCATTTTTAATTTTTTTTTATTCTATTGTCAAAGTGATGTACAGAGAGATTACAGTTTCATACGTTAGGCCTTGAGTACATTTCTTGTACAGTTTGTTACCTCCTCCCTCATTCCCCCCTCCCCCCTCTCCCCTCATGAGTTGTTCAGTTGGTTTACACCAAATGGTTTTGCCAGTATTGCTCTTGGAGTCGTTTGTCTTTTTATCCTTTGTCTCTCGATTTTGGTATTCCCTTTCCCTTCCCTAGTTCTAATACCAGTATATACAGTATCCAGGGTACTTAGATAAGATACAGTCAGTGGCGCAATCAGTTAGCACGCTGTACTTATAAGAATTTACTTTCATAGCTAAAAGAAAATAACTACAGGTAATGTAAGATATAAAACTGTGTAGTTACCATCTTTCCAGTTAATGTAGATATAAAACTATGTAGTTACTATCTTTCCAGGAATATTGCTTGGTAAATTAATTAATTATGATTTTTGGATGGATAAGATTCAGAAATTAGCAATACATTTTTGTTACGCTAAACCAAAGCACATATAATGATTTAGTGTCTAATCAACTGGGTAAAGGGACTGTTTGACAAGCTGAATTGCCAAAGTCAGTTCTTAAGTCTGAGGATGCTTGGGAGCTGAGCTTGCTAATCATTTGCATCCCTCTGCCTGCTAAGGAGGGTGTGTGCAAGGCACAAAGTGCCAACTACAGGGCCTGTGGAATCTCTATGACAGAGATAGGGAATTGTTTGTGACTCATATAGCATAGCTTGGGGTTCAGTTTCAACATTATTTAAATCTCTTAATTGGATAATATGTGCTATTACTTTGATTCATTATGAAAAATACAGAAATTATAAGGTAAAGATTGACTAAAAAGCCATTTCTTGGAAGCTCTCAATGTACTTAAAATTGCAAAAAGCTCCTGAATTTGAAAATTAAATGATATTAAGTCAGAGCTGAAATATTTATTTTCTAGTTAAAATTTTAAAGCAAACTATTCCCTATGGTAAATAAAAACTATGAAGATCAAGTAAGATAATATACATAGAAACATGCCAATCCAAAAGTCGCTTTTAAATGATAGATTTTTTTTTCCTAGTGTTTTACAATACTACTACTTTGTGGCTTATTTTTAATCAACACATGATAGCAATTCTGATAATAAATATTCAAAGTTATATCTAACAAGAAACTAAAAATGGCTCAATGTCATCTTTGTTTTTGAAATATCATATAAGCTTATTCATTATTCACTTTCAAAATCAAAGATTCTGTAGAAATAGAATAGTAAAGTTTTAAAATGTGGTTTTGTTTAATTGCAAATTGTCTGTCACTGGATTTGCTATGTCTCCATTTCTGAAAGTGAAAAGGAAATTTTAACTCTTCTATATCAAGCTCATCAATACTTCATATTTTCATGCTTTTTACACTGCAAGTAATGTATAAAGTAATATAAGTAATTTTTAGATGATAGTCTATTCAAATGCAATTATAATGAGATTTCCTTTGTATTTTTTATAGTTTATAGATTCCTACAGTTTAATCTTTTCATGGTTTTCTAAGTCAATAGAGAGATAGTGAGACATGATTAGTTTACAGTTAACTTACTTTCTGAATAATGGCTACCAGATGAATTCAATCTATAACTAAAAAGTACTTTCAGTTCTGAAGTATGAATAAATATTGTCAAATACACATTTGCTATCATGTCTGAGAGTATTTATTGATACACATTACTTATTTTGATTGCTTAGATGATGATATTTTTCAGTCTCTCATTTTTATTTCGAAGTAGCATGAATCCATTCACATTCAGTCTCAATTTGATCTATACAGGCTGTGTCCATAGACTTTATGTTGTGAACACCATATGCAACATATTTCAACAAATATTTCACACCAGAAGTGAATTGTAAGCATGTAAAATTTTTGTGAACTGGGCTGTAAAATATCAGAAGCAATACACTCTATGTAAGTTGACAGCTGATATCTGATCTGAAAATAGTGTATTTTCCTTCAAATGTCGGTCTCCTGTCACTTTGCATTGCATTGATATAAACAGCTATACAAGAGGAAAATTACTGTGAAAAATAAAATCATTTTCTTATGAATGCAATAGCTAAAAAGAACACCAAGAAAACAAAAAATCAGAGCTACTTTTACATTTTTAATATCTGAAATCCTGCCTGCCTCTAAGAATGTGATAATCCATTTGTATAATGTTGTATTATTCTCCTATGACTGCTGTAACAAATTGCCACAAATTTAGCGGCACATACACTTATTGTATTGCCCAACCGGAGGTCAGCAATCCAAAAAGGGTTCACCAGGCTAAAATTCTGGATGTGATAGGGTAATATAGTATCTATAGACAGAAAATTATTTGTTCTTTGTGCCTGGATTCTAACACATAGCTCGCCAAATACTTGGAATGTCCGCAGAGGAGATACCTCTTGGCTGATGAGCTCCAGGTAGCTTCTAACTGGAAGCTGGTCAAAAAACATTCAGACCTTCAGCTTCAATTCCTCAAGGAAGAGGCTGGAGACTGAGTTAAATAATCAATGGCAGTTGTTTAATTAGTCATGTCTGTGGAATGAAACTCACAGAAAGGCTCCAAAATGAGGAAGCTCTGGGTTGGTAAACAGGTGATGCTGAGATGGTGAGTGTGGAGTGGAAGGGCCCGGCCTCCCCATCTTCCCCTATGCATGTCTTCTCCGTGACTCTTCTTATATAGTGCTCTTTATTATGAACCGATGATCGTCATTCAAGTATTTAGGTAAATTTTATGAGTCCTAGTGAATTAATGGACTTGAGAGGTGAGATCATGAGAATACCGAATTTGTGGTTAGCCATTAAAATGTGGGTAACCTGAACACCTCATGTGAAGCTGTCCTTAGTAATGGAGAATAAATTGTGAAATTAGCCCTTGAGCTGTGGGATCACAGTATTGTTGGAGTTGGTGCCATCCATTTGGTGTCAGAGTTGAAGAATTAGCTCTGTGATAGACATCAGGAATTGAGGTACAGATGAATGAATTTCTGGGGAAGTCTGTTTTCCTACCTTTTCCAGTTTCGAGTATTTTCTGTCTCGTCTTCCTTGGAGCATGGCCTCTTTCCTCTGCAATCCCCCCAAGTTGGTTGAAGCTATCTCATATCTCTTACTCTGATTGATTCTTCCCTCTTGTGCACGTCCAAAGGTTTTTCTAGGATTAACTTGAATATGTAGGACAATTCAGTGTAATATTTTCATTTTAAGACCAACTAATTTGAAATCTAATCCTTTCTATAATCTTAATTTGCTCTGCTGCACAAAATAACATTCTCTGTTAAGGGAAAATTAGAATGTGGATATATTTTGAGGTGATTACTATTCTGGATGTCACTAGTGGTGACAACTAGAAAAAATAACCTGGTCTCCTGTAACCTAGAGATTTAATGTCTAACATAAATATGAGATTATATAAATTATTTTGTGGTACCGCATTTGAGTATCAAATGATTACTCAAGTATGTGAAAAGAGAGGAGCAGCTAACTAAGCCTTCAGAACCTGTGGCTTCTAGGTAGGACTTTTGTTCTTACCTAGTAACCTTGAACAAACAAGTCAGTAGTGGGTTTCATGAGATTATAAGTAATAATTTAAAAGCTGTTGAGAAAAGTGAATGGTCTATGTGTTGATTCACAGGAAATCACATAGTGCTATTCAAAAGTTGTGGTAAAGGAATCAACTATTGGCCTGCGGTGATAAACTGTTACTTATTGTGAAACACTAACTACTTAGAAGGCTAAGATCTGAGGATCAAGGTTTGGAGACAGCTAAAGGAAGGAAAAGCCATGACACTCTTATTTCCAAATAACACCCGAAAATACCAAAAATGGAACTGTGGTTCAAGTGGTAGAGCACTAACCTTGAGCGCAAAAGCTCAGAGACAAGGCTTGGGGCCCTGAATGGAAGCTCCAAGACTGCCACAAGAAATAAGGAAAGAGAGAATGAGAGAAAGAACAAAAGAAAGAAAGAAAGAGAGAGAGAGAGAGAAAGAAAGAAAGAAAGAAGGAAGGAAGGAAGGAAGGAAGGAAGGAAGGAAGGAAGGAAGGAAGGAAGGAAAAATGGGCCTTATAGCATAAATAATGTTAACAAAATAAGCAATGGATCCTCAGAACTAACCTGCAAAAAATGAATGGTTAATGAATATTAAAAAGGAAATTTGATATCTTTGTGCTGTAGTGATCATTGGAAGAAAGAAAGTAGTAGTATTTTCTTTCTCATAGATAATTAAATATTTTGGAATTCATTTGAAAACTAACAAAAGTAGGCCCTTACTGTTACATTTCCAGTGCTCAACAATATTTTTATCTTTTTCAAAATGTTTTTGGCTTTCTAGGAATGCTTTTCTAAATAAAACCTGTTTCTCAGCCTTTCTATTACTAATAATATATTAGACAGAGACATTGATGAATTGATAGACCTGATTGGTTCTGTTTCTTTGGAGATTCCTAACTTGTAGAACCCAGTTGTATACACAAGACTTGTGGACTTTCATGCACTTGTGTCCTCAACATGTGTATATGTCTCTTACTGATAGGTATTTAGGAATAGATTTTCAAAATATGTATATATTTTATTTTAACAGGGGTGTCTGTTGTTGTCAAAATATGATGTTAACTAAAAATTACATGTATGAGATTCATACATGATGGATGACTATATCATAATTTAATACTATCTTAGTAATATCATCTAGTAGTTCTACCACTAGTGCGGTTGGGGTTAGAATTACTATGAATTTAAAATTAAATGTGGGACAAGTAAATCTTTTGTCTGATGAGTACTACAATCCAGGCACCTGGCATAGTTCTATGCAGGTGGAGATTTTCTTTTTATTCTTATTTTATTTTTTCTGTTTCTCTCTCTTACCCTCTCTCTGTTTTGCTCTCCCTTCCTTCCTTCCTTCCTTCCTTCCTTCCTTCCTTCCTTCCTTCCTTCCCTCCTTCCTTCCTTCCTTCCTTCTTTCCTTCCTTCCTCCCTTCCTCCCTCCCTCCCTCCCTACCTCCCTCCCTTCCTTCCTTCCTTCCTTCCTTCCTTCCTTCCTTCCTTCCTTCCTTCCCTCCTTCCTTCCTTCCTTCCCTCCTTCCTTCCTTCCTTCTTTCCTTCCTCCCTCCCACCCTCCCTCCCTCCCTCCCTCCCTCCCTTCCTTCTTTCCTTCCTTCCTTCCTTCCTTCTTCCTTCCTTCCTTCCTTCCTTCCTTCCTTCCTTCCTTCCTTCCTTCCTTCCTTCCTTCCCTTTCTTCCTTTACATGGTCACTATGCAACCCCAGCTGATATTGAACTCAAAATCTTCATATCATTTTCCTGAATACCAGGATTATAGACAAGCACTACCAAGCCTAGCTAGATTTCTCTTTACTTTTCTTTATTAACATTCCTGCTTTCCTCCATAGGACTCTCATACATCTGTAGGATCATTCTTCAATCGTAGATAGATTCAACTGGTATTGTCATATTTTGTTCAGTTTTCTTACAGTATAGCATAAGTAATAAAGTATACATAAAATGCATGCAATGCCTAACAAATATGTAAACCAAAAACCAAAGTCAAGGAAAGCTTCAAAAATCTTCCCATGTCCCATTTCTAGAATAACTCTGTAAATGCTTAAAACGTTCTTCCCCAGGTATAAAAAAGGGGAATAGAGAGAGCTGGATAAATGATATGGGGATCTAGTCAGATAGATCAACTTCTAATGTCTATATCACAGTTAAAAAATAGCTGTAGTCTACCTTATTGGGAATAATTAGTACAGGTTTAGGCAAGTCATAGCAGAGCATCACAAGGCCCAATAGCTATACCCTTATGAACACATAAGATGATGCTAAGTGAACTGAACTCCATGTTATGGAAACAATTGTTATATCACAGTTGTAACTACTTTCAACGTCCCATGTGTATCTGTAGCTTCTATTATTGATGATGTTCTTGTATCACCTTCCTGTGGTTGTACCTACACTATCTCTGTAATCTTATCTGAGTATATTGGAAACCGTGTATATTGGTATTGGAAGTAGGAAATTGAAAGGGAATACCAAATTTGACAGACACAGGGTAAAAAAAGACAACTACAAAAGCAATACTTGCAAAACTGTTTGGTGTAAGTGAACTGAACACCTCCGGGGTGGGGGGGGGGGAAGGGAAAGGGGGAGGAGGGAGGGGGGTATGAGGGACAAGGTAACAAACAGTACAAGAAATGTATCCAATGCCTAACGTATGAAACTGTAACCTCTCTGTACAACAGTTTGATAATAAAAATTTGAAAAAAAATAGCTGTAGTTGATAACCGTTAATGGAATATTTCTAAAGAGCTATAAGAGATAATTTTGAATGTTCCCAACACAAAAAATGTTAAATGCCTGAGGTAAAACGTATCATTACAATGATCACTATATATTATACATATAACTGAGAGGTCACACTAACTTCATGGGACAATTAGTGTACCACAATTAAAATAAAAACATACTAAAACAATTTTTCTATTATTTATTTATTTATTTCTTTGGCCAGTTGTGGGGTTTGAACTCAGGGCTTGAGCACTGTCCCTGGCTTCTTTTTGCTCAAGGCTAGTACTCTGCCACTACTTCTGGCCATTTTCTATATATGCGGTGCTGAGGAATTGAACCCAGGGCTTCATGTATATGAGGCAAGCACTCTTGCCTCTAGGCCATATCCCCAGCCCCACTAAAACTATTTTTAAAAATCCTCCATACTCAGATACCCACTATCCTAATGTTTCTGATTGCTACTTCTGTATTTCCCTTGACTGTTTTACATTGTAGTTAGATATATTTATAAACAATACAATATAGATTTGTCCAGCATTTTAAAATGTTTATAGTAATAGAATGCTATCTCCCTTGGTACCTCATTATTCTGCTCAAAATTATGTTTCTGAGATTTATACACATTATATGAGTATGCCATGATCTTTCCCTATTTCACTATACCCACGTAGTGAGTACTTTTGTGTGATACTCTGGATATGGAATTGTACCTAATTATTTAATTAAGCATTCAACTAGCTGTTAATTGGAAGGTATTTTGTAGAAGTGATAGTTGAGATTTACATTTACACTTACATAAACTTGCTTACTGTTGCTAATGTAGGTAGGACCACCTCAAACAGAGAGAAATTCCAGGATCTTTTTCTGTGGCACACTGGGGCTGTTACAACCCAGTCTTATAAAAAAACAAAAGCAAAACCCTATCCAATTTAATAAATTTGTGTCTTATTGTGCCTGTGAATGTGTCTCCAGGATGTACATGTTGTACTAGAACTTTCTGGATCTGCATACTTTTTATTTTATATGGGACACACATTATTTTCAAAAAAATGCTTTAGTATACATTTTCAGGACATGTGAACTCAAGATTGCTCCACTTTCTCACCAACACATAATGTGGCCACTTTATGAGTAATATTCCACTTTAGTTCCCTGACTATGCAGTGTATCTCACTGTGATTTGAATTTTTATTTACTGATGAAGAAAAGTATTTACTCACTTTTTATATATTTAAAAGCCATTTACAAACCCACATTTGTAAAGTCTTTCATTTTAAAATCTGTACGTGTTTGTAGTCAAAAGTGTATTGTGGGGCTGGGAGTATGGCCTAGTGGCAAGAACGCTTGCCTCCTACACATGAAGCTCTTGGTTCAATTCCCCAGCACCACATGTATGGAAAACGGCCAGAAGGGGCGCTGTGGCTCAGGTGGCAGAGTGCTAGCCTTGAGCAGGAAGAAGCCAGGGATGGTGCTCAGGCCCTGAGTCCAAGGCCCAGGACTGGCCAAAAAAAAAAAAAAGGTGCATTGTGGACAAGGTAACAAACAGTACAAGAAATGTATCCAATGCCTAATGTATGAAACTGTAACCTCTCTGTACATCAGTTTGATAATAAAAATTTGAAAAAAAAAAACAAAAAAAAACCCAAAAAAAACAAAAAAAGTGTATTGTGTATTGATTCTAATGCTATATTTCAAATGTCTTCTTCCTTCTCTAGTTTTTTATTTTTTGCACAATTTTATATCTTACAGAAAACTATATTTTTCTTTACTATTGTCATACTGGAACAGCTCAGGAAATCATTTTGACCTTAAATTCTTAAGTAAGCAATTTTATACTACCTTTAAAATTATTTCCAGTTATCCTTCCATCATTAGGTTCTAATCCCTCTGTAATGGATTGTTTTATGTATGGTGAAGTATGAGAGTAACATTCTAATGTTCTAAGTGCTGGTCAGTTGCTGAGTACTACTTATTAGAAAGAACAATTTCATTGATCGGCAATCCCGTTCTGTCATTTGTCAAAGTCCTATAAGTAGGTGAATCAGTATATCTCTTCTCTGTTATTTTCTGATGATCTGTTTTCTACCTCGACTTCAATTCTATAATGAATAAATGAATAGAACTTATAATATGTCCATATATCTTGGAAGTGAATTTCATAGGCTGATTTTCTCCAAGTATTCTGCTTACTAATCTTTTGTGTTGATTTCAAAATTAACTATCAGGGCTGGGAATATGGCCTAGTGGTAGAGTGCTTGCCTTGCCTACATGAAGCCCTGGGTTTGATTCCTCAGTACGACGTATATAGAAAAAAGCCAGAAGTGGTGCTATGGCAGAAGTGGAGGATTGCTACCCTTGAGCAAAAAGAAGCCAGGGACAGTCCTCAGGCCCTGAGTTCAAGCCCCAGGACTAGCAAAAAATAATTTAACTATCTAAGGTCCCGCAATGAAAGCCAAGAAGTTACTATTGAATATACAGATATGTTTGAAAGGAATTGTCATCCTAATAAGTTATTCCTGTATCTATGAATATAATCTCATTTAATTTATTTAAATTTGTTTTTTAATAATCTTTTTTATTAATTAATTAATTTATTGTCAAAGTGATGTACAGAGGGGTAAAGTTTCATACATAAGATAGCGAGTACATTTCTTATTAAACTAGTTTCCTCCTCCCCCATTTTTCTCCCATCTGGGTTCCACAACTGCCACCCCCACCCTGAGGTGTAAGGTTGGTTTACAGCATATTGTCTTATAAGTATTGCTGTTGCATTGCTTCTCCTTTTACCCTTTGTCTCTCCATTTTTATGTTCCCCTTCCCTTCCCTAGTTCCAATAAACATATAGACAATACTTGGGGTATGAAAACCAGTTATAGTGACATGAGGGATAAAACCATGAGAAAGACAAAAGAAAATGTCATCATTTTATGTGGTCTGTTGAAAATAACAACAATAATAACCCACTTATTTTCACAATTTGGAGTTCATTTCCCTTAGCATCATCTTATGTGTTCATATATACAAGTTATTGAGCTATTGTGATCTTCTGCTAGGACTATCCTAGGCATGTATGAATTATTACCAATGAGGGAAACCATAGAGTATATATTTCTTTATGTCTGGCTCACTTCACTTAGTATGACTTTTTTCCATCTCCTTATGAATGAGGCAATGTCATTCTTTCTCCTGGAAGCATAGAATTCCATTGTATATATGTGCCACAGTTTTTTGATCCATTAATTTACTGAGGGGCATCTGGGTTGGTTCCATATTTTAGAGATGGTAAATTGTGCTGCAATGAACAGAGTTGTGCTGGTAGCTTTAGTGTGTTCTCACTTACAATCCTTTGGGTAAATGCCCCAGGATTGCTGGGTCATATGGAAGCTCTCTGTTTAGCCTTTTGAGGAAATTTCACATTGTTTTCCAAAGTGGTTGAACAAGTTCACCTCCAACCAACAGTGTAGTAGAGTCTTTGGCCCCATCCCTGCCAGCATCTGTTGTTATTAATTTTCTTGACAATGAGCATTCTTACTGGGGTGAGGTGGAATCTCAACGTTGTTTTGATTTACATTTATTTTATGGCCAGTGATGTTGAGTACTTCCTCATGTGTCTCTTGGCCATTTTCATTTCCTCTTCAGAGATGTCTCTTTAGTTACTTAGTCCATTTATTAAGGGGGCACTTGGTTCTTTGCAGATTTGTTATGGAAGATCTTGATTTTTTTTAGTTCTATGTATATTTTAGATATGAGGTCCTTGTCTGTTGGATGAGTAGTGAAGATTTTCTCCCAATCTGAGGTCTTTCTATTCATCTTGCAAGTTATGTCCTTTGCAGTGCAGAAGCTCTTCAGTTTGATGCAATCCCATTTGTCCAAACTTTCTTTCATTTGTTGTGTTTCTGGGCCTTTATTAAGAAAGTTTCTACCTGTGCCAAAGAGCCCAAGTATTTCTCATATTTCTTCCTGCAGTGTTTTTGGGGTATCTGCTTTTACCTTGAGGTCTTGATCCATTTGGAATTGATTCTGGTGAGGATTACATTTAAGGATTTAGATTTAGTTTGTTATAGGTGTTTAACCAATTTTGCAAACACCATTTGTTGAAGAGGCTTTCTTTCTTCCATACTATTTTTTTTAGCTCCTTTATCAAAGATTAAGTGTCCATAGGTCCGTTTTTATTATTATAGCTCTGTAATACAGTTTGAAGTTTGGTATTGATATTCCTCCATCATTGTTCTTCCTGCTTAGGATTGTTTTATGCTATTTGGGGTCTTTTATTGTTCCATATGAATTTTTGCATTGTTGGGATACTGATAGGTATTGCATTGAATTTGTATAGTTTTGGCAGTGTGGCCATTTTCATGATGTTAATCCTCCCAGTCCAGGAGCATGGGAGGTTTTTCCATTTCTTTAGTTCTTTTTAATTTCCTTTTCAGGTTTTTAAAATTTTCATCATAACGGTCTTTCATTTCTTTGGTTAAGGTTTTTCCTAGGTATTTTATTTTTTCAAAACAATCTTTTACTGAGCAAAGTCACAACTTACAAATACTTGAAATTCACCCAGTTTTGCTCGGAGCTTTAAAGGTAACATTGAAGAATATGGTCCTGGTCACTGGTCATTAAATCAAGAGACCTGTATTTTCTTCTTTTTTAATTTCCTCTTTCTTTCATTTTTTTCTCCCTTTGTTTCTTTACCTTTCAGGCTCTTTCAATCTGTGTTTTTCATAGCTCATGATAAGCATGTGCTCTATCATTGGGGTGTATGTACCTCAAGAATCAAAATAGAGCTGTTGTAGAAAAAAATGTCTGAGTATCAAACTTTCCTGGGAAGTTTAGTTGTGGTGTTCAACATATGTAATCTCGGCTGCTTGGGAGACAAGTGCAGGAGGATCAAGAGTGGGAGGCCATCTCAAGGCAGAACTAGGGAGCTAACATTTCAAAAAGAAACTAGAAACAAAAAGCCTCTGGAGAATAGCTCACATGGTAAATCATTTGCCTAGCCTTGATGAGGCCTTGGGTTCAATCTCCAATGCTAGAAAACATAACAATTAAGTTAGACAGTAACTAAAGATGCAAATCAACAAATAAAATAAACAAAAAAGAACCCCTTGACATTTAGGCAGAGTGAATATGTCAAGTTAAGTACAATATACAAAAACCATACAATTCTTAGGACAGGAGTGACCTAAGTAGTTTACACCAAATAGAATTGTAATACAAGTATAAAGGCACAAAATGATTGTAAATATTAAGAAATTTTGGAAATGCCGTTTTAGGATCTTCTTCTGAGGAATCTGCTAGAGGCAAACTGTCATATAAACGAAAGATAACTGAAATCTTCTAGGAATAGTATTGGCAGTGAGTATTTATGCTGTTCAAATGCAGAAGCACGACCAACACAAAAGTGGTAGATATGGTATAAAGTCATATGAAGGATATTTGATACTACAACAGAAAATGGACAATCACCAGTGGCTCACACTTGTAATTGGAACTACTCAGGATGCTGAGCTATGAAGATCACAATTTGAAGCCTGCTCAGGCTGGAAATTCCATGAGACTATTATCTCCAGTAGTGGAGATATAGCACAAGAGGTAGGACACTAGCCTTGAGCAAAAACTTGATGGACAGTACCAGGTCCCTAGTTCAAGCCCCAGACCTGACACTGACACAAACAAACAAAAACAGAAAATGTAATTGTTATGATCAAGTACTTACTATTATATGAAAAGTCAATTTACCTTTCAAATAAACACATACAAATGGCCAAATGCACATATTAAAATGGACTATATTGATCAAAATATAAAACTATATGCAATACGTTTAAACGGAGGTGTAAAACAAATTAAAAGCTAACTGAAAATTAAAGATTGAACTATGATAACTGAATGAACAAATTCAACTAAAATAAAGCAGAGATTATAATACCAGCATGGGAATGATGGATGCAATTTAAAAACTATAAGGAGAAGACAATAGTAACTGTAACCCATTTGTACATCATCTTGACAATAAATTCAAATTTAAAATATTACACTAATAATAGCAAGAAAAGTGGAAGGCACAATGAATATGCAAAAATAAATATTTCTTCAACACAAAAATTACTGTCAGTATTAACAAAGCAGAAATTATAGGTCTCAAGGATAAATAAAAACACAATGAAGTAAGTTTTTGTTGTTAATTAACTATCTCCTGCTATGATATGTCAAGGATAAAATAAATGGGACAGAACATCTAATAAAAATAAAAGCCAATAATATCGAATTTAGTAAAGCAGATCTAAAATCACTGTAAATCTCTCTCTGTCCAAAATTTTGTCAAAATAGGTATTCATAGCAGATTCCCTAGGATCTATGAATACTATATCCAGAAAATGCTTCTTCCCAGATATAACTATTTGAAGTATATTGGTATGATATCACCCTAGCTTATCTAGGAAGGCCCATGCCCTTATTTTTTTTTAAAGGCAGAGTGGTATTTGAAGGGGACAGAAGAGGACATGATGCACTCACAGAGAGACAGAGGAAATACAAAGATGAAGATGGAGATTAGATCAATAAAGCTGCAAGTCAAGGGGCACAAAGGACTGCAGCTACGTTCAAGATTATACATTTCTTTTGCTTTAAGCCACAAAGTTTGTTGTAATTTGGCGCAGAGATGCATTTAGAAGCTAGAGTTCTTACATAGGAAAATATAGACATATATTTTTTATAAAAATAGATTATGGAGTCACCAAGAAATCTGAATGTATAACAGTTTTTAGAAAGTAAATATAGATCTTAAAAAAGACAGGTTGCCAACCTTCTTGAGGTGAATAGTAACATTATCTATTCTTACATATCATTTTGCCCCTTCTTATCAAAAAGGATGATGGAAATTCTGTTGCCTCTTCCATCCTTTCCCTACTCATCTTTACAACTCCAATTGTCTGAAGCATAACTCTAACCATCTCTCACCTGGGTGTGCTGTCCAGAGGTCTCAGTTGTCTTCAGCCTTTAGATGCAAGGACAAGAGATTGGAATCTATGTGGAAAAAGACTTTTTAATGTCTTGCTGGTTTAGTTCATTGATTCTGTAGCCCACCTCTCAAAGATTATATATTGTATGAGCAATTCCTTTACCATGTCTTTCTCTTTCAAGTTAATCTTAGAACTGTATTTCCTTTCAAATAATGTGCAGCAAACAAGAGTTCTACTGCTCTTCAGAGACCTAAAGGACAAGTACAAATCACCTAAGAGCTATGGCAAAAAATGGAGTGGGCTGCTGCATGGATAACTGAAATCACACGAGGAAAGGAAAATGAAGTGAACCTATTCTTGAAAAGATATGACCAAGAACATTTCAACTTCATAAAAGGCAAAGACACATTGTTGAGAACTTCAGGAGGCCTGTGTGCATGGCTTAGAGCATTTGACTGGCATGCCCAGAGCCTTGGGCCACGCATGGATAAAGCATTTAAAAACCTAATAAATTTAAATGAGACAGCAAAAATAGGAGTCAAATTACTATAATTAACCCTAAAAGCTACCCACAAATGAAGCCAGTGTTTATTTTTACTCACTTTAAGTGAGCTCAAAATGATGAATTCCAGTATTAATGGAACTGTTGTGTATTTTATTATGTTGGTGGTACATATACCTATATTTTTTTAATTCATGAAATCATATGTAATAACATTTTTTTGATTTGATAAAACAAAATAAAATATGGATAACTAAGTTAAAATAAAATATTGACTACTGAGTCCAAACAAAATAATTGGCTATATATTGTGAGAATTGTAAGTAGAAGTGAAATTCATGAAATCATGAAAAAAAGCAATGCTTATAAACAGGTTGATCAACGTTGAAATGGGATATAAGAGGATAATATACTTTTATTCAATTTTATTGTAAATCTAAAACTGCTCTATGTATTTTATATTTAATTTATGTATAGTTAATGTATAGTTTCTGTACATTAAGAACACTTATGGATAAGACAAATTAGAAATTTTCTCTTAAAATATCAATGTATATAAAGTGATATAATGCTTATCAAAGTTATTATGTAATAAATTAAAAAGATTGGATTTTTTTGCTATTTACTTTGGAGATAGAGAAATGTAGCTCTTTCTGACTGAGATGGCTTCTAACAATGTTTCATCTATCAGATTTCAACATTCAGATTACATATATGCGTTACGGTAACCCAACTTCTGCTAATCCTCTTTTTAAAAAAGAAACAAACAAATACTCCAGTAGTAAAGACTGAATGGAATCAAAATATACTTGATTACTCAAAAATAAGGCAAGTAAACAAAAAAGGAAGAATAAAGAAACAATTGAATGAGTGGAAAACAAGCAGGTAGTAGATGTAAGTGCAACTATATCAGTGAATGCCAGAAATACAAATACTTAGAACACTTCAATAAATGTAAAGACATTTTCAGATTGAATATAAAAGTAAGAATCCCGTATTATGCCTAGATAAAGCCCACTTAAGAAAATCAGGAAATTTACATTAAAATTAAATCTTTGGAAATATATGTAACATGCAACTACTAAACAAAACAGGGATAACTGGGTATATAGAAGTACATCTTAGAACAAGAGAAACAACAGGGATAAAGCAGATTATTACAGAATTTAAACTATAAATAAGTGCATTAATTGAAAGAAAACACAAATAATATCAGCAAGACACAGAAATACCTGAGCATCATCATTGATCAGCTGGCTTTTATGAGTATTTATAGATATAATTATACCATAAACATATCCCTTCCAACTGCATACACAGTGCTCACCAGGTAGACAATATTCTAGGTCAATCTCAATCCAATTAAAATTACATGAAATATATTCACTCACTACATTAAAGTAAGATATCTGGAAAAGTCTTCAGGTACTAACAACCTCTGCAAGATTAAATTAAATAAGTGGAAATCACACACTTTTAAATAACCCATAGGGGAAGAGAAAAACTTCCGAATTATTGGTTAAAATGTGTGGTTAACTCATACAAATATGAACATATGATGTAATAAAATTTTAAAGACTTAGTTAAAACAGTGATTAGAAAAAAAGTATACTAACTGCTTATTTCTAGTCAACTATTCATGCTTTGATTTTTTTTTTTCACCATTCTGGGGTTTGAAGTCTTGGCCTCATACTTGCTTTGCAGGTGCTCTACCCCTGCACATCTCTAGTCCTTTCTACTTTAACTGTTTCTCAAGTCAGCCTCATGGCTTCAACACGTGTCTTTCACAGACATGTGTTAACGTACCCATTCTCCCTTTAAAAATATCTTATAAAAAAGAAAATTAAACACAAGGAAAAGTAAATGCAGCAAATAAGAGAATTAACTGGTTATGAAGGAGGCAGAAAACTAATAAACAAAAATCACAGGGACCAAAATCCTTTGAAAACACAAGTAAACTGATAATGACTCAAATTAGAAAGAGAACAACAACTAAGAAAAGCAAAGTAAGGTAATATCATTTAGAACAATGAATTGGACCAGTTAAAGGAAAAAGAATATTTTTTGAAATATACTAACTACGAACTTTTTTCCAAGTTAAGAAAGTTAACCTGAATTATCTTGAATAATTCCAATTATTAAAAAAACCCGAATATACCTTGAAGAATATCCATTGAAGAAACCAAATTGATAGTTGCAATAATTAAGCCTTTAAAGGCTGTGTTAATACACAGATGGCTGTATATGTGAACTCTAATAACTAGGTAAAATACAAGTTTTATAAGTCACTTCTAGAAGTAAAAAAGAGGAAAAACCTAAACTCATTATTTCAAGACAGCATTATTGTCACAGCACATGATCATCTAAGAAAAACAAATATCTTAAAACAGAGTCATTCTTATAAACACAGAAAACTACAGTGTAATTTCCCTTTTGAACAAAGGGAAAAAAATCCTTGTCAAAATGTTAACAGACTCAGTTTATGCTCATGCATAACATTTCACAAGTTGAGACTTTGTTTTTTCTTAGCATGTTCACTGCACACTGCTACAACTACCTACAAATGGAGACTGAGTTATGTGAAAGCATTTTCTTCGGTTGTTGCAATGATAATATGCCTATTTTGTGTTTTTAGGCTGTTAACCTAGTTAATTAGAATGATTGATTGCTTTGAAGCTAAAACAATCTTTTTTTGATAGTTCTTGTTTATGACATTATGAGAAGTATTATTAGTATTATTATTATTGATAATTTTTGTGCCAGTCCTAAGGCCTGAGTTCAGGGCCTAAGTCCTATTCTTGAGCTTTTGTGCTCAAGGCTAGTGCTCTATCACTTAAGGCACAGCTCTATTTCTGGCTCTTTTGATAGGTAATTAGAGGTAAGAGTCTCAGAGGCTTTCCTGCCTGGGTTGGCTTAGAACCACAATCCTCAGATCTCAGTTTCTTGAGTAGCGAGGATTATTATAGGCATGAGGTCCTATGCCCAACAACACATTGCTTTTACAAAGTACATGAAAAAAAATTAATGAAATTCTACCTCCATTTTTAATTGCAAACTGAGCAACCTTGGTTTTTTTTTTTTCAAATTTTTATTATCAAACTGATGTACAGAGAGGTTACAGTTTCATACGTTAAGCATTGGATACATTACTTGTACTGTTTGTTACCTTGTCCCTCATACCTCCCTCCCTCCTCCCTCTTTCCCTTTCCCCCCATGAGGTGTTCAGTTCACTTAGACCAAACAGTTTTGCAAGTATTGCTTTTGTAGTTGTTTTTCTTTTTTTACCCTGTGTCTCTCAGTTTTGGTATTCCCTTTCAATTTCCTAATACCAGTATACATGGTTGATTTTGAAAAAAAAAATCTCCCTTAATCTGATAAGGAAAATCTTTCAATATTTCAAGTGGCTAACATTATAATTAATACAGAAAAATAACCTCTTCCCCTTAAGATTACAAAGCAAGGGTGTTGGCCTCACTAATTATATTCCATATTATTTTAGAAATCATAAGCAGTAAATCAGAATTAAAGAAAGAATGAAAAAAGGAACAGTATATACATTGAAAAGAAGTACAATGTCTCTGTGCATGTATGACATGATTGCTTATGTAAACAGCTTAGCTGCCTATAAGACAGATACAAGAATTAATAAGTCAGGTAGCAAGTTCATTATCTCCCCCAGTTATATTTCTACTTATTAGCAATTGTCAACTGGAAACAAAAAATTTAATTAACAATATCATTAAAATAACATGAGTACAACTGGTATACTGAAGTGAAACTCATTCTATAACTCCTTAAAGAATAATAGTAATTATTATAAAAATAAAACATAAGAGAATGTGTTTTGGAATCAATGTAACAAATTGTGTGCAATAGGATTTTCTCTTGTTAGAAATTTATGTCATTCTCAATTGTATATGAACATGTACAGAACTTAAAATATAACCCCTTCTATCTCTGGGCAAAAATGTGATGGAGATCTTTTGGATTCTATTGTTTTCCAATGTACGAGAAATGGCAGAACATCTGAATGTTGTGTACAAAACTCTAAAAACATCTCCGCTTTCATCAGCTCCCTTGACATACCAGGGAGCAAAAGATGACAGGTGACATTTCATGTTCATACAGCCATGATTCTCAAATTCCACACAGTTCTCAGAAGTTTTACCAGACTCTGTTGTAGGAAAAGCAATCATCTTTCTAATTATTTCAACTTTTGTGGAAGGAGGCTTTAATGCTGGCTTTGTCATCTGACTAATGTGACAAGGGTTCAGATGAACAGGTAAGAAATTCAAATGTGCTAGATGCCAAATGAGGCAAAAGTATTTGTGGAGTCAAATCTTCTTAAATGTGAACTCTCATGAATTTCTTCTGTCCATTGTCACAGTGAGTATAGATCAAAGCATTCCATGGGGACACAGATTTTTGTGTGGATAAGGAAGAATTAGGATTCACAAGAATGTGTCCTTTACTCTCTGGTGCAATAAATCCAGGCTGTGTGTGATTGTTGGGCAGTGAGCTGACCAGTCTATTTCAAATTTCAGCACCTAGACAGAAATATTCACAATCTGGAAACATCCAGTTGTTGCCAAGTCACAGAAGAGGGAACTACCAGAAAGACATGCTCAGATTAGATGGTCCACGTCTCTTCAAAGGCTGCTGTGTCTTGAGTCCTGGGGCTTGAACTCAGGGCCTGTGCTCAGTCAATGAACCTTTTGCTCAAGACTGAAGACCTACAGTTGGACCTACAGTTCCATGCTTGGTTTTCTGGTGGTTAGTTGGAGACATGAGTCTCATGGACTTTCCTGCCCAGGCTGGCTTTGAACCACGATGAACCATGATCCTCAGATCTCAGCCTCTTGAGTAATTATGTGTAAAAGTATGAGTCTCTGGCAACCAGCTTAGATTATTCTTTACTTATCCCCATATTCCAGGATTTTAGAATTTTATTGGGTTTCACTCTGCCATATTTTACTCCTTTTTTGTACTTCTTTCCTGAAATTTTAATCACCTCCAAGAACTTTATTATTTTAAGCATTAATAAATGTTTATGCCTGAAAAAAAGAACATAAAAACAGCTTAAGAAACTTCCACAGGAAGAAAAAATTCTGCACTCTACAGTTTGCTTCTCCAACTTTGTTGCAATACATGATAAAAGGGACTATGTATCTATTATTAAGGTTACTAATCAGTTGATCTTAAATTAGGGAGCTATGTTGTAATCATTTGAGTCATTAAAATAAGATGAGGAAAGCAGAACTAGATGGAAGTAAATGTGAAGAAAAAAGTTTTCAATTGTGAATGGAGTTTGAAGACAGCAAGAGCATGTAAAATCATGAGGAACAAACAAGTTCTACTAACCAGTAAGCCTGAGAGGGGATTTTGAACCTAGGAAAGAACCTCAGCTACAATGAAATTTTAATTTTAGCACAGTGAGACTTGCAGTCAAAATCCAGCCATATATGTCAGAATTCTGACCCACAAAACTGTGAGATACTAGATAGATATCATTTTGAGTCATGAAGTTTATAGTTGTTTGTTACAGCAGTGATAGAAATTCAGTGCAGATGCCAAATTGTTTCAGTGGTGAAGAGAAAAATCTTTTCAACAGTGTCAGAAAGTTGGCTTCTACAAACAAAGGAACAAATCTTGACACCTATCTCACAGGATAAAACTGTATATAGCACTCAACGTGAATAATATGCTTAAACACGTAAGATAAAGATTTAATCTTCAGAGAGAAACATAAATATATGCATTTATATCTTAGGAAAAAATTCTCTTAAGGAATTTAAAATTCTAAATTATAGAAAAGTATTCACAGTGCCTCACCCCAATTGAAAACTTTCATTCTTCAAAGGGATTGTTTAAGAAAGTGAAAAGATTGATCATTGCCTGGGAGAAAAGATTCGAAAAATATATATCTGATAATAAATTTGAATCCATTTTAGATAGATAGTTAAGTACACATATATATGTATATATATCATATTATATATACATACATATAATATGCATATATACACAGATGTATACATATTACATGTATATGTGTAGACACATGGGTCTATGTACATATACATATATGGCATATTTTATGTTGTACTTTCATGAGGAAATAATGTGGTATCACTAATAATCCATTACAATGGCTAAAATTTAAGAGTGCCAATCCAAGGGCTCATCCTTATGCAAAACAGCCTGAACTCAGGTATAGTGATGGTAGGGATGAAAATTCAATAACAATTTTATCTTACAGCATTAATGATAAACTTACTACAGAATATATACCCATAAATAAATAAATACCCAGAAATTCCTCTGAAAAATATTAAGCAGGACAAATAAAATAATGCCTACCTAATGACCAGTACATGAATATTTCTATCATCATTGTTTATAATAGTCAAAATCTGGAGAAATTATCTAAATGTCCAATCTGTAAATGTGTGAATATAATTGGATCATACCACTTTGTGATAATCAATGGTCTGAACCTCTGACACATATAGTCACTTGGTTAAAATTCAAAGTGTCACAGTGAAAGAATTCAGTTACCAAAGCTACGTATTTTGAAAATCAATTTATATGTCATTCTGCAAACTCTACTGTGTTAGTCAGCTTCTTGTCACTGAAATGAAATATCTGAGAGAATCCACTTAGACAAAGAAAAAAGGTTTACCTTGGCTCACAGTTTGGAAGGTTCCAGTTCAGCACTCAGTTGATCCCCCTTCCCAATACTTTGAGCCTGTGAGGCAGACACCATGGCAGAATTACATGGCTGACAAAACTTTCTTGCATCAGGAACTAGGGAGCAAAGAGCAAGTGAAAGACGGGAAGCCCCACAATCCTATTGCAGGGAATGGCTCCCTTAATTTAATGTTATTTCATTTGACTATACCCCTTAAGAGGTTTTTTACCACTTTCCAGGAGCAATGTCCTAGGGACCAAATCTTTAACATATGAAAATTTGGAGGACATTCAAGATCCAAACTGTAGCACTAATTCTGTAGGAAGAAACATCAGCTCATTAGGGCCTGGGTTCTGGGGGTAACGAATAGGGCTCCAATGAAAGATAAACAGAAATTTTGGAGGATGGGAACATTCTGTCTTAACAGTGTTGGTAGCTGCTCGTCAAACCATACCATTTTAATGGAGATTTTATTATATAAATTAAACCTCAGTATCTGGACTTCAAAAGATAAATAGGATTTTAGAAGACTAGGCTGCTATGAAAAAAAATCATAAAAAGAAAACTCTTACTCTTAAAGAAGTATGATTATAGAAGCTGTTACCGAACACAATGGATATGATGATAATTGTAACACAATACTTACAGAGAATTAATTCAGTTATCTCAAAGGAAGTGGGAACATTGGGCTGGAGTGACTGAGCTTGCGATCCTACATACCCAGGAGGCTGAGAGCTAAGGACTGTGGTTTGAAGCAACCGTGGGCAGACTTTTATTTCCACTAAAACTACCAAAAAAAGAAAAAAAACAAAACAAAACAAAACAAAAACAGAAGCGAAGCTGTGGGTCAAGTGCTAGAGCCCAGGCCCTGAGTTCAAGCCCCAGGCCTCTCCCAACCCCCACCTCCCGCGCTCAAATACGCACGTGCATGTATATGCTAGTGCATGTACGCATGCCCATACACGCACACACACGTACACATACACACACAACGTGGCAACAGCATGTGGTAAAATTTAAAAATAGAAGCAAGATATCTCAAACAAGTATAGTAGGCATTTTATGGGGACAAAACGAAGGGATAGAAAGTACTAACCAAGGCGATGAGGAGAATGCAATCAAAGGACACATCAAGTACGGCTCAACATCTTATTAAAAGTTTTATCCAGTACAATAAAGGAAGAAAAAGAAATAACTGCCATAGTAACTGAAAAAGTGGGAATGACTCTCTCTTTGCATGCATGATTTTCTATGCAGTCCATTAAAATGTGCCTGTAAAACAAATTTTAAAAATCCCTTAAGAAATAGGCAAAAGTTTATAGAAAAAAATGTGTAAGTTCATACAAAATAAGGCAAAAAATGTTAAATATATTTGCTAGGCCAAAGACACAGTAAGAACAACAAAATCAAACACAATCAAACCAGGGGCTTAAATGTACAAAGGATATATTCAACGAAGAGCTTGCAGCCTGAATACTTTTTAAAGAAACTGAAAAATCATGACAGTAATAAAAGAATCGACTTGGAAAATAGAAAAAGAATCTAAACATACACTTCATCATAGAAGCTATTCAGATTAGAAAATAAAATATGAAAAATGATACCATTGTATCTTAGGAAAATACAAATGAAAACTCTAAGAAGATCACATTAAAATGTTTTGATAACTCCCAATGATGTTAAAAATACCCTGTAACTGAAACTATTGATCCTTAATAGTGTGTATGCAAAATGGTTCAGTGACTGAAAAACTTTATTTCACACCAACTTAACCATGCTCTTACCATAGTGATTGATAATGGGATTACTAGCAATTCCACTCATAGGTACTTACTTCAGAGAAATAAACTTTTTATATTCTTACCAAAACCTGTATGTGAATTTTTATGCCATCATTATTATCAACATTATTGTTGTGTACAAAGGCACATAAGCACCCTAAAATTACTTCTGCGAGTGAAGCTTAATGTTTACAATGAAATACTACTCTACAATGAAAATGAATGAATTACTGGTCCATGAAATGACATGAGTAAAATGTATTATGCGAAGTGAAAGAACCTAGTCTTGAAAGTCAATTGCACCATCCATTGTATAATATCCTGGAAATGGCAAAAAATATATGAACAGAAAACAGAATAGTGGTTGCTAGGATTAGAGTTAGAGAGGTTAGAGAGTTTGAATACAAAAGGAAAGAAAGCCCATAGATTTTTTATATATATATATATATTTTTATTATCAAACTGAATTACAGAGAGGTTACAGTTTCATACATTAGGCATTGGATACATTTCTTGTACTGTTTGTTACCTCGTCCCTCATTCCCCCCGTCCCCCTCCCCCATTCCCTTCCCTCCCCCATGAATTCTTCAGTTCATTTACACCAAACAGTTTTGCAAGTATTGCTTTTGTAGTTGTTTGTCTTTTTTTACCCTGTTGCTCTCGATTTTGGTATTCCCTTCCAATTTCCTAGTTCTAATACCAGTATACCCGGGTTCCAATATACTCAGATAAGATACAGAGATAGTGTAGGTACAACCACAGGAAGGTGGTACAGGAATATCATCAATAATAGAGGCTACAGTTACATATGGCACGTTGAAAGTAGTTACAACAGTGATATAACAATCGTTTCCATAACATGGAGTTCATTTCACTTAGCATTATCTTATGTGTTTGTAAGGGTATAGCTATTGGGCTCCTGTGATCCTCTGCTGTGACTTGCCTAAACCTCTGCTAATTATTCCCAATAAGGGAGACCATTGAGTCCATGTTTCTTTGGGTCTGGCTCACTTCACTTAGTATAACTTTTTCCAAGTCCTTCCATTTCCTTACAAATGGGGCAATGTCATTATTTCTGATAGAGGCATAAAATTCTATTGTGTATATGTACCACATTTTCCTGATCCATTCGTCTACTGATGGGCATCTGGGTTGGTTCCAGATTCTAGCTATGGCAAATTTTGCTGCAATGAACATTGTTGTGCTGGTGGCTTTAGTGTGATTATGTTTGTGGTCTTTTGGATAGATACCCAAAAGTGGAGCTGTGTTTAGCCTTCTGAGGAATCTCCATACCGCTTGCCAGAGTGGCTGAACCAAGCACATAGATTTTTGTGTGGCAATATTGTTTGTGGTAATTGTCTGTGCATATGTTTAAATTCATAGAATTGTATACCCAAATAATATATCTTTTCATTTCTATACAATTCAATAGCATGTAAACTAAAGTAAATTTAATGATCAAAAGCTTTCCAGAATATAGTATTCTTAGTAATATTAACAAAATTCAGATAGTTTCTATTCATTATTAAAAATTTGTAAAAAAAAAAAAAATTTTGTACCACGGAGATGTAGATCTCAGAACAAATCATTTCAAGCTAAGTTGAAAAGCTATGAATCCTGAATAAGGAGGATAAATTTTTCTGAAAGTAACACATCTCAAGTAAAATCAGAGAGAGTAATACATACACACACCAGCTGGGTGCCAGTGGTCCATGCCTCTAATCCTACCTACTGAGGAATCTGGGATCAGCAGGTGGAGGCACAAGCCAGCCCAGGCAGGGAAATGTGTGATACTATTATCTCTAATTAACTTCCAAAAGGATGAAAGTGGAACTGCAAATCAAGTCGTAGAGAGCTAGCCTTGAGTAAAATCACTCAGCAACAGCACCAAAGCCCTTATACTTAATTCAAGGCCCAGAACTGGAATATACATACACAATCCCCTCCCCCCCCCACACGATACTGTTGATGTAAATTTGTTGGGCAGGCATATTTCAAGGGTGAACCATAACTTCTCTGTAATATGACAGGAGACTTTTATAGGTATACTCCTGATACCATTAGCTTGTGACATTCTATTTTTGTTTGTTTCCTGCTTTTAGTACCTATGGATTATAATGGTAGATCTGTCAAACAGATCAGAGAGATTTTTATCCAGCATACCTTTTCAAAGTATATAATTTTTCCTCACATGCAATCTTAGGTTGTGTATGTCTTTGTTTCATAGTGGTGAGCTTTGGGGCTGATAGAATTAAGGCAACTCTACTCACAATCTGCTTAGATTGGAAATATGTCAAGAAGGGAGCCTTTGGTGGGTTACTGACAATTTGCGAACTTTGCTCCATGTTGACAAGTACAGGCTAGCTTTCTGGGTGTCTTAGATCTGTATGTAGAAGAACAGGGTTAGAGTCTCAGAGATACAAATTTAAGTAAATAAAATTCAGTTCTGCAGTTAATCTCTCATAGTATGCTTTGTGTAACTCAGCTGTTACCAACACATGATTCAAATACCACCAAAGAGGAAAACATATCACAAAATTATCACCAGAGTTCTACAAGTATGTGTAAACAGCAATTCATATCTGAAGATTTATTCCCAATGTAATGTCATTAATAGTACCAAATTCATAGCTTTCATTAAATATTTTTACTAGCAGTGAGTATTAAAATGGTACTCATATTATCATGGGGGTAAAGGAAAAGTTTTCTTATCATATGTAAATTCAATTACAATGCCTGTAAGTCAGAACAAGCATAATTATCTGATTTCAACTGATTACTTTTTTGCAACAAAAATATGCCTCTTTCAAAAAAGTTAGTGTTATTATTGGTAGATTTAAATTTATGTTTAAATCAATATTGAAATTCCATTGGATTCTACTTTAAAACTACTATTTGTAGAGAGGCACTGATACTAGTCCTAGTTACTCAGTAGATAGATCTGAGGATTGTGGTTCAAAGCCAGCCCAGGCAGGAATGGCTGTGAAACTATTATCTCTAATTAATCACCAATAAGCCCCAAAGAAGCTGGCTCAAGTGATAGAGTGCTAGCCTTGAGCATAAAAGGTCAAGAACAACACCCAGGCCCTGATGCCCTGAGAGCCCCAAGACCAGCACAAAACAAAACCAAGAACCCGTCACTCGGGCTGGGGATATAGCCTAGTGGCAAGAGTGCCTGCCTCGGATACACGAGGCCCTAGGTTCGATTCCCCAGCACCACATATACAGAAAACGGCCAGAAGCGGCGCTGTGGCTCAAGTGACAGAGTGCTAGCCTTGAGCGGGAAGAAGCCAGGGACAGTGCTCAGGCCCTGAGTCCAAGGCCCAGGATTGGCCAAAAAAAAAAAAAAAAAAGAACCCGTCACTCATTAATAAATGAGAAAATGATGTAATCAGCTCCAAGAACTTCAGAAATCAGGATCATCAAAACTAAGTAGGAGTTACTCTACCATGGGGCAAAGTGCCAGGAGGTCTTGAGAAGAATGTACATACCACCACAACGAGGAGGCTCCTGCCCACCAGTTATCCTAGCTCTTTACCTCTTCTTTCCCTTTCTATTGTTTTTCTTTCATGCTAATTGCTAAATTAGAAATATAACTTTTCTACCTCAAAGCAAGACATATATATATATATACACTTATATACATACATACACACATATGTGTGCGTGTGTTTCAAAGAACTTATGTGATGCATTGAATTTAATAGGAGATTTATTTTATGGAAAAAAAAATCTCCCAAGTAATATAACCATTCAAGCTTGTCAGACTAAAATTGCTTTTACTTGAATCCAAATTATGGATCACAGTATCATCAGGCTGAATGCCCTTATCTCATGAGAGTTTAGTAAATTTTCCTGTCAAGAGTTCAAGCCAACTTAATGGGAAACTCTCCTAATCTGTTGAATGCAGTTTCCACTGCGGTACTATGAGTACCAACCTCTTTGTTCTAGAAATTATTGGTATAAAAACCAAAGGTTAGGATTGCAGAATATCCCAGAAACAGAATATTCTATTGAAAAGTCAATATGTTAGAATAACCTGAATGAGTTAGTAAATATGTTTGCATTTTCTTGGTTGTGGACTTTCGACAAAGAAGGAAAGATATTTTGGCATCAGAGTAGTAGGGAGATTTGTATGCTAGGAGACTGAGCTTCAATTCAGGTTATTTTTGGCCTGAAGACCCAGTGAGTATATCAGGGCCTGACACAGGACCTTGGTGATGAAGGCTGGGGGAACGTTACATGTAAGAATGAAATTCATTCACGCCCTACTATGGTTCTGCTAGCTATAATGCATGCTATGGATTTAATATGTAATATCTACACATTTAACTGCAGGTAAGGTAATTTTGTAATAATTCCCATGGCAGCATGAAACAATCCATCTTAGTAAGCTAGATCAGCCTCATTTACCTTGATGTTCCTTAACAGTTGACATAAAGTGGATGAGAAGAATAAGAGAGAGATTCTGAGGGAGATGATTGGAACATAATAGGTTTTGAAATATTAAACCAAGAACAAAAAGCAAGAAGAAAAAGAAAAAAGCAAGGCATTGTCAGTTTCCCAAATAAAAGAAGCTAAATCTCTCTCATATATGCAAACTAGAAATAAAATACTCCTAATAGAGCCCATTATGGTCACAAAGAAGTATGTTCCATCTCTACATATTTTGGTGACGCCAATAGTCAGTACTTGCTATGAGAAGTATCAGTGCCTGATTGATATTTTGATAAGGGCAAATGTCACATAGGAGCCCACTGTGGACTCCAAATCAGGTTTATTTTCCACTTTGCTATGTGCAGTGGAAGAATGGGAAGTCCAATAATGATGGATTCGGAAGTTCTCATAAACCCATGCTCGTCCACAGACCCAGCCATATTGAATTAAATGAGAATATTGTAAAAGAATCCTAACATATATTCCTGTTACAGAAAAGTAAAATATCCATAACATTAGAAATGTGAAGATGAGCTAACAGAAGTAGAATTATTTGTAATTCTAAGAGAATTTAGGTCCAAAAGCTTTATCTAGAGGTTGAAGATTGTGCATACTAAGTCACTGGGATTTGATCACTGTAACCATTTATATTCTACAATATTGCACCTAGTGTGATGTTTACAAATACAAAGGTTATAGCTATTAGCCTGAATGTAACTTCCAAGTGGGCCACTCTGTTTCTTATGAAACAAGTAGCTTGGCTTCTACTAAGAATACTGGTAACTCCAGGAGTATGCAGGGCTGGCTACGTGAGTGCCTGTCATTGTACTCAATATCAAGCCCATCACAGACCATACACCTATGAAGTTATGCTTTTAGACATTTTTATAATCACTGAGGCAAAATAACTTTAGCAAAACAGCTTAAAGAAGGAAGGGTTTGTCTCAGTGTTCCAGATGTTTCCATCCTTCATGACAGGAATAGCACAGTGAAGACCATAACACATCTCTGGTCAGCAAACAGAGAAAGGGAATGACTATACTAGTTGGCTTTTCCATTTTTCTTCTTTTATTACCTCTGAGCCCTCAGCCAATGGGATGATGTGCTCATTTTCTGGGTGGATCTTCCCTTCTTAGTTAATTCTCTCTTAAAACACCCATAGCGGGCTGGGGATGTGGCTTAATGGTAGAGTGCTTGCCTAGCATACACGAAGCCCTGGGTTCGATTCATCAGCACCACATAAACGGAAAAATCCAGAAGTGGTGCTGTGACTCAAGAGGTAGAGTGGCAACCTTGTGCAAAAAGAAGTTGGAGACATTCCTTAGGCCCTGAGTCCAAGCACCAGAACAGACAGAAGAAAGGAGGAGGAGGAGGAGGCAGAAGAAAGGAGGAGGAGGAGGAGGAGGAGGAGGAGGAGGAGGAGGAGGAGGAGGAGGAGGAATAGGAGGAGGAGGAGGAGGAGGAGGCAGAAGAGAGGAGGAGGAGGAGGAGGGGGAGGGGGAGGGGGAGGGGGAGGGGGAGGGGGAGGGGGAGGGGGAGGGGGAGGAGGAGGAGGAGGAGGAGGAGGAGGAGGAGGAGGAGGAGGAGGAGGAGGAGGAGGAGGAGGAGGAGACAAACACTCTCATAGAAATATTGTAGGATTGGATTTGCTTTCTACCTCCCAGGCACTTCTACAAGGGTTGACAATCAGATTGACATGCACAAATAATCATCACAAATCTTCTCCTTGTCAGCCAGACATTCAAACACATATCATTAAAGAATTCTCCTCTACCCTTGGTCCCCCAAAACTCAAATCCATCTCATAATGCAAAATATATTCTGTTCTTCTCTAAAAGTCCACAAAATCCTAGAAGTTTGTCATTTTTTAAAAGTCCAAGTTCAAAGTCCATGAGACTCAAGACAAATACAGCTACGATATGAGCAATTTTTTTTTAAAGCCCAAAACACACTGGCACAGAGTACATATTACCATTCTAACAGGGAGGAATCAGAGGATAACTAGGAAGGATTGGACCAAAACAAAAAAAAATAAATTCAGAAGGGAAAACATAAAATCTGTGTGTGTGTGTGTGTGTGTGTGTGTGTGTGTGTGTGCGCGCCGGTCCTGGGGCTTGAACTCAGGGCCTGAGCATTGTCCCTGGCTTCTTTTTGTTCAAGGCTAGCACTCGCACTCTAAACTCTTGAGCCAAAGCACCAATTCTGGCTTTTTCTGTTTATGTGGCACTGAGGAATCAAACTCAGGGCTTCATGCATGCTAGGCAAGTACTCTACCACTGAGCCACATTCCCAGCCCCCCAAACAGCAAATCTTTTAGATCTATGTCTGCTCTCTGGAATATGTGGTGGGAGTGTGTGAGCTCCAGTAGGTGTGGGGAAATTTGTCCTTACAGTCTTGACATCTGCAGTCCACATCGCTTTGTTCTTAGGCTGGCTTCACGGCCTATAACTTTCCTTGCTATACTCTCCTCATTCTCTGCATCTCCAGTTTCCAGGGATCTCCATTCAACCTTTAGCTTTACCCTCATTGCTTCACACATTATCCTTTCAAGAGTGACCTTGAGAAGTTCTGACCCTGCTACACAAAGCCTGGTTGCACAGAACTTTTGAAAAGTAGATGGAAGCCTTCACAACACTGCAATTCCTGCATTTTTGCTTACTGATAATGCTATCAATTTCTGGCCCCAATTTCTGACAACAGCTTAAGCAGTAGTTGAATTTGTAGGTTACAAGTTTGTTTCCTTCACTACAGCTTCTTCTTTCTACATTTCCTTTACTCTGGTGAGTGGTACCATAGACATTAATTTTGCCCTTAATACCTTACTTGAAAACTCCCCTGATTTAAACATTTCCTGACATATTGAGAAAATTCAACATTTATCTCAGTGAAAATCACTGGAAAATGTCAGGCAAGATGATGACCTAGCATGTGGATATGCAACATATAGATTTGTCTTGTTAAAAAAAAAAAAGCACCTCATTTTGAAATAATGGAGCATCAAACTACTGTATGTGTTTCTCATTGAACATAAAGCTGCAGCACATTGTTGAGCTAGATTGATAGTTTTAGAAGTTTATACCATCTCCAAACTCCTCAAGATCATAGTTTAAATAAGTATATATTTCTACATTAGCCATCCTTCAATAAGTTTACTTAAGAAAAAGTGAACTCAATTATAAGGAAAAGTAACAAAAAATTTCAAGTATTGTTTACACATCCTTTTTCTCTCACAATAGCAAAATTTTATAAAAAGTGTTTAACATATACTAAGAAGTTTGATATTAGAAACACTTTCTGATATTACAAAGGAAATCTTTGAACATTATTCATTATCTAGAAACTAGGAGATAATATACATTATAAAATAGTTTAGAGAATATCACTAAAACACTTTATAAGAGAATGCTATGCTTTAAAATGCCTGAATTCATAGAAAAAAGAAAAATAAATAAAACAGATAAGATCTTTGCAATCATGATACAGGAAAAACAGAAGGGAATAAATGAAAGTGATTGAAGTGAGCAAGGAGAACTGGACCATAGAGATCAGCACAAATATTTCATTGGAAGAAATTTGAAAACTCAGGAAAACTACAGGTTTGTCTGACATGTTGTCAAAGTATCAAAAACAATGTTAGAAGAAGTAGAGAAATGTATAAAACTATAGTCTTTTACTATCCCCTGGGTTTACCTGTGGATTTATAGGCACATTCTAATTATTAAAATACATAACCAATGTTTCTTTGGGTCTGACTTACTTTGTATAATATGTTTTCCAAATCTTTCCATTTCCTTATGAATGGAGCAATGTCATTCTTTCAGATGGAAGCATATAATTCCATTGTGTATATATACCACATTTGTTGATCTGATTATTCATTGAGGGACATCTGAGTTGATTCTATATCTTAGCTGTAGTAAACAATGCTGCAGTGAACATTGTTGTGCTGGTGGCTTTTGTGTGGCCTGGTTTATGGTCAATACTAAAGCTGTAGAAATTCAAAGTAAGATCAAGGGGAATCTTGAAGTATTTTTGTAGAACAACACATTATGAGCACTCATGGCTTTATTAAGAATCCTAGGCAGCTTGATACTAAAAATTTGCATGATAATATACCCCAACAAATTAAAAGAGAAAAAAATTGCATTGGGGGTTATGAAAATACATTTATTAGATTCTGTAGCCATTGCTAATAAAAATATTATTAAAAGAAAAAGAACTTCTTAAGTTTAATAAGGTCTTTCAAAAATTAAAAACAAACACTTAAAATAGTGACACACTAAACCATTTTAATTAAAATTAATAACCATGAAAACTCTGCTATAGTATTACTAATCATGTTTTTGTGACTTTTAGAACAGAAATATAACAAAAATGAGATATATGTTGAAAAGAAAAGAACATCTTATATCTTCTTGAAGAATTGCACAAGAAAATGTAAAATGTAAGGACTGGGATTTGAGTTAAGTGGTAAATACTTTCCTTTTGCAAACATAAAGCCTGGTGTTTAATGAACATTACTACGTTATTGCAAATAAAAATGAAAGAAAAGAGGAAACCACAAAAAAGATTAAATCTAAAATTTGTATAAAAAGCATAGGAAGCATAGGAAAATTTCATCATTTGAAGAAAATAACTAATAAATATCCAGAATTACTCAGTTCCCTGCACCCTACCAATAAATTCATAGAAATGAAAATAGAAAGGTCATTCCCTTGTTTGAAGAGAAAAAAATACAACCTCTAACGTAATTTTAGTAATTTTATTATCTTTAAGTAGTTGTGCAAATGAATTTCTATTAACAAAAGTTTATGAATACACTTCATCATGATTCTTGTCACACCTTTCAACAATATCTACATAGAAAAATTGGTAACTATTTCAAGAAAATAAAATAAATTAGAAGCTGACAAAGGTGACTCAAGCCTGTAATCCTAGCTACTGGGGAGAACAGAAATCAGGGGCCATGATTCAAACCCAGACTAGTCCCCCACAAAACAAAACAAAACAATTGTAGGGCTTCATCTTAATAAATGAATGGGCATGGTTGTGTCTACCTGTGTTCCAGAAAAGAGGAAAAGCAAATGGGAGGATGGTAGAACGTCAGCTCCATGAATAGAGTGAGCCCATTCCTGCAAACAATCATGTAGTAGTAGAGCAACTGCCTGGCCAACCTAATTCCTGAGTTCAAACTCCAGTAACCCTCTCTCTCTATTTTTTAAATAAATTGGAATACTTCATTTTGAATAGGAAATTATAATATTTTAAAATTAGAGACTTGCTTACCAGAACATAATACATGTCCATCAAATCAACAAGATAATGGAATAAGACTAATATATCAGAAAAATAAGAATTCATAATGTTTTCCTTGATATATGAGTGATACATGTGAAAAAAGAATTGTTTTCTTATTTCTTGAAATGGTACATGAATTAAATGTCTGCTATGCACAAAATCACTCCAATGCATCAAAATCTCAAATACACAACACAAGATAAACAGAATTTTCTACAGAAAACTTAATAAGCACAGGGGTTTCACAGACTTCCTCAAGTAATGATTCACATCAGACATCATGCAAAGAAGTAATTGTCTGTATCAATATACTGAAAGTATAGAAAATATAAAAATGTGACATGACAAAATGTTTATATGGAATGTGTGTGTCTGTGTGTGTTGGCAAAACTTTGCTGTCAATAGAAATAGTTAACTCCAGTAATATAAAAGTGTCCTTTCCAATTGACAAGAAAAAGATGCAATATAAAAATGGACAATGAACTGGGTGCTGGTGGTTGACATCTGTAGTCCTAGCTACTCAGGAGGCTGATATCTGAGGACTGCAGTTTGAAGCCAGCCCAAGCAGAAAGCCAGCCCAGGCAGAAAAGTCCATGAGACTCTTATCACAAATAAATTTCATAGAAGCCAGAAGTGGAGCTGACCTTGAGAGAAAGAAGCTCAGGGACAGCCCAGGACTGACAGAAAGAGAGAGAAAAACAAAAACAAAAACAAAAAAGGAAAGAAAGGAAAGGAAAACTAAGGTAAAGTAAGGAAAGGAAAAAGTAAAGAAAGAAAGTAAAAAAAAGAAATTGACAATGAACCTGGAAAAGTGACTACATAAGCAAATCATTGTTTAAATTGGTATCTGAAATTCATCAGTGTTGAATCAGAGGAGGAAAATAATTTGAACAAGCTATATGCTGCCCACCCTAATACTGTGGAAGTTAACTTCTTATTTGCACGCCCATTCATAACTAAACTACAAATGAATAGCAATAATAATATCAGTTATTGGCCAGGTGCTAATAGCTCATGCCTCTAATCCTAGCTACATGGGAGGCTGAGATTTGAAGATGGGAGTGTAAAACCATCCCAGGCAGGCAAAGCTGGGAAACTTTTGTTTTCAATTAACCAGCAATAAAGATGGCAAATGACCATACTGCTAAAACTGACCTATAAGATTAACACATTTCCTGTCAAAATCCCAATGCTGTTCTTTACTGATTGAAAACAATCCAAAAATTCATACAGAACAACAAAAAGAACTCGAATAGCCAAAACAATTCTAGTGTATCACAATCCTAGACTGCAAGCTCTAATATAGAGCTATAATATAAAAAACTACTTGGTATAACAGAAAAACAGATCCAAAGATCAAACAATGTTTTTTTTTTTAACCATACATTTACAGTTTCTAGTATCTGATAAGGGAGCCAAAGGCATACTGTGGGGAAAAAGAGCAGCTTTAATAACTGGTGTTGGGAAAACGGCATATGTATGCAGAAAAGTAAAAGTGGACCCCTGTTTGTCACCATTCACTAATACCAATTCAAAGCAGATTAAAGATCTCACTGTCAGACCTGAAACTTTGCAATTACTGTAAGAGGGAGTAAGAGAAATGTTAGAACCTATAGCTAGGCAGAAACTTTTTGAAGAGTCCTCGGGCACAGCAGATAGAAGAGAGATATGACAAATTGTATTACATCAAACTCAAAAGTTTCTGCACAGCAAAGGATATATTTAATAAACTAGAATGACATACAACAGAGTAGGAGATCTTTACCAGAAACACATCCAATAATGGACTAAATGTCCAAAATATACAAAGAGCTCAAGAAATCAACCCCACTCAAAGCTAATAAACCAATCACTAAACGGGCAAGGGAGGTATGGAGAGACTGCTCGGAAAAAGAGGTGAGAAGGGCAAAGAAACAGAGAAATAGCTCATCATTCCTAGACATTAAGGAAGTACAAGTCAAAATAACTCTGAGTATCCATCTCACATAACTTGGAATGGCCAACATTGTGAATTCCAATAACAAATGTTGGCAGGGATGTGGGGAAAAAAAGAGTCCTAATGCACTGTTGGTGGGAATATAAAGTAGTAAAATCACTTTGGACAACAGTCTGGGAATTTCTCAAATAACTAAATGGAGATCTTCCCTATGCTCCAGCCATACTTCTCAAAGGGAACCTACCCAAAGCATCAAAACCCATGGTATGGTAAAGATATGTGCATATCCATGTTCATTGCCCCATCATTCACAATAGCCAAGTTGTAGAAACAGCCCAGATACTTTGCAATAGACAGTGGATACAAAAAAAAAAGTTTTACTTATACACAATGAAATTTTACACTGCCATTAGAAAGGATACTATTATGTCATTTGCATGGAAACGGATGGACCTAGAACAAATCATGTTAAATGAGGCAAGCCAGGTTCAGAGAGACAAATGTTTTCTCTGATATGCAGAAGTTAGATCTAAAATGCATTCGCACACAGGAAGACCAAAGGAGGATCGTCTTAGGGGAAGAAGGCCTGTATGCCTATGGTCATATAAAACAATCCATCCAAATAAACTCCAGGAAATGGAAACAAGGTGGTTTTTCTTTTTGTCTTGTTTGTTGTTGTTTTTTATTTGAATCCATCTTTGGGGGGAAATTAAGGAAATGCACAGAATGGAGGGGCAAAGGGTGAACAAACACAGCAGTGGTACTTATTAGAAACAGTGTTGAAAATGAACCATACAGGTTGTGGGCAGAGATAGAAGGGGAAAAAATGGGCCCAGAAGGATTGACACTGTCCAAAATTGTATATATTAACTCACTTATGAAATGATAACCTCTCTGTACATCATATTTATAATAAAAATAAAAATAATTCATGAAAAAAAGCTGAAAGTGGAAGTGTTGCTCAAATAGCAGAGTACCAGCCTTAGGTGGAAAGGGCAAGAAAAGAGCATGAAGACCTGACTTCAAGCCCCAGTACCAGCATAACAACAACAATAGTAGCAACATAACATTAGTCATATTTCTCTAGGATTGAAGGTTCTAAATTTTTAAAGGTTCCTTCATTTTTCTTTGACTAATAATATTTTATTCTTTTAGGTGGGTATCTAAACAAAAAACTACATAAATAATATCAGCGCAACTATATTTATTGGGAAGTGGGGAAAGAATAGCTAGTTCTCTGGTTTCATTCTCCCAACTTAGGCCTTTCCTCTCAACTATCAATGAACTCACACACTAACTTCAGGATACTTTATTTAGTTTTATTCTAGGATTATAATACCTCTTTTCCTCATCTTTGAAGTATGAATTGCTTGAAAACCAGTTTTGTTTTTCTGAATGGTTGTTGCAACTATTTATAATTCCACACTCAGAGTTCTCATTTAGGAAGACAAATTCTCAGTGCATAATCCTTCTGTAGAAACATACATATTGGTCATGTATAAATATTAGAAGATAATACCATTTTCTCTTAGTTTTGCATTTTGGAACTATAGACCTACATGATACATTTTTGTTTGGAGAAAATATGCAATGTTAAGCTAACAACTGTTGTTCAGTGGCATAATACTGGCAGGATATATTAATCACATTTCTTTGGTAAAGAAATAACCCTTCATTAAATCTAAAGTGAATAATATCAGGCAAACAAGAGCTATGAAGGGTTTATTTTCTTGGCTCTTTTTGTTGTCATTTAATAGCACGTTTGTGGCCAGTTTTATTGTTCAAAACATCTTCATGAGACATTATTTTAAACAAATGGGTTATAATATGGTTATTTAAGTTATTTTGACATTAGATTTATTTTAACATTTTGTACAGGGAACACTATTTTAGCAAAATTAGATAGAGAAAATTGTGTCAAAACATGCTGCAATAATTTATTTTGTGAAACAAAAAGTGTATAACTGCTCTCTAATTACTAGCCTTTGAGGCATTTACAGTTAAATTAAAATCATCATTAGCTGTTAAATGTGTTTACTTTGATTAGTCCTGTTTATGAGGTTTTAGGCAGAAGTAATTTTATTGTTATTAATGAATTTAATGTTAAGCAGAAGAAAATTCTTATTATCTAACTGGCATCAGCTTCAGAATTCTAAGGATAAATTTTGTGCAAAACATCACTATATCCTTCCTAGCATACATATTTGGAGGTACTGAAAATAGTTACATTTGAATGAAAAATTTAAAATTATTACAATGCAAGAAACAGAAAATACTAGCTATAGCCACTATAGTTACAAAGGAGAAAAGCATAAAGTTGGAGTACATTCCTGTGCATAACCATGGCTTATAGCCTTGCCTATTTGGACCAGTAACAACCCAGACTTAGAGGTCTTCATCTAAAAACTATAGCTATTCATATATTGACCAAAAGATAATTGTAAGGATTTAGTGAAATAGAAAGTGTTAAATAGCATAACATTTGCACCTCCTCTTTGTAAAGTTATTCTCTCTTCCTTTTTTCTTTCTGTGAGATTTTGTATGTCTAAACATACGAGAAAATTAATTCCAAACATCTATCAAAAGATAAATGAGTGATATCGCATCTTTATGCTTTTATTGAACTTAAATTTTGGTCAGAGAAGTAATATGAATGCATGGAAGTGTCCTTGTTTAAAAAGTGACATATTAGAAGGTACTTTTTCAATGATCTGTAACAACAGGAAGGTAGCTTTTCAACTACGTTATCAATGTATGATTTCAGAAGGCAATGAAACAACAAACATGGACTGTTCCATTTGCTGCCCAATTTTAGTGATTAAGTTTAATTTGGTCCATGGGTCCAGGTATTAAGGGGATAGTTGAAGTAGAAAGAAATGATTGATGATTGATAAAGGTAGCTGTAGATAGATAGATGTTAGATGACGACAGATCGGTAAATGGAAACATGAAGTAGCCAAAGCTGTACCATCCCGTTTATATAGCTCCAACACTTTCAAAGTTGTTCATTGTGATTCAGAAATTTAGTGTTTGTGGTTCCATGAAAGACACTTGTATTTTCCAATGCTAATTTTTACAATATTGATGCTAATAGTAGAATATTGTTGTAAAACAAAACACTGTAAATCATAAGATATTTGCAACATAAAAATTAAACCTGAACCATGCTATCACATTGGGAAATGCACTCTTGCATATAGTCATGAATATAACTAGTCCCACAGTTGTTTTCTCTAGTAGTGAATTAGCCTCTCTGAAAAAAGAACCATGCCTAACAGCAAATATGGATAATCACATTCATTTTCCACAGTCTGAATCAAAGAAAACATCAAGAAGAAATAAACAACTTTTTGATTTTTGCTACAGCTATTGGTGAAAGAGTTACATGATCACAAAATGGCCAGAAAGACATTTTAGCTAAAAATGTTTCTCAATATATCACCAAGAATGATGCATTGCTCCTTTTTTTATTTAAAGTATATCTCAGGATATGAAAGGTTTCATAGGACCAGAACTTGTTTGCAAATGGACAGTGGAAATTTAATGGCAAGTGAGAAACATTTTATAGCGCTATTGGAATTCGTTCTGATGTGATACTCCTGCCTTTCATATGAGGAATGGCCAGAAATAGCTCTCCATCATAAGCTCTGCGTGGATTTTACATGAAGGTATTTTTATAAACTTTTAAAAAAGATTTTCTCTTACTCAGAATACAAGCATTTAAACTAGTACAAGAGTACAGAGACTAGTGTGTGTCATCTAGTATGAGAAGAGATATTTGAGTTGAGTCAGAAAATGGCCAGAAGTGGCGCTGTGGCTCAAGTGGCAGAGTGCTAGCCTTGAGCAAGAAGAAGCCAGGGACAGTGCTCAGGCCCTGAGTCCAAGCCCCAGGACTGGCCAAAAAAAGAAAAAGACCAATCCATAATGTAAGAAACTCTTATGGCAGTATGTTATAGAGAAAACTACACTAACAGTATAAAGCAAGAGAAAATTTACACTAATTTTGAATTCATTTATTTTCCTAGTTTACCTTAGAAATAATAAGAATCATTATCCTAATCATAAAATAACAATGTAGAAACAAGACTCTTTTTCTATTGCCCTGAGTAGCCATTCTTATGAGGAAAGAATGAATATTGCTGGCTATAGTAGTGCTTTGTCATTCCAGTACGTGAGAAACTGAGGCAAAAGAAGCTCGAGTTCAAGGCCGGCCTACGCAAGATAGAACAACCCTGTCATAGGAAACCAAATCAAACTAAAACTAAATAAAATAATAAGCAGTACAAGAAATGTACCCAAGGCCTAACATATGAAACTGTAACCTCTCTGTACCTCACTTTGACAATAAAAAAATAAAAAAATAAAGGAAATTATAGAAAAAAAGGATAATCAGAGAATGAATGAAAATGAGATGTTAAATTATAGTGATATTGCATTGCCTAGAAACTAAAAATTGAAGTAACATTGTGAAAAACTAATCATAATAAATTCTATATCTTTTTATGCTAGTTAGCTATATATGAATAATTTTGATACTCTTGGTTTGGTCTGAGGTTTTTCATCCAAAAGGATATTTTGTCCTCAAAGCTGAGGTATGAGAAAATCTCACAGCAGTCTGATAAAGAACAGAATTAGCTAAGCATACATTGCTCTTTCTCTCTCTCTCTCCCTCCTTCCCTCTTTCACCCTCTTTCTCTCTCTCTCCTCCCTCCTTATCTCTCTCCCCTCCCAACACACACGTAATTTTAGATCACACAGAAGCACATAAAATGCATTCTATAATTAAATTGTTTTTGTTGAATTAATAAGGAGACTTAGTCATGGTCAAATGCTTATGTTTTTGTGTATTTGACGTAAAAATCCCAGATTCTGTAGGAAATGTTTGTAATTAGAATTGTTTCAGCACTGGTGTACTTTTCCTTAGTTCTGTTTTTTTTTTCATTTTTTTAAAATATTCTTTATTGTCAAAGTGAAGTATGTAGGGGTTACAGTTTCATATGTAAGGCAGAGAGTACATTTCTTATCCAACTTGTTACCTCCTCCCTCATTTCCCCCAACCACCCCTCCTTTTTCCTCTCCCCACCATGTGTTGTATAGTTGTTTGCACCAAATGGTTTTGTTAAGTCTTGCTTTTTGAATGCTTGGTCTTTTTATCCTTTGTCTCACGATTTTGGTATTCCCTTTCCCTTCCCTGGTTCTAATACACATATATACAGTATCCAGGGTACTAAGATCAGATACAGTGATAGCAGGGGTAAAAAGACTGGAAGGGAATATGAGAGGAAAAAAAATAAAAAAAATAAGGGTACTGTTTCACAAGGCATGTTAAGAATAATTACAACAATGATATATCACTTGTTTCCATAATGTGGAGTTCATTTCACTTAGCATCACCTTATGTGTTCATACAAGTATCACTATTGGGCTATTGCAATCTTCTGCTATGACTAAACATAAACATGTGCTAATTATTCTCTATGAGGGCAACCATAGAGTCCATGTTTCTTTGGGTCTGGCTCACTTCATTTAGTATGATTTTTTCCAAGCCCTTCCATTTCTTCACGAATGGGGCAATGCCATTCTTTCTGATAGAGGCATAGAATTCCATTGTGTATATGTACCACATTTTCTTGATCCACTCCTCTACTTAAGGGCATCTGGCTTGATTCTGTATTTTAGCAATGACAAATTGTGCTGCATTGAACATAGTTGTGCTGGTGGCCTAAGTGTGATCTTGCTTGTAATCTTTTGGATAGAAGCCCAAAAGCGGGGCTGCTGATTCATAGGAGAGCTCTATGCTTCTGAGGAATCTCCATACGGCTTTCCAGAGTGGTTAACAAGTTTACATTCCCACCAACAATGTAGTAGGGTTCCCTTAGTTATGTTTTTTTTTCCACTAATATAAATTATAATGGGAAAACATTGTTAAATGTAAGTAACCATTTGCAAATATTGAGCTCTGCATTTATCTATAAGACTTTATGAAAATTTTTCAAAGTGTATAAAATGGAAATTGTCACATCTGGTTTTTCTTGCATTTTCTTCCCTCACTCTTTCTTCAAAATTGGCATTGTTGCTGCCAACCTCATCCTATTTACTTACTTAATACACTTATGAACACTATTTATGCACCAACCCCAAATAAAATGCCAGCAAGCTGACTCTATATTTCAAAGACAAAATAAATGATCAATTTGAATGACTTAGTCATATAATATCAGCCTATTTTAAAGATGAAGTATCTATACCACAGAGAAATTTAAGCCAATTGCCAGCTTTACCAATTAGGTTTATATCTTAGATTTAAATCATACTGCCCTTTCTGCATATAACTCAATTATTCATTATTTCTTTTACTTGATTTTGTGATTATATTTGAAAATATACAATAGTAGAAAAGTAATATAATTGGCATCTACTGTTGTGATTGACTCTGCTTTCATAGATAATGATATCTTAATACAAATCCTAGGGTTTTATTTTTTTGTTGTGTTGTATTGTGTTCTTCATAAAAATTGAGTATAATTAATAGAGCCAAGGAAGTAGAAACAAGAAATGTAGAGCAGGATATTGCTCATCTCTTCTGAACTTCAAACTCCATTCTTGTGCTAGTTAATTAGACCTTGCTTCCTAGATTTCATCAACAAAGCCCCTCCTCTGCTCAACTCTGCCTTTGATCAATTCCATTGTTTATATAACTTGTATGATGTTCTCCAAACACTGCATTCCTCTGCCAGCCTTCTTTTCAAGGTTACTCTGGCCCTCATTTTACTTCTGCTATCCAAAAATTTAGCACTCAAAGTTCCATGTTATCAGGGTGTTTTTAAACACCCTTTCCACGCACATTCTTTTCCTCATTTTCTCTTGCACCTAATACTATCTCATAGTTTCATCTGCTCTCATGATTCTGATTGTCCTTGCGACCCTGCTCCTACCTTTCTCAACTCTTAAAAATGTGCCTCTTCCTGCAATAATTGTCTACTTTCACTTCTCTTCTTGGTATAGCTGCAATACTCACTTTTTTTTTTTTTTTGCCAGTCCTGGGCCTTGGAATCAGGGCCTGAGCACTGTCCCTGGCTTCTTCCCGCTCAAGGCTAGCACTCTGCCACCTGAGCCACAGCGCCCCTTCTGGCCGTTTTCCATATATGTGGTGCCGGGGAATCCAACTGAGAGCTTCATGTATATGAGGCAAGCACTCTTGCCACTAGGTCATATTCCCAGCCCCATCACATATTTTGTTCATAAAAATATATAACCTTTTGAGGGCTATCCTCTCTTGATTCAACAGTGATATGAGACCATTCCCATGATTCCTTGCTATTAATAAGTCATTGGAACACAACAAAGGTGTGCGGAAGTAAATAGATGTACAATAACTACAGCATATATATGTGGCTCAACAGTGAGCTCAAGTTATGAATACAACTCTGGAAGACAAAATGCAGATGTCTGTGGTGACACATGAAACAAAACAGAAATAGCCACAAGGCTGCAAACACAGAGAAAGTGCTCTGAAAGCTGTATCTAGGGCAATTTCTTTGGAAGCTCCAGTAAAAGCCTTCACAGGAGTCAGCAAGTCTTCAAAAGGGTATGAACTCCACAGCATGGAGAAGGAGGACTGCAGCATTTGACATCCGTCTGCACAGGCCCTACCCCTCAGATGCAATATGGCCAGCAGACTGAGGATTGCAATATGAAAAGAAAATTGGGATGCCTTATCTTAGGAATGTGAGCAATCTGTCTAGGAATTGCCATAGTTCTAGTGAGTTTAACTTGCTAGTATCAAGGCTATTTTATTCTGATTTGAGATAACCCTATTCAGCCTAGAATAAAATGGAATGTTTAGTCACAGCCTAGAATAACATAAGTCAATTGCTACACTCACCTACATGCCCAAGCGTCAAATTTGTGTAGTCTTAAAACAAAACAGATTTTTATAAACAAAGGAGAATTACAGAATGAGCAAAAGGCTGTAGAATTTAAAATTATCATGAGTAGGAATTAAAAATGTTTTCACATAGTGATCAAAGAGAGGAACAAAGCTCTCTCCCAGATTTTATACACCAAACATGCAGATTGGCCCTCTAAAAGGAGTGCTGAGAGGCAAGTAGAGGGAAAATGGAACTGAGAAATATATAAAAGAAGTGAGATGAAAGAATGAAAAACAAAATCCATTCTTAGAAGTATTATTGTGAAATTTTAGATGGCCAAAGATAGTGAGAAGATTCGAAAAGCTTCCTGTGAGGGAAAAACATAGGGAAACGAAAGTTTTCATGCAGAAGAATACTCAAATGACAACTAGGTCCTCAACTAGGAAGCTCAGTACCGAAAGGCAGTGGGACAGCTCCCTGTGGCCTTGTGATGTAGCCCTCGGCTGACCTCCATCTCTTAGTTATATAGTTGTGGGAGGTCATGTGCAGTTCCTATTAGCTACATTGTGGAGATGGTTAAGAAATTACTCCAATAGGCATAAGCCTTTATCCTTCTGTTCATTATACCATAGTGTTTTCTATGTTTGGGGAAACTCTCTTCTACACTAATAAATCCAAGGGATCTTATATTTTCAATTCAAAGATTCAAAGAATCCTTTTCTTTTTCTTTGTCTTTCTTTCTTTCTTTCTTTCTTTCTTTCTTTCTTTCTCTCTCTCTCTCTCTCCTTCCTTCTTCCTTCCTTCCTTCCTTCCTTCCTTCCTTCCTTCTTTCTTTCTTTCTTTCTTTCTTTCTTTCTTTCTTTCTTTCTTTCTTTCTTTCTTTCTTTCTTTCTTTCTTTCTTCTTTCTTTCTTCTTTCCTTCTTTTCTTTTGCTGGTTCAGGGGTCTAACTCAGAAACTGCATGCTGTGTCTTAGTTTTCTTATTCAGGGCTGGCTCTCTACCACTTGAGCTATCCCTCTACTTTCTATTTTCTGGTCAATTGGAGGTCAGAATGTCATGAAGTTTTCTCCCTGGGCTGGCTTTGAACCTCCCAGATCTCAAATTCCTGAGTAGCTAAAATTATAAGTGTGGGCCATCTACACCTACATCAAACTAAATCATTTCCCCCTGAATTTTGTAATATAATTTCCATCCTACATAATTGACCCATTGCACATTTGTAGTTAACCATTACTATGTCAACTTCAGAATATTTAAATCTTCTCAAGAGAAAGTGAATATGATTTAGCTCATAGGTTCCTATATTCAAAATACTTCCCTACTTTCTGGTTCTTTGATTTTCCTAGTTTCAACTTTCATATGAATAACTTTATAAAATATTTGGAAAATTTCGACTGATTTCCTTTACATAGCACAATATCCTCAGGATTTATCCAAGCTTTAATATGTATCAGTACCCCATTCCTACATTATATGAATGTACAATATTCCATTGTGTGTATATGCTAAGTTTTATGTATCTATCCCTCTGGTGAACATTTAGATTGCTTTTACCTTTTGGTCATAATGAATAATGTTCCTATAAGCATTCATGTACAATTTGTTTTTCTAGTTGTGATGCTGGGCACCAATCCAAGCTGAGCTCATCATAGGGCAAGCACATCTCACTTAATAAAGATCTAGATCCTCAAGTTCAAGTCTTGTGTGGACATATGTTTTCATTTTCTTTGTTATATGCCCAGAAGTAAAATTCCTAGGTTCCATGGAGACTCTATTCTTAATCATTTGAGTAACTTCCAGACTGTAATAAGTTGCACCATATTTCATTTCTGCCAACAGCATCAGTCTATGAAGGCTGCTTTTTCTCCAGCTACTAGCCAACATTTGTTGTCTGACCTTTTGACCCCTGTTCTTTTAGTAGATGTGATGCACTATCTTACTGTGGCTTTGATCTGCCTTTCCCTAATTACTATATGGTGGACGGTGAGCATGTTTCCATATACAAATTAGTTATCTGTATAACTACAACAGAGAGATGTCTATTTTAATCCTTTGGCTATATTTGTGTTTATTCATTGCTGAACTGAATAAGTTTATTATGATCTATCAATCCATTAACCATATTTTTGTTGTTTGCTTGTTTATTGCTGACTTGAATGTTTATTGCCCTTTGAGACACATTTCACAGTTTAATTTTTTTATGGAGTTATAGGAATTGGTGTATTCAGGTTCGATATCTTTGGGTGGTTCCTTTCCACATTGAGATATTGTGTAATGATTTCCTCCCATCTCCTTCACATTCACTTACTAGAGCATATGACGGCAATGTCTAGTATTATTTTAGTCTACTTCATAAGAAATTGTGTAAATCTTTGATATTCAAGAAAGACATAACTTCAGACCACATGAACCCATGAATTTCTATATTCAGAAGTGCTAAAGTCTCTGGACCCATTCTCAAACCTCATTCTTTATGGATTCCTACATTCACTACCCTTGTCATCAGCCTAGAAATTACCTACCTACCAATTAGATGAGGAAAATTTTGCTCCCTGAACAATAACTAACATTTTTCTTAATTGCCTTGAAAAACGTATGCAAGATGAGCTCATACATATCACATACCACAGCAGACTAAGTTAAAGAATGAAGTATCAAAATCTTTTCATGTGGCTGTAAGTATGATAATCCTGGACATTTTAGTGTAATTTTATTTTCACTATAGCAGTTTCAGGTATGCAATTTTGTGGTCACTTTTCATACACACACATATTACTTAAATATATATTTGAAAAATCACAGAATTACCAGCTATACAAAGATGTAGTTAACTACATTTAGTTTTACTCATGCAGTCCTCTTAGCCAGTGATTTGTATTTAACATACTCATTACTGTGTGTCATGAGCTTTTGCAGTAACTCAAAAATGGTTCCCATTATATATGCTAATTTTATTCAACCTCAAGGTTGTCTTACTCAATGCCTAGACTAGTGAATGAAAGCACAGGCTTTCTATTACTCAAAAACTTCTAAAAGGTGAAATATTTCCAGAGAAGAATAAGATGATCTGAAGAGTATAGCCAAGATAAGATGAAAAACTTCAAATAACAAAAATGTTTCCATTGAAAATAACAAGATTTTAGCTTGCTAGTGTGACCACAAAGGTTAGAGCTAAGATGAATAGATTACAGAAAACTCAATTCAAGGAATTACTCTGTAGGAATTAGAACCAAACATTCTTGGTATGGGAAGTCCTTATAGGTAGAGTCCTTAAATCAACCTCGATTTGTCCAAGTCACAGCTAGCCAAGCTCTTTGTCATTTGCTGGAAGTTGTAGTGAGGAATTAGAACACATGTCTTTCTATGTCTTACTACAGTGCAAATTCAAATTCCACTTTCTATAAATATTTAGGGATCATTTAATAATTACCAAAGGAATGAATAGTTTTCTTCGTCATTTTAAAATTTCAGTGTATCAAGAGAGACTGTGACGGATATCGAATCTCCTGGTCCTCTTCAACTTTGAAATATTCTTTTCAGAGTTGGGAGACATAGTCTCACCTTTCTAGTGTCATCTGAAAGAAGCAAAATTGAGCTATCCTTGTCTCAAAGTGTTTCTGAAAATAGTTAGACAAAATTTGTTTGGAAAGGTTGTTTGAAAATCAATTCTAATTGCTGAAAATTATCATTATAGAAACAAGTAGAATGTCTCCAAGCCTATATTTACCTTAGAAATTGAGTAAATATCAGCCAGGAACAGTGTCTCACTCCTGTGATACAGCAAATTTAGGAGACAGAGATTGGGAAGATTAAGTTTTGAGGCCAGCCTGAGCCAAAAAGTTCCTAAGACCTCATGTCAACAAACACATGGGGCATAGCAATACATGCCTGTAATGGATGCTATGCAGGAAGCAAAGATAGAAGCACTGGCTCAGGCAAAAACTGAAACCAAGACAAAAAATATCTAAAATGTAAATGCTGGAGGCATGCCTCAAGTTTTAGAATGTCTTTTCTACCAAGCTAAGATCAAACTCCAGCACTGCCCATTAAAAACTTTCCCCCCCCATCATGATATTAATCCACAAGTCTAATTTATGAGATATAATACAGATTATTTAATGATATTTCATTTTTCTTAATAAACAAATTCACTAATATACAAAATTGCTATGTAATGGTACATTTTATATACAAATATTATCCATGTGGTGTTTTGCTAGTAGTCATTAAGAACTAACTTTTTTTTGTACTTAGGAGTTAACTGTCACCCCATTCTTTTTCTTTTTTGTTTTTTCTTCTCTTTTTTTTTTTTTTTTTTTTTTTTTTTTGGCCAGTCCTGGGCTTGGATTCAGGGCCTGAGCACTGTCCCTGGCTTCTTCTTGCTCAAGGCTAGCATTCTGCCACTTGAGCCACAGCGCCACTTCTGGCCATTTTCTGTATATGTGGTGCTGGGGAATCGAACCCAGGGCCTCCTGTATATGAGGCAAGCGCTCTTGCCACTAGGCCATATCCCCAGCCCCCCCCATTCTTTTTCTTACAAGTCTTTTTTTTATATTTTCCAGTCACTACTCCTATGTTGATTTATATTGATTTCCTTTTTCACTAAGTTGGTGTACAGCCATATAGTATAGTGATGTATTATATTACAGTACATACCACTACTTCATAGTCTGTATCTTTTAAAGAAAATGGGTTGGCCAAGCTGCACCAAAGTGAGGTGCCATTCCTGGGAAGGTTTTCCATGTTTTGTTGGTTGTCTGGGTAATCCTAACCTACAGGGTGTCTGCGTGATGGAGTGCGTCCAAGAGAGAGCCTGAGGACCACCACAGATGGTAGGGACCTGCAACACTCGGGGAGTTTTAACCTTTATTATCAAGAAGGTTTCTCATTTTGATTGGTGGCTTTGAACTCAGATCTTCGTGCTTGCTCAGCTTGTGTACTCAGTTGGGACACTCCACTTGAGCTACGCCTCCAACCCAGCTTTGTGCTGGTTCATTAGAAATGTGGTCTCCAGGGCTTTTGTGCCTGCACTAGCTTTGAACTGTGATCCTTCAGATGTCAGCCCCCGAATAGTGAGGGTTGCAGAGAAGGACCACTGGCACATGGTTCAAACCCCATTTTGTGTGGGTCCAATATTTTTTTCATCTTCATCTTCTCCTGCCCATCTTTCCTGCACATACTCGCCCTGCATCCCTTCTATTAGTTCATCTAAATGTGCAGATAGTTTGGTTTTACAAATTTTTTATTGCCTGTGAAATATGGATACAATATGCTTTGGTATTTTTTATTAGGAACACCTTAGGTAGACTTAACCTTTCTTTAATTTTCATTAAAACATCCTCTGATATACATTCATACTGATAGTTCTACTATTCTGTCTTTGCTCCTCAATGAAATCAGTATCTATGGAGGCATACACTTAAGTCATGCTAGATCAACTCTCAGAAATCTTTTTCGGTCTAAAAATAACCCTTATTTTCACCTCTGCATTATCCTCATTCCTCTTGATGTCCTTTCAACTTTCTTCCTGTATTAGTTATACTTCCTGACCTTTAATATAAATTCATCCTATTTTTATCTTTTGTAGCTTTGTAGAAAAACTTACTTTAAAACGTAGCCTAGTTAAGTGAAATGAACCCCAAGCTATGAAAATAAGAGGTTTATCATTGCTGTTGTTATTTTCAACGCACTGTGTGAAATAATGCCTTTTGCTTTTGCTTTTTTTCCCCCTATGGTTTTACCCCTGATGTCACTGTATCTGATTTTGGTTCCCTTGGTATTATACATATGTTTATTGGAACTACAGATGGCGAGACAAAGGGTAAAAGGAGAGCCAATGCAACAGCAATGCTTAAAACACAATATGCTGTATACCAAATATACAACTTGGGTGGAGGATTGAGGAAGAGGAAAGGTGGGAAAATGAGGGAGGAGGTAACAAGTTTGATAAGGAATGTACTCACTGCCTTATCTACAAAACTGTAACCACTCTGTACATCACTTTGACAAGAAAAATAAATAATAATAATAAAGCATGGCCCACCCTTATTGTGTATTGTTTTCTGCCATTTCTGTAGCATAAAATTCACAAGAATATCTTACACATTGCATTTTACAAATCTTTTGTTTCCCTTTGAGTTCTTACAGTGTTGGCCCTCTGCCGCATTTTCCACTGACAGGTTGAGTCTGGCTCTTCTCATCTGAATTCCTCTCTTCCTAAGTTGACTCTTTCCATGACTCAGTGATGTTCTTCCTCAACTAATCATGGAGATGAATTTCTTTTCAAGTGTTCCACTGTCAATCTCTGTCTATGAAATAAAACTTGCCTTCATCAAATTGGCAACACATTGTGAACACTTTTGAAGCTATCCCAGAATGTGAAGAGTTCAAAAAATTCTTGGGTAGCAAAGAAAAAATTATAGAAAGAAAAAAAGAGAAGAAAACTTTTTGAACTAAATAAAGACATCAGCAGGGCAGTTATAAACCAGAAAACAAATGAAAGGAATAAAAAAAAATCTATGTGCCTAAGTAGGCATATCTGATCATGTTGTGTTATTTCAAAGATATATTTCTCATAGGATTTATACAGATAAATTTTTTAAAAAGGAGAAAAATGGGAATATATCATTTTATCTTATTATGTGGTGGTAGATATGATATGCCAACTGTTAACAATATCTATGAAAAGAGTAAAATGTATCATTTATTTTGGTTTTAAAATTATATTTAATGGGCATAATCTCACTTAACCTCAAGTAAGTATAAGGGATAGAAACTGTATGATGAAGATGTTAACCAATTGGCTGATTGTCTCAAAACTAGCTACTAATAAAGCAGAGAATGGAAAGATCTTTGAAGGTCAAATGGTACTGCCAACCAACATATAGTAATTTTCAAGATGTGGTTCACAAAACATATAGAGCAGAATGTTTAGGACACATATGCAAATCTACAGTTAGAAAATAACACTGATTATTATGCTTACACATAATACATAAATAAATAATACACACGTAACACACATAATACGTAATACACATAATATATACAATACAATGTAATATATGTATAATATATAATATAATACTAAATATAAATATATACCTAGTACAATACATATAACATAGTACATGTAATACATAATGTAATATGTAATATATTACATACAACATATAATATAATAATATATAATACACATAATACATAAAATATACATAATGCTATTTTGTATATCATATCAAGTAATACATTATACTATACTATAGTTGAGGAGAAAAATGAGTATGAATCATTGCCTTCCATGAGTAAAGCCATTGTGACAATATTATATAACACCTCCATGTAACTTTAACATTGCAGGGTGTTGTGTATAAAGTGTTGTTCCTGAACAATATATTTGATGATTTATTTCAACCCCTGGAAAGATGAATCAAATAAATAAAAAACAAAGAAGTAATCGTAGCTAGTTTTGAATATGGGCATGTTACTTGTCTTTGCTTTTCTCATCCATTAGTCAAAATACAATTCATCTGCCAGAGAATTTTCAAGACATTAAATAAGATCACTCTGAACAATCCTCAAAATAAAGGATAATCTAAAATGAATACTTTATTTTACAGTTTTAGCCTTTAAAAGGTAAGATGCAATATTACAAAACAATCCAAATTTCTGGATGGTGACACCTTGAAAGTAGATCCACGTTGTAAAATCAGTACTTGGTTAGAGTACCTAGCTCAGTGAAAGAATTAACATTATCATAGTATTTAAAGAAGAATGCTGGTAGTCAAGCAGCCAATTGCCACACCATTTCTCTCAGCTATAGTGTTTTGAATAAAAAGGCTTGCATGGTGACTTAGAGGTATGGGTCTCATTTAGTCCCCCAAGAGGCAACTGCATAGGGGAATCCCTCCACAGACTTCCTCCCAGTTTGGTAAGATTGATTGTTTCTGAGGCCTGGGGCGGTTTTACATAGGAGCAAAAACAGAAGCAGAAGTTGACAGTTGACCAAGTGAGTCTTCCTTCTAAGCCAACAGAGATGAGGCCTAGATTCCAGATTCCAGAGTGCATGACAGTTGAATGCTGTGTGGGGACTTCCTAAGTAAAGGTCAAAGTCTCGCTGTTTTGCAGGTAGGGGTTAATGAGCTAGCAAATTAGGGTATTAATATTAATGGGGCATCCTTAGTACCCACAGGCTAATGAAGTCTAGGGTCATTTGGGTTATAGTAACATCAAAGTAGAGTTTAAGGCCAAAAGCACTTAGCAAGATCAAAAGTAATTTTACTGGCTGAAGAAAATGGTATCTATAGATATGGTTTTAGGTAAAGAACAAAGCATCAAAATAGGTACTGATAAATATTAGGAGCAAATGACAAAAAAACAGTAACTGTGTCTCAAGAAAGACAATTGGAATCATTTTAGAGGATCTGACTAACAATGAGATTGTGTATAAATAGCATGTATGTTATTACATTGATATGCATGTGTATAACACATATATGTATATGTGTTTGCAAGTATGTGTATGTGGCTAAGGAACTGCTTATTCTTTTAGAAGTTGTTGCTTCTTAATAAATCACAGTAAGATAACACAGATTCTGACAAGAGAAATGCTTCAAAGCAGAAAAGATATAGGCCATATTCTATGAGGAAATAAATTGCACAGAAAGTTAATAATAATACAATATTAAAATTTTTTACCACATGTACATAAAGAGCATCAGAAAGTAGTAAGAATGAGAATAATATATATGAACATATTCAGTGTAATACATGTACAGGTAAAAAGTACTCTCAATCTTCTGAGTATTTTTTTTTTTTTTTTTTTTTTTTTTTGGCCAGTCCTGGGCCTTGGACTCAGGGCCTGAGCACTGTCCCTGGCTTCTTCCCGCTCAAGGCTAGCACTCTGCCACTTGAGCCACAGCGCCGCTTCTGGCCGTTTTCTGTATATGTGGTGCTGGGGAATCGAACCTAGGGCCTCATGTATCCGAGGCAGGCACTCTTGCCTCTAGGCTATATCCCCAGCCCCTCTTCTGAGTATTTTTAATCATGAAAGATAATATTTACTTACTTTATACTGCACATAAAAATAAATTAGAACAATGAGTGAAATTGGTAATGCTAAAAGTTAATGATTTATTACAAATAGACTAGAAAAATGGATGAGAAAATTTAGATATATTCTTCGAGAACAAGAGAAATGAATCAGATAAGGTAAACATATGAAATGCAATAATACCTCACATGTATATGAATTAGGAGCTAGGGTAAATATTTCAATTATCAAATAAATGTGTAAAACCCTGTTTTCATGAGAAAGTTTCCCTGAAATGAGTAATATCATATTTAAATGCATCAGTTTTATTTTAGTTATTCAAATAAGACTGAGAAAAGTTTCGTGAAGCATTACTTTGTTGGTACATTATAAAAAACATTCTTGTCATAAGATTATCTTTCAAAATGCAGAAGTAAAATTTCTTTATTAATTCCCAATGTTTCAAAGTATGCATACTGTGTAAGATATAACTAAGTATAAATATTTTATTATCTATTTCTTGCCATTAAAACAGAAAGGACTATATAAATAATCAGCAAAAGAAAATTAAATAACAAGCATAAGAAAATTCCATTTATGAAAATGTGTACAAGAACTAAAGTAGAAAATTGAAGTAATTATGTTCAAGGGAATAATAAATTATTATTAAATAGGGTTTCTGATGAATTGGGTAATATTATATTAAGAAGCCTACTAATATCATCTGAATCTAATTCTGGTCTTGAATTTGTGACATTTCTGTCTCTACCTCCTATGTGGCTGAAATTGTAGGTAAAAAAATAAAACACTATGCCTAGCTTTTAGTACATTGTGAGTTATTAGAATATTACACTTTCGTTAACACATTACACAATATTTTTCCAATGAAAATATACTATTGTAAGATTAAATCTAGATGTAGTCCATTAAAGTCAAAGGCGCATACATTTTTAATTCTGTCTTTAATTGGAAAATGATATCACAAAAATAAAATACAGAATATATAAATGAATAATTTAACACGAGAAACCAAAATGAAGGAGAAAATATACATTTCTGAAATTCAACACAAATAGCATTCAAATACAGAAAAAGAGTTGAATGTGAAAAAATGAGCTACTACTATGAACTAGCAATTCACCAAAGAAAGAGAACTCAGAAAACAACCTAACAAGGTCTAACCTAATTGGTGATCAAAAATAGACAAAGAGGATTAATAGTTATATTTTATATGACGTTCCTTTGCAGGAAAATTTCAATACAGAGCAAATCTAAAATATGTTTAGGTTCAATTTTTATAGTCCAATATCTCATTTGCAAAAATTTATTCTAAGGAAAAATTTATGGGAGACAAAGGATGGTCTGGACAAAGGATAGTCTGAATATCCGATGTTCATATATGAAAGTAAAACTAGGTCGCTTGAGTAAATGAGCGATGTGAGGATAATGATGGAGTGACATTATTGATCAAGGTTCATTATACACATAATTAATTGACATGTTTGGTTGAAACACCTTTGTACAACTTAAAAGTACTAATAAAAAGAATTTAAAAGAAAAAAAATCCATGAATATAAGCAAAGATTTTTTTTTAAACAAATTGGCATCTTAATTACATGGGGATAATGACAAGAAGATGCAGCACACTCTCATATATTATGCCCAGGAAAGAGTTCTATAACTGGGACTTTTGATGATGGCTCCCAGTGACAGATACACTCAGGGCTCTGTGCACATAATGTTTACATAATAATTGTTACGTATTACCCACTACTCTAAGTTCCTTTTATGTGTTGTCTTACTTAGTACTTAAAACAACCCTATGGAATAGTGATTTCTACTATCCTTGACTCCAAGATGGAGACATAAAGAAGGATGTCAGAAATTGTCCAAAAATGGATGTCAGAAACTGTCACCCACAGGACACCACCTGCCACAGCCCTCCTGGTCCCCACTGCCCTGGCAAATACTAGACATTTTTATACACATAGCTTAGGAAATGATTGGTTTTTCCTAGCTCAATGTTCCCAGTAGTGTTCTAAATGTAACCTTGAGCCCTCAGGAAAATGCTTCATAATTCTTGAAAGAAGCCATAAACCAACAAACAAACAAAAATTCTGTCAGAAAACAGAAAACCTATACAATATTATTGACCAAATGGCTTGTGGATATTTATAGGTCTGACCACATCCTTGTTTCCAAGTAAGATTCACAAAGACACATAATATTCTAAGCCAAAGAACAAATCTCAACCCAATTAAAATCACATAAAATATATTTTTGCTACATTCTCATAAAATATCTAAAAAAATCGCATCTGCAAACTCAACAGTAAAAAGATACACAAAAAAAAACCCTCAGAAAAAATTATACTAAGTGAAGTGAGCCAGACCCAAAGAAGCATGGATTCTATGGTCTCCCTTATTGGGAATAATTAGCACAGGTTTAGGCAACTCATAGCAGAGCATCACAAGGCCCAATAGCTATACCCTTATGAACACATAAGATGATGCTAAGTGAAATGAACTCCATGTTATGGAAACGATTGTTACATCATTGTTGTAACTACTTCCAATGTGCTATGTGAAACCATAGCTTCTATTATTGATGATGTTCTTGTATCACCTTCCTGTGGTTGTACCTACACTATCTCTGTATCTTATCTGAGTACATTGGAAACAGTGTATACTGGTATTCGAACTAGGAAATTGAAAGGGAATACCAAAATCGAGAGACACAGGGTAAAAAAAGACAAACGACTACAAAAGCAATACTTGCAAAACTGTTTAGTGTAAATGAACTGAACAATTCATGGGGGGAAAGGGAAAGGGGGAAGGGGGAGGGGGAAGGAGGGAGGAGGTTACAAACAGTACAAGAAATGTATCCAATGCCTAACGTATGAAACTGTAACCTCTCTGTACATCAATTTGATAAAAAAAATTTAAATCCTCAGATATGTGAAAAATAAACTACAGGAGAGCCTTGATACTGACCAATGCAGGCTTCCGGGAAACCACCACTGAAGAAAATCTGCACCCGCTCAAGATGCATGACATTTGGTACCGACCACACTGACAATGCTTGATTCATTTTCCCATAAAAGCCCCGCCCCAATCTTCTGCTAAAGATATGCCTCCATTCAACAAGTCCAAAGTTTCACTTACATACTTTCTGTGACTTTATTGGCTTGGGAGAATTACCATAATTTGTACTTTGCATCTGAATCCCCATTTGCTTTGGGAGAGGCAGATTTTCATAAAATGAAGGGCAGAGAAAAACTCAGAAGCTCACCCAATGATCTAAACCAATATAACCATAAAGAAGGACCGATTCAGAGAACTGAGTTGTATAATGTGCATTCAGAATCAAAAGTTTTTTTTATCAAAACTTTATTTATTGTTTATGACCACTTGGTCAAAACCATGTGTAACAAATCTTTGATAAAATAGAGGGTTACAGTTTCCTGAAACATTTTCCCTTCCTTCATTTTTTCCTTCCTTCTTTTCTTCCTTCTTTCCTTTAATTCACAGTATTGGGGTTTAAAGTATTGCTTTTGGTACCTACCTAGGTAGAACACCTAGGCTAGTTCTCTACCACTTGAACAATGACTCCAGTCCTTGAATTGACTTCAAAATAATCCACCCATAAAAGAAAATCATCATAACTGTAAATCAAAATGTAATGTTAACAATCAAAATGACCATGTGCAGCCAAGTGTGGTAGCACACAGCCTCACTGAGGAGAAAGAATCAACCCATTGGGGACCCAGGCAATCCTGGGATTTCTAGTCTGATCCATCTCACAAAAATTAAATAAATTAAAGCAAAAGTATGAGGGAGAACAGAAAATAAATACCAGTTGAGCAGACAAAACTAAATTGAACAGCAGAGAGTGAAATCCAAGGGTAGAGGTGTCAAAGAAACAGGAGAAGTTTTCTTCTGGGCTGACCCCAGCCCCCAACACTCTAGAGGAAGCATTGAAAGTAATTTACTATTCTCAGGCCTCCAAAGGGATGTAAGGAAGTGTTACGTATTCTGGTGGTCTGCTCTTACACTTCAGGGCTCCATAAATGTTCTCAGTACTTATAGGTTACAGAGAAGAATGAGACCTCTCATAGTTCCTGGGCATCACTGGATTTAGAATGACCTGTGAGAGTTAAACTTGGGATCTCCATAAAATAGATGAGATATACAAATTTATTGTAAAGAAACTGACTTTGCCAGACCAGCAAGATTTGGAGAGGCATAACATAGTGCAGTTCTTGGATGATGAGCCCTATAAAGGGTCTTTCAGTGGAAAAATTAAAGCCTCCAATGCCTCTAAGTTGGGCACTCAGAGTGTGTTTCAGTGTATTAAAGGCTCCGAGGAGTCCGGCAGGACTAATATATTTGATACAGTGTTTTCTACACTTACAATTATTCTGCATTTTGGACATGAAAACCTGAAAACTGAAGTTGACGAAGTGGAAACTGTAGATTCTGTGAAACTGTCATTACTGTAAGGGATGCTAGTTCTTTCTTTGATGCACCAGAATTGTAGAATTAACATGGGTTCTGGGATTGGCTAACGCAGGAATCTCTGGTGTTGATTTTGCCATTAACTATCTTGGTAATGCATCAAGGTCTTTTCTCTCAGTGATTTACCCTTCCCTAACCTGAATATTGGGATTATAATACCATTTCCATTTGCAGCTTTGTAAAAACACATCTGTATTCTGAAGTTATATGTGCTGTGTGCATCAAGTATAAACTTAGGAAGGGGGGAGGGTAGTCCTAGAACCTGAACTCGGAGCCTGGAGCTATCCCCGAGCTTTTGTGCTTAGTAGTAGCACTCTACCATTTGAGCTACTTCCAGCTTTTTTGGTGGTTGGAGGTCTCATGGATTTTTCCAGCCTCTGCTGGCTTTGAACATTGATCCTCAGATATCAGCCTCCTGAGTTCAGATGTGAGACACCATCCCCAGACAAATATAAGCTACTTTATGAAAGATCATTTTGGGATATCTGGCAAGTTAGTTTTAGAATTTACCAATTGACTTGACTGATAAGAGTTGAGCCCTGGTCTGTGCACCCGGGAATGGGATGGAAAAGGTATTGCTTACGCTAGGAGTTTATGCCATCTTTTCTTTCATACTGGTACCACTGACTCTACACAGGGAATTCCAATCTCCTCTTTACCAAAAATTCCAAGAAGAGAACAAGCTTTCAGAGTCTGCACTGGGACCTTTAGTCCATTGACTGCTTGAGATTTAAATTTTGATCTGCATATCAGTGCCCCATTTAATTCTTAGCTTCAGCTTGCTCCTGTCTATTCTTCTGCTGTTACTTCTGCGGAACTCTTTTCTGGGGAAACTTTTAGGAACATAAAACTACATTAGCCTGACCACTACACTTTATTTGGTTGAATAAAAAAAAATACTCCTAGATGGAAGAGAAGGTAAATTAACAAATACAAACACTAGGAGAACACTGAACTTTTAATGTAGCTTTTCATCTTTTCTTCTGTTACTGTAATGGAAATTCCTCCAGAAATGTTAGTTCAGTTTATTTAGATTACATCATTTAAGAGTTTGGAGATAGTTTTAGTTTCACTTAAACTTAGAGCAATGTTTATAAAACGTCTTTTGGCCTTAAAGAAACAGCTGATGCATTTTTCAGGACAGTCAATTTGGAATTAAAGGCACATTCTGCTCCTCACACCATTTAAATGTTGATTCTCCCTACGGGCATACTTAAATAGTAAGGATAGCCAGGTTGCTGTTGTGTGGGGAAAAAAAATCCCCAAACCATTCATAATCAAAAGTATTATTTTTCCTTAGATCTCATAATATCTAAAGAAAATAGTTGATTTAACCCCTTAAATCTTTCTTGGTACAATAAACAAATAGATAGCCATATCTTGGTAGGAATTACTTTGTGAGATTTAGTCCTTTTGTAGATGAACAAGGATACCATGGAGCAAATTATTGTAGCTGTTTCCTTAGTGATACCCCAGGGCCTAGACAGATTTAATGAAGCCTCAAAAGTGCCAAAGCTACATTTAGGGAGTAACTTATAACTGGGAGAATTTAGCTAAACAAACTGGAAAGTTTCTTTGTATATCAAAACAAGATAGAGATTGGATTCTAGATAGGCAAAAAATTTCTTCATGAAGTGTTCTTTATTTTAGCCCATCAGGTAGCATTTCTGGCAACATTTCACATACAATATAATTAATATGTAGAATATATGGGAAAATGTCTTTGAATATTTCTTGCTTGACTACGTTTATTCTGTTACCTAAGATCAAAAGTCTTGTAAGTATAATATCACCTGTCAGGATCTGAGAGACACTTTTAACTTAATTAAGTTAGTCTCTAAGAGTGGTTAGTTAAGTGAGGACAAGGTTTGCAAGTCATGTTCATATTTCAGTGATTTGGTTTAAAGAAATATATCATATAGACCATATCCATTCCTCTTTTTATTTTTTCCCGGCAGTGGTGTTTGATCTCATAGCTCTCCCTTAGCTTTTACACTCAATGCTTGTGTCCTACCACTTGAACCACTACTTCTGTATTTTTGCTGATTAATTAGACATAATTGTCTTCTGGAATTTTCCACCTGGGCTGGCTTTGATCTCAGGTGCCCTGAGTAGCTAGGGTTATAGACATGAGCCACTGGTGCCTGGTTCACAGACGTTACTCTTCCTAGCATCTTCAAGACCTTTCCACCTGTGTTTGTCTTCTGCCAGCACCGCACAGTCTGGTAGCCTCCAGTCAATCCAAGCTTTTATATCGCTATCTCTACATTGGCACTGCTTGGTAATGTGTTATAAAATCACACCACTAGGAAGATTGCTGCTGCTATACAGTCATGAAAGTCATGATTTCCAACCATACCCCAAATCCTTAACACCACCTTTATAAGTCTCATGTCTCCTTCCAAAATAGTAATAAGCATAATACAAAGCAATTCTGACTTACAATGTTCTTCTTTGTTATCTTCCAAAGCCCAATTCACTCTTTTCTTTGTTTGTTCTTCACTGAGGAAATGCAAGTCTTCACTGAACACCCTTCTTTCTACAATCCAGTCACTTGGATTCTCTTCCAGCAATAGTAGAGAAATACTCTGTTTCTGTTTCAGGTTTTATTTCTCTATCAGTGGCCTGAATTTCAACTCATCCTGATTCTCCTTGAAACACCTCTTGTCACTTGTTCTTGAACAGATTTCTCTTAATTTCTGTTCATTTAAAATTCTGTCAACATGCCCTGCAAGACCCCCAGTTCTTTAATGGTTTGGATTACACACAAACGCATGATTTTGTCCAGAAATTTTGTCCCACTCTCACTTCCACATACTTAAATTGACATCCACCCCTTCACTTCTGCATTTCAGGACCTTCTTTGTTGAAGTTCTTGAGTATGAGAGCATGACTTCATTATGGTATTTAGCCAGCTGCATTGTAATTGTTGTCATCCTTCTCAAATATGGAGATAATGAGCACACTGGACACAAATCTCATATCTGGACAGATGAACAGTATGGCATTTTTATGGAATGGCTGAGTCAAAGAAGTTCATACTGCAAAGCGCCCCAACATTCTAGCCACATGCCAGGAACTGATAGTGGTATTTCCCTGTCGTGACCTATGTTGTATTCTATGGCATGCTGTATTCCTGTGTAACGCAGGCTGTATTTTCTTTTGCAGAGAACCATTGTAAAAGCTTTAGCTTCCTCTACATATGTTCATTTCAAGCTCATTTTCCAGTAAATGAGGGGGAAAAGTCTAATGTATTTGTAATTTTAATTAGCATGTCAAATATTTGGAGGCTTTATACTTACTAAGTAAAATGGGTTCTCTAATAAGAATTCGAAACAATTTCTTCAGCATTTCCAACACAAATTCTTCTCAAAACTTAATGTGCAACAAGATTATGAAGGAGGCTGATCAAACATAGATTCTCATTAAATTCTGCATCTTACAAGTGTGGGTGGAGCAGGAGATTTTGATTTTCCTCTATTCTCCCAAATGGTGTCAATCTACCAGGCTCAAAATATTCCTAGCACAAACTTCTAAGACCATGTAATTTAAATTGTTTCACAGGAAAAGCAGAGGAAATATTAGTCATGGCTATGTCAACTTAAAGATTAATTAATTCTCAAGTTAATGGCTACCGCCTTTTCAGATACATTAATATTTATTCTGAGTCCAAAGAGGTTGGTGAAGGGACATGTAGAATTATCTTTTCTGTTGTTGTTTTAATACCAAAAGCAATTTGAAACTATGAAAGATTAGCTTGGAGTGATTTATGACTTCAAGACTTGGAACAGTTTAATACAAACTTTAGGAAGAGTCGTGCCATCAGACACAGACACAAAGTCTTACATTCTATTTCTTAGCTGGAGTTAAAATGTAAAGCATGACAATAGAGGGGCTTATCTCATCAGGCATGATACATGAGGACCTGTTTGAAAAAGCTGGGAGAAGGGGACTGGATGAAGCATAGCAGCACATAACCAGCAGGGCTCAGGAAAGCTGTTTGCGATGATCAAGCTTCATAGGTGGAAGGTGCCCTTGATACTAAGCTGTGCAGTGGTCCTGGAATAGAGCAAAGGGCTCCTGTAAACAGACTTGGACTTTGAAAAACAGCCATTATGATTCTAGGAATGGGAGTCCACAGATGTCTATTCTGCTCAGTAGGAGAGAATCCTTAAGAGAAGTCTGATATGCCTAAATAAGTAGTTTTCACCCAGGCTGCACATAACAACCACTCAGGTTACCTTGGAAGTAGATTACTGCTAGGTCTAAACCTCAGCATTCTTATATAATTAGCCTGCAGCAAGGCTCAAGCATCAATCATATTAAGTTTCCCAGGTGATTATAATGGGCAGCATGGCCTGGAGCCACCATGTTAAAGACCCAGAGGATAAAATAGCTCTTTGCACATTTGGCAGAACATCTCCCTCCACAGCTGGGCCTCCTAATTCCAATTAGCAGGTTCAGACTAATATTCTCTAGGATGGTGATTGTCATAGTTCAGTAGGCATTGGAATCACCTAGAAGGCTGGTTAAAGATTGGATTGTTGAGCTCTCCTCTGATTCCAATTCTTGAGTCTGGAATGAGTCTTAGTGTATATTTTATAACAAGGCCCATACAAATTTGCTTATCTAGGAACTTAAATTGAAAATCTAGAATAAGACTTGGGCTTTGAAATTTAATTTCAAGAGAAAACCCAACTTACTGTCGTCTTCTTCTTCTTCTTCTTCTTCTTCTTCTTCTTCTTCTTCTTCTTCTTCTTCTTCTTCTTCTTCTTCTTCTTCTCTCTCTCCTCCTCCTCCTCTCCTCCTCCTCCTCCTCCTCCTCCTCCTCCTCCTCCTCCTCCCCTCCTCCCCTCCTCCCCTCTCCTCCTCTTCCTCTTCCTCTTCTTTTCTTCTTCTTCTTCTTCTTCTTCTTCTTCTTCTTCTTCTTCTTCTTCTTCTTCTTCTTCTTCTTCTTCTTCTTCTTCTTCTTCTTCTTCTTCTTCTTCTTCTTCTTCTTCCTTATCCTCCCCCTCCTCCTCTTCTTCCTCCTTCACCTCTCTTCCTTTTTCTCATTCTCCTTCCCCAAATACTGGGGCTTCAACTCTGGGCCTCACACTCTTCCTTGGTTTTACTCTGGCCTGATGCTATATCACTTGAGCCACACCTCCATTCCTGGGTTTGGGCTCCTTAATCGGAGATAAGCATATCACAGACTTTTCTGTCTGGGCTGGCTTTGAACTGTTATTCTCATAGCTCATCCTCCTGATTAGCTAGGTTTGCAGGCCTAAGCCACCAGCTTCCAGATTTTAGTGTTATTTCTAAATCTTAATGATGCAAAATTCTTTTATGTTATCCACACTTAAACCAACTTTATTGACATGCTTCAGTTTTTCCCCCATGTGCCCACTTAAATGACTAGCATTTACGATTTTCTCATTGTTTCCTGACTTGAAGTGTAACTGTGGTAATTTCTAATTCAAAATTGGAAACCTGGCATTCTCAAAGATGCTAACAAATGAGTTATGATTCGATGTTATTTGGAAAGGTAGCACTTGTTAGGACTGGGAATGGTGGCTCATACTTGGAATACCACCTACTTGGGAGGGGGAAATCTGTAAGACAGTTGTTCAAGGCAAACCCAGGGAATAAGGCTGCCAAACTTCATCTGAAGGACTAAAAAGCTGAATGTGGTGTTGTGTCCCTATAGTCATGGTTATGCTGAGCCCAGGTGCAATCCCTGACAAAGGCACAAGAATGCACTTGACAAGTAACTAAAGCAAAACGAGTCAAGACTATGGCTGCAGAGGCAGAGTTCTTATCTAGCAAGAGCAAGACACTGAGTTCAAACCCTAGTGCTGCAAAGGAAAGGAAAGCAAGCGTCCCATTTGGCTATTTAGGATGTTTAGGAGAACAATGTGAGAGGGGATGGTGATAGGAAACTAGTGGGTAGAGCATCAACAAGGTAGAGCCGTCGCACTGGGATGCAGGAAAGGAAATCTTTAAAAAATATTAAGAAAAAATTTTGGTACAATTGAGTGACTGATGATTATGTTAAGTTGAGGGAGAAGCAAGCATCAGTGGCATCACAATGTGTAATATATCTATCATCACAATCTATAATTTAGAAGACTTATGCCATAACACATAACAACAATACATCATATTGAGTCATGGCTCAATATGATATATTTTTAAAGCATAAAAGTGATAGGTGTTCATTACAGCCTTAACACAGGGAGCCAGGGTGAGGGAAAGCAGCGGCTGAGCTTGAGCCTGTCCCACTTTTATCTTTCTATAAAGGAACAGCTACAAGCACTGATGGTTATCTAAGATTCCTCAGTGTTTTTCGCCAGGCAGTGTTATCGTGTTACAGTAAGTTAGATTTCTTGGGGGAACTGCATTAATTCTTCCGTGACATGAAGGAACTTCTATGTGGCTGAGATTAGAAACCTATCAGAGCTCAGAGGAAAAAGCTGAGCGTTTCAGCAGTGCACACCAGAAATCTGTGAGCATTTCTCAGGACAATGTGATTTCTCATTTTTAGCACTCCCTCCTAGCAAAATTCTAGATGGTCTCATTCTACTTCTTGGAAATGAACCCAATAAAATGGCAAATATGCTTAGTGAGCCAAAGAAAAACATTTGAAGCTCAATTTTGTCTTTTATTTTTTTTCTTTGCTTTAATTGCTTAAGGACTTCTTTGTCTTTAAATGTAAGATTGGCATTAAATTAATAGAATGATCTAATCAAGTCTCTTTGGTTCACAGTTCAGAGAATGCTAAGAAGTGAAGAGTTAGTATTGCAGCTACTTTTCACTTGGCAGATTTCCTTTGAAATTGAATCATTGCAATTTCCTTTGCATTTTCTGGCTAGAAAAATCATACAAAACCCAATAACAACCAAAGATGAAGTGTCAAGGAAAACAGGAGCAGGAAGTAAAGTGCATAAAGTTTTATGGAGCTATGTGGAAATCAAAGTTGTTTGTAAAACTCAGGAGAAGTAATCTGATCTCATGTTCTTAAAAAAATTCCTTAAAATATTCATCTAGAAAGCAGAAGATAGACTCTGGCATGTTGAAATACTTTCTGTCTTCTAAGACTACATCTCCTCCAAATTCTGATCCAGGATAAAGCTAGACGAGAGCAAAGGGAATAACAGTTGGTGGAAAAATAACAAGAGAAAATGTACAAGACAGAAATAGCCATGGGAAAATCCCAGATGCACAGAAGGGATTGGTAAATCTTGAGTTTTGATATTTCATATTTTCTTAAAAGTATAAATGAATGTTTGTAAAATTGTAAAATTACAAGTGAAGGTTATAAAAATGTGCTTAATATAGACATTCATATTTCTGGTTTTAATAATAGGATACATGAGGGGATATCGAAAGTGGAATGATTTCCATATCACCACTTTATTTTCTCCTCTGAATTAGTTAAAATATTTTAAAATAGTTGCATAAAATTCAAATACTAATGTGAATAACAGAGAGCATTACAGTCAAAGTTCACAAGGTTAAAAAGATATGGTTTGAGTATTACAGAAATAACATGGTACACAATGTAATTGTAAAAGACTGTGAATCCAAAAGCCCAAAAATCTGAAGTTTTAAGCACCAACATGATCCAAAAGTACAATTCTATGTTTCACTTTGGGTGATAAATTCCAGTTACAATGCAGTTGTATTAAAAACACTGTATAAAATCACCTTCAGGATATGTCTATATGGTGTATATATAATATTAATTTACTCTTCAATTTTTTTATTTCATAAGTAACATCTCATTCTGCATATCCAAACATTCCTAACTCAGAAAAAGGTTGAAATCTAAAATCCTCCAACCTAAGCATTTCAGGCACAGTATATTCAACCTGTATATGAAAAATAAGCTTTGAATGATTTTACATGAAGGAGGTTAAGTGTTTATCTTGGAAAGAAAACGGAGACTGAACCAAAGTTACTGCAAGCTAAAAGAGGGTGATGTCAGTTTAGTGGCAATAAGTCATAATGACCATAAAGGCCATGTAGCAAACCTTTCATTATAGCAAGAATACACCTCTCTACTGGCAGTTCTAAAAAAAGAGATTTTCCCATTGGAGTTGAATGCTGAGAGCCCTGAGATTACTTGAGAGTTTTGAAAAGTCCCTCTGTAGTTGAGCATTACTGTAACTTGAGCTAACAAAGCTGGTCATTTCACCTAGTTTTCAAATTAGTGTGTTTCTCTTCAGAAACAGGTTATAAGTAAACCCCATAGATTAGGAATATATCTAAATACTTAAATGTTTAGGGTAGGAAACTGGAAAACAGACTATCACAAAAAAGAATGAAATGTTATTATTTATGGCAACACCGGTAAAACTGGAGGACATTAGGTTCATTGAAATATACCAAACACAGAAAGTAAAATACCACATGTACTCATTTGTTTGTGGATGACAAACGATAATGTCATAGAAATAGAGTAGATAATGGCAGAGAAGGGGAAAAGAAGGAGGAACAGAGGTCAAATACCTGGTATTTTGCTATCACATCACAATAAGGTAGCTACAGTTGGCAATAATCCCAGTCCAAACAAATGATAAAATGTCAGAATGCTAGTTACCTTGATTTAAACATTACTCTCTATGTTCTGTAAATATGTTTATATGTATATAAATTAAAAATAAAAGTATAGAAAATAAAATTAGTTTAAAAAGAAACAGGCCATCATCTGCCTTACAAGTTCCTTTTGATTCAGACCTCTGCTGTGCAATAGATGAACCAGTCTAAAGAATATTATTGAATTTTTCTCAAATCATCCAATTACTCCTTCTTAGCATTTTGGCTGGGTGATTTGATTAGCAATTTTCATAAGATTTCACAGTACTAGGCATCATTACCTTACAGCATATATTCTTATCTACAAAATAAGACAACAGGTATCAGCTAACATTAATTTCATCACTGTTGGGACCACTTAGCTTCCTATTGATATCAATTACACTTTTAACTTCAAAATACTTTCCTATTTCTCATCTTTTTCAAACTTTACGAAAATCTTGGGGTAGACCAGATATCCATTGCCATTTTGTCTTATCTTAGATGAGGATATTGAAGTTCTCCGAGTTTCACTGGTTCACACTAAACAATGCAACTCAAAAATAGAAGCAATGCAATCAAAAATTATAAATTGGGGAAATTTTCTAGAAAAACTGATTTTTGTGTGTATGCTCATATGAATGCAAGCAAGTTCTCTAGATTATTGTTTTGGAAATGTATATGTCTTTTAGAACAGTAAGATTGAATTTGATTTAACAAACTATCATGGGTCCATGAAATGGGTTGTACTTATTTTTGGCCCATTCATATATTCTATATGCCTTTCTACAGTAAAAACTTAGGGTGCAAATGATAGTCTTATACATGGAGACTATTTAGAAAAAGAGAACACATATATAGTCATACATATGCATATGTATGTTCATATATACACACATAGCTTCTCTTTATATATACGTATGTTTTCTATATACATACATATATATTTATAAACATACATGCACAATAAATATACCAATATTATAGGATTTGAGGCATCGCCCTTTAGATACTAAATGGATATAAACATCTCTCAAAGCAATGAAAGTTAAGAAACAAGTATTACTTCCTGGAACAGAGCAATCTCTTAAGATTGTAGATAAAGAAGAATATCTTAAGGAAGAAATAAAATCTAGTATGACTTCGAGAAATAATTTGAATTTTTCTGGAGGGTTTAAATAAGCCCTTCATCTTAGACCATCCTAGACCATTGTGCCCTCCCGTTAGTGTCTTGGATCTTTTCTTTGTTGTTGAGTTAATAACTTTCTATGTACATATTTTAAGTGTTTCAACTCCGTTTTGGAAAGACTATTCTAGGAATAAACTTTTTTATTCACTAGAAATAAACTAATTTATAATAGATGAAGCAAATGGCTAAGAGTCTAACATTATTTGGCCATATACTGAAAAATATGGCATTTGTCAATATTAGAAAGCTATATAGTGTAGGAATTACATGTCTTAGGGTAGATTTGAAGAATATTATTTTCTCTAATCAGTTTATGTCCTTACTGAAAAGTGACCACTCCAAGTAACAACTCACTCCTAGTATAAAAATTCTGTCCTGGAAAGGACTTGTTCCATGAGACCTCTACTTAACAGTTAATTTTGGAATAAGAATGTGATGCTCCTGACCATAAAATATGCCCATTGATTTTATTTCAGGCAGCAATATTTGGATTCTATTTAATATACAAAATAATACATACTTTGAGTCAACTTATTTTGTTTTACTATTTAAGTTGCTAAAAAATTCTAATTTGATGAATTATTTCCTGATAATATCCATGTAAAATGAGCACTACACTGCACGATGTTTGCTCTGCAATTCTGCCTAGTAAAAGGAGGATTATATGGATACCTTACCTTCTTCTTCATCTTGAAACCCCACACTCACAGCAGGACCAAAGGAGCAGACTTCCTGGCATCGCCTTATGGACTGAAGAGGTCCAGGGAAGAAGGAGCTACTGGCAGACAGAATAATGTTATTAGATGCTGTGACATAGCACAGGTTTACTACAGGGTGTATAAGACAAGAGTTCCTGCTACCTGTTCAACAAAGAAACTAAAATGACACCAAACTACTCTTTCTAATTCCACAGTCCTTGGTGGATCACATCATTTTTTTTCCACAGTCTTTTTTTTCTTATTTATTGTCAAAGTGATGTACAGAGAGGTTACAGTTTCATACGTTAGGCATTGGGTACATTTCCTGTACTGTTTGTTACCTCCTCCCTCATTCCAGTCTATGGCCATACCACCCTGAACACGCCCGATCTCATCTGATCACACTAATTTAAAACAAATAATAGAACAGACTGTTAAATTGAAGACCACCAATTAATGAGAGTCTTAAAATACAGTTTGGGAATTCTAAAGCCTTTTGTTTTGTCTTGCATTGTTAATATACTATATATTATTGTGCAATACCACAGACTTAAAATTCCTTACTGTCTTTTGCTATCTATTATTCTGAACAGGTCCAATGTGCTCATAATATAAACCATTGAAGGTGTACAAATTGACAAAGACAGAAGGTTTGTCACTGAAATTTCTTCTTTTGGACATTATAATTTTAGATACAACTATCAATAAACTCAAAATCATACATATCTCTGAAACTATTCAATGCTTTCTATTTGGTTTGTATTCACAGGTCTAAATTCTTTAACGTCTGATTCAATTTTTTGCAGTCTCTTTATGAATAAACACAATGCAATAAATTACAAAACCTCCAGATTCATACGAATGAAGAATTTTGGGGGTACCTTTCATACAATCAAGCCCATGGCAGGTGTTTTTATGAAGTATGTTCTCTATCACATTTTTTTCTATTTAAAGTGAGAGAATGTCTCTTGTAATATGCATGTCTGCACATAATGATTGGAGCAACAATCTTAATCTGGCCAAAGCTAATCTTACCATGGTATGTGTTTTTTGTGTTTTCATGGTGTTGTGCCTAATTACTTGCACTCTCACCAAACTATTCACACTCGCCATGTTTCTTCATGAGCCCATTTCATTAACATTGCCCCATCTTTGGTTATATCTTCAAAAATTGTCTTAGCATATAAATATAGAATACTTTTGGACAGATACTTTAAATATTTCATTAAACTCTTTGAGAAGCAAGAGTGGTTTTAATTTTCTATAACTATTTATCTTTCAGCTGTGCAGAGTATTTCCTGGTAGTTGATACTCGTATCTAGGTGAAGGGGGTTGCCAATGTTATGTCAAAAATAAACTTTAAGAAGCCTCTGCAAAAGTAGCATTTGGAAACTATTCATTTGACCTTTGATGACAAAGCTTATGCCTTGCAAATTGATTAATACAGATACAATATCGAATCATTTTTCATACAATTTTTTAATGTTTGTTAAGTGCTAGAGCAGTATGTAAACAGAGTATTTGGCATTTTTATTAGGCTGCGGAACTCAGTCATTTCCTTTGCAACAACATCTCATAAACTATTTTGACAGTCTAATAAACTATAAAAAGCTGTGGTAAAAACTGGCTCTGAATGTTATAACCGTACAAAATGGAAAGAGCAAGAGAAAACATCTATCACTGGGATTATTATCACTGTTGCTATGGCAACCTGGTTGCAATGGCAATATCTCCACGGTTCTGCTGTTTGTTATCATCTTTCTTGATTTTACATCATTGAAATTGTAGTAATTACACTGTGCCTGATGAAAAATGCATGCTGTCATGGCAACTAAGTCAAATATTCTTAATCATTTCACCTCTTCAATCTAAAATGTAATTGTTTGTCAGTAAAATAGGTTATACAGAAGGCTTCCATGGACTTATGATTGCCTTAAGTGTTTTGCAGAAAATAGTGCTTTTAGTCTTAAGACCCTGCTAAACTAATAGCCTGAGATGGTAAACAATGATTCATTATAATAAGTAAGCTGTATTAATTGTAGAGTGACTTCTCCACTGTGCTAAAATTATAAAGTGTAGTGACTTTAATATAGTGCATAAAATCAAAGACAGAAGAGCATAGTTTCCATCGCTCTGATATCTTCAGCAAATTATTTGAGTCAGATATTAGGTTCCTTTTGGTATGCTCTCTTGTATTTTATGAGTCAATGTCTGCTCAGAAAAATATTTTAGAAATGTTTTTTCCTCTTTGTATATAATTATAGCACAAAGAACTCTCTTTTGAAAATATTTTAAAACAAAAATAAATAAAACAAAAGAATGCCTTTCCAAGGAGAGCAGTTGATTATAAACCCATCAGCTATTCTTCAAGTTAAGATGTCTTGTGTAATATCTACAAGTATATCACTGTGATTACTATTGTTGTTATTATTATTGATAATACTATTATTCAACATCTACCTCTGTTTTTGGACTACATGTTTGTTCTATCGGATCAGAATAGAAGAGCCATATATTAAGTTATACTACAAAAGGCCAAATTTCTCATCCTGAGTGAGAATCTATAGAATATAAAATTTCAATAGTAACATGCAATTTATGAGATATATTTTCATAATTACTTTTCCTAGGAGGATTGGACGTTTGCTTGAGCAAGAAGAGAAAATTTAGGCCAAAGGTTTTTGTTTTGATAATAGACTTTTTATAACTCAGCTCATTTTTCTCTTTAATTTTTGATGCGGTACTATAAATGGGAGCAGAAAAATAAGCTATTTTATGCTTTTTCAAGAATTCATGAGAAGTATAATTATCTTCATTTGTGTCTTGGGCTATCCATATTTTGCATTCAGAAACACAAAATAAGCTGATAGTTCCACTAGGCTTTACATCTATGAGAAAATTATACACCTCTATTTCATAGGTAATCATAATTCCTTTCTCTCTGTCCCTATATTTCTCCTTTTTGTTAGCATGTCAGTACTTTTCCATGAGAAACAAGTATGAGCTAGCTATAATATGATTAATCTATTGCTGCCCAAAGCAGATGTCTCTGCTATTGTAAAGCCTAGATTTTATCAGCATGGAGAGGGGGGGAGAAACAAAACGCAAATATATATTTTCAGAGCTTGAGTAATGAGGGATTTATAAGCATGATAGGAATTTGATTATGATGGGAACTGATCACGTCATCTTTAATGGATGTAATAATAAAAAGTGCTTGGAAACTTATTCATTGCTTCTAAAGGAAAACAAAATATTATGGCAATAAAATGAATAAAAACATAGAAACAAATTTAGAAGCTTGTCATTAGTAATAATTTTCACTACAAGTGAAATACTCTGGTAAAACTTACTAGAAAAGCCCTTAACAGAAAAGTGAAAGTATTACCCTTACCTGTTGATTCACATAGTCAGAAAATAAGCAGTGGAACAATTACAGAATTTAAAAATGTTAAATAAGGTATTAGCTGAGTGCTAAAAGTTGTATACAATTGAAATAATAAAGATACAGTAGCCAGACATAATGATGCATGCTTGCAATCCCAGCTACTGGTAAAAAAAAACAAAAACAAAACCAAAAAAACAACCCAGGAGAATCACTAGCTTGAGACCAGCAGGGGGCAGAATTAGCAAATTCCTATCTGGATAAATGAATGAATGAATGAGCAAATAGGACTGGGGGCATGTTTCAACTGGTAGAGCTCTTTCCTAGCACATTTCAGTCCCTGATTTTAATCCCCAGTGGAGAAAACATAAAAAAGAACCAGTAAGTCTAACTATTGACCTGTGAATAATTACTGGATGACTTTGAATAACTTCTGAATCTATTGATAACTAGATATTTAGACTAGAGATATTAAAACTGCCAGGTACCAAATGAAGTGAAAAACCTTTGTTTGAGCATCTGGTTATTGACCATATGTTAACATACCACAGTCAGACTACCAAAACCCTTAGCTTATGCTCTAGCTTCAATCAAGAACATGGCTTCTAATATACTCAGATGAGATTACAGAGATACTGTAGATACAACCACAGGAAGGTTGAAAGGGAATATCAAAATCGAGAGACACAGGGTAAAAAAAGACAAACAACTACAAAAGCAATACTTGCAAAACTGTTTGGCATAAGTGAACTGAACACCTCATGGGGGGAAAGGGAAAGGGGGAGGGGGGAGGGGAATGAGGGAGGAGGTAACAAACAGTACAAGAAATGTACCCAATGCCTAACGTATGAAACTGTAACCTCTCTGTACATCAGTTGGATAATAAAAATTTGAAAAAAAAAAAAAAAAAAAAGAACATGGCTTCTTCATGTGTAGTTGGTGTCCTCAAAAATCCACAGCCACAGTTCTTGTCTACTTCCCGGTCTCTCTTCCCCCTCCCTGGGGGTAAGATTTTATAAAGAAGAAACAAGAGAAAGCAATGATACAGAGGAAATATTTGTGGCTCTACGTTAACTTTTAAGCTCTCTGTTTCAGGCTTTCCTTTTAGATGGAACCTGTCTTGACAGCTGGTCAATTCTCTATTTTCTAATTAAAATTTCCGTCAGGAGTGAATTGGCTTGTCTCATCCTTGATTGGGCCACATTCCCCCCCTTCCTCCCCCCCCCCCCCCGGAGCTGTCCCTGGTTGTTGGGCTGCACTGAGCAGGGTGTGGAGAGCTCCATTAGTCCCTCAGCCCGGGCCAGTGATGAGAAGGTCACATAGGACAGAGCAGGACCAGGTGGAACTGGCTCCCAGCAGGAGCTGGAACACTCCTATCTCCATCAAATCCCAATGGCCAGGCACTATTGGGGGCAGTTGGGATTTTACTTGTCTCAAGTCCTTGCCTTTAAAAACCACCTGCGAACTATGTAACCATTGACCATCTGAAGAAGCCAGAGTGCAGAAGGTACCATTCTCTTGTAGTGTATACCTTTGCTACCTCTTAATAAACACTGTACACTCTAAAGCGGTATTAGCCCAAGAATGATCATTATTATTCAATCTAATTTCTCCTCCCCCTTAGGACAATTTCTCCATTCTTCTCACTGTCAGTTGTGAGCTCAGGGAATTCAAATTAATTTAAAGATTAGACTGAGTAAAACATAATTAGGGAGGTAAATGTTCTGGAGGGATAAAAGGGCAATGGAAAATGCATTCCAGATATCAGTATAAATGATGCTGTTATTATCTGCAGTTTGTATAAACGGGTGGCACTATTCCCTTTGCCTTGATGTGCATAACCTAGACTCAAGTTATATAAGAAAACCACATGTATCCATGGTAAAAATAAGATATTAGACTACTAGGAAATCTCAAGGACTTTCCCATAAAGAACTAATCTAGAAGTAGAAGATAAATATGGTTTTCAGGATTGTGTTCAATAGACTGATTTGACTGAATAAGATCTTTATCGAAAATAGAAACATATACTATAAATTTGAGCTGCATGTCAGAACTGGAGTGCTTTCCAATTGTTTTCTTAAGCCACACAAATGCAACAATGTCATGTTGGTTGGAAGTTAGCAGAACTAAATAATTTAGATATGTCACTCAATCTATGAATGTTGGTGTATTTTAACAAAGACACGTTTCAGGTATCTTTTACTCACCAGAAACATCCACTGCTAAAGAAAGGCCTTAAGAAGGAAATTTGCTGTGAACCCAGGCATGTCCAGATAGAATTCTGATGGGCTATTATTTTTCTTCCTTTTCTCCCTTTGAAGCAGACTACTAAAATAGTTATGATCAATGAACACACCAGAAGGCATTTTATAACTGTAAATCAGATTATTTATATTTCTTATGGAATCTTCTAACAAAATTAAAAATATGAAAACTTTTGACAAGCCTCTTGCATGTATGAATCACAAGCTAAAGACTAAATATTTTTTACAGTCTCCAAGGCAAAAATACTATTAATATACTGAAAATAGGAGCAACCTCTTTCTACCATATTTAAATTCCATTGACTCAGGTCAGAATGAAACTTTCAGATGCTCTAAAGTGAATTCCATATCTTTGTGTAAACTCCTTAGAGCTGCCTGAAAGCTAAGACTTTTAATAAATGACAATTTTTTTACATAACAGACTCAATCCAGAATTTAAGTTAAGAATGTTTCAAAAGGCAAAAATCTCTTTTTTTTTCCATTTTCTATTTAGTTTCTGTTTAGCTATTGAGATCTCAAGGTAAAAAAAAAGTGTGTAACTTGAAAACTTATGGAAATTTTCCATATTCCTTTGCATGTATAGATTTCTAAATCACAATTCATAAATAAGCAAGACAAGTTTGTGTTCTTTATGCTTAATATCAGTTTAAGTCATTTTTCAAGGCCTGTCATTAAATGGAGTCAAAGTGCTCAGATATTCTAGTTAGCTCAATGAGATACAAGAACTATGCCTTCATTTGACAAACGTATCTGTTGATAATTTGGTGAAATTGTGAACCAAGAGAACTATGGCTTCCACACTTATTTCTTGGCTTTACCTTGAAAATCCCATGATGACACCCTTAAGATGAAAGTATGAGCTTCTGATGCTTCGCAGTTAGACTGTGGACTTCATTCAAAAGTGATTTTCTTATACATTACATCATTGTTCGACAATAAGTTTCTATATACTCAAAATCTGAGTAGGATTTAACACATATGCCTAATAGAAATGGCATTTTAAAGAAGAAAATTTCACACACAGATACACACATAGACTCTATCTAGCTATCTCTCTGAACCTCCTAAGAAATGTAAAGGAGTTCAAAATAAAAGCTAAACCCTAGAAGAACTCAACCCATTTTAGTCATGTTGTACTGTGTCTTTACTCAGGAGAGGATTGCATATTAGAGGATTGCTTAGTCTCAGTGGCTCTGTGCTGTGTAGAAGATTAAAGTCAGAGTCAAAACTAGGAAACAAAAGCTGGACACAGAAGAAATGCAACTCAAAGCATTGTCTTGACAAACAAAATGTCATTCCCTGATACATGAAAGTTCCTTCTTAAAAAATATTATTTCTATTAGGCCAATGACTTGAATCCTACTCAGATTTTTAAGTATAGCGAAATTTATTGTGGACCAATGATATAATGTATAAGAAAAGCATTTTTGAATCAGGCCTTCAGTCTAACTGCTAAGCAACAGAAGCTCATACTTTCACAGTCACTTTGAGAGTGTCAACACAGGATTTTCAATGTAAAACCAAGGAACAAGTGTGGAAGCCATAGTTCTCTTTCTAAACACAAATGGAAATGTTAACTATGTTACCTGCTTTTCAGCATCTTCCTATAAATAACTGAGAAATAGTATATCATAGCATTTTGCAGTTTCAAGTGGCAACAACACAAACCTAAACTAATTTGAAAACAAAGGAGAAGAAAGAAAAAAGAGAATTAACTTTGTCTGGAATCCCCAGACATAGCCACCTTTAGACTGAAGAAGCCTGAGGTCTTTATTCCTCTCCATCTTGCCTTTGTTCTCAGATTTGTCTGGTAACAGAAGGGCCACGTGTCTCATCTTTGGTTTTCAGTTTCTACCTAGGCAGGAAAGTGTGAACCCTTTAATGGAAATCCAAGAACACCACCACGAGATTCATTCTGCTTGTCATCCTCAGGGTGAGTCAATCACTGGAGTGAAGGAACCATATATGCTGACTTAGGTCTAAGTTTTACACTCAACCTCTGGATTTTGTCCACAGACAAAAGCACCCTCAAATATGAGCCTGACCCTCTTAGGGAATGTGGATTCTCCAAATCAAGGTATAAGTAGAAGTAGAAATATATGTTGAGAAAACACTCCACACAGCCCCACACTACTGTCAATGTTCCTGTTTCTGCTACTTCAATTCCTTATTTCCTATGGCACATGGAACTCCGACTTAATGAAATACTACCTCCTTCTTTGTGACTAAAATCTGTGGTGTGGTGCAGCAAGTTCAATGTAAGCTGATAAAATATAATAGTAACACTTGAGGAAAGGAAGGTAGTGTGTTCTTAGCAGCCATAAGCTTTGTAGGATTCTCAAAGGTAATAGAGTACAAGGGCTACGTGTAGCCTCAAATTACTTTTTCTTTCTAATTGGTAATTAGTTCTAATTAACTTTTAATTAATATTCAATGTTTTCGTTAACAAATGGAACCCTGGCGAGATCACATCTGTTAATTCCATTTCTATTTTCGTATTCTACAATTTCCCATTATGACTGTAGCAGGTTCAACTTCAGACAGAGACTGATCGCTTTCCAGTGAAGATGAGAGGATGGCTTGATTTAAAGTCCTTGTGCTTTAATAGATTTTAACAAAAGCAAGTCTATGAAATCAGCTTTTTCTCTACCATCTTAAAGGATCCTATCACAGAATTAAAAGTTACAGCTTCTTGTTATGGCTTCGCTGACAATCCTGTTCAAGAATTGAGAATGGTATGAAAATCCCACTCTTTACTGTGATAGACACAGAAAATGCATGCAAGACAGGACACCAAAATCCCTTTGATCAAATTGTTTTAGAGCTGAAGCTGAAATCCAGAGAGAATTGAAGCTTGTCTGTGCAATTTTTACCAATAGTATTATAAAGAACAAAACCAAAAGAAACCTGCAGATATTTTACAGGAAGTTGAATCTTGTAAGAAATATAGAAACTCTGCTTCATTTTCATACTATGACTTTTCTTGATTTAAGTTCTATTGCTTTCACTTTGCTGACTGACATCATTCATTCGTGTGTGTGTATACATACATATGTGTATGTGTGAGTCCATGTGTGTGTACGTATACATATATATGCATATATACACATACATTTTTTTCATACTTCAGCTGCTTTGACCAGCTGTGTCTCAGTTTGTGCTATGGATACTCTTTCCTTATTATCTCTAATTTTTTATCTGTGAGCAAGTTATTGGTAAGTATTACGGATGCATGTCCTCTTAGATTATCTCAATTTTACCTTTGTTGATTAGGATAATTTTCAAATATGCTTCTGGAGTTGCTCAATATTAAATAAAAATGGAGCCATTGTTCATTTTGATGGAGGGATTAGGCAGAATAACATGTCCATCAAGTAATTTCTCAATTTCAGCTACAAGACAGAGTGGGCAAAGCACAGATGCGTCTGGCTAATTTGGGGGGTGAACATCCAATTCCACTTTTTTTCTTGATGAGAGGCCAAACTTCAAAACTTTGGTTTAGAGAAGAGAAATTCAAGTGGAATGACTATTCTTAATACTGGATGAAGAATTGTGGTTTAAGGAATGCATTATCTGAAAAAAAATTGGCCCTTGTAAAGTAATAATTCAGATGGTTATATTCGAGAAAATGGACTGTAGTTATTTCTTTTCTTGAAAATGAAAAATAATTTGTCAAACCCCAATTTTCCTTTTCTTCGTTGAAATTAATTGCCATGATATTTTGAAAAGGATGAAAAAGCTTTTCTTTAGCAAATCTACCACAATAATTATATGAACCAGTGAAATCTTATGACTTAACAAAAATAACATCTGATGAGAATTGAATCTTCCTTCCTGACTACATGTTTTGTGTTTTTTTTTTAGAACAGTACATTTAGTGGGGGACATTATGTGTAATGAGAGATCCTTGTTTTTCTGAGATCTTTTATGTGATTTCAGTGTGATGTGATCGTTGATAAACCTTGTTGGACCATTTACATATTATGATGTGTGGGTTTGTTTTTTTTCTAATGTGGTTTTATGAACAAGTAAAGGATGTGTGATCATAAACTAATCACTTTTAGATTCTAATAATGTCACTGACTTCATTCTTTCAAACAAGTTGAGTTTGAACACTGAATTCTGGCTTTCTGTCGTTAGGGATTTTAAGCAATGATGCTTCTGCTAGCTCAAGTTCAATTTTTTTTTAAGTTTTTATTATAAAACTGATGTACATAGAGGTTACAGTTTCATACGTTAGGCATTGGATACATTTCTTTTACTCTTTGTTAGCTTGTCCAGTTCAAATTTTTAAACATCATTTTAAAGAAATACTTTTCTGTTTTAAACTTAATGGTAACTTGTCCTTAGCATCCTTGGCATTGCCCTGGAAAATCGGTACCAGTCTATTATTAAGTTGATGCATATTGATATGCTGTTGTTTTTGAATGATGCATATGGACACAAAAATTGTGTAAGATTATTTAAAAGTACATAAAATCTTTAGAGCAAGTGCACTATAAACATCACCTCTTGAAAAATCTATAAAGAAGAAAATATTTACACATTATACATATTCATTAAAAATATCAAATCTCCAGTTTCACTAATGGCTATCATAACCAGCTCAGGAAGAAAGTCTTTTTTGTAATTAACCACTTAAACAAAAAATACAACTTATTTTCAATTGTTTAAAACTTAAAAACAGGGCTGGGAATATGGCCTAGTGGTAGAGTACTTGCCTCGTGTACATGAAGCCCTGGGTTTGATTCCTCAGCACCACATATATAGAAAAAGCCGGAAGTGGCGCTGTGGCTCAAGTGGCCGAGTGCTAGCCTTGAGCAAATAGAAGCCAGGGACAGTGCTCAGGCCCTGAGTCCAAGCCCCAAGACTGGCAAAAAACGAAACAAGCAAAAAATCAAACAAAAAAATAAAATTTAAAAACTAAAAAATTTTTTTAAATAGTTTAGAGAACTAAAAAGAAGTGTCAAAATTAGAAAATATCTTTTAAAATGTAAAGGAAATTTCAGAAGGCAAAATAAAATTAATCTTCTTTCTTTTTACTCTTTTAACATTTCTCAGATGAAAGTAATCAGAAAGAAATAAAAGTCTATGTGTAGAAAAATGCCCATTGAAGAGTCATTTTGCAAAGATACCTGGAAAATGATCCAATTGTCTGACAATATGGAATGCTAAGGTAGGTAGATTATGACATGTGATATCAATACAGTATTGTGTTTTTCTAAAATCCTATTCAAAATATATGTACCCTGTGTTATGAATGAAAATAATTCAATTGAAATGAAAACATGAAATCCAGAACCCATTTATGCTTAAAGCCCTGGAAAAACTGGGATTCCAGGGAACATTCCTGAATATAATCAAGGTAGTTTATGACAAACCAACAGCAAGCATAACTCTAAATGGGGAAAAACTAAAGCCATTCCCTTTAAAATCAGGAACAAGGCAGGGATGTCCACTCTCTCCCCTGCTCTTCAACATAGTACTAGAATTCCTAGCCAGAGCAATTAGGCAAGAAGAAAATATAAAGGGGATCCAAATAGGAAAAGATGAAGTTAAACTTTCTCTCTTCGCAGATGACATGATCCTATACCTAAAGAATCCCATAGACTCTACCCCCAAGCTACTAGAGCTGATACAAAACTTTGGCAAAGTTGCAGGATATAAAATAAACCTTCAAAAATCAACGGCCTTTCTCTATGCTGACGACCCGAAGACCGAGGCTGAAATCAGGAAAGCAACTCCTTTTGCAATAGCCCCCAAAAACATAAAATACCTAGGAATAACCTTAACCAAAGAAGTGAAAGACCTCTTTGATGAGAACTTTAAAAGCTTGAAAAACGAAATTAAGTCAGAACTAAGGAAATGGAAAAACCTCCCATGCTCCTGGATTGGGAGGATTAATATAAACAAAATGGCAATATTGCCAAAGGCTATCTACAAATTCAATGCAATACCCATTAATATCCCAACACCATTTTTTAATGAAATAGAGGAAGCAATCCAGAAATTCATATGGAACAATAAAAGACCTAGAATAGCAAAAACAATCCTAAGCAGAAAGAACAGTGCTGAAGGAATTACAATACCCAACTTCAAGCTGTATTATAAAGCTATAGTAATAAAAACAGCTTGGTATTGGCACCGGAACAGGCCTGAAGACCAATGGAACAGAAATGAAGACCCAGAAATGAACCCACAGAACTACGCCTACTTAATCTTTGATAAAAGAGCTAAAACAATAGTTTGGAAGAAAGATAGCCTCTTTAGCAAATGGTGCTGGCAAAACTGGCTCAACACATGCAACAAACTAAAACTAGATCCTTATATATCACCCTGCACCAAAATCAATTCCCAATGGATTAAAGACCTCGAAATGAAAACAGTCACCCTGAAAACACTAAAGGAAGGAGTAGGAGAAACACTTGGGCTCCTTGGCGCAGGACAGAACTTCCTTAACAAAGACCCAGAAAGGCTACAAATCAAAGAAAGGTTGGGCAAATGGGACTGCATCAAACTGCAGAGCTTCTGGATGGCAAAGGACATAGCTCACAAGATAAACAGAAAGCCCACAGACTGGGAGAAGATCTTTACCGGCCATTCAATGGACAAAGGCCTCATATCTAAAATATATGCAGAACTAAAAAAATTACCCTCTTCCAAAACAAAACCGCAAAGAACCAATAGCCCCCTCATCAAGTGGGCTAAAGACTTACAAAGAGACTTCTCTGATGAGGAAATGAGAATGGCCAGGAGACATATGAAAAAATGCTCTACATCACTGGCCATAAAAGAAATGCAAATCAAAACAACATTGAGATTCCATCTCACCCCAGTAAGAATGTCATTTATCAAGAAAACCAACAATAACAATTGTTGGAGGGGATGTGGCCAAAAGGGAACCCTACTTCATTGTTGGTGGGAATGTAAACTGGTTCAGCCACTCTGGCAAGCAGTATGGAGATTCCTCAGAAGGCTAAATATAGAAATCCCCTATGACCCAGCAACCCCACTTTTGGGTATCTATCCAAAAGACCACAAACAAAATCACAGTAATGCCACCAGCACAACAATGTTCATCACAGCACAATTTGTCATAGCGAGAATCTGGAACCAACCCAGATGCCCCTCAGTAGACGAATGGATCAGGAAAATGTGGTACATATACACAATGGAATTTTATGCCTCTATCAGAAGGAATGGCATTGTCCCATTTGTAAGGAAATGGAAGGACTTGGAAAAAATTATACTAAGTGAAGTGAGCCAGACCCAAAGAAACATGGACTCTATGGTCTCCCTTATTGGGAATAATTAGTACAGGTTTAGGCAACTCATAGCAGAGCATCACAAGGCCCAATAGCTATACCCTTATGAACACCTAAGATGATGCTAAGTGAAATGAACTCCATGTTATGGAGACAATTGTTATATCACAATTGTAACTACTTTCAACATCCCATGTGTATCTGTAGCTTCTATTATTGATGATGTTCTTGTATCACCTTCCTGTGGTTGTACCTACACTATCTCTGTAATCTTATCTGAGTATATTGCAAACCGTGTATACTGGTATTAGAAGCAGGAAATTGAAAGGGAATACCAAAATTGAGAGACACAGGGTAAAAAAAGACAAACAACTACAAAAGCAATACTTGCAAAACTGTTTGGTGTTAGTGAACTGAACACCTCAGGGGGAGAAAGGGTATGGGGGAGGGGGGTGGGGGGTATGAGGGACGAGGTAACTAACAGTACTAGAAATGTATCCAATGCCTAACGTATGAAACTGTAACCTCTCTGTACATCAGTTTGATAATAAAAATTTGAAAAAAAATATGGAAATTTAATTTAAGACAAGTGCCTGAGAAAGATCTAATCATAGAAACAATACTAGCATGGAGAGTATATATAGTAGCAGGCAGAAAAATAACAAAAATGCATAATGCTAACTGCATGTCACATGAATGAAACTAGCTCTTTTTTCTTCATTTCTAAAGCATTTTTTTCTATTGCCTAAGAAGTTTGTAGTAGGGCTAGTAGCTAGTTCAGAAGGGAAAACAGTGATTTGTAAATCTATGACAAACCTAAAGTTTTATGTTGTCACGTATTCGCTAAGAGTGTGATAAAAAAAAATTACTCAGGAAATTTGTCTCTACCTGCCCATTTAGGAGGGTGAACAGGGTGCAATGACCATATTGACATCTGGAATAAAAGAAAAATGTATGCCTAATGCTAGTTGAAAGTAAAAGGTAAAGTTTTAACAACTATGAATAACCAATTGTGCTAACTTTTTCAGTTAAAAAAAAGCAAAAAATAAAAAAGAAATTAAAACATGAGAATTCTAAAAACAATTTAGGGGCATTTTTATTGTTTTAAAGCTCCTCAAAATCATCTAGTCATTGCTACCTTCTAAAAACAAATCTTCAAATTCTAATTTTATTAAAAATTTTAATATGGAAGAGCAGAAGTGTGTGAAATAGATAGCAATTAAAGAACTTCTCGTGCGCAGAATGATCTCATTTAAATTAGATGGCATGTCTAAAGTTCACTTATAATACAGCTGTTAAAAGCACATAAAATATTTTTTATGAAATGATATTTTAACAATTAAAATTACTGTACATGTCCTATGAATATTAATACAAGAAACACTTTGGTAAATGTAATTAAACCCTGTAATTAAAACCAATTTTAGAAAGTATTTTTCCCCTTATAAGATGGGCAATTTGGCAGGTGTTACTAGCTCTCACCTATAATCCAAGCAACTCAGGAAGCTGAAATTTGAGGATCATGATTCAAACTCAGCCTAGGCAGGAGAAAGTCTCTAAGATTCTTAACTCCAATTAATTATCTCTGATTCTGACAAAATGACAGAAGTGGGGCTCAAGTGGTAGATCACCAACCTTGACCCAAAAAGCAAAGCAAGAGTGTGAACCCCTGAGTTCAATTCCAGTATTGGCACTCACGTACAGGCATGCACACACACACACACAGTTGTGCAACTTGATTTATCAGAAACTTCAACAAAGAACATATATAGATCCTAGATTAACATATGAAAGCATGCTTGAAGTCACATATCATCAGAAAAACATGAATGCACACAGTGAGAGATTGTTCCACATGTACTAGAATGCTTGATATCTAGAATACTGACATTACCAACAGTGGGCAAGGATGTGGAGCAACAGTACATTTTATTTATAGCTAATGAGAATGTAATTGCATGGCTCCTTTGGAAGACAGATTGGCAGTTTCTCATAAAACTAAAATGTTCTTACTATCTCTTCCCATATGCTCCCACCAACGGTAGTCTTAGGTATCTGCTCAAAGAAGTGGAAAACATGCCACATGTCCTCGCAGGACCTGCAAACAAATGTTTATAACAACATTATTTACAATTGCCAGAACCTGAGAGCAGCTAAAATGTTCTTCAGGAGGAAAATGGAACCGTGATAGATTCAGACAATAAAATACCATTCAGTGCTAAAAATAAATGGACTATAGAACCATGAAAAGGCATGGAAGAAACTTAAATGGATGTTAGTAAGTGAAAGAAGGCAATCTCAAAAGGTTAAATGATATAATTATTCTGATAGCAAAGCATTCTGGAAACAGACAAAGTATAGACACAATAAAGAGTTGTCATCAGGGGTGAGGAAAGAGACTGGGATGAGTACGCAGAGCACTGAGAATTCCTAGCACAGGGCAACTACTCTATATGATACTAAACTAGGGCTACACACCCTTACCCATTTGTCCAAAGCCTAACGCCCCAAGAATGATGCCTAATGCACACTGAAGGCCTTGTCCACATAGGACATCAACGACAGCATAATCATCACTTTTATGGGGTGCGGGTAGTTGAAGAGAACCTACATGTGTGGGGACAAGGGTATTTGGGGCATCTGTGTCCTCCACTCAATTTCTGTGCATTTAAAACTTCCAAAAATATACAGTGCATAAAAATTTGGAGAATATGATAGATGAAAACTTCTGTGATAACTCAGCAAACTTGACACTTCTTGAATCTCTCAAGAGATGAAAATTTTCTCTTTAAATACCATTTTCTCTTTGCAAGGAATTGTTTTTATTCTTTATTAATACAAATATATTTCCCCAAAGGGTATAATTCAGAGGAATTAGAAAAAGATACTTTTTTAGAGGGAGAGGAGTCTATGATGAGTTGAAGCCAATAGCTACTCTGATTATTCCTATTTTCCAAGTTAGTTGCTTTTCAGATCAGCCAGTCTTGTATTGGGATTTGGCAGACAGAACTGTCTTTATTTGAAAGAAGTGTTCAATTGAATCTTTTTTTTTTTTATTCCAGGAATTCCATTCCTCTCTTTCCCTGAAACCATGCCAAGAGCAGATGTCCTTGGGGCGAAGCCCAGTTAAAGATCATGTACCATCTTTCTATTTTGTGCAGCTTTTCCATTAAAATATTCCCTCTTTTGCAAGAAGTTTCTGATTCATTGTATGTGACCAGAAAAAATGGGATTTATGTCAGACTTTGCAGAAATAACTTTTATAATTGAGGGAGAACTATAGTACACGTTGTATATTCTGGATTTGTTCCCATATTGTCAGGCAAACACAGATGAATTGTCAGTAACATAATGTTCAAAAAGTGATTTGATCTTTTCTGTACTCTATAAATCTAAGGTATTGTATTCTCTTTGATTTAAGATAAAATCATATATTAGTCTTTGTAACAAGCTACCTGATATAAAGTGAACTCTGAAACCAGGTCCCCTGTTCCCTATTGGCTGTTGTGTAAAAAGTAAGACATTTCTTTTAAACTAGAATGATTAAGAAAAACATTCCTTCAACTCTTATAAATAAATGTGTGAGTTTTAAGGTTCCCTTTGCAACATAAATAAGGAATGATACCTTGTTCATTAAACATGTTCTAACACTTTACAGTGTTAGTTGAAAGTGTACAGAAATGGACTAGCAAAGGTGTAGATTTTGTGAATTGGTAAACTTCTAGCCATTGTATATTTTACAGAAAGATAAAGTGATCAATAATTTCAAAATTATAAAAAAAACTATTTTTAGTGGATGGTTTTCACTAAAGTAGGTTTTAATATTACCTGTTCAGTTGTTTCTCTTTATTACATTAACAGCCAGTAGTTTTCATGGTTTACATTTTGTATTTCCTATAGGTAAAGACTTTTGCAACTGGAAAAGCTCATTTAGGAAGAAAGCGCCTCCATCCACCTTCTGGGCAAGGTTTATACTCCTAATCACATTACTAGCTTCATTGATAAGATGTGAAAGAAAACCAATCAAAGAAACAATCCTTGAAAGAGTGGCCTTCAAATCTACATTTCTCCCAGATGTTTCCATTCATATGTAATAAATAAATGAAAAAGTATTAGATGTATCTCGGGCTCTTCTTCTCCATATCCAAAGTCAGGGAGAATTCTTTCAATCAAGCTTTTATTTTTACTGAGCCTTTCATTATATCTCTGTACTAACAAGACTATGAGTGGTGGAGACCCTCTATTCTTTTTGCTTACATGTATGAATCATATATAATCCTTGTATATTACATTTTAAAAGCCAAGACTCAGTGTAATTGTAAAACGTAGAGAAAGACACGGCATTTAAGACTTTTCTTTTGGAAATTTCCCTGCTAAATCAACCTCTACTTTTAAGTTGAAACCAAGAGCTTCATTCGTGACCTTCAGAAGCGTCATCTGTAACCCACTAGACCCCATCTCATTCATTTTGCTTGTTGCACTGTTGCCCTTAAGTTGTAACCTTGACTCCCTACTCTTGCCTGTGTGGGCTAATCTTGGGACTCCCTTGCTGACACCTGGATGGGAAATTCAGGCACTCCATTTTTCTCTGGTTCTAGAAAGTGATGTCTGGGCTACCTAAAACATAAGACTCATGAACAAGAACAAGGTGTTTCAATTACTCTCACTGATCTACTTGGGGCTTAAAATATCTCCTCCTCAGAACAAAACAAATTTGTTGTCTAATATGGGCAAAATGGTTTCCTAGATCCTTTGCCAGACTATATTGACCAACTTCACTGGCATTTAGCTCCTGGTACAGGAGCTCCACTAAGGTGAATGGGTGAAAGCATTATCCTCTTGTGCAAGCTCTGACTGGCTGTAGGATGGTTTGCTGGGACCACCCCTCCCCCACTATAAATCAATAGGATCTTGCTAGTTACTGTGACAACAAAAAGAAAACAAGCTCTCATTACTCTGCAATGGAATATTCCGTGTGTGTGTGTGTGTGTGTGTGTGTGTGTGTGTGTGTGTGTGTGTGTGTCTGTAAATTATAAATATTACTTTTTCTCCCCACCTTCAGTTTTTAAAATGTGGTTTCACATTTCATTTAATGCTAAATGGTTCATTACATAGAGTAGCAACTCAGTTCTCTTATTACGGTGTTATCTTTCACTTTGTCAAAATATGTCTACTTGATAAGAAATCTGACAGAAGTTGCTTATGATGGGATCACTAACAGCCATCAGTTTCTCTCTAGCAAATGAAACTGTAACCATGGTGACGGCCTTTTTTTGCCAGAATGAAAATGAGACAGCACTCTGCTGCAGCCATTAGCAGAATACACAAATGTCCCTCAAGGCAAACATCTAAAGCAAATGGACTGCAAAGGAAGGAGCACTAATTTCTATTTATTTAGGATTTGTAAACCTAGCAGAGCAAGATATTAACAAAGGAACAAACAAAGAAAGCTTAAAAAATCCCTGCTGTTTGTGTTTTCCTTTTGGTTTATGAAACTCCTTGTTTCAGATCTGAAATACTTGGGTCTGATTTTCCAACTGTACTGTGGAATAATACCAATAGCATGCTTTTGACTCTATCCTTGGATATTTCATGAACTCTCCTCCCCCGCCCCTTACAAAAAGGGAGGGAGGGAAAGAAGGAGGGAAGGAGAGATGAGAGAACTTAATCAACAAGAAAAAGTGCTTTAAATGATAAGGAATTTCTCCTCTCTTCTTTTAAAATGCGCCTTTTAGGGAAAACTATCAAAAAGAAATACAAGATGTCCTTTTTCATACACTTTAATTTTCGGAGAGGCATGTTCATCCTGATAAGGTGCATAGAAGCTGATAATAAGTCTATTCTAACACTATCAGCAATCAGCCACAGACTGTCAGAGACCTTTCAAGTGTCAGCCTCCTCTAACTCACTCCTTATTCACCATTAAACCCAGCTCACTGGAAACTACTTAGTGAAGGCAGATATTCTCCTGACAGACATGTCTTAGGTGAAGTTTCTTCAACCTTCTTTGATAGATGAAAATAATTTTATCTCTCTTACATCTAAAACAAAATGCTTAAAATAAATGTTAGTCTCTGCCTTTCATTCTCTTTCTTAGGGGCTTGTCTGCCCCTTAATCCTTCCTGTAAAATTATTTTGCTAATTAATCAAAATTAAGTGTTTAATATTCAGCATATTAAGCATACTAACTCATTTGCTGCAAGTCCTTGTTTAATTTTTAAGATGTATGCCTTGATCAAAAGAGAAAATGAGTCTGGGTACTGGTGGCTCATGCCTGTAATCCTAGCTAGTCAACTAAGGCTTGTGGTTCAAAGCCAGAACAGGCAGAAAATGCCTCATCTCCATTTAACCACCAAAAAGCTGGAAATAGAGTTGTGGCTCAACTGGTCGAGCACTAGTCTTAAGCAGAAACAATTTATGTGTACTATTCCAGAATACCTGCTGCCACTGAACAAAAGTACGGAAGTATCAGGGTAAGGCAAAAACAATTTTGCCCAACATCCTCTTCTAAGTGGTAGATTTTGAAAGCCTTGAGAGGATCAGTCTAAATACGTGTCTACATTCTCACAAATAGCCTAGAGAATTGTCTTTCTGAGACAACAATGAAAATTTTCTGTCTGCTCCCCCTCCCCCCCTCCCCCAGAATGTCTTCATCTTTATTTAGTTACAGGTTTTTAAATTTTCTTGGGCACATCTCAGCTAACTATATTTAGCCTTTCTTGACAACTTTTAGCATCTTCCTCACAATGTTGGAGACTGAAGCTGAATTGTTTTGGACATAGAAAGTTGCCCTCCACCAAGACAGTCAAGTTTTTAAGCTGAAACTCATCCAACAGCCGTCCCAGCACCTCTGAAACTGATGGGAACAATAGGAAAGGGGGTGTAGGTGCTGATTTTTAATTTGGGTAACAGGTTTATATTTCAGTTTCCTTTCTATAGTCCTTTAATTTACCAGATGCCAAAGCTCTTTGCTGTGGAAAGGTAACAAACATATGTTCTCTTGAATAGATAAGCAATGTTAATTTATTTCTCTAGCTTACAAGTGATTTTGTGAGCTAGTTTACAAAATAAATAATTATATATTAACTCATGGCATATGCTCTAAGTTTCTTCATTTGTATAAGACATGATGCCTATACCACATCTCCAGCATATAAGATATGATTTCTATGCTGTGGCATAATAGCAATAACATTATCAGCACTTGTTAGGGGTTTCACAGATGCCAGGAACTGTCTAAGCAGGACACTTAGGGACTAATAGTAATGATCTAGAATGGCCTCTGTAATGAGAGCTGAGGCAGAATGTATGAGTTGGAGGTTAGAAATACTGTATCCAGAAAGTTAGAATAGAGAGACTTTATAAATAAAGAATTAGATAAAATCATATCTATCTCTGAGATTTCAGTATTTCCATAAATACCTGAAATACAATGCATTACAATTAATTAGGTCCAGATATGTCCTCTATGGAGTAGTATGAAAGTGTACAGGCATGTATGAACCATTACTAGCTGTAAGTGCAGGTAAGTTGAATATCCTCCAGACTCCTTAACTTCCATACTTGATAAATTGGGAGTATTATACAGTCTCTGGTATTTAGTTAGCATCTAATTACTATTTTTCAGAGTAAGGTGTGATATAATTTAAAGATACAGTTTTTATCTACACATTGTGTAGCACTTTTCAAGATGATATTTTTTAGGTTAACCTAAAATTAGTTCAACAGCTTCATATTCCTGGGGTAAGAAGTTATTGCCAAAAGATAGAGCAACACATTGCTTCTTTTGCTGACCGAGACTTCGGCACAACCAAGCTGAGTGTTAGGAGGCTTACCTGCGTGTTCTGTAGCAAGAGCCTTCCATTCTTGGGATCTAGGAACAGTCCATCCATTCCCAGGCATGGCTTCCAGTTCCTCCAGTTCTTTGTATTTCCCTGTTGCCCGCAGTGAGAAAATGACTAAAATGTAAAATAATTAAGCAGTGTCCAAAAGATGCCCATCAGGACAAGCTTCTGCCATCTGGTAAACCTTTGACTTCTCTTATCTACCAAACAGGGAGACGTTCACAGTAAGAAATTTTTCGAAAATGACCCTGTAATCCCCTTGGCCCATCTTAGCTCACGGGACCTTCAGGTCTTGTTTTGTTTTCTCTAAGGATGTGCAGCCATGGGGCTCTGGTCACACCTCATCCTGATGACGGTAGAGATCCTTGAGGTCTGCTTCAGAAGTTTAGGTGAACTCAAGTAAGTATTTCTTCTCATTTGTACCAAGCTATGAAAAAGATAAAATTTCCATTAATGTGTTATATTCCTTGTTATCCCAAAGGTAATATCCAAGTATTTGTTGCTCACTTGAACTCACCTTCTCTGAGGACTCAGGATAAAGGTGTCTCTTCAAGATAAAAGCTTGGAAGCCTACTACTCGTTTCTGTTGTACCTGGAGGGTGCTTTTGAAGTGCTTCTGTAATAGGTGACTTTATAAAGAAAGTGAATAAACATACATATATTCCTTGAGAGTGCCAGCTAGTGTTTTTTTATATTTGTTACAGTTTCAGTGCAAAAAACTTGTAGAAAGGTATTTGACTCCCAGAGGAAAACTGATGTTAAATTCCGTGGACACCAATTTTCTCTCCAGTATTTTATGATTTCTTTTATGTAGTATTCTTTAGTTTATAGCAATCCATCTGCAAAAATCAGTTTCTCATAATGCTACTGAAAACCTAATTCACAATGAGCATAAGTAATGACTTATTGAATTTATAGAAAGGGCTTTCTTTCTCAAAAGCAACTAAGGAGGTGATAAACATGTCTCTAAAGATGTTATTGTATGTACTATCGTTAAAATGTTTTAGATAAATTGACTTTCCAAGTGTCTCAAAATAACTCTCCATTCTTCTAAATCACTAGCACTTGTCTGACAACGAACATGTTGGGAGCTGTGCTCTCAGCTGGACATGATAGCCTAGAGAAGACGAAAAGCAAATACCTCCACTAATTCACTGTGAGCACTTGCTCTGATTCCTGCTGTACTAAATTGACTAGCCATGCAAAAAAACACAAAAAGGATTAACTGTCCAATTAGAGACTCAAACTTTCTTTCCTTCTCTTCTTTATAACACTGGACCTACCTTTACAAAGAAGTTATTAATAAAATAAGTACTTTAATTCCAAACGGATAAGAGTTAAGTTGGGAACTTCCTTAGCCATCAGATTATATTTCAATTCATTGTAAAGTAATGCCAAGCTTCTAGCTTTCAAAATAAAGGAAGGCTACTCATGAAATGGCTAACATCATAAAAATTTGAGCCAACTGAGTGTTATTTCAGGTTGGTATTTATCCCAGGGGTAACCTTTTATGAGAAGCATATGTGAAAAGTGTGTTTCAATATCTATCATATTTATTAAAATATTTTTAGCATTTTTATATTTTTATTGGCAACTTAGAAATTCATCTCTCAAATAAATTGTTACAAATGTATGAAAATAATGAAGGTTTAGCTTTTATTTCTGAGCAGTGAGTATTCTCTTAACACATTTTTTCTTAATAAATATTAACTCTTCTCTCTAGTCCTCAAAGACCCACAACCTTTACCTCTGTACATTGGCAAATTGGTGTACGTATTCAAAATGAGAATTTTAATGATCTCAGTGAAGACTAAGTGAGCCAAGGTTTGCAGGAAGTTGAACATGAGGCAGACCTTAGAAACTTATGCTCACCCTCTTGGAACATGCTCTATTCTTCTGAGTCATAGGAAAGATTGGCACTTCAACATTTATGGTGAAATTCCAGCCTCTTTTCTTATTGCTAGTTTTCAACACCCTGCTTGCACAATTACCACCAAGACTTCTTCCATGAATTAATTCAGGTCCATTCCATCCTATATTTGGACATGTTTTTGCTGGTACCCAGAAATGAATTCCCCAGATTCTGGATCATGGCCTCTTCCTGACAGCACTACTCATTTTAACAAACCAGGAAGAGCACATTCTTATAAACTTCGCATAGTTAAAAAGGAAATGATGTCATGGACATCCATTGGAAGATGTTAATATGGTGGTAAAGTGAGTCTTAAAACTATTACAGGGCATCTTTTAAATTTTACAAATCATATTAAGGCTATTCATTAGATTGAATCCATGAAGTGTGTTAAACAATAAGTGATAAGTGAGCTTTTAAATATTCCTACTTCTCATTTGAGAGCCTGAAAGATAGTTTTCTTTGGTCTAAGTTTAATGTATTGTTATTTTCCTTAGACAAGTTGTGTCTGCCTTGTACATATTCTAAAAATTCCTTTCATAATCCCTTGGAATATTTTCTCAAAAGAATATTCTACATATGGTTTGATGACTTTCAGAAAGAAAGCATTGCTTTTCTATGACTCAAAACTCTTTCATGCCAGGTGTTGGTGGCTCACACCTGTAATCCTAGCTACTCAGAAATCTGCGGACTATGGTTTGAGAGTCATGGTTTGAAGCCAGACAGATCCAGGAAAACCTGTGAGAATCTTATGTCCAATTAAGACCAAAAATCTTGAGGTAGAGCTATGGCTCAAGTGGTAGAGCACTAACCTTGAGTCTTAAAGCTCAGGGACAGAGCCCTGGCTCTGAGTTCAAACCCCAGGACCAACACACACACTCGCGCGTGTGCACACACACACACACACACACACACACAACTTCTGCTCATTTTCAGTCATTGAGACTTCCCATAACTCTGTGCAAAGGGATATCGACTACTTTGAGAATCTCCAGGATCTGGGGAGACTTGGCACTAGAAATTCATAAATTAGACAGGAGGAGAGAAACAATAAAGTATTTACACTGGATGGATCTGGAAAGGTTATGTTAAAAGTTCACTGCCTTTTATCCTGGAGTTCTTTCTGCTTTTCCAATCTTTTTCATATATATCTACATTTTTTGGGACATGCTCAATGTCACATAGCTACTGAATTTCAAGATAATCACATAGTTACATGTAAAGTATGTTAATCATAATTAAGGAGGCAGAAAAATATAATTTTAGGGTTTGCCTAAAATTATAATTACCAAAGAAATTATAAAATTCAATATGCTAAGGGCTCAGGAAACCAATTGTTTCTGGGAGTAGAAATAGTTGAACATTTGCAATAAACTAAACCTTTAGTAGGAAAAAATAGTAGAAGATAAATAATCTTAGAGAGAAACTAACAAAAAAAAAGCATGACAGATGAGTTTAATGGCAAGGAATTTGGAACAAACGTTGAAGGGGTGATATTGACCTACATGTACTGTATTTAATAAAGTGGTTTTTAAGTGACAACTTATTTGTACAACTCCTTAAAGATAATAAATTTAAAACTATAATGACAAAAATCTGAAAAGAGAAAGATGGAGCAGGTAGTTTTGACAACGGATTAGAAATAGAAAATCAGTTCTTTGAGTCTTTGGACTTGTTAGAAACAAGCTTCATTTTTAAGATTAGATTTAATATCAAGCTCCTGATAGAATTTTCATGAAAATTAAATAAGAGATTGCTACATATGCCTGTTTTCAAATTTAATGTTTGATAAACTATTCAATAAATACAAAGCCATAACATTATTGAAGATACCATTTTATTTTCCTAGCATATATTCTTTCTTTAAGAAAAAAGAGAACAGAAGATATTTTTCCAAGTTGAGATTTATAGAAAAATATTTAACTTAGGTATTAGTCTAGGTCCCCTATAATTAGTGACTACATTGAGGCTTGACACTTCAATAAGGCCATTAGTACATTGAATTTTGCAGACTATTCCATGCTTAAAGTGAGAAGGTACGTGAAGTAAGAATTGTGTGTCTCATTCAGTTAGGTAATGAGTAAGAAAGATAGGAGGGGGCCTTTAATAAATTTGTCATAAAAGTACTCTGTAATTATTCCATGGCTAACTTTCCTATGAGGAGAATGAGAAACAGTTGAAGACACTGCTCTTCACTTGCTACTCTCAAAAATGGTGACAACACAACAACCCATGGCAAATTTTCATTGATTTTTGGAAAAATAATCAGCTATTTTTTAAGGTAACATGAGCTTTGTAATGCTTAACTCAGCATTTAAACTATTGGCATTACTATATAATGCCAAATATTCATATTACAATAATTCAGTGCAGGAGGCAATAGGAGTTTTTTGATACTTTTTTTTACTATTCTTTTGAAGTAATATATAAAACAACTAAGTTTGTCAGTATGTTCATTATTTAAATTCATGACTCATTCATGACTCATGAATATAATCATCTTAAAAGCAAAAAGCTGCATAACTTTACTCATCAATTAGAAAGTATTGTACCATTTGTAAATAAATGGAAAGACTTGAACATTTTTATGATTAGTGTAGTAAATCAGGTCCAGAGAAACAAAGGGTACATGTTTTCCCTTATGTGTGGAAGCTAGATTTAGTTTACAAACTCATAAGTAAATACGTTAGGTAGTATGCAAGATTATACATATGTATTAACTGAAATACGGTAGATCTAAGAGAGATCTCAAATGGTGTAATTCCTTAGAAAGACAAAATAAAAGCTCAGCAAAATAAAACACCAGGCAGTGGGTACTTGGTAGGGGTGAGATGGGATGAAGGGGAGGGGAGTAGATAATGAAGAGGAGAAGAAGGGGGAAATGCAGACAAGAATCCAACATATATCCTACAAAATTCAGAAGCTTGAGGAAAGGGGTATGAAGGGGAGGGATGGGTGAGAATGTTGGATGGGGTGACATTAAGATAAATTATACTCAAACTGCTTTGCAAAGTGGCATCTCCTTTGTAAAACTACTTAAAAGATAATAATAAAATTTAAAACAAAAGAATTTTCAGACTGATTAATGTTGACACTACAATGGTAATATGTTTCCTTGCTCTTGCCTGTGTTCTCCAATGCATCTTAGCCTGACTTCTTTGAAGAACCTCACTATAGGATCCAGGAAAGTATATCCAGGCTTATGTTCTCTCCTTCATATGTGTAGGAATTCTTCTTCCAAACAAAATTTTTCAAGTGAGAAAGGATACAACAAATTATCAAAAAGGAAGGCTTCCTATTCATCCATATTCCCACCTGATAACCATTCTTCAAATGATTTGTCGAGTGAATAATAAAAGTTACGGTGATCTCGTGTTTCATTCATTCATTCATTCTTTACATCTGAGTGATTAACTTTTAAGTCCTAGACTTTTGTGTAACCAAAGATTGTCCTCTTGGACTTAGATTATGAGCACATATATTCATAATGAATACATATGTAAGTCCACCCTCCCAAAAGGATTTATAACACAAATTTTTAAAAAGAATACATTTGGTCCAACTTTTTACATAATTGTTTAAATTATAGAATACATTTTTATGAAGAATTCATTTTCTGGTTTAATTTTTGTGCTAGCATCAGAGCTTGAACTCAGAGCCTTTCCCATTCAGTTTTGTTGTTCACAGCTGGTGCTCTACCACTTAATCCACAAACCTGACACTTTGGTGGTTAATCAAAATGGAGTCTTTAGGGAATAATTAGCACAGGTGTAGGCAAGTCACAGCAGAGGATCACAAGAGCCAAATAGCTATACCCTTATGAACACATAAGATTTCACATAAGTGAAATGAATTCCATGTTATGGAAACGATTGTTATATCACAGTAGTAACTACTTTCAACGTGCCATGTGTAACTGTAGCTTCTATTATTGATGATCCTCTTGTATCCCCTTCCTGTGGTTGTACCTACACTATCTCTGTATCTTATCTGAGTATATTGGAAACCGTGTATACTGGTATTAGAACTAGGAAACTGAAAGGGAATACCAAAATTAAGAAACACAGGATAAAAAAAGATAAACAACTACAAAGCAATACTTGCAAAACTGTTTGGTGTAAATGAACTGAACAATTCATGGGGGGGGGGAGGGAAATGAGAGGGGTAAGGGAGAATGAGGGACGAGGTAACAATACAAGAAATGTATCCAATGCCTAATGTATGAAACTGTAACCTCTCTGTAACTCAGTTTGATAATAAAAACCTTTAAAAAATGGAGTCTTGTGGGCTTTTCTTCATGGGCTGACTTTGAACTGGATCCTCCAGGACTGGGCTTCCTAAAGATCAAGAATTACAAGCATGAGCCATTGGTACCTGTTAAGAAATGATGTTTTTAAATGCTAGTTGATTTCTCACACTCACTCACAGAATGTCATTTTTAATTTATAAGGTAACAGGTCATGATATTCTTAAATTCTGCTCCTGAATAGAGAAGAATTGTTCATGAAAAGAAAAGATACTCATTCAGTGCCCTTACAAATCAAGAAAGGCTAAGCATAGATAATGGTATCAGAAGAAACTTCAGGTACCTCATGAATATGATCATTTTCATGGAAATTTCATTTTCCAGGGGAAAATGACTGCCACTCTACTCCTGAGGGCTTCCACTTCCAAATCGGTTCTGCTTTTAATGCATGAGTCACTTTCATAAAATATTGTTCAGAGGATAATCTCTAGGGCCCATTCTCATCAACTTGTCTATGCTTCTTCCAACTTCGAATAGTGGTAGGTTTCTACTATTCACCAAGATCAGGTCAGGGCATCTCTAGTCTCCACAGTGTGCCCATGCTCAAAAAATTACTTCCTGACTGGGTACCTCTACAGACTTACTCCTGTAAAGTTATCTACCTGGAAGGTTGAGAACAGGAGGATTGAAGTGCCAAGACAGCCTGAGCCTGAGTGGAAAAGTCTGCAAGACTCCATCTTCCTAGAGGGCTGCTGGACAAGGTGTTCTGTCTCTCTAATCACAGTAGTGACTAGATGCCTAAAGCAGTCATATCCAGGCTTAGGCACATACCAGCAAGGAAGTGAGACTCTGTCCTAAAATCACCAGCCAAAACATAGCTGAAGATGTGTTTGGGAGGTAGAACACCAGCCTCGCAAACGTGAAGCCCTGGGCTTAAACTGCTGCAGTGCCAAAAGAATTAAAAAAAAAAAAAAGATTCCCTTCCTCCAACAAACAGATCTCTAGCTGTTATGGTCTACTTTATTTCAAGCCAATAAAAATACCTTTACTAAATGTATAGGATGACAGATTCAGTATTTACATTTACCTATTTAAATGTAGAGATTAGTTCTCAGACCCTTACAAGCACCAGAATAAGTGGATGCTCAAGTCTCTAGAATAAAAGGTACAGTCTAACCTATACAGATTCTCCTGGAAACTTTAAATCCTCTCGAGATTGCTTGCAATAAATTATCTCACTGCATTGTTTGGGGAATGGTGACAAGAAAAATGTCTGTGCATGTTCAGTACAGAATCAATTTTTATGAGTAGTTTCAATCTGTAATTGGTTGAATCTGTAGATGTGAAACTTCTGGGTCCAGATGGCCTACTATCATTAAATCCATGGTATATAATATATTTCAAAACACAAAACAATAGTGAATGAAATATTTGAGTCAATATATGGGGAAACCTTTTCTCTGACAAGAGAATTAAAGACAGTGTCTCCAGGACTGGTCCTGCTTCCAGTAGGCTCCTCTTTCCTTCTTCTGAGGGAACTGTTTAGTTTCCACAGCTTCAAGCCTCCATATTGTTTTTCAGAGGCTCTTTGGACTAATCGATTGCAGCCCTCAGGGATCTTCATGGGGGCTTGGAAGTGGCTTTGATTAGAAGCCACTTTTTGAAGACCGTGGTATTTATACTACAATTGCCATGAATACTAATTATTTTTAAATCTCATCCCTTTTTGTCTTAAAATTCGGATACAATTTTCTTTATGTGTTTGAAGCTTTAGTCTTTTTGTTCATAAAATGAAGGGACCACACATTTCTTGTGGGATTGACAGTGGTATGATAAAACACAGTTATTAAAGGAAGTAGTAGGGTGTTCTAGTATGTTGTAGGCATTTTGCAAATGTTAGAAACATTTGACACTTGTTTTTCATTCACAATGAGAACCAGCTAAATGGGTCTCATGTGCGCCTCTGAATTCAACAACTTTATTGCTGCGATTAATATTTTCCTTTTTTGCATTTTTACATAAATGAAATACATCTTCTGAAAATACTCCCGAATACTTCATCAAACATTTTTTCCTCATAGTACGTTTTCTAATATCGTCTTTCCATCCTGGGCAGGCAATATGAATTAATTAAGATTTCACCTTTTATAACCTGACCTACTTGTTTGCGTGGGTTACAACATTTGAAGAAATTTTATGAATACTCTACTTAGCCTTCATTTTTCCTTCTGAAGAATAGAATTGAATGTGGTCTAACATCAAAATGTCAAAATGAATTTTCTAGAAACAGTAGATTCTGAGATTAATTTGCCAAGCTCTAATTACTTCCCATACCACTTGTGACATTCCTGTTGACTACAAAAAATGCTTATTTGGAAGGAAGGGATTATGGAGACTAAAGAGGAATACACATATCTCTGGGAAGCTTCAAGTACATATCATGGTTGTTGGGAGTACAGAAATCTGAATGTTAGCAGCATTTTAGTAACCTTTTTTTTTGTTTGTAGATAGTCTCATTGTATAACTCAAGGTGGCATCAAATTCATCATCTTCGTGCATCAGCTTTTTGGATTCTAGAATTCCAAAGCTGAAGCACCACATGTAACTTAAAATGGTTGTAGTGACCATTGAGCCAAATTTTGTGTAAAAACCTTAAAATACACTTTTATTTTTATTATGATATTCTATACAATCCTTTAATTTGTATGGTTATCAAATTTACTATAAACTAAGGCTTATGTTCTTGCCCTGCATATCCAGGCCAGCACAAGACAGTCAGTTGGAAAGTTTTAGTGACAATATTTGTCTGTCTTAAGAGTGCCTTCTAGCTTGTTATTTGTGTACTTAGAAATATCTCTGACCATACTTCCTATAAATGTCAGGAGGTTCAGTCATATGAAGACAACAGAGTGAAAGGGCATTCCATCTTGGAAAAGAAAAAAGTGGGTTGGCCTTCTGATAATAACATGGGTTCTAGCCTAATATTTTGCAACAGACTTGATATGAGGCAGGAAAGGAAAAGACTATAAGTGAAAACACAGAATTAGATAAATACATATAAATACCCAGATAATTATTCTCTGGAGAGAACAACGTGGAAACCTGATATTCATTTTTACCATTGTGAAAATAGCTGCAGCAGATCTGTCTTCCCATTGTCTAGCATACATGCAAGCTCCATGGAAGACCTGAAATTTCTGGGTTCCAACACCAGAGCTCTTGACTGAGCAGGTCTGGATAGTGGCTTGAGAATTTATATTTTCACCAACATTCTAAATGTTGGTGACTGTTCCTAATGCTAAAACTATACTTTTAGAATGACTACATCAAAGCAGCAGAATGTGCTGCTGATAAACACTTAAATGTTGTTGAACAGATATTGTTGGACTTATTCATTCCTGTTTCCCACAAACTTGAAGAACATAACTTTCTCAGAAGAAGTACATTATATTAGGCAGGGCAACGTAAGTCTTCACTCACCATTTATGTGCTGCATTGTAAGTTGATTGTTTTTGTGAATTGATACGTCAGTTCCCTGAGAAGAGGGACATAATTAGTCCTTCTTAGGCTTAAATTATTGGAGCAGCAAAGGAAATAATCTATTTGGAACAGAATAAAGATTTGAATATCATTTTAGGTATGGTATTTATCTAGAAAACAAATCATAAGGAATCATAACTGAATGAAGTCTACAAGTCTCACAAACATCAAGATACCCAGTAGCTCACACCTGAAATCTTAGCTACTCGGTAGGCTGAACTCTGGAGGATGGTGGTATGAAGTCAAATAGAAAGAAAAGTTCACTAAGCTCCATCTCCAAAATATCCAGCATGAAGCAGAACTGGAGGCATGGCTTAAGTGGTAGAGTATCAGCCAAGGAAGTACAAGGTCCTGAGCTCAAATTATGATACTTCTACTCCCACAAAGACATTCAGAAAAGGAGTGTAACTGCATGTATAACCTTGCTTTCTCCATCAATCTCAAGGTCCTGATGCTGGATGCTATAACACAAACTCAGACATAGATATAATATTTAAGATTTCATCATGAAGCCAAGTAAGCTAAAGAGGGAGCAGGGAGTTTCACCTTGGGTAGCTAATAATAGCAATGGAGAATCTGGGATGAGCCAACTTAGAATCCACAGCCTCACCCCAACTTTTCCTGACAGCATTCTCCCAAGTGGCTGAACCATTCCATGCTTTTCCAATAACACTGTGGAACTTAGGAAGATACTATAAGCTCAACCATCACGAGTAAAATGGGTGATCATGTGACCCCACTATTAGACTGTCCCAGAGGGGCCTAGGCTGAGCTGTATCATTTGGGAACATTGAAGCTGGAGCTTATTTAGATTTGCAGGTTGAGAGGGAAAAACTGGGAGAAAAGGAGAGATGAAGTGAGACTGTTCAAAAGGGAATGCACTCATTACCTGACATATAACTGTAACCTCTCTGTACATCACTTTTACAATAAAAAATTATGGAAAATGAATTTCAGTAAGTCTATGGGGAGAAAGGAAGATCTGAATCTGACCAGATCTAGAACTCAAATGATTTCCAGAGTCTGAGAATTAGAGATTGGCCTGTATAGATTCACCAACATAAGCATCCTCAGTCAGACAGCCCAACTCCCCTTGCGCCACACACCTAAACGAATAGAAATCCCATCACCTTCTGACATCCTTTCACCGCCACGTGTTCCGATATTTCCCTTGTCTACCGCACCTGACTTCTCCTCTGGTTGTGTGTGAAGGCCACAGGAAGAAGCATAAAGCCCGCAGAACGCAAAGAAGCTTCCACAAGTGAGCTCTATGTCCATAGGTAGGTTGGAAGGAAGGTAGTTTATTGGCTTACTCTTTTAACAGCTGTGAGCCCTTGGCCACGTTAATCTTTCTGTATGTGACCGTACCCAACTGTAAAATGGGACTAGGAGTTATACCTCCTTCACAGGGCTGCCCCGGGTGCTGAATGATTTAATATTGGCAACGCATGTAAACCATGCTTGGCACATAGTAACAGCTCAATAAAAGCTAGCCATTATTATTTAGGAAGTGTAAAGCATTTTAAAATGTGATTCTTTGAAGCTGTAACAGAGATTTTTAAAAATTTATTTCCACTCTCTTCTTTCAGCACTAAAATTAGCATCCTTCCCAGGCCAGTTCCTGGGTAAGTGCTGTTGCTATTCTAGGCCATCTGGGATCTTCAGTAGCACCAAGTTTGGCGTTTCCAAACCCCAGCTAGATCCCGTCACAACTCCTTGTGATCTGTTGTCTGTTTATTTGCAGAATTGGTCATAATTTAGTCCTTTCCATATAAATTGTCTACATTAGCTCTTAAAACTCTGCAGTTGTCTCCTGGGGCGCCAGCATTTGGATGGGTGTTATAACACTACATTTTCTCTTCATTACAAGTCCTAAAAATAGGGTGCAACTGACTAACGTTTTCAGCCTTCACAACAAGATTTGGTTTGTCAGGAAATGGTGTGGGAGTCGTTCTCATATGCACTGGAGGTGCAAAGTGCAAAACAAAAATAACTCAACAAGAGTTTCACAGCCCTTCTTTATGTACGTTATTTACAAAGGCCACAATCTGGAGTTCCAGGCAGAGCCTGGGGAAACTCAGGAGATCCTTCTGGAAGAGGGAAAGTAATGCCAATACAGATTACACAAAAGGGGATAGGGGAGGAAGTGAGACTAGTTGTAACTGATTTTCTCTGCCCTCTTCTTCAGGACTGTTTTCACATCTGTTCCAGCATCAAGAGGACCTTGAGTGAGCCCAGCTTGAGAAGACAGTTGTCAATAGTATAACACAGGAAAGCAAGGAGAGACCCCCAGGCATTGCTGTTTTCACTTTTTCATGCATAATTTACCTCCATCTTTGCAAGTGGGCAACTACTTTTCTTCCAGTTGTCTCATTTTACTGCTATGAAACCAGATATGTTGTATTAGTGAATCGTAATTGCCTTTGAGTTTCTGTGGCTTTATACCATTTTGGAGCAAATATTTCATAAACATTAAGACACTTCATCTTGATTATTTTTATCCAATAGAGATTCTAAATATAGGCTGAAAAGAAAACAGTTTTCCTCATTACTGTGCCTTGGATAAACAAAACAACTCTGGATTTTGACATGTCCTTCCTTCCAGCTTAAAAAACACCATATGCATGATGCACCTACAATTCTCCTGTGAACAAAATTAAATCATTCTCCTGTCTTTTCTTTTTAACCTACATTGCTATTAGTTTTCCTATTATCAACTTGAATAAAATACTAGCACACTGCATGGCATTGGGAGTGGCTTTTTTTTATTTTTATGCAAGTGAAATATTGTGTCACACATGTTTTACACAGGCAAAAGAAGATTTAGAATAGCTCTGCTTTATCACAACTTGCAATGTACTTTTGGATTTAATAGACTCCTACAAATGAAATAACAAAAGAGATTTCCACTTTTACATTTTTTGAGATGCTTTCTCATCAAAAGTTCTTCAGTTTTACTGAATGGAAAACTTTCTCTTTGTACTTAAAAATCAGAGAGAGGAAAGTACACACTGCTTTCTGTGCGAAGCAAAGAAGATGATGGATTAAAGCAAATGTAGAGTGTTGGCTGTTATATAAGACTATTAGGAACCTTGCTTGTTCTGGTTTTTGTAATTTGTCCATGTCCTACTTTATATAACTCAATCCATTGTGAGCCAAACATGAAATAAACAAATACAGTATTCCATATTTCACTTTGTCAGCAAATTTAAAAAAAAAAGTATAGAACAAACAAAACCGTCATCATGGTTCTCGAATAGAAAACAAAGTATTTTTTTTCCAATCCCAGGGACTGGGAAGAAGCAGAAGGTTAAGGAGATTTTTCTTTAACAAGGAGCAGATGTGTTTGTTACTGTTGATAGACAAGCTTATCCATTTACTTCAATTAATAACAAGAGTGAGCACATCAATACGTAAGCTTGTCCTGACGCCTTGATTTTTTTCCAATTTGACAGGTAATAGTGGGGCTGGGAAAATGTCACAACAATTTAGTCCTGCCTCACTGGGTTTAACTCCTTCAGTGACAATGGGAACACATCTTGCTAAGATGCATTCCTTATCATTCATAGTAATGTTGCATCTGTCAGCTCTTCTAGAGGGTTTAAAATCAGTAACAATTAATGTTTTCAATTCAGATCCTTTCATGGGTTATTCATTTGGGCACTAAGTAAAATCAAGTTAAAATATTTATGAACAGGAGGGAAATGTGGAAACTTTCTTTAAGAACCTGTCCTTTCACATTGAGTCATAAGTGAAACCAACTATGTTTGACAAAGAAAAGCCATTTCATCATAAAGCTACTAACCTTTCCCCACTCTAAAAGATACTTGCTAAAATTTAACAGATTCAGTGAGAGGAATTTCAGAGATTTTACAAAGCCAGTATTTCACAAATTTTAGCATGACAGAGAAAATTATGCCTTCAACAAATTTGACAATGATATTCAAACTTAATATCAGTAAAACGCTTCATTGCCAGTTGCCTCAATAAATAAATGCTTTCTGATTAATAGGAAAGCTTGACTGATTAATATCTATATGGAAGGTAGAGAAGGAAATTGGTCATTCATTAGAGAAAATAAGAGACTATTTATATATTCCAGAGATGAGTGCAGACACCAAGCCAGAGGACCCATGGATCTAAGATAGAGCTCAGAAAACACTATGTGGATGATTACCTCCTTCTTGGGCAATGGAAAAGTGTTCTGTTCTCTCTGTCTTCACAGTTTCTAGCACACAGTCCTGCATACACACAAAGAATGCAAATACATTTTAGTGAGAAACATTCTTCTAGAATCTTCCAACCTCTAGAAAACTAATCAAATGTCTCCAAGGAAAGACCAGTAAAAGATGAAATAAATGTAAGGCTTACATAGCTCATCCCCCAAACATCTTACGACTATACATTCCCTTCTCTGTGCTTCGTGTTTGCACTTCTGTGATGCTTTTGTGGGTACCCTTCATCACCTTGCGAACTGGATCACACATCTTCTCCTCTGTTTTGCCTTAGTGCCTGTACATATCTTTACTGTAGCACTTATTTAATGCCATCCTATTTCTTTCTATAACCATATTTGACATCTATAGATACTTTATTTGCCTGTGGGTTACTTGGTATCTCCAGTACAGTGGAATTAATAAATATTTGAGTTATATTGACTGATGAAGCCAAAACTAAATTCTTTGGGCAGTTCTGTCACAGTAGACCTAATAGAAAAGTAGAATAAAAACAATTTTTATAGGTTGTCTTGTGCACTGGTCCCAATCCTGGATGATAGGGATCCTAAACAACTCAAGAAGTAAGCTCTGACCCCCAAGTTCTTCAAACTGTGCCCTTATTTGGAAATAGGATCTTTATAGAGAAAAACCAGATTAAAATAAAGTTATTGGATTATGCAATATATATATATACATATATGTGTGTGCTTATCAATCTATGTATATCTATAGCTATCTATCAATCTGGCTGCCTGCCTGCCTGTCTGTCTATCTATACATGTTCTTAAAGAAAGGGGAATTCAAACACAGACTTGTACACAGGAAGGACAAACTCAGATTGAAGCCAGTTGTTTCCAGCCAGGGACAGAGGTAAGAAAAGGGTTTTCTCTAACTCTCACAATTCTTGCAGGAACCAGCACTGACAGCATCTTGATCTCAGTGTGTAGACCTCCAGAACTGTATGACAATAAATTCCTATTGTTTAACCACCCAATTAGTGATGTTTTGCTGTTACATCCTTAGCAACTATACTATTTTATTCCCTATTAACAAGAATAGCTTAAAAGGAAGTCACATGCAATGGCATTATGGCCTTTGTCAAGGAAGGAAGATAATAGAAGGCTTCAGCTATGACCTCTACAGAAAACCATAAAAAAACACAAAAGCTTGCATTCTTCCTTCTTATGGAAAAACATTATCTTCATGGTATTACTATTCTGTACTTGCTCAGAGTAAAAACGCTTTGTCTAATATGAAAATGGGTCTCAAGTAGGATGGGAAATTACATTCACTATAATCAACCAGCCTGCTCTGAGAAATAGATTATTAAAAATGCCTTCATTTGATTACCTGGGTGAAATATATATGAGAAAAAAAGTAATTCTAAATGCAGTGTAACTATTGGCAATGTGATAACTAAAGGAACTGTATATGCTGCTAAAATTAATAAATTTCCAAACTTTTATTAACGTCTACAATAATTTGAGTTGGTTATATTAAGCATATTTTATTAAGGCTTAGCAACCCAATGACTATAGGTTTATCTAAAGAGACTACTATTTCCTGAAATGAAAAGAAAGGCAAAAGGCAAAAGGAGGTGTGTTCATCAACAGAAACTATTAAATGTGGTGGGGATAACAAAGTGCACAAACATATTTATATGAAAGTCAGTCATAATATGCTGGAGAAGAAAAGATGGGTAATGTGGTAGTCTTTGATTGGCTGTGTTGTTCTATTTTTAAAGGTGGTAACTTGATTTCAGTATCAGAGATCTTACATTTGTTTTCTTTTAGACAAAAGTCTACCTCCTTTCTATGGAAGATATCTGTGTAAAAATATAGACTGCTGTATCAGGGATACAGTGGAATTCTTGACTTTAAAACAGCTCAGAAAAATCTCTGATAATAAACTAAAACAATCTTGAGGATCTAGATTATATTTCAGTGAAAGAAAAATTCCTCAAATCTAAGCCCTGGTTTGCATTACCAACCATGGACCCAGTGTGCCAATGTGAGCTTTCAATCATTTGTTATCACTGCTATAGTCATATACTCCATAGTTCAACAAATATAAAATAGGAAAATTAAAGATCTTTAAGAAAGACCTTTTGGAAAGGACTTAATAGAGATTCAAAATTAAAAATACTTCAAGCCTCCATTTGATTTTTTAAAAAGTACATTGATAAAACATCACGTTACCTGTCTGTTTTTCAAGTCATGCTTTTTTCATTAAAAATTCTTACTGATTGCAAAATTATTTGGTATATTTTCAGACATGCACCATTATCTTTTCATGGGTATGCACATGCATGCAAATATAATGTCGTATGCGCAAATTCCTATTGATTCTGAAATGGATGTAAACTCGTATTTCAGTTTCTTAAAGTAAATATACTTTCCTATATAAGCACCACTGTAAACTACTGATGCATATTTTAACAGTCAATATAAATAGTTGGCATAATTTTATTCTAAGAAAGAGGTAAGAGAGTATAAAATTAGTAATTTGGGGAATGTTTGCACTCCATCATTAATATTTTCTTTTATATGTTGCATACCTTATCTCTTACTTGTAATCCCAGGTACTCAGGAAGCAGAGATCAGCAGAGTCGCTCTTGGAGGCCAACATTGGACCCCTATCTCAAGAAAAACAGCTATGAGGTTATGCATCTGTAATTCCAGCTCTGCATAGGAGGAGGAGGATCTAAGACAAAGGAACCTGGACAAAGGATGAGACTCTGTCTGTAAACTAAGCTAAAGCAAAAAGCGCTAAAGTGTGACTCAAATTGTAAGTGCTTGCTTGACAGGCACAAAGCCCAGAGCTCAAACCCAGATACTGCCAATAAACAAACAAAAGAACAAGGAATATGGCCTAGTGGTAAAAGTGTTTGCCTTGTATACATGAAGCCCTAGGTTCAATTCCCCAGCACCACATATATAGAAAATGGCCAGAAGTGGCGCTGTGGCTCAAGTGGCAGAGTGCTAGCCTTGAGAAAAAGAAGCCAGGGACAGTGCTCAGGTCCTGAGTTCAAGCCCCAGGACTGGCCAAAAAAATTTTTTTGAAGAAATAAAGCTAATAATAAAATGGCATATTAAGCCCTAACTTATAAACAATTATTTAGATGAAGATGTTTAATGAAATCTCTATTACTATTCTAGACTATTTCTGGTAGAACTACACACCTTTGTTCCATTTTTAATAAGAGGGCATTATAGTTTTAGAACATATGGACCTTGAAAAACAAGCAAAATGAGAGAACTCATTCTAATGATAAGGCTGACTGTGAAGTAATCAAGGCAGTTTGAGATATGCTCTGGAGTAGTCACAGAAACAAAGAATGAAACTGAGTATAAACTTAGTATTATAAAAATCAACTAAAAAAAAGTCAACTTAAGAGTTTAAATTTAAAATGTGAGGCTGTGAGGATGGGCGGGGTGCGATGGGAAATCTCATCATTTTAGGCTAAGCAATGAGTTGATAGACCCGGCATCCAAAACATGATATATACAAAGAATATGTTTTCAAAATTAACTTTTGTTCTAGCAAAAGCCTGATAGAAAATAAAATAGCCCACAGACTGGGACATAGTATCTACAAACCATATACCTCACTAAGGACAAGTATTTAGAATGTGTAACGAGCTTTCACAATCCTTTATCATAAAATTATGAACAGGCATTTATGAAAGTAGGTATATAGATATCAAATGCATGCAAAAATTATGATTAATATTATTAAGAGCATAGTGTATACCACGTGGTTAAAATAAAATGTTGTTCCTGGTGCTGGTGGTTCATGCTTGTAATCTCAGCTAATCTCAGAAGGCTGAGATCTGAGGATCTGAAACTAAAGCCATTCAGGGCAGAAAAATGTCTCAGACTCATATCTTCATTAACCAGAGAAAGAGCCAGAAGTGGAGGTGTGGCTCACTTTTTAGAACACCATTCTTGAGCAAAATATCATATGAGAGTAGGAAGCCATGAGTTTCCAGCATAGATAAAGACAGAGGATAGATAGATAGACAGACAGATGGACAGATAAATATAAATATTTATAGCAGTTTATTTTGTAACAGCCAAACCTGGGGGTAAAAACCCTCAGTCCTTCGGTAGAAGACTACTAAAGACTACAACTCAAACTAGTATACCATTCAGTAGTGAGCTAGTTCCATATCTATCAGTTCTGGATGAATCTCTAGGGAAATAGGATGAGTAGGGAAACAAAGGCAATCCCTGAAAGAATTTTGATGTGTAGTTCCAGGGATCCAACTCAGGACCTTGCCTTTGCTTGGTTTATGCTTTACTACTAGACCCATGCCTCCCATGTGGTTCAGAGTTTCTAGAATTCTCTGTCCCAGCTGGCTCTAAACCACAATCCCCTGCATTTAAGCCTTACTGAGTAACAAGGATTACAGGAATGAGCCACTAGAGCCTAGCTCCCAGATTTAATATTTACAAGATTTTGTTTGTATTTCATTCTTAAAATGACAAGATTATAGATATAGCTAATGGGTCGCTACTGTTTTTCAGGAATACAGATGTGGACATTGAGTGAGGTTAGAAAAGTCCATTATATCTGGGAACTGTTCCACACTTGGCTATACAAAAATGCTGATGGTGCTGTTTTATGATAGCTTTACCTGGTTTTTACCACTGAGAGAATCTAGGGATTCTACCATTTTATGCTATTTGTTTTAACTACACATCAACCTACAATTTCCTTAATTAGGAATTCCAGTCAAGCTAGGCTGACTGCTGGTGATGCACACTTGTAATCCAAGTCAGGGAGGAAGCTGAGGTCTGAGGATCAGAGTTCAGTGCCAGCGGAGGCAGGATAGTTTGTGAGGCTCTTATCTGCAATTAACCACCAAACAGCCATTAGTGAAGCCGTGACTCAAGTGGTCCAGTGCTAGCCTTCAGCACAAAAGCTTAGGATGGCACCCAGGCCCAGAGTACAAGCCCCAAGACAGGCAAAACTAATAATAAAGACTGGTCAAAGATAAAAACCACAAACTTCATTTTTTTCCTTTCCACTCCTTCTTCTTTTAAGTAGTCCTTTAGTTTGATCCATGTGCTATGTTTAACCCTATTATTATGTTTGTGGATAGCTGTTCTGGTCCATGAGGATATATGTAGTTTAGGTCTGGTTTCTATATATAAATGAAAACACACTGTATCTTGTTTTTTAAGCTTGTCTTACTCAGTATGATTTTTTTAATTGCACCTATTCTCCTGAAAATGACAGAGTTCAGTTTTATTTATGGCCATACAATAATCTGTTTTATATGTGTACAATACACATATAAAAATAATATATTAATGTTTATTTAATATTTTATGTAATATATGACATATCAATATATAACCGCATATTACATATGATACAATTATTTTATATTGTGTTATAATATGTATTATTATATGCTATAGTATGCTATATAATATATTCATGTTTATTCATCTGTTTCCATTGTTTGGCTATTGTGAAGAGTGCATCAGTAAACATGGTTCATGAATTTACTTTTCTTCAGGTGTATACCTAGTGCCACTGTGGTATGGTGGAGTCTTATGGAAAATGACTGCTTTTATCATTTTGGCGATGCTCTCTACTGGTTCCCTCAGTGGCTGCACTCTTGACATTCCCAACAAACATTTTTTCTCTGTGACCGCTCCAGCATTTGTTGTTGATTCCTTTATGGCTGCCATTCTAAGTATAATGAGATAGAATCACATAGTTGTTTTGATTTGCCTTTCCTTTATGTCCAAGGCTATTGAACATTTCTTCTGGAATCTACTAGCCATTTGTACTTCTTCTTTAGAGAACTGTCCAGTTCACCTGCTCATTTCTTGACCCTATTACTTTTTCTCTAGTTGAATTTTTTGAGTTCTCAGTGTGTTCTCAACAGTAGTCTTGTCTGTTGAATAGCTTGTGCATATTCATTCCACTGTCTCTGGTTCCTTGTGATTATTTGTTTCATTGTGTAGAAACTCTATAATTTGACATTCTCCTATTCATTTATCCTGGCTTCAATCCTCTAGGCATCAGGAATACTATTTTGGAAATTTTTACCCATTCAGGGATCTTCCAAAGTTTTTCCTAAATTTTCCCCTAGTAAAGTTTCATGTCTACTTCTGGGTGTTTTTATCCACATGGACGTCATTTTGCTTTGCTTTGCTTGGGACGGGGAGTGAGGGAGAGAGTGAGCTTCAGTCTTGCACATGTGGGTGTGGATGCACAATTTCACCAGTGCCATTTGTTGAAAAGGCTCTCTTTTCTTTAGTGTTTTTGCCTCTTTTGACAAAAATTAGCTAGATTTGGGTGTGTGTTGTAATTTCTGAATCTTCTATACTGTTCCATTAGTCTTCGTGTCTGTTTTGTGCTGGTACTATGATGCTTTGTTCTTAATATTCTTAGATTTGTTATTGCTATTTTGGTGGATTTTTCAAGATTTTGTAATTGCCATTATAGAGGTCTTTGCTTTTTATAGTGCTACTTTTCTGGAGTTACTTGTCAGTTCTAGAAGTTTTTGGTGACATCTGTAGGGCTTTTGTTTTCTTTTTTTTAAAACTACAGGGTTGTATCATCAGCAAGTAGGAAAATTTGGTTTCTTCTTTTCCTATTTGAATTTCTTTTACTAGCCTTATTGCTCTGGGTAGAAGTATAATGTTGACTAGGAGTAGAGAGAATGAACATCCTTGTCATGTTACTGACTTTAGAAGAAATTATTTTAGTTTTCCCCCATCTAAGGTTATATTGGCTATGGGTGCATCATATATAGTCCTAATTAATTTCATACACATTCTTTATTTCTTTTTTTTTTTACTTTAAAAGGTTTATTTCAGTACTAATGTTGCCAATCATTTGAATCATCATTTCCTCAGCCATCATCTTCTAACAGAGACATACAGTTGCTTCTCTCTCTCTCATGGTATGACTATTCAGAGGCATTAAACTGAGATTAAATGTATTTTTTTTACCTGATTTAAAGGTTTTTATGAACTTAATAGTCTAATTGTATAATCCCAGAAGGCCTTTTTTCTTTTTTTTTCAAATTTTTATTATCAAACTGATGTACAGAGAGGTTACACTTTCATACATTAGGCATTGGATACATTACTTGTACTGTTTGTTACCTTGTCTCTCATACCCCCCTCCCCCTCCCTCTTTCCCTTTCCCCCCTGAGGTGTTCAGTTCACTTACACCAAACAGTTTTGCAAGTATTGCTTTTGTAGTTGTTTGTCTTTTTTACCCTGTGTCTCTTAATTTTGGTATTCCCTTTCAATTTCTATTTCTATTTCTTCAGAGCTTTTTGTCATAAAAGAATGTTGAATTGGGGAGGAGGGAGCATGGAGAAAACTGAAGGAGGAGTTAACAGGTTTGACAAGAAATATCCTCACTACCTTATGTATATAACTGTAATCCCTCTGTACAGCACCTCAACAATAAAGTTAAATTTAAAAAAGGATTATTGAACTTAGTCCCAGGGTTTTCTGCACCAATTGAAATGATCGTGTGAGTTTTGTTCTTGGTCCTGTTTGCACGATGCATTATATTTAAGATTTGTATACGTTGAACCATCCTTGAGTCCTGGGAAGAAATCAGTTAGCTCATTGGAGACCCAGATGCAGGTCCCAATCTCCTTGTGCTGTTTTTCCCCCACTCTGACTGCTTCTCGGCATTTTCCTGTGTTCTCACAATTTCCTTGTAGTTTCTTTTTTCTTTCTTCCCCTCTTCATCTCCTCAGAATCTGCTGCTGAGAGCTGTATCAACGGCTTCTTCTTTTTCTTGAAGTAAAATCTTTAAGTAGTGTAGAAGGGAGCTGTTATTTAACAGGCAGTATGTGAATTCACTGACTGTTGATCTGCGTCATTCCCCTCAGCAATTGGAACTGCTTGTATACCACCCAGTTTGCTTGTAGATGTATAGGTACACTCCTTTTAATATATTTCTTTCTGCTACTTCTCTTCTCAATACAGTATTGTGACATTTCATCAGCTCCATTTTGACTTCCTTTTCCCAGCCTCTGGTGATTGTGTTCACCAACATCCACAATTTCAACTGCTATTTTCTAGTTGATGCTTCTGTCTCCCTCACAAGCTGCCTAGTAGAAACCGCCACTGTTCCTGTGCTTCTCATTTGTTTCCCTAGTCTTGTCCTCTTTTTGACACCCCAGTCTCCAATGCACCCTTGAAATCTCTCATCCCTTAATCCTAAACTCAGGTTTTGTAAGCCATTCTCTATCATTCATGTCTGTCTAACATCAGTACATATTTGAGGTATATTTTAACTTCCTGGTATCCCTGGAATCCTTGTCTTCTTTTCATTAGTTACTGCTTCTGCTGATCTTACATCTCTTAATATTTATTGCCTAGAACAAACCAGTTTTTCTCAATGTCTTTCCATCCACAACCAATGCCTTCTTTACAGCATGAATTTGACCATATCATACTATTTTATTAAACAATTCAAGGACTTTCTATTATATCTACCTCCTTGCTTCTTTCCATATCAGCTTCTCACCTTAGCATCTAACTCCCATTCTGTGCTTGAGTCACATGTAGCTTCAGTACATCATTTCTACTTCTGAATTCTTCTACGCATTTTTTTATTTCTGGATAATATGCATTTCTTTCATCATTCATAAATGCTTTTTATTCTCTAATATATCTGAGATGTTATTTTTCTAAATAACTTTCCCAGTAGGTTAGATGACCTTCCTCTGTCTTACCCCATCTTCCTGTAATTAATTTCTTTGATAACTGTTTCAAAGTACCACAAATTGGTTGTCATAAAATGATAAAAAGAGGGATTAGGTCATTGTTCAGGTCATTGCTCTGGAGATTGGGAGTCCACCATTTGTATGTCACCAAGACCAAACTTCAGGGATAATCCCTCCATCTCTCCCTAACATTGGGCTGTTGTTGGGTAGTCTTTTCATGGTCCTTGACTTATAAATAATCCACTTAGATCAGGGTCATTACCAGATGGCCTTCTCTATTTGCCAGCATCTAAAGTCTTCTCCTCTCAGAGTGATATCAGCAGAGCTCACCCTAATCTACCATGTCATTATTTTAACTTCTTTACATTTGCAACGACATTATGTCCAAATTATATTAACATCCACAAATTTTAAGTGAACATGAAATGGAGGAAATAAATTTATCACAGCTCTGTTATTTTCCAGTTTTTCTTGCAGTATTGATTAAATAACTAAAAAACAAAAATACTGATCTACTGAGTGAATAGGATGTAGTAGCTCTTAGTCACTTCCATGACTACGTCTAGTAAATCAGATGTTTGGATGTTTATTAAGATGCCTCACTGCATTAATAAACTGATTCTAATAGGTAATGAACTAATCATTTATGCATGTAAACATAAATGTGAATCACAGAAGAAATTTTGTTCAGGAAATAGTGTTTATAATAACATGTTTATAAGTCATAGGAAGCTTTAGAGATGTCAAAAGACAAGAGTGACAGCTTTTGAGGGGTCTTCTTTAGCATGACCTACACTGCAGTACCAAAATACCAACCCTGAGCTTCTTTACCAAACATCCTCCTGTTTATTCTCCTCTCCGGAAAATGCAGAATGGACTTGAAGTCCCGCTTTAACTCCTTCCTCTTCAGTGCTATTCTGAACAAGAACTCTCTGTACAGCCCTTATTCCCACCGCAAAACCTAAACAAGTTCTCCTTATTCATAACCTTCTTCTGCCTGGTTAACTTGAAATCCTGGCTGTCATATCCTGCCTACTGCCTTAGAATAGATTGCTTTAATCCAGAGCCTTACAAAAGAACTCTCCACAAATCTTATTTCTCTGTGCTATCCTAGGTAACTTATTGGGTAAAATTGAAGCTAACTAAATATTTAAATTCTGATCTGAAATAGTTGTTAGAAGAGCACCACAAATCAAGCATAGTGGAACAAACAAAGAAACTATGAATAAATCTTTTTTAAAAAATTGATGTAGTTCCATCCAAGGAATACCACAGTACAAAGATTATATATGTATTAACACACACACACACACACACACACACACACACACACACACACTCCCGTTCTGTATGAGATAGAGAATGGAAATTACCTAAGGATGTCAGTAATAAAAACCCACTTAATTTCACAAAGTTTAACCATTAGCAAATCAAATCAGATTTTTTTTCTCTTCAGATTTCTTAATATTAAATAATATCTTTAGGTATGGAAAAGGCAAAAAATAACATTTGGTTTCACATTTAATTTCCCATTCAGGAACATGGTTCTATTATTTTCAAAGTAGATAAGAGGAGAAAAATTCCATAACAAAAGCATTCGGAATGAAAAACTGAGAGATATGTTCTTATTGCAAATATTGACTTTATAGGAAGTGAGTCTAAGAATTAGTAAAATCATGCTTAATTCTGGAGCTCTGTAGAGATTGCTAAGGTTCCAGATAGTCAAAGCTTATTAATAGATAATCTTTACTGTTGATCCTTAGTCCATTTTTTTGTCTTTTCTAAAGCTTTCTCTGGAACTTTGGTTTGTACTTTATGGAAATCAACACTTAGATCCCGCAATTGTTTAGTATATTGCTAGATATACATCAGCTGACTGCATACTCTCTGTAGTTTCCCTTGTCTGACAAATTATAAAAGCTTTAAGCTATATTTGACTTCACTTTTATTGTTTTTTTTTGGGTTGTTTTGTTTTTTGCCAGTCCTGAGGACTGAACTCCCGACCTGAGCACTGTCCCTGGCTTCGTTTTTTTGTTTTTCTTTTCCTTATTTATTTTCAAAGTGATGTACAGAGAGGTTACAGTTTCATATGTTAGGGCTTGGGTTCATTTCTTGTACTGTTTGTTACCTGGCTTCTTTTTGCTCTAGGCTACCACTCTACCGCTTGAGCCACAGTGCCACTTCCGGCTTTTTCCATATATGTGGTGCTGAGGAATTGAACCCTGGGCTTCATGTATAGGAGGCAAGCACTCTATCACAAGATCATATTCCCAGCCCCTTGACTTTATTTTTGCTATTATTAAAAATCAGCTTTTAAGAATATGTTTTGCTCTATTAATATCTGAAATTCAGCTCAGGTTCTTTTGGAATAATGTATTTGTTTTCAGTAAACAATGACAAAATGTTTCAAATGGAAAAAAGGAAACCACAATGATTATAAACTTAGTAAACATAATTCTTTTCTATCCCAAGTTATTCAGTTTGTAGTTGATTTAATGTAATAAAGACAAAAAAAATCAGTAAACAGAGGTTGAGTAAAAGACCATCTGTTGATAATTGGTGACTTAAAACAATTTTAATGTCTTTAAGTAGTTGTACAAAGGAGTTGCCATTCAAAAAAGCAGTTTATGAATACAGTGCTTTTTTTTTAATCCACATCACCCCCATGAATATTCACACCCAGCCTCCCCACCTACCCCTCCCTATTTTCTTAATTTTGTAGGATATTCATTGGGTTTGGGTTTTTTGCCATTTAACAAGGCAGTATTTTTGCCATTTGCAATACATGTTCGTCTGTGTCACCCTTCAACATTTTCACCCCTTGGTGACCCACCTTTTTAATTTTCTTAATTTTGTGGTATATATAATGATTTCTCCCTACCCCCTTTAACAGATTTTTTTCTAAAAATTAGTAAAAATCTTTCCTCTGAAGCTTTTACAAATAGAAAATATTGAGTTAAGTATGCTTTAACACACACACACACACACACACACACACATACATACTATAGTGGCTACTAGTGTCATTCTTGGACTCCATAAAATAATTGATCTGGAGCAAATGGAAGTTTTGTAACTCATGAGTACATTCTCCAAAAGTGTTGTTATTAAAAACTGTCAAAGACATGTGTTAATTTTCTAGATTGTAAACTAATGAGTAGATTGTAGAGATTTTTTTTCTTTAAATTGTAGATTACAGCACAATAGGAAAATAAATTCCAAAGGCATTAATTGGTGTTTTTTTTAATATTATAACACACATCATAAGGTTATTTGCTTGGAAAATATGATCAAATAACCAAGCCAACAGCTAAAGTAATCACAAGTACATACAAAGAAAGCAAAAAAAAAAACCCACAAAAATGAAAAATAATTAGAGAAACATATTAACATTCAATAGAAGTCTGTTTTAGCTGTTATGTAAGTAAATTTTATAACTAAATGCATCGTACTCATAAATTGACACTAACTGAAGTCTCTTGATACAAGTAATTAAATATAATTTGATAATTAAAATAAGAATTAAAAACCTGGTTATAGAGAAAAATCAGTAAATAAATATGTTTATCACAGAACAAAAACAGATCATTTTCAGAGGAAAATAAATTTTGCTAAAATTATAGTATAGCTGACAATAAACAATACAAAATGAATAATTATACTAACATTTATAGAAAAAAGAGAAAATTATCAGAGTAATACCTAACACTTTGTCCCTCCAAAATAAATGGGGCTTCAAAAGGAAAAAAGCAAATAGTAGGCACAGATGGTTTTATAGAAAACGTTAATAATAGTTCATGAAGAAAAAATCCCCAATGATGTTTAAGTTGTTGCAGACTACAGGAGAAAAAAACAATTCTAATTCTTTATTTTTCACATTGACTCATAAAACCTAATAATTATAACATAAAAAGGTGACCACACGCCAGATTTTCTCAGGAATAGATAAAAATCCCATGCAAAAATATCAACAAGGAATAGATTAAAAAATAAGTGAGATTTATAAAAGTGAGCATGTAGTTCTATGGGAAAAATCAATAACAAAACTTGTCATATGAAAGGTTATAACTTTTCTTAGAATAATAGTGGCCATCCTGTTTGGGGCAGAAAAATCACTAAATGAAAGAATCCTTCAATGGAATAGAATAGGAAGAATAAATCAGAATATGAACAAACAAATAACAATAAATCAAATCAGAAGACATGTGAGAGGTCTTTTATAACTTCCACAGGCCATATTTGGAATAACAAAAGCAACAAAATCACATCAACAACCTAGCAAAATATTGAATAAAAGTGATTTCATGTGTTCATAGTGATATTGCGTAGGATATGTGTATAAGCCTTGAGGAGATGGGTCATTTCTATGCTGAAGAATGGCAAGTATTAAATGCAAAGAAAATGATAGGAACAGTAGTTCACAGTATATAAGAGAACTGGTTTAGGGGGATGTTTCTAACAAATGCTCAAATAACTCGGTGGAAATTTACTGGGAATAGTACATTTACACTAACACTTCACAATCTTGAGGAGATTCACTGTTTATTATAAAAGGAATAGTGTCTCTTTGCAGTGGGATAATCTAGTATTCGCTATCTTGAAAAGGAGATCAAATTTAACCTCCCTTTTACCGGGACAAAATAACATGAAGTTTCATGACAGAAAGTACACATTGTTGCCTTTGTAAGATGGTTGCCTTTGGTTCCAGGTAGCTTGAGGAAGAGGATGAAAGATAGGTAGGCCAATGAGATCACCAATTTCTAAACAATCCTTCAGGAACTGCACCCAGCTTTTCTTCAGTGATCAAACTTTAAAATGAGAAGGAACGGTCAATGTAAGCACTAGCAACTAGGGTAGTCTAGGAGTCCTCAGTGATAAGGTATTTGAGCTGCTTAGTAAGCAGACTTGTGCTTGGTGGCCCAAAGAGTTGACACTGTTGTCATGCTTAGCATCTGAACTTACCTGGCCCTTGATTTTCCATTCCTCTCAGTCATCTGTCCAGTGTTGTTTCTTTTTTTTTTTTTGTTTTGTATTGCATTTTTAAGAAACTGTCTTCTAAATCTCTCTGCTGCCAGTTAATAGCCAGGAGTCTTCTGTCAATCTGGCCTGCTTAGGGTCACCCTCTGTTATGATGCTTAATGTGACATCATATAGAAAATGACATCTCATTTGACTCAAAGATAATGCTGAAAAAAAATCCTCCTCTAATGACTGACTCCATTTTTTCTTACCAACATTTTATCTTATTTTGAATAATGATTTTATACTCTGGGAAGAATTGAGCAAAGAAAAGTGTCTCCTTTTCTAAGTTATTTACATCAGAAAGAGGAAGCTCTTATTAAAGTGTTGGTGGTATTACCCTACAATTCATTGGGAGTAAAAATTCATATCTCTGGTTCCTTTTCTTTCCCTGCTATAGGAATAGTTTAAAGGAAAAGAAATACAGAAGAGCAAAAATAGAAAAGGACCATATGTGCCTGTGCTAGAATCCTCTCCTGTGACTTTGTGCTGAGCGAGCTGACAATTGCCAGTTGTTCTGTTCTGGTGTTCCCATAGCTTTGCATGTGTAATCTAATTATAGCATTTGCTTTCATTGCACTGGTCTGTCCTGTGTATGTGTTAGCCTTTACTAGCTGATGAGCTCCTTGAGGGCAAGAAGTATGATTTATTTGTGATTTTTGACAGCACCTAGCATGATAGAAAAACTAAGATAGAACTCAACAGCTCCCCCATAAAATAGATATCAACTTCTTTTCCTTTACTCTTACAGATTTCTAGTTTCTCCCTCTCTTTTCTCTGTTTTAGCTCTATTCCTATCTTTACTGTCCTAGGAGGTCATCATTATTAGCAGTACACTTGTGTTTTTAGGATTTTTTAAATCTCCTATGATTGTAGAGAGAGATTGTCCGTAACATATAAGCTTTATATTTACCAGATATGCCACTTTAACAAATGGATGACTGTACACAAGTGACCCTCTCATTAATGACCGATGATCTTTGCCAGGAAGGACAATGGCTCATAGCTTCCTAGGCCTGTGATATGTAGTAGGTTACGAACAAAATCACATAAGATACATCTAGTGCTCAGCCATTGAAATTTTTCTTCTTTAATTCTTAGATTTTTTAATATAAAAGTTATACAAGAGAGTCGAGTTTTAGTGACATTTCTATGTATATACACAAGGTATCCCAATAATACTCACCCTGCTTTAACTTTCCTTATCCATTCTCCTCCATTCTAAAACCATTTCAACAAGGTTCATTGTTTGATTTTCATATAGACAAATAAAGTACTTCTACCATATTCATCCTTATCCTTTTGGTCACCTTGTCAACTTTCACTGATAACATCCCTAAAAAACTATTAATTTGGAAGAAACAATACTTTTCCATGATTTCCAAATATTCTTTTAATGCTTCTTTGGCTTCGTTTTGAAGAACCACCTAACTCTCTGAAATGTGCATAACCTTCTGTGACTCTGAGAAAGGGATGAGTTTGAAAATGGAAATCGTTTTTAGGGAACAGATACAGTGTTAAACAGGTTTTCAGTGTGTGTCAATTGTGATCAAAATGTGTTAGTCGAATTGATGTTTCTGTCTCATTTTTTACCATACAAAACTATGCTGGCTTGATTTTCTTTCTTTAAGAGAAGTTATAAAATGCTAAATTTAAGTCAATTTTCTCTTGAATCTTTTTCAAGTTATTTTTATATATCATTGATTTTTTCCCTTTTCTTTTACAGCTAAGACATGAAGATGGCCAGGAAACCTTACAAAGGATTTCTAAAACATTTGCTTTCTAAAACATTTATAGTTGCTTTGACAAAGAGACATTTGGAAGATTACAATTCTTCTAAAATGCCCTACTTTTTCTCGGCTGTGCCTTAAAATGCCTATCATTTATATAGATGAAAGATTGGTGTTCAGAAAGATTTAAGAATTTCAGAATTGTATCAAGTACAAAAACCAAAGGTCCTTTTCTATGGAGCTAAGAGTTTTAATTGCTGAACTACATGTTTTAATGATAACATCTAAAAATATTTTATATATCTGAGATATATTCATGAAAGTATCTTTCATTCAATTGCTTATGAGTACTGAAAGCTCAATGCTTTTATATTTCTGTAAATGAGGCAACTTTTCCCTCTGTGTAACGCAATCGTTGATCTCCACTCATGCGAATTTAATAATTAATTAAATCAACTCTTCCGGACTTCCACTCAGAGTAGAAATGAACATAACATTATTATTGCAATACAAAAAAAACATGTACTCTAAGACAGAAGTAGTGTAATATTTAATAAGAATTTATAGAATGCAATACCTGTGTATATATAAAGATGTAATGTATTTTGCATATCGCTTACAAAAATTCAACAAAGATGATATATTACTCTACATTTTATACAGATCTGAAAGTTTCTCTCTACATATTTAATCTTACTAAAGGAGATTTTCTGCATTTACGCATACAGGTATGAAAATATGCAACCCATGTAACAAATATAATAAACCATTTTAATTTTGTCTTATATGAGTGGATGAGGCAATTGTTACTTAGGCATTTCACTCTGAAAAGAAAGTGTATACATTTCAAAACAAGATGTGTCCATAGGTAACAATATATGATTAGAAAATTCCTTCATTATCTTTGTTTGTAGGAACTCTGCTGTGTGTTGAATGAAAGCAGGAAGGCCATGAATCTGGTTGTCTGCATGGGGCAAATTAGTTATACATTATACTAAGAGGTGTATATGCCTCTAACCTCCCCAATGCCAAGATTTTCAGTTAAGGCATCACGCCCAAAGGCCAATATTAAAATGCTCATGTTTCCTGGTGTGCAAGGTGTCAGTCCACCCTCCTGGTATGAGTCCAATTAATAAAGCAGCTATCTTCAGGTAGCTTGGTGATATAAGAAAAGAAAACCAAGTGGAAACATGGAATCTGAGTCAATTTCCCCCATCTGTGAACCTCAGATGTCAGCTAATTCAAAAGTCACAAAGGGGGCTGGGGACATGGCCTAGTGGCAAGAGTGCTTGTCTCGTATACATGAGGCCCTGGGTTCAATTCCCCAGCACCACATATACAGAAAATGGCCAGAAGTGGCGCTGTGGCTCAAGTGGCAGAGTGCTAGCCTTGAGCGGGAAGAAGCCAGGGACAGTGCTCAGGCCCTGAGTCCAAGCCCCAGGACTGGCCAAAAAAACAAACAAACAAACAAACAAAAAAGTCACAAAGGCTCTGCAGTTTTTAACACGAACCACAATATGGTGAATGAATAAATGTTGTAGGTCCACATATATTTGTATGAAGTCCTACTAGGGTTAACATAATCTATTTGATGCATACTGTTATCAAATTCATAGAATACCTTAGGTTTTAAGTATTTCTAGAAATTTATGTATGTTTGTGGGAATGTACACAAAATTTTTGATGTTATAGTGGTCCTTATACTCATAAAGCTTAAACTGTCTTAAATAAGATTTTCCCAAGGCAAACGTGTAGATTAAAAAATGTGAAATATGATAGCAAATAATATGAATGATTTACATCTGCTGGAAACAAGTAGAATGTATCACTTTTCTTTTCTAATTATCCTACATTGACTTAAACTATATAGAAAGGGAACACAGAGACTTTGACCTATCTTCTGTCTGAAACATGAATGATTGCATCCTAAGAATTTAACACTACATAAGGCATTAATTGTTGTGGAAAGTGATGTTAAGTACTCACTTGAAAATTGCTTCTTCTTTTGATCTGGAATAATATTTTTTGTTTGTTTGTTTAGTGGGGCTTGAATTCAGAGCCTTAATATTCCTACTTGGCTTCTTTACTCAAGGCCAATTCTAAAACCACAGCTTCACTTCTGGCCTTTCTGTTATTAACAGACTTTCCTGCCCAAGCTGGCCATGTGATCCCCATATCTTACTGAGTACCTAGGATTATAGGCTTGAGCCGCCACCCAGCTAGAATAACATTTATTATTCCCAAACTTGTAATCCAAATCTGTTACAAGACAACTTTATTAGGGGAAATAAGTAAATCAGGGGTTGACCTCCTCTAGGCTAATGTAGGGAAGAGATAACAGTTACCGGGAGTAAAATAAATGATGACGTATAGCTGAGAGTAAAACAAAGTGGCAAAATATATATTACTCTCAGAACATGTAGATATGTCAGCTGACCCCTTTCCAGGGCAGGTAATCAAATCATGAACATTTCATCTGAATTTTAAAATAAAGGAAATAATTGATGTGTAAGAACATTGAAGACTTGTGAATTAAAATTGTAATATGCAATATGTTCTAATGCCAGAATTATGTTTTGAGACTGAGATGTGTCTGTGTGGGAACTAGAGGTGTCTGGGCAGGGTGAAGAGACACTATGGACCAAGGGGAAATGAACTGTTTAAGATTTAGGTGCAGAATTGGGGAAAGGTGAGATGGTATTTATGTACTACTTCCTCCATAATTCATCAAAAGTATCTTATGCAAGTTTTCTTGAAACATGTTTTGCAGGAAATTATATACCCGGGAAGGCAATGCTCCCAGTCACCAGAAGACTCCACCCTCTCCCATGGTACCGAGCTAGAGGCTAATCTATTGACTTGTAGGCCTTGAGACAGAAATTAGGAACTCAAATTCTAGCTTGATGCTGAGACACACACCTGTTAGCTTAGCTACTTGAGAGTCAGATGTTGAGTGGATTGCAATTTAGTATGGTGGCAGTAGGTACAATAGGTGTCAATAGAAAAATTACAATCTAAACAAGCCCAATTATGTCAAAAAATAAAGCAAAGAGAGAGAGGGTGTTGCTCATGTAGTAGAGCAACTATCTGGCAAGTTCATGTACCTGAGTTAATAACTCAGTAACACCAAAAAGAAAAAAAAATATATATGTATATATACAGAGAGAGAGAGAGAGAGAGAGAGAGAGAGAGAGAGCAAGCCTTTGCACAAAGCAGACAAACATAAAAAACAAAACAAGAACTTACTAACCAGGTACTGGTGGCTCCCTGATATTGTGGAAGTCGAAATCGAAGGATCATGCTTCAAAGCCAGCCCAAGGAGAAAAAGTCTATGAGATTCTTATCTCTAGTTAACCAGCAAAAAGCTGGACGTTGAGGTACAGAACATCAGCCTTGACTGAAAAAAGCTAAGGGAGAGAACCTAGGCCTAGAGTTGAGTTCAAGCCCCAGTACTGGCACCAGAGAGAAGAAAGAAGAAAGAAAGATAGAAAGGAAGGGAGGAAGACAGGAAGGAAGGAGGGAGGGAGGGAAAGAGGGAGGGAATGAAAGAGAAAGGAAACACCCTCCCCAACTATTCTAATAAGCAAGAAACATTAGCAAGTATTCTCGAAATTCTTAAGGGCAAAGTGGGGTATAAAAATGCAAAAATAATTTTGAAAAGATTTTGATCCATTCTTACAAAAATTAAATATTTTGGCAAAATCAAATTAAAATATAGCCTTGTGCTTTTCTAATGCAAATTGAAATGAGTAATTCTTGACTGTAAGTGCTAAGTTTAAGGGAACTGAAATTTTGAAAGATAGGTTTGTGAGAAATTATGTAGTTATTTTATTCAAAACACCCAAAAGGACAAAATGTATGTATCTACTAAAGAATATGAGAATTGTAAATAGAATTGGGGTTTACTTATTATGTGCTTTTTGTCAGTTGTGGGGCTTGAACTCTGGACCTAGGCTCTGCCCCTGAGCTCTTCAGCTCAAGGCTAATGCTGTACCACTTGAGCCACAGCACCACTTCCAGAATTGAGGTATAGAAAGACTATAATTTGTAATAATTGAATACTATAAATTAGGAGATGAGTATGGCGAACAAAAAATCAAAGTGTGGATTTTTCTAACATTTCAATACATTTCATAGCAAAATTTCTTAATGTTGGGTACATTTTTTAACACTCTTATAATATATCAATACTTAACTAGAGTTGCTACCTTTTAAAATGTACCCTTCTGCTCCAGAAATCCTGGAGTGCACCAGGCACTGAACGCTTAATGTTCATTTGCAGGTGATTTTGAAAGCTTAACAGAGATGTATTTGAAAGCAACCAATTAAATACTGGGGGACTTCTCCGAGAGTGTGCATTGTTTAAGGAAATTGGACAGCAGCCACTTGAGCTCACTCCTAGCCATCTCCCCCATGTCATTCCGCCTCTGAGCCAGAAGAGGTGCCGTGCTTCTAGCTTCTGCATCACTGCTAGGCTGAAACCTCTTCAACACAGATGAACACAAATTTCAGGCATATTTCTCATTATGCAAGCAAACTCCCACATACAAATTCTCAAGCAAAGCACAGAACAGCTGCATTGCACTCTCTCTCTCTCTCTTGGCATGAATAGAGCCTTTAATATCAATACTGAAATGGAAGTGATTAGTACTATTTACTGAATTTTAAAGCACCTTAGGATGTTCAGCCAGACAGTTTATTTGATTGGCTGAACATGCGGACACCTCATTTTGGAAAAAAATGTGTTGGCACAGGCAAAGAAACAGCTATTTGGCTGCTCTATAGAAATTTTCAGAGGATTTCAGCTAGGTTTTTCTGCTTTAAAAATGACATTCTTATAAAGAGTAACATGTTCTTTCTAGCGTTGCATGGCCATCTTTACTGAAGCATACTTCTTACCTCTAAAATTAGGAGTATTGAGTACAGTCATTTAGGATTGGCTCGGTTTACAAGAATTTTTTTTAATTCAGGGGATATTGAAAATTATCTACTTATTTGGTAGAATATCAATACAATATATTCTGCATGTTACTAACCTTATGTAACGTACTGATTTGATTTAGTTCTGATATAAATGCTAACTGGTAAATTATTTGCTTTACACATGTATCTATTCTTTCTGCTTTCCTCTCTCTTACTGTTTAACTGGAAATGTGTCTCTTTCTAAAACACGAGACTTTCTGGCTTCCAGAAGTCTGAAACAATTAAGATAGAGAAAGGTTCCCGTGAATAATGTGAGGACACTTTTCTGGTATGGAAAATATTAATAAAGATGTAAAGCACACATTTCTGAGGACGTATTATTAGATCTTGAAGGTTTCCATGGTCCATACTTCACAGGTGTGATCACCAGTGTGGTGTTACTGGGTGGTGGGGAAATCTTAAGAAGGAGGCTTTGTGGGAGGAACTTTGTCGTTGGAGGCATGATACTGTAGGAGATGGTAAGACCCTGCTCTTTTTTCTTTCACTTCGCCATCTAGCTTATGATTTAAGCTGCATTTCTCATGTTGCACGTGCCTGCCATAATGTGCTGTCGGGTCACAAGTCCAATTGCAAGGATATCAATCATGAGTAGGACCCATTAAACCTTGAGCCAAAATACATCTTTTCTTGTAAGTTTTCTGTCACAAATATTTTTTCTTATGGTAACATGAAGGTGAATAACAGGATATAAGCCCTTAAATCTTTACCCTAGTTATGACAAGATTATAACAGCATGAAAAGAAAAATATATTATTTTTTGAATAATTACTTATTTGTTGTCAAACTGATGTACAGAAGGGTTACAGTTTCATACGTAAGGCAGTGGGTACATTTCTTGTACAATTTGTTACCTCCCCCCTCATTCCCCCTCCCCCTCCCACCTTCCCTCTCCCCCCATGAGTTGTTCAGTTGGTTTACACCAAATGGTATTGTAAGTATTGCTTTTGGAGTTCTTTGTCTTCTTTATCTGTGTTCTCTCGATTTTGATATTCCCTTTCCCTTCCTTAGTTCTATAGAATCACTATTAATGGGTAAAATCAATTAGAAAAGTTACTTCTGTATGACCATGTCAAATCACTACTAGAGCACCAAAATAATAATAATAATAATAATAATAATAATAATAATAATATCAGTAAATAAAACTCTGATCGTTTCTGGATTTCCCTGGATGTTTATCCAGAATATCATTTAAAACCAAATAGATTTTAAATAGTGACTTAAAAATAAATGTGTATATTGCTAATGTTTTAAGAATGTAGAAAACTATCAATTAAGAATATACAAGGCATAAAATAAAGTATTATTCAACTGAAAATGTCATAGAAGGTTTCCAGTTAAAAATAAAATCTATTCCAATACATAGTACAAAAAATAAAATGTAAAGCCAAAGTTGACTTTACACTGGTGGCTCATATCTGTCATCCTGGCCATTTAGAAGGCTGCAAACAGAAGGATCACATTTCAGAGTCAGCATGGGGAGAAAAGTTCCCAAGACCTTATATCAAGAATATTCAACAAAAATCACTACTGGAGGCTGGAGTCATGGCCCAAATAGTGAAGCATTATTGGAGCAAGTGTCAGGTAGAAGAATGAGAGGTTACTGTTTGACTCAGTCTGACAGTTCAAATACCAATCATATCCCCTAACATATAGAGTACTCTTTGACCAAATATTTGTACAGCCCATGGCCAAGTTAGATTGGTTCATAAGTCACCAGTTCACCATAATTTGGAAATTTGTGTATTAACTATTATTTTTTCTCCAGCATTTTGGTAAATTACACTATAATATTTATTGCAAGTAAGAAAACATCTTTTAGCCTAATTGTCCTAGATTATAGAAAACTTCACTTTCCTTTCTGATAAATTTAAAGTAATATAATATATACTATCAGATCACATGAGATTGGTAACAAGGAATTTCCCAGGTATATAGAAAGCAACATCATAGTAACAAAAAGGTCAAATTAAAGAAATTACTATACTCTTTGAAATAAATCAAAAGAAAAGCAAAACCTATCAACCAAGCCCTTTGTCAGGTTTTTATCATTAAGACACTCTTGAAATAAACAATGTATAGGAGGAAGATGTATAAGTTTTGGGACAGTTGGGCCAAGAGCTGTCAGTCATGATTCTGGCCGTTAGCTGGGCCTATGGGAACATGAACATGTCAGGGACAATGATAATTTTGTGGTGGCTGGGAATCAAATGAAAAAGAGGATGTTAGGGTTCCAATGTCCCCTTCAGGTACATTCTGCCAATGACCTAACTTTTTCCAACCAGGCATCATCTCTGAAAGGTTTCACCACATTCTGTAGTAGTACCTCAGGCTTGGGACTCGGCCTTCTTCACATGGACCCTTGGGGATTCCAGATACAATCCATAACCAGTGTACAGGAACATTTATAATAGTAAATGCTCACCTTAAAAAGAAGGAAAAATCTTAAATTAATATCTAAACCATCCACCTTAAGAAATTAGGAGAAGCTGTGTGGACTAGCAACTGTAATCCCTGATACTCTGGAGATTGTTATACACATGCTCTTCAAGAACCACAGCAGTCACAAGCGTAGACACGAAATGTAGACTTGTGCCACAGCTAGGCAAAATTTACTTCCGCAGAAGGTTGTGCCATCAGCCAGAAGTCTGGCAAGCAGAGACACAGATCCCTCAGGCTACTCCCCTCTTTATTCCATGCCAGCAGGCCCGACCCCTCTGGTGATTGGCTAGTTTGAGTAAATAATTTCAAAACATACCCACTCCCTCTGCTATTTCTTGAACAATTTAAGGTGTGTCTTCTGAGATACGTCTTAATTCCATCTTGGAAAAATCACCCCTTGAACTGACACATAACCAAAACAGGTTCACTTTTTCCACTTTCATTCACTTCTGCAAGGAGTACAAGTGGATACGGGCATTTTTTTTTGACATAAAATTGGTGGTAGTGATAGTTATTCAACTTTGTAAAAGCATTACAGCCACTGAGCCACAAATGTTAGAGAATGAATTTCATGCTTTGGGGATTGCAATCTACTGGACAAAAAAAATGTATGAATAAGCACAATAGAAATCTAAAACTCCATCAAAATAACCTGTTTTTAAAGAGCTGTAATTGAACAATTTATTCAATTATTATGTCACATCTATTTGTAAAACAAATGGTAACATTTGTTTTACAAATAGATAAAACAATGGTAACAATAGGTAAAAACAATGGTAACATTAAAATTACCTTTCTCAAACTTGGCAAGATAGTAGAACAAGAGTGAGATAATATATACTGAGAAAGTTCTTGTTCATATAGATAGTTTTGCCTCTTTGTGACTAGAGACTTGGCTGTAAAATTATATAATTAAACAATACATGTCAAACTCCAGCTTCCAAATTAGCATAGAAAAAAAGGAAATCTATCAAACACAGGCAAGAACACGTGAAAAAATGGATAACTAGTTAACCCACAAATCTAAAACAGAAGTATTTCAAAATATAATAGCAATACATGTAAGACTAAAAATTTACATTTGTCAACAGACATGGACTGTCAAATAAGACTTTTTACCTAAAATAATGTGAAACTCACAATACAAAAAAAATCAGAAAAATAGAAATAATAAGTTAAAACTATAGAAATTAAGATGAAGCTGGTTAGTAATATAAATTTTGGATAACACATGAATTAAGGACAAAATGCCAATGTACATAAAGAGAGAAATAATAAATGGATCCCATTAAAATGAAAATAAGTATTTTATATACTTTATAATCTAACAAACAATACAAAACAAAATGAATTATAAGGACAAACTGACAGAATTCATTCTTATTTGAGGTATTTTAGCATATATTGTTCAAACACTGACAGATTGAGCATGAACAGTGGAAAGAATGTAGTTCTGTGCGGCATAATTTATAGCTTCATCTAATAGAATGTTGAAGATGAAAGTGCTTCATGGTCCAAAAATAGAACAATTTATAAAGCATAGACAAATTTTACTCATTAACATGAAAAACAAAACACCAATAACATGAATAAAGCATACTAAAGGGTTTGTGGTGTTGTGAGGAAATATAATTTTTGTATAACTAACAACATAGCATCATATCTATATATAATTATACTTACATACATGTACAAGTCTTAAGTGTAGTTATATATTATATTGATATAAAATAACTATACAAATGCATATTTAAGTTTATTGTGTTTACAAATATGCACAGAGATAGAAGCAGAGACAAGAGTAGATGGATAAAACAAGAGCATATTGATCTAAAAATGTAGCTCAAAATATGAGAAGCTACTCAACTGTAATCAAAATTAAGTAAATGCAAATTAAAATTCAACTTATAACTTTGTCTTCAGATTCATAAACATGTTTAGGTGTGACATTGCCATTTTTTTAATGTGCCATGTTTGTGGAACTGTGAACAATCTTAAATATTGATGATATAATCATGAAATCTCTAGACATTAGCTCCTGTTTCTTTCTTCTTTCACTTGTCCTAATAATGTTCCCCCACCTCTGTGTTCTCAGTTCCAAAGACTCAATCCTTTAAGGATTACCCAGCTTCGAGTTCCATTCTGCCCCTGGGGTGCAGCAGGCAGTAGAGTAGGGTTTAGAATGCCACCAAATACTTGGTATTTATTACCTGTTACAACAGAATGTCACAGATAAAATCCTTTCCTCTCTGGAATCCCAATAAATTAATGGTGGGATAAGTTAGAAAGCCACACAAACCTACTTTTAAAAATAAGCCTATGCCTAAAAGCTCTAGACAATCATCTTCCCTAGAACAATGGCATAAGAATGTTCATAGGAACAATGAAAAAACTTGGAAACTGCCAAATGGCTGTCAGTGTAATCATAAATAAACAAACCCATCAATAAATAAATTTGTACACAACAAAATACTATACCATAGACCTAGGTGTGGTGGCTCATGCTTGTATTTCTGTCTTCTCCAGAGGCTCAAGTATGGAAGCTCACAGGTTCTAGCCAGGCCTGGCAGAATTCTGTGAGAATCCTTCTCCAGTTTCCCAGGACAAAGATGAATGGAGAGCGATAGTTCACATAGAAGAGTGCCAGGCAAGCAAGCTGAACACATGTGAGACACCAAGGTCAAATTTCAGTATTGACCAAAAGAACAAATAAATGAGAATGGAAGAGTAAAAATGAGTATATAAATACTTAAATAAGTATATTTTTAAAGTGAAAGTTTTGAATTTAAAATATCAAATTGAGAACAACTAGATTCTAGTTCAATATATAAAAACAATTTCTGCTCCATCACTCCCATTCTCACAACAAATTGAAAATCTGAACAAATTAAAAATCAACCATTCTAAATCAAAAATTCTTTTAAGGTACATAAGAGAATTGCTGTCACAGGGAAAACTGAACACCCTGCAATTGGAAAGACAGAATACAAAGCACTGCAGATTACTTGGTCAGAAGCCAGGCACTGGAGCCAGTGTGAACAAACTTCCTCACCATCACTTTTTGATTAACTACTGGAGGATGAGTGTGGACACTCAAGAGACTTATACACTCAGGGAAACCATGTACAAAGGTCACCAGAGATTTACCTAAGAAGTTTCTACCAGGTACTCAGGTACTGATTGGATAAGAATTTCTTTGTGCTTCCAGTAAGGAGAAGGGAAAAATAATAAAAAAAATTGGTGCTATGGATGAAGTTTATTTTAACAGACCCTAAACAACATAGGGGAAAAGCAAATACCTAATTCCAGGCCCCTCTAGTTTTCCTAACTTACCTTAAAAACAGGGAGGAAAAAAGATTATTATTTTTTAAATGTCACAGCCCAGGGTAACAGGCTCCCTAACAGACTAAATATAATCAAGGAACTACAGGAGAATGTTTCTTTTTCCATACCTTTCCAACGCATCGATAGAGGGCCTAAATAATAAACAAATGGTCTATGCAGAAGAATTGCATGTCTCAGACCTCATGAATTCTCTAGGCCACTGAGAACATGTGGCATAAATTATTATCCTCATGGCAGACAGGAAGCTCTGAAAGGAATGCTTGAGTTCATGGGCTTCTCCCTTTTCTGCTTTTCTAGCATCCTCAAGCCCAGCCTATGGGGTGAAGCAATCTATCTGCATTTAAGGCATATTTCTCCATTAGCTAATTCTCTCTTGAAACACACTTTCAGACTAACCCAGAAGTATGATTTAATAATCTCTTAGGTGCTTCTCTACCCTATCAAGTTGACAACCAAGATTAGCCATCTCACAAAAAAAAGTTATACACTTGAAAAAAATCTGTAATTGGCATTGTCATAGGCAGACTGGCTTTACTAAGATTAGTTATAAGGAAAGATGTCCCTTCTTACATTAACTATCAACATCATAATGGAAGCAATAATAATGCAATAGGATAAGAAATGAATAAACAATATGCATATAGGGAAATGCTTAAAATTGTCTTTGTATCCATGGAAATGAAATAATTTTCTATATAAAAAAAATCTCAAAGAATAAATTCCAAATCTCTAGGGACCAATAAGCAACACAGAAAATTTACAAGATATAAGGTTTACCTACAGAAGCTAATCTTTTGTCTCTGTACCATCAATATACAATTGCAGTTTTTTTAATGTTATAGTTTTCATTAGTTCTTCAAAGTTAGAATATTTTCTTCTAAATCTAACATATTGTACATAGGGCCAGTAAGAGAAACATGCTAAATCTTAATTAAGGAGAGTGATGGTTAATATACAAGAATATAAAAGATGGTACTATCAATTCGCCAGTCTTCCCAACATGTCCTAAAGGTATCACACAAACTTCATGTAAAAATCTCAGTTACATGTTCTGTAAATATTGAAAAACTAAGGCTAAAATTTCTACTGAGAGATAAAAGATCCAGATGTATCAGTGCATTATTATGAAGGGAGTCAGTGCTGCAACAAACACGTTGGCGCTGGTAGTTTTACTGTAGATTTGTTTGCATTCTATTGGACTGGGATTGCTGGACTAGAGGGTATTTCTTTATTCTGTTTCTAAGAAAACTCCACCCTGCTTTCCAAAGTGGTTGAATGATGTTAAAGTCCCACCAACACTGTGATAGAGTTCCCTTTTGGTCACATCCTTGTCAACATTTGTTATTGTTTGTTTTCTTGAAAATGGCCATTTTAACTAGGGTGAGCCAGAATCTCAGTGTTGCTTTGATTTGCATTTCCTTTTTATCCAGAGACTTGAATATTTCTTCCTGTGTCTATTGGCCATTTTTACCACTTCTTCTGAGAAGTCTCTCTTTAAAAAATCTGGGAAACATACAATGGAATTTTAATCATCTATTAGAAAGAATGATATTGTACCATTCATAAGGAAATGGAAAGACTTGTAAAGAATCATATTAAATGAAGTAATCCAGACCCAAAAAAACAAAGGTTGCATGGTTTCTCTCATTACTTGTAGATAGAATGTGCTTATACAGTAAATCTATAAGTAAACACACTGGGTGGTATTCAAGCAGTTCCAACTGAATTAGATGAATTATAATAGACACTATGGAAAGCTTAAATAGTACAATGTTTTGGAACGCTTAAGTCAAGATACACTGTATTCATATGCTACTTGGTTAAATGACACCTTCCTCATACAACTACTTAAAGATAATAATAAAAATAAATTAGATAAAATACAAAATGTGGAGAAATATATCAAAAGAACAAAACAAGATTGTCACAAGAATAAATATGCCATATTAGATATTAAATAAATAAAGTCAGAGGCCTGACACCACCCAACTTCAACGCTGATGGAACTATAACAAACAGATGTGTAGGATAGCACAAAATAAGATCGATATAAGCACAGGGAATTTATCTTTCACAATAGCAAAGACAGGCCATTGGGAAAAGGATAAAGCTTTCAACCAACGATTTTGGAATCACTGGGCTTCTACACTAAGAAGACATATCATAGACCTCAACATAAAACACAAAAGTAGAAGCTAACACCCTAGAAACCCAGGTGAATTTGGATTTGGAAATGAGTACTCCATATAGATCACCAAAGCATAATCTGTGTCAGGAGAAATCAAACACAACCAGGTGAACGTCGTTAACATTGAAATTATTCAACAATAAAAAGAAAATAAGATCTCAAACGACCAGAGGTCATGGAAAAACCTAAAATGTATAATATTAAGTAAAAGAAGCCCACTTGCAAAGGCCATGTTTTTGGGAGGTAGGGGTGAGGATGGCCTGAAGGCTTGAATTCATGTCCTGGGTACTTGCCTTGAGTTCTTTTGTTCAAGGCTAGTGCTCTACCACTTTAAGCCACAGCACTATTTCTGGTTTTCTGGTGGTTATTGAAGATGAGTCTCATGAACTTTCCTGCGAGTGCTGGATTTGAACTGTGATCCTTAGATCTCAACCACCTGAGTAGCTAAGATTATAGGCATAAGCCACCAGCACCCAGGGAAAAGGCTATATTTATTTTATGATTCCAACTATATGACATTTTAGAAAATGAAAAACTATAGAGGTTGTAAAAAAAAAAAGAAAAACCAGTGTTTGTCAGACATTTGTAAAAGGGAGGAAGGGGTGAATTCAGAAGAGCAAATAGATCTTTCAGGATATTTGAAATGATGTTACTGTAATCATGGACATGTCTGTATATAATTGTAAAAATCCATAATGTACAACAGGAAGAATAAACTTTAAACTAACCTACAAACTTGTGACAATAATGATGTACTAAGAAGAATACATTAGTTATAACAAGCCTAGATTACTAAAGCAAATTAGTTATAAGGGGAAATTACAAGGGATGTAACTCTGTACATCTCATACAAGCTTTCTGAAAATATAAAACCATTCTAGAAATAAAATCTGTGCAGTTTTAAAAGAACAAAAGCAAAATGAAAATGGTGTAAAGAAATATTTTGGAAAATCCTAATAGATCATGGATCTTGGAATGTATAGGAAAATATATAAGACAACTTCATTATTTAAGGTGCCCAGATAGATAATCTGTGAGTGGAAGTGGTTTATAGGCACCTCTGGTTGGTTCTGTTGGTTTTAATTCTTAAATATGGGATGTAAAGTTGATATTTAAAAACACTGTGGCTTTTTATTATTTCATTATGGGAGGAAAGGCTTATGGATTAGACAAATCTTCTGAGCTGAATTTACCGTGATATTAGATTCTTTAGAATACTATTTGATTTGTTAAGTACCTACTATGTTTGCAGATAATAAGTACTCAGTTTTCCTAAAGAAAGCCATTTCTTTTTTTAAAAGAATTAAGGTATATTTTTAATTCAGAGGCACATAAATTTCTAAGAATTTTAATTAAAGGTTGTGATTATGAAACACTTACCTTGCCCCCTATGACACAGTTCATCTACCATCTAACTTTCAGGTTAGTTATCAGCATAAATCCAAACATGGGGAGTGCTATAGACAAGAGAGAATTTTATGAAATGTTTTAGTACTATGTACTACTTCTATATTCTATACCAAATTTATATGCTAGAAAGCACAGTGGTGAAACATAAAATTAATTTCTCCATGCATATTGAGTGTACTAAATTCAATAAAATGTATAAATACAGATGTAAAATAAGATCATTTAGTTGTACTAATTAATTTTAGGTTTCACTCACCATTTTATTATTGATTAGGGAAACTACACAGATTGAAAATTGATTCTAATTCTGGGGAATAATATCATCATTTAGCTTATATAGTAAATGCCTGTTTGGTTCAACTCATTAGAACAATTAGCCTAGAGAAAAGATGGATATAAACTGTTGAAATCATAGCTTTATTGCGGATAATGTTTGAAGAATCTATTGCCTGTATGTTGTTATATTTGATTTTTAGATGTTCCTATTTGAAAGGAAATTTACAATTGCATATCTTCAAATTTCAGAGGCAGAAACTCATAGTCAAACTATATAAAAGATATAAATAAGAACACATTTCCTTTCACAGATAAATGCATTGTACTTGCAGGCATTGAACGATACTACTATAGTGTGGTAAGAATCACTGATTATATACATTCTCTCTGTGATTTATCTTTTAGATAAAAACGCAACATACCTGCTAAAGTAAAATTTTTAGAGCTGAAGATTTCTCAAATTCTGATTTTGAAACTGATTCAAAGAACATCTTACTGTAAGTCTATTCCACATACATAAGAGATTTCTCAATCATGTTCTTAAAATAACCCATGCTACATCTTATGTATCCCAAAGAAAATCTTTGGCTTGTGCATATTTGGGGGATGGACTTGTTGGTCTGCCTCATTTCCCAGGAAGAAGAAAGAAGTAAACTAAACCAAGGACATTGTTCTCCTTAAAAGTATCCATAGAAGGGCTGGAGCTGAAATCTGTTTTCCTAGTAATTGTGAGACTAAGATGAAAGGATCACCTGAAACCAGTCCCAGCAGAAAACTTCATAAGCCTCCTAACTTGAATTAACCAGTCGAGAGCTACAAGTGGAGTTATGGCCTAAGTGGCAAAGCACCAGCCTATTGGAAAGAAGACAACTGATAGTGTGAGGCCCTGATTTCAAGTCTAAACACCAATACACACACACACACAGAGCCAGCTTAGCTTGGGCAGAATATTTCACAAGTCCCTTCTCTATCTATAGCTAGGTATAATAGCATGTGGCTATCATCCTAAGCTACATGGGGTTAGCTAAGAATTGAAGGACTAAGATTCCTGGCCATCTACAAAGGAACAGTACAGAAGTTTCTGTCCTCAGGGAGAAAATGTAGATGTGATGCCATAAGCCTATGATTCTAACAACTATACGAATCCTAAAACAGGCAGATTGTAGCTCAGGAATAACTAGGAATGGAAATGAGGCCCTAAAGAAGCAGTGAAAAACAGGACTGGAATCCTGATCCAATGGTATTTGCACCAGTCTAGCAAATTGGAAGCCCTGAATTCAAATATTTAATATCACCAAAACTAAAGCAAACAGAAAACTACTCATACTTGCTTATTATTTATGTGCTATCATTCGCTAACTGTTATTTCTATCTCTCTTTTTTCTACTTGCATCAAATCAATGTGTGGGTGGCTTTCTTGGCAGTTGTGGCAAATATCTGTTGCTGTGTGTGTGTGTGTGTGTGTGTGTGTCTGTCTCTATCTCTGTCTCTCTGTCTCTCTGTCTCTCTCTGTGTCTCTTTCTCTCTCTCTTTCTCTCTCTGATATACTCCTTTTCATGACAGAGAGGTGAAAAGGAAGAAAATCTCTCAATTAAAGGGCCCACATTCCTCCCCCTAAGTGACATAACCCAGATGGATACTCAGAGCATCCCATTTGCCTTGGCTCAACAATGCCTTGGAGACAGACATATGAGAAAAGCCAAAGTCAGTAATGAACTCTGAGGAATTTATATAGAAACTAAAAACTAGATTCTTCCATTCAAGTACTAACCAGGGCTCACCCTGCTTAGCTTCTAAGATCAAATGACATCAGGCACGCTCAAAGTAGTATGGCTGTAGACTTAAAAAAAAAAATAATAGATTTTAGGTTGTAATCCACTTGCTATCAAGATCCAGTGATACTGTTATTTAGATGTAAGTTTATCCTACATTTTATAATAATTCTAAACTATAAAATCTCCAATTTCTACTTTGAAGGTTATATGTTAAAATACTTTTCTATAAACAGATATGTTTTTTAAATAATGAATTCTATATAATCATATTTTACCCTACTTTGACATAGACTAACAGAAAGGGAAAGAATGACACAAGACTGGTGCTAGATTGATTATTTAGCCATTATCATCAAACACATTAATTTGATAGAAATGAAGAATTGCATGGGCAAGTTATTCTTATTTGTCCCCATTCCATATTCAAATATCATTGACACATACACCCCCAGTCCCTAAATGATGTTTTGATGGCACTTTGGGAATATTCCGATAGAATTAGCAGTTTCAGTAAAGAGGCCAAGAACTAAATAGACCTAGAAAATGAACAAGCTTCTTAGATGTCCCAGAAGGAAACTGTAGCTTTGAGAACTGAGCAATGTCCTGAATACTCCTCATGAACAGAGATTTCTAATCTTAGATAGGCATTAGTGTACTGCTTGCCTACAGAGACAAGAAGAGAAAGACTGCTAATTAAATTAGAACTGAGCTAATTACCAATCACCAAGTTCATTCTTTCTTTCTCACTCTCTCTTTCTCACTTTCTCTCTTTCTCTCTTTCTCTCTTTCTCTCTTTCTTTCTTTCTCCCTTCCTTCCTTCCTTCCTTCCTTCCTTTCCTTCCTTCCTTCCTTCCTTCCTTCCTTCCTTCCTTCCTTCCTTTCTTTCTTTCTTTCTTTCTTTCTTTCTTTCTTTCTTTCTTTCTTTCTTTCTTTCTTTCTTTCTTTCTTTCTTTCTTTCTTTCTTTCTTTCTTTCTTCCAGTCCTGGGGCTTGAACTCAGGGCCTTGGCACTGTCCTTGAGTTTCATTTTACTCAATGCTAGCACTATAGCACTTGGGCCACAGCTCCACTTCTAGCGTTGTGTGGTTAATTGGAGGTAAGAGTCTCAGGGACTTTCCTGCCTGGGTTGGCTTCAGATTGCTGCCTTCAGATCTCAGCCTCCTGAGTAGCTAGGACTATGATAAGCATGGAAGTCACTGGCTTCTGGCCCAAATGTTCATTTCTTTTTCTCTTGTTTCTTCTCCTTTTATTTCTTTTTGTGGTGACTTTTACTCCTTTCTTTTAGTTTTATTTTTTATTGCAATGGTGATTTACAGAGGGGTTACAGTTACATAAGTAAGGCAAGGAGTACTTTTCTTTTCAAACAGTGTTACCCTCTCCCTCATTTTTTCCTGATTTTTCTCCCCACTACTTACCCCCAAAGTTGTGAAGTTCACTTCCAACATAGCATCTAGTGAGTAACACTGTTGCGTTGGTTCACTTTGTCCCACCATTTCTATGAGTCCCCTTCCCTTCTCCAAATCAGATAAACTTATATATAAGACAAAGGGTACCCCTTCCCCCACAAAAAAACCCATTGACAACACAGTATAAACTAAAGGAAGAAAAAGGAAATACTTGCAAACAGTACACTAAACAATGCCCCCTTTCCATATCTTTGAGTTCATTTTGTTTAGTATCATTTTATACGGTCATATGCACATAACTATTGAGTTATTGTGATCCTCTGCTGGGCCTATTGTAGACCTATACTAATTATTTCAAATGGGGGAAACCATGTTTCTTTGGGTCTGGCTTACTTCACTTAATATGATATTTTTCTAAGTCTTTTCATTTCCTTACTAATGGAGCAATGTCATTTGCTCTGATGGAAGCATTGTGTATATTGAAGTGAGAATTCAAGGTAGGAGTACATGTGTGTATATTACTTATGCTTATCAAAATGTTTGTTATAATAATTCTTAGGATTGTCTAGCTGTGTCCTAGTTCAAATTAGTTATCTCCTAGTTCTAATGCAATTAATTAATCTCTGCATGCAACCAGACCCCTGGACCATGAATAATTGCAGTTCCTCAATCATATATTGTATCCAAGTGCCAATAGAGAGTAACTACCCAAGTTCATGGAATTCATGACTGTTTGACAGAAGAACCTTCTCTGAGAATACAAAACTAATCCCTCCATTAGGGACAATTTATGATGTTAGTTTCCAAACACTAAAATTCCAACCACAGCACTACTCTTGGAAAATAGAGAGAAGAGAAAAGAGAGGAAAACAGCTAATGATTTTTCCAGAAGTCTGCCCTTATAGAATGGATAGGGAAAAGTGGTTGAAGGAAAAAAACTGGCTGTTTTGAACATAGAACAAAAGAGGAGTTCCTTCTTTTTAGTCCACCAGAGAGCCTGAAGTTTTTAGTTTTTTTTGTTTCTTTTTGGCCAGTCCTGGGCCTTGGACTCAGGGCCTGAGCACTGTCCCTGGCTTCCTTTTTGCTCAAGGCTAGCACTCTGCCACTTGAGCCACAGCGCCACTTCTGGCCGTTTTCTGTATATGTGGTGATGGGGAATCAAACCCAAGGGCTTCATGTATACGAGGCAAGCTCTCTTGCCACTAGGCCATATCGCCAGCCCTGAAGTTTTTGTTTTTTCCTTTCCACCACATTAGTCCTTCAGATCCTCCAGAGATACTTTTCTGGTAATAATGCAATCTCCTTAAACTCACTTGGTTATCATGCTTATGGAGTGGGCAGTATATTGGTGTTGATATATAAAGAACAAACAACAGAAAATTATTGTAATTTTCCATATGTAAAATCTGTAAGTTATTTCATAACACATATATACCTGTGGGGTGTGTGTGTGTGTGTGTGTGTGTGTGTGTGTGTAAAGACTGGGTAAACAGAAGTCTATTTTTTCCATGACCGTACCAATAGCTACAATGAACATAAAGATGCCTTGCTATACTTTTTTTATTTTTTTGCCAGTCCTGGGGCTTTGACTCAGGGCCTGAGCACTGTCCCTGGCTTCTTTTTACTCAAGGCTAGCACTCTGCCACTTGAGCCACAGCACCACTTCTGGCCATTTTCCGTATATGTGGTGCTGAGGAATTGAACCCAGGCTTCATGTATACGAGGCAAGCACTTTTGCCACTAGACCATATTCCCAGCCCATTGCTATATACATTTTTATACTTCTTTTAACATCAGCCTCTTTACTTGTTATTCTTCGATGTAACACTGTGTGCCTATATGACTTCTCTGCTTCACCTGTTGGCATCTGAGAATGACTTTAGTCCCTCTTGGTGTTAATAACATTTTTGCACATATTTTTTGGGGATTAACCTGAAGGGGTTCTCATAGATAGAAGTCATGTTTACTTCTCTCATCTCAAAGGATAAGGTATTTCAGTTGCCTTTTTTGTTCCATCATGACCCTACCACTCTTTACAAAACTCAAAATAAAAGGGGGGGGGGGGGGAAATGTCAGCAATTTGCTTTTGCTTGGTAGAGGTAACTGTATGTTTCTGCATTGTTTGCCTTGGTATGTTATATAAGTTATTTTATGTTTTCTCAATGAATGTGTGTTATTTCTAAAAAGGTAATTTCTGAAGCACATAGTTAGTTCATGGCACTAATCTAGCAAAACATTATGAAGATCTTGAAGTCAGATCGCTGCAGATGGATAAGAGAAGTAAAAATTACTTGGAATTTTGAAGGCAAAAAATACAAGGGCTGGATGTTTTACAAATGTATACATGAAGACATTAAGTGTTTGGTACAATTTTCAAGCATTTTGCTTTGGGTAAGATGAACGGTGAATGGAAAAATATCAAATGATTTACAGGGCAGGTGGAGTGGATATTTTTGGAGAAAAGATGGGATTGAGGTAATCAGAGAATAGTTATGACAAGTATCCAATTGAAAGACTGGCCATATACTAAGAGTAGACTTTGAAGTTAGAAACACTACTTGGAGAGGCACCAAAATATATTAATTTGGACATTTCTTACCATAGTTATATAATATATGCTATTTTGTTTAATCTTACTAGATATTATAGACTAAACTGTCTACTTAAGTTCATTTTGTTGAGCCCTAACTCCAAATGTGTTTATATTTGGAGGTAGAGCCTTCTTAGGAGCACTGAAAAATCAAATGACAATGAGACAAAGCTTTAATTCAGCATCTATATCTTCATCTATATAATGTATATCTAATTTAACTCTCTCTAATATAAATCAATATGAAAGTGGGGCTATTCTCTCCCGTCCTATATGTGAAGAGAGAAACAGAGAAAAAGAGAAAGAGAAACTGAGAGAGAACTAAGGAGGGAAAAAAAACAACCACGTGATGAATACTTTCCATAAGCAAGCTAGGAAGGGAGGCCTTATCAGCCATTGCCTTTATCCTAGACTTCTAGACCTTCCAGACTCCAGAACTCTGAGGAAGTACTCTTGTCTTATGCTAACCACTGCTAAAACCTACTGGAGCCTCTGTATAGTTTAAGTTATACAAAAACCACATCATTCCAATATTTAAATTTATATCAAACCCATATATAAATAATATGCGTAAGTACATCAAGGCTACAAACGTTCAATTAGAAATCATAAATATGAGGATGTACACCAGGGCCTTAGACTTACAATGTTAGCTATTAAAGAGGCAGAAATCAGAAGATTGAAGTCCAATGTCAGCCTAGGCAAAAATTCACAAAATCTCATCTCAAGCAATACCTAGGTATGGTGACTTGTGGCTGTCCTGCCAGCTGAGAGGCTAGGATCAGAAGGATTGCAGAAGAGACTGGCCTTAATTAAGCTTGTATCTTGATTTAAGCAATATGATAAAATATAGCCACCCCAGATCCAATATCAAAATAACCAAAGAAACAGAACTGGTAGTGTGGCTTAAGTTGCGGAGCACGTGCCTATTAAGTTTGAACCCTACTACTACCAAAACAGAAGAAATGAGAGAGAAAGTGGGGGGGGGGGTGGATAAAATGAAGGAAGCAAGGAAAGAAGAAACAAAGAAAGATGTCATAGTTATAAAAATGATGGCCAGTAACTTGCAAAAGAACAAAGTGAAGTCTCAGGCAAAGCACGGGCTGCATCCAATTCAACCCAAAACAAAAGAACAAATCCAGACAGCAAAGAGATCAAAATGAAAAGGAATCAGTGTCTGGAGGAAATTTGTAATCAATGGCAATGTTCTAGGGAGAAGAATGGATATGTTTTCTTTCTTTGTCTACCGGTTGAATTGGGCCAGCACCCATGGAGATGTTGATACATGGCTTGTTTTTGGCTTGGAAGAGATTTCCTTGACTTAGATACCATTTTGATTCCATTTTGCTGCTGCTGGGAGATGAGTGAAGGGAGAAGTAAATTATGTTGGATAAATTTAAGTTATCAGTGTGACATGGAAGATCTCTGTAACGGCTCTGACTTTATGACACCAGACAGGCAGGAGGGGAACAGTATCACACTATTTACGCAGATATCTTGTTTCTCTGGTTGCCTCTTATTATACTGCAAGTACAGTAGTTTTCACTTCTCCAAACTGGGAATAGTTCCAGAGGAATGCATCTGGATAACATTTGCCCATTACCCTCCCCAGAAAAGAATTAGTCAGCAAGGGCCCTATTCATAAAAACGAATTCCACCCATTTCTACTTGAATGTTATGTCTTTATGTGGAAAAAGTGTGGAGTGAGCCTCTTTTTTTTCCTACATAAAGAATGCTTTTCTGTGATTAATGGATTCCTCCTCTGTCTTCAATATGTAAGTAGACACCTTCTGATTTTATAAGCGAGGGAACTCAAAGACTACAGACATAGGGGAGGGGCTTTGATGGGAAGTTTCTGGACTGAACTGAAACCTTTCTGAAAATGGATAGTGAGAAAGGTACTGATTTCAAGATAAATGCATTCTTTGCCTTTTAAAGCACTGATGAATTGTAACATGGTGTTTTGAACACAGAAACATGAAAAATTACATTCCTGAATCAGGCAAAAGTTTTAAGATTCACAGTTTGTATCAACTATCTGTAGTTGCTAGATCCCAGCCCATCAATCTGGTGTTTTACTTCTCAGAATTCTAATTCCCAGAAGTAAAGAGTTAATCTTAATGAAGTAATATGGTTTTAATCAGCCCATAAAGTTGATAAATTGGGTTGATTGGAATCACATCAGTAGATATTGAATTTTGGCAGATTTTAGTAGTTGCCAAGGGTGTGTGAGATTTATGGCCTATCTAGTTTATTATTTTTGGAGGATTAATGATCATTTTAATGTTCTATGACAGTATACCTTGCCTACTGTGGAATTTCCTCAGTGACAATGGTTTCTAACATACTACATGTCCAGATCATTACATTTCATCTGAAGTACAACATAGACTTCAATGTTATGCTGTACATCAGGCACTTGAGGAAGATAAGGTATTTTATTGGAGATGTTTAATATAGCTCTAACTGTTGCACTATGGGCCAGCAAAATAGTGGCTTCAGCTAAAGTGAATATTGCCGACCAAAAGAATGAATTGCCTTTAGAAATATTGGAATTAGAAAAATACACTGTAAGAATAGCACCTTATGCTATTCATGTGGTTGTCAGTGCCATGTTTATTAGAGACATAGCTGATTAGATAATTTTACAAAACTGCAATAAGCATGTGCAAGACACATAGACAAATATCCATTCATTCTTTTATGATATATTCTCTCGTAAATGACATGTGTGTTGGGGGATGTATGTTTGTATTCTGTAACAACTTTGGGGCCAAAATCTCTATAGAGTTCAACTGTGTCTCAGAAAGGGGGGATAATAAAAACTAGTCAAAGCCAGGTGCCAGTGGCTCATACCTGTAACCCTAGCTGCTCCGAGGGCTGAGAGCTAAGTATCATGGCTCAAAGCCAGCCTGGACAGGAAAGTCCCATGAAACTCATCTCCAGTTAACCACGAGAAAACAGGAAGTGGCACTGTGGCTGAGAGTGCTGCTAATCTTGAGTGTTCCCAGGGACAGCACCCAGGCCCTGAGTTCAAGCCCCATGACTGACAAAAAGAAAAAGTAGTCAACTCTGCAAAATGGTGGAAACAACTCACTTTTCTACCTGAATAACAATATGGAGGCTTACAAGAAATAGATTTTACATCACTACAGAGATCTTTGTACCAATAGTACTACAACAAGGCACTATGTAATACATGCTCCCAGGATTAAATTAGACTCCAAATGTCAACCTATGAACCATGACTTCTTCTATGTGTCAGGCAGCTGGGTGATCAATTTGCACCATTTTACTTATTCTCACAATAATTGGATGGAGGTAGGTTTCATTCATCCCAATTTTAGATAAGAACACTTCCAAGATGATTAAGAATTAAGGATGTAAATTCACTTTTGTAAGAGCACATGGCCATTACTGAGACATCCAGAATTCAATTCCAGGTGTATCTGATGAGCCAGGGATATTCAGAGCAGAACATTTTTGCCTCAGGAACAGCTACAACACCCTACAATTTCATAATAAGCTTTCAGACAACTGGAAGTTGCCTGATTTCAAAGTTTAAAGACTAATGTGTTTGAACAACTTAGTCGTATTTCATGTAATTAGTTCAACTTTTGGCCAATGAAACAAATGTGTACCCTGTCGGTGGAGAATGGAATGTTTTCATGAAACCAATGCATTGTACTTGGTTGCAATCTATGCACTTATCTAGGTGATTTATGGAGATCTGGCACTCCAGGATTCTATTAGAACCCTACTAATAGCAACTAATACACTCTTGTGTAGGTTCTCACAATCTTGCTCCATACAAGCTCCATCTGCCTTATTTGAAACACTTGGGACAAGAAGCGTTGTGACCTGTCACTTGAGGTCAGTTGCTCTTTCTATTTATATACTATTGATGCTGTAAAAAAAAAAAATCAGATTTGAATCTGGTTCATGTTTTTTACTTTGGGATTAGAGACAGTTAACTTACAAATTCGTCTCTGCCATTTTGCCCAGACCATAGACCCTCCACAGGGGGAAATGAAATGTTCTTTTCTCCTCTACCAGCAAGTATCCAAGAGCTAAGAGGAAATACCCAAATGTTCTCTGCTAACACCTAATGGCATAGTCCATATGTTCCAATGCATGACTGATAAGTAAGAATCTACTGTCATCATTACTTCTATAAAGTGTTCTGAATATAAGTTCTTGTGGCTATAATGAGAGAGAGAGAGAGAGGGAGGGAGGGAGGGAGGGAGAGAGAAACAGGTAAGAGAGAGAAAGAGAGAGAGAGAGAAATCTAACATTCTGTCAATCTCCATTAAGCAAGGCAACTGGTATTTTGATTCCAAAATGTCTTATGAAGATAGCCCACTGGCTGCAGAAATATAAATGCACATATCTGAAATTTAAATGTGCAATTTTAAATAACCAGTCATAGGCCAAAAATGTTGGCAAGATCGCTCACAGATGTTTCACAGAAATGGAAAAAAGGAGAGGTCAAACATACTGTAAATACATGTAGTTGCCCGATGTTTCTCTGGTCAATTTCCTCCTCAGCAGAATACATTTAGTGTAATAAATGTTTCATCTGGGAAGCTTTCCAGATTCATCATTAAAATAAAAAGTGAGCACTGTTTTTCTTAGTGGACCTTTTTTTCCATCACACTATCAGTCACATCCCAGCAACATGCTGAAATAAGTTGATGAGTACAGAAAGGTCAGGAGAGAAAAGAGAATGGAAAAGAAAGAGGAATAAAAACAACAGAGGTATGGACTTTGTAGGAAAAAATTCTTCACTTGTAGAATAAATTTTTCTCTTTCTCTTTGTCATCAACTAGGTGATAGCACAATGCAGAAGGATAATAATTTGTTCTTGTTTTGCCTTTGTTTTTATAACTCTATATAAGCCAAAGTAATCTCTTTTCTAAATTTCTACATTTGTGATCTGTCCTATTTTTGTGTTGTTATTTATTTTTTTATTAGAGTTAAAATTCACTGAAGCTAGGGGAATGGATTTTTTTCTTCTGAATTTCTCATTGTAATCATCTGCTCTGAATGTCAACAAAATACTGTATATGAAGTGACAAATAACAGATTGACTTTCTCATGGATTTCTGGCCAGAAACTCTGATCAAAGCAGATAGAGCTGCTAGTGAAGTTCTTTTGATTTGCTTGCTGTCATCTACTTCCCACTATGCACTCAGGTGATTTCTTCTTCTTGCACATAGTGAACAAGAGCAACTTTCTTGTATCTCTTCTTAAAAGTACACTAATCCAATTTTGGTACCCTAGGTATTGTATGTATTTGAATTAGATAAGGGAAGGAGAACAACAAGGTGGTGAGACAAATGATAAAAGGTAAAGCAATGCAACAGTGAGACTCACAAGACATTATGTTGGAAATGTACTGTACAACTTGCGATGAGAGGATTGATGGGGGGGAGGGAAACGGTACAAAAATGAGGGAGGGGTAACAAGTTTGACAAGAAATGTACTCACTACCTTACATACGTAACTGTAATCTCTCCATACATCATATTGGCAATAAAATTAAATTAACAAAAACAAAAAAGTACATTAATCCCTGACTTTCCTAGTCAGTCTATTCATAAGCATCCTCATGCCTTTTTATGTGACTGGTTGAGTCTAATTTTATGAAATAAAAATCTCAAAATGGAAAAATAGCCATAGATAATCTCAATTAAAATGGGGGGAAATAAATATTGTTTTAAGCATTTCAAGCAGCAGAATCTTACAGGTTCTAAGCCTAATAAATATCCATATGCTTCAGTTAAAGTTTTGATATAATACAAAATATTTTAGGCAAATAATTGTTCTGTTTTATATGGTAAGAGTGTTTGTATGATAGAAAACATAGCATAAACTGAACACAATTTAGTAAATAAGTATTGGAAGATGGTGCCTAAAGCATATTGCTGAACTTCTATAAAAACATTGTAAAATATTCTACAGTCTAAGGAGTGGCGTTTCAATAGTAGGAGAGATTTTTCAAGCATGCACTGTTATTTTTCTACCATCTGTGTCCATGATGAAATATATAAAGAAGTGTTTTTATTTTTTTCTATCTTTAAATAGTTATAAAAGGAGCTGCCATTCAACAAAACAGTTTATAAATGTGTCTTGCTCAATGTCACCCCTTTCAACTTTCTCACTCATCATTCCTAACCCACACATTTCCCTCACTTTTCCTAATTTTGTAGGATATAAATTTATTTTTGACTGTATTTCCCCCTCTTCTCTTCATTCATCTACTCCCTGCCCCTTGACTCTACTTTAAACCTTTCCAGTAGTCATTTCTTGCTGCTTATTTTATAGAGCTCTTATTTTATTTTATCTTTCTGAGGGACTGTTTGTGTTATCCCCTGAATCTATTATATTTCAGTTAAAACATTTGTATACTATAAGTTCTAACGCGGTCTTAGAGAAGATACCCAATCACTAAAATACTCATTGATGAAATAAGGCTTATGTTCTTTTTTTTTTTTTTTTTTTTTTGCCAGTCCTGGGGCTTTAACTCGGGCTTAAAGGAAAATAACCTTAGCTTCCAATAAAGGAACCATTGCAGAGAAAAATAAAAATAGCAAATTAAGTAATTGTCACTAGAATCAGTACAAAAGTGTGTATTACACGTGAGATTATCCAGGGCATTTCAAGGATTCATTACAGTTTATGGTGTGCAGTGGTGTGCAAATAATATCCAAAGCTCCGTAATACAGACAAAACCCCTCAAAATACTTCATTATAAGATACAGAGTAGGCATGATTACCTTTCAAAATAAATACACTTTCCATTTTGTCCTTGCATTATTTTCTGTTCTACATAAATAAATACTCTGGTTTTATTGACATTGTTGCCAGTGAAGTATAGATGTCCCATAGCACATCAATGAATACCTCAATATGAGCACATCCAACATGAGTCCTCCAAAAGAAATAAATTTTTTAGCAGTGAGAAAATATTTGCTTTTAAAAGAAACAAATGCCATGGGAAATGTTTTAAAATTAATGTTTATAATAATCCTACCATTGTTATTTACAACCTAAAACAGTTTTTTGAGAATTATAAATATTTAGATTAGTATATTTCCAGGAAACTTTTTAAGTTTTCAAAGCTTACTTTAAAAATAAAAATGAAAAAAATAATATGAAAATAAAGAACTTGCTAGGGTTTTGACAGTAACATTTTTATCTAGAAATATAAGAAAAAAATGTGAGGAGCAAGTGTCTTACACCTATAACCATTGCTTCTTACTAGGCCAAGCTCTGAAAATCTCAATTCAAAGTCAACCCACAGGCACAAGATCCAAAAGATTCAACTCCAATTAATCCTCAAAAAGCTGGAAGTGGAAAGGTGGATCCAGTGGCAGAATTCCAACCTTGAAAAAATTCTAGAGCTCAAGCCATAGTACCAGCACAAAGAAAGAAAAAAAGAAAGGGGGGAGGAGAAAAAGAAGAAGGGAGAGAGGAGGGGAAAGAGAAAGAAAAACAAAGGAACAAATATGAGAAAGATTTAAGAAACACTAAATGGAAATCTTAGTAAGATGTAGAGAAATATTATAGTTTAGTAAGTACAAATAATATCTTTTCATTTTATCTATTTTAGAATTGTTTTATATAAATAGTTGACATTAAAGTAAAAATTACAGTTAATTTATCTTCAAATAAGTATTGAAAAGGTTGAGCTTTTAAACACTCCTCAGTATATTTCAGCTAGAATACAGTAAGTATTAATAGATGCTAGTGTCTACAGATAGCTGAGATCTGAGGATTGCAGTTCAAAGCTAGCCTGGGCATGAAAATCCATGAGGCTCTTATCTCCAATTAACTACCAAAAACCATTAGTGGAGCTGTGGATTGAAGTGGTAGAACGCTAATCTTGAACACAAAAGATAAAGGACAGCACCCATGTCTTGAATTCAAGCCCATTACTAACACACTCACACACACACACACACACACACACACACACATATTTTTGAAATACAAAATTACTCACCATATTAGGATAGTATGTTTATAGTAACTAGTGCTTTAAGTCACCAAATATTCAGTTTCTGTGGAAAGAGTACGTGGTGCCGGTTAGCAGGGAGGTCCTGGCTCAGAGCTGTTCATCTTGTACTCGAGGTGTTGATTGGCCGCAGTCTTTCAAGGACTGACATGTGGCTGGCAACCTGCTCTGCCTCCAGTCCCCTTCACATGGATGAAACTTGGTAGCTCCCTATTCAGTATGGTCTGCTATATTGAGAACTTCACCATCAAGCTGGCCAAGCTACTTGGGTTTTCTGTTTTTATTATTGCTTTTTCTCAAAATGAATAACAGAGTCACCCAAGACAGAAGCCATGATGTCAAGGGGGGGACAGGGGAAGGGGGGAGGGGGGTACGAGGGACAAGGTAACAAACAGTACAAGAAATGTATCCAATGCCTAATGTGTGAAACTGTAACCTCTCTGTACATCAGTTTTATAATAAAAACTTAAAAAAACAAAAAAAACAAAGTGACATCCCTGTCAGCAAATGTGCTAAACATGTATTAAGTCCAGTGTATGCAGGAAGGAAAGAAAATCACATGACAGAGATACCACAACATGGAGGGCAACGGAGAGTTAAATTAGCAAACACCTACATCAAACAATAATGTACATATACAACTGGTGAGGATACAAATATTAAAATACTGAGTTGCAGAACGTTTCTGCTTGAGGTACAAATACATAATACGATGCAACTTCATGAATGTGCTTTATGTAACTTTTGAATTTTTCAACAAGAGATCAGTTCTTTAAAATATCCTAAAATGTTAAAAGATTAGGACTATGAATATATGGAATTTGAAAACAACATGTAGCTCAAACTTACCTTTTTTCCATTTTTCATAAAAAGGAGAATAGAGGAAGGAGAGAAAACAAGATATGAGCTGAATAAGTAATTTATTTCACTTTTCCTAACATTGCAATAAATCCTGCATTTTAGAAGTAGAAGAATTTTATTAGGTTATTTTAAAGGAGGAATTTAGACTGGTTTCAGTATTGCTTATCAATCACCCCTCCTCCAGTAAAAACATGATCAACTCCTGTGAAACTGCTGTACTTTTCTCTTAAATAACAGAATTGTCATGAAAGTTTTTATCCAAAATAGAATCATCAGTATCAACCTTGGATTCTCATTTTCAACATCCTATCAGTCACCTGAGCTCAGCAATCTTGCCCTCTCAAAATCTTCTGAATCTGTGCATTTGTTCTCATCTCAAACATCAATGCCCCGACAGAGCCTCTCATGCTTTCAAACCTTCTGTGCCCTTTGTCTTATATGTAAGTTCATCTGATTTGGGGAAAGGGAAGCACAGAAATGGTGGGACCAAGGGTGAACTAAAGCAGCAGTGATATTCACTAAGCACTATGTTGAAAAATACAGTTAAGGGGGGTAGGATGGCTAGCTGGAAAAAACCTGGGGGAAATGAGTGAGGAGTGAAACTGTTCAAAAAGAAATGTACTCACCAGGCTGGTGCCTCATGCCTGTAATGCTAGCGACTCAGGAAGCTGAGATTTGAGGTTCGCAGATTGAAGCAGAGCTGGGATAGAAAAGTTCCCTTGATAGTCTTATTTCCAATTAAACAACCAAAAACAAGGAGGGGAAATGTGGCTCAAAATGGCAGACCATTAGCCTTGAGTGAGAGAGCACAGGGACAGGGACAGCACCAGGTCCTGAGTTCAAGCCCCATGACTGATGAAAAAGAAAAACAAGTCCTTCCATTTCTTTACAAATGGGGCAATGTCATTCTTTCTGATAGAGGCATAAAATTCCATTGTGTATATGTACCACATTTTCCTGATCCATTTGCTGAGGGGCATCTGGGTTTGTTCCAAATTCTAGCTATGACAAATTGTGCTGCGATGAACATTGTTGTGCTGGTGGCTTTAGTGTGTTCCTGTTTGTGGTCTTTTGGGTAGATGCCCAAAAGTGGGGCTGCTGGGTCATAGGGGAGCTCTATGTTTAGCCTTCTGAGGAATCTCCATACCGCTTGCCAGAGTGGCTGAACCAGTTTACATTCCCACCAACAATGAAGTAGGGTTCCCTTTTGGCCACATCCCCTCCAACATTTGTCATTGTTAGTTTTCTTGATATATGACATTCTTACTGGGGTGAGATGGAATCTCAATGTTGTTTTGATTTGCATTTCTTTTATGGCCAGTGATGTAGAGCCCTTTTTCATATGTCTCTTGGCCATTCTCATTTCCTCATGCCTCTATCAGAAAGAATGGCATTGCCCCATTTAAGGAAATGGAAGGACTTGGAAAAAATTATACTAAGTGAAGTGAGCCAGACCCAATGAAACATGGACTCTATGGTCTTCCTCATAGGGAATAATTAGTGCAGGTTAGGCTAGTCACAGCAGATGATCACAAGAGCCCAATAGCTATGCCCTTATGAACGCATAAGATGATGCTCAGTGAAATGAACTCCATGGAGATGACTGTTACATCACTGTTGTAATTACTTTCAACATGTGATGTGAAACCGTAGCTTCTATTTTTGATGATACTCTTGTATCCCCTTCCTGTGGTTCTACCTGCACTATCTCTGTATCTTATCTTAGTACATTGGAAACCGTGCATACTGGTATTAGAACTAGGAAACTGAAAGGGAATACCAAAATCGAGAGAGACAGGGTAAAAAAAAACAAACAATTACAAAAGCAATACTTGCAAAACTGTTTAGTGTAAATGAACTGAACAACTCATGGTGGGAAAGGGAAAGGGGGAGGGGAGAGGGAGGAATGAGGGAGGAGGTAACAAACATTATAAGAAATGTATCCAATGCCTAATGTATGAAACTGTAACCGCTTTGTATATCAGTTTGACAATAAAAATTTTTTAAAAAGAAAAACAAAAAAGTTACCTGATTTACGTAACTGTAACCCCTTTGTACATCACCTTTACAATAAAAAAAAAATTATGATTCCTTAAGAGGGCAACCCCCACCCTATGAATCTAAAACCTTCCAATAGGGCATGTTTCCTGAAGGTACCATCAGCTCCTACATGGCCTTATTGGGAAACGAGCTACCAACGTGTGCTTTGCCGAGACTACAATCATATTCAGGTTATAGTAGTCATTTTATGTGTGTGCATGTACTTCATACTTGATTAAAACTTCTTGAAAATCTTATTTCTCTTGGATCCTTAGGACTTGACCCCAGTCTATAATATTCTTTTTTATTTTTTTATTTTTTATTTTTTGCCAGATCTGGGCCTTGATTGAACTCAGGACTTGGGCACTGTCCCTGACTTATTTTTTCCCAAGTCTAGCGCTCTATCACCACAGTCACAGCTCCATTTTGGACTTTTTCAGTGTATGTGGTACTGAGGAATCAAATCCAGGGCTTCATTCATGCTAGGCAAGCACTCTAACACTAAGCCACATTCTCCGCCCCTCTATAACATTCTTACAGTCAATAATTATTGATTAATTTGAGAAGAATGGTGTAATAAAAGAGAAATGAATACTGCACAGATCTTACATTAAATGCTTTCTGAGATCGTTCCCATCTTTTTTTTTTCCTATGACTATTCTGATAGCCCTTTTACTAGTAATATGTGGTAAAGAAAGAATCTGATTAATGTTGTGTGGGAAAACATACTAAAATAATAATTATCTACTATCATTCTGCGACTATCACTACTCTTTAAATTAGCTTCTCTATACTTGTCTATCATTGGACAGTATTTATAGAAAGATCTCATTGTAGTGTTCTGTTATGGAGATAATTTTAGCAAAATATGAAGAATTTATTTTATGAATACTGTACTTTATCTTCTTAAGCCACAAATTTATTCAGTTTTCATTATTTTAGCAGTTCATATACTTCAAAAACTTTAAAGAATCATTGATAGTGTGACCCTTATAATCCTTTTCTATAATTTTATGTATTCTTTAAAGTGAGTTAATGGCTTTCATGAGAAATGTACTATAACATGTCAGAGTGTTGATAAACATATTGCTTTTCTAAGAGAATAAATTTAAGAGTCTACTCAGTGTCATAACGGACTCCACAGATGTGAGTCCTTTCTAATTCTGACTTTGATTTAATAAAATGGCATTCAAATAGTACCTATTCCATTTACTTGACCTTAAAGCCAACTGCTTCTAGAGAGAATTTTTTGAAATGCTAAAAATGCCCAGGTACCAGTGACACATGCCTGAATTCCTTGCTGCTTGTGAGTTTGAGTTAAGGAGCATGATAGTTCAAGGCCGGTCTGTGCAGGAATGCTGATGAGACTGATTATAAGCTGTAGCTACAAAGCAAGGCAGGTGGGAAGTCCAGGTATGTCCAGTCAGAAAACAAAGCCTTATTTCAAAAATAAGTGGTCCTGCCGGGTGCCAGTGACTCAGGCCTATTACTCAGGAGGCTGAGAACTGAGGATCAAGGTTCAAAGCCAGCAGGAGCAGAAACATCCTTGAGATTCTTATCTCCAATTAAACCACGAGAAAACCACAAGTGGTGCTGTGGCTCAGGTGGAAGAGCACTAGCCTTGAGCTGAAGAGCTCAGAGATAGCACCCAGGCCCAGAGTTCAAGCCTCATGACCATCAACAACAAAAAAGTAGTTCAAAAGAAAAAGGCTAAAAGTGTAGCTCAGAAGTAAAGTACTTGCCTAACAAACACAAGGCTCTGAGTTCAAACCCTAGTACTACCACAGAAAAGCATTTTAAATCTATATGAAGAAATTACAGGTTGTACCCCCATAAATATTTACAATTGCTATGTGTAAATCAAAAATTTAAATGTTTAAGGAGATAGAAATGCTAATCATATGAATTTGATCATTAAGTACAGTATACATGTATCATATTATCACTGCTACCCCTGAACTTGTACAATACAAATAAAAATAATTAAAAGTAAAATATGGACAAAATTCTGTAACTCTATCAAAGGAATAACAAGAAGCTGTTTAGCCCTAATGAAACCACAAGAATATTCTTTTCATTTTCTGTAGTGCTTAATCTTAATAAATACCACTAGGTAATTATTTGTCAAATACAATCTATTGCATACACAGGAGAGTGTAAACCTATATTTTCTAATTAGGAGGATATTTTCTCTCCTCTGATATAATGCAAATGAAAAACCTCAGATTTATGGAATTGCAATTGAATTCCTGAGTTTATTCATAGCTCAGGCAATATTTCTACATGCCCCTTACTATTATCTAGTTAAAGTGTCATGGCCTGGAAATGAAGGAATAGGATCTTGAAGCAAACAAACTCATGGTATGGATTTTTATCATTCCTGGGATGTTTCCCTAAAATCACAGAAAAGTTGGCAGTGCTGAGAGAATGGGTTTGAGGAGCAGTCACTGTAAGCCTCATCTACCAGGAGGTGGACTCTGATTCACTGTCAGTTCTTCCCCTGTGAATAAGGAAGCTCCAAACAAAGGCTTAATGAATGAATCCTGGGAGAATCGCAGTTGTGATAGGTATTCTATGTGAGAGATGACTCCTGCCCATCAAACCCTTTCCTCTCTAGAGATGAAGCCACACAAGAGCTAGAGATCTGCACAGAACATCTACACTGCTTGCTGAAGCCACCAAACCTAATTTTCTCTTCCCCTCCCCACAAATACCTTCACAGTTCCCTTATGAATCATATAGAGAAACTCTCCTAGGGTCAGAAACATCCAAAGAAATCTGCAAAGTAAAACATACATTTCTAGTTAAGTAATAAACTAATATTGTGCTTCACAGAGAGAAGCAGTATGACTACTTGGAGACTTTTTTTTTCCAAATCTGAGAATCATAGTAAAAGCTTGGTATTTTCCCCAAACAATAATCTACTGAACTTATATGCCTAAAAGCATCCCTGCTCATGGAGAGCATGTTTACAGATCAGTTTGTAATGTCATAAAGGCATCAGAAACACAGAAATAAATGGAGCATCCATGAAAAGATTAGATTATCCTGAGCTCTTTCCACATGTGATTGGAGATGATCTAATTGACGTGTGCAGTAAGTAAGTTAGCCTGAGTGTTTGAATATAATGCATGTATGTTTACAATTCCAAAACACATTAGAAATAGTTTCATTTGTTCCCTTTCTCTTGGCTTTAGCCCTACTGGAAAATACTTGTCACAGTGTTTCCAGTGACACAAAGAAACATTTGGGGGTGAGTGGCCATAGCCTCCTAAGGACTTCCCAGTATCTAAACCATCAGCTTTCCTCTGATACCATTGCCCTAAGAGAAGAAGAGGGCTTTCTTGGTCTGTAAAAAGAAAAGGATTCAGAGCATCCTAGGGAAACGAACATTTCATTTTGTTTCTCATTTCAAGATACCATTTATATCATTTAGTTTTATAATTATCAGAGTATATATATTCACATATTCATTTATACTATATATAACTATCACATCAATTATGTACATATAAATATATTATACATAATATATTCACATGCTACAGGTATTACTAAAATCAAGAAGACTATAATTATTGAATATTACATTAGTCAGCATTAATTACATTTTACATTGCAGAAATTTTTTATACAAGAAGACTAAAAAGACAATGTGTGAGCCATAAAAGCACTATTCCCAATTGTTTAATATTTTTATTTATATTTTTAAAATTTATGGCACATCTAGGTAAATGGGTAAATGTATGCAATTTTAAATTGACAGGAAAGATATTATCTAATGGTCACAAATGTTAGATATGAAAGTACATATATCAAATACTCTGACAGTCATGTCTAAGGACTGGAATCACTTTGGTTGGATTCTAATAGCTCCCATTGTCTGTCACTCATTATTCCCTTTCTAGTCATTCAGTGATCACTTGCAGAGTAGATACTTTAACCTGGCCACACACCCAGCTGACTACACACTCCACAGAATATGGCACTGGTGGTCAGTTAAATCTAACACCTGCACTAATACTCAACATCCCTTTGTCTTCCAATATGCATTAGCGTTGTTTACTGTTCCAAGAGGAAGAGTTCCTTATTACACACACACACACACACACACACACACACACACACACCACTTCACTTTTATAGTACTCTGGATCGAAAACAAGAAACAACACATTCTTCACAATCTTCCTTTGTAATTAAAATTTTTTTGTAATTAAAAAAGATGACGGGGCATAAGTGGTTCATGCCTGTAATCCTAGCTACTCAGGAGGCTGAGATCTAAAGAGTAGGGTTCAAAGCCAGCCAAGGCAGAAAAGTCCCAGTGAGATTCAGATATCCAGAAAACTGAAAGTGGTGCTGTGGCCAAAGCAGTAGAGCCCTAACCTTGAGCAAAAGAGCTCAAGGACAATGCCAAGTCCCTGAGTTCAAGTCCCACAAACAACAACAACAACAACAAAAAAAAAAAAAAAAGAAGAAGTTGGACTTGAAATGCAACAAGATCTTTGTTCTTGTGGCATTATCTCTTATTCTTCCATTCTCAGTGCTGATCGAAAGGAGAAAAGTGTGTCCATAACCACAATGGTCTTCTAATTAAGGAATTATAATTCTGAGAGTACATTCCTCTCAGTACTCATACATTTGTTACCTAATTCAACCCTATTATTTTGTTAAGTCCCAGTGAGGTGAAATCCTCTAACCAAGATCTTGTGGTTCATCTAAGTATAGTTAATGTTAGGTAGCTATTGTACAATGTCTACCTAGATGGACAGAAATCTGTTTCCCTTACAGTTCATATGTTGGAGCCTTCTCCCACAATGTTACTAATATTTGAGATAAGATCTTCCAGGAAGTAATGTCTAAATTATGTCACAAAACGAAGCCCTAACCTGATATAATTGATGCAAGAGAAAGAGAGACCAGAGCATGAATGCTAGCTGCAGAGAGACAGAGAGAGAAAGCTGGAGATAAACAGAGACCGAGACACAGAGAGACAGAGACAGAGAGACAGACAGAGAAAAGTGAGAAAGAATACAGAAAGGGTGGCTAACTACAAAGAAAGCAGTCACCTGTGGACAACCTGATCTTGGGTTTTCAGTCCAGAGCTGTAAGAAGATAGCTTTCTGTTATTATGCCACCCATTCTGTGTTAATGTTTAATGATCCCAAGTAGACTAATATACTACCCAGGGGCTTTGGCCTCAAAGCCCGAGGGAGAGAAACAGAACACTCATAAGTGGAAGCTCAACAGAGAGCTGACCACAGTTTATCTGTTGTTACCTGATGAGTGCGTCCACTTTCCTAAGAGAAAAGCCTAAGAACGATAAAGGGGTACAGGAGAAAGAACAAGTGAGTACAATTCTTACGGTCTGACAATTTGTGAAAAGAGATATTCTAGAAGGACTATACTATAGAAGTGCCAAATGGAGCAAAGATTGCCAGTTCAACAAGTTCTGCACTGGGAAGCCATAGCCAGAAATCCCCCAAAGCCAGTCCTACCCACTGGCTCTGAGCAAGCAAAGTGAATGTGGCCATGGAATACAGATTAATGTAAAGCTAAAGATTTACCACTAGAGGCTCCTGTCCCCACCCCTCACCACCACCCCCCCCTGGCCCCCCGTCTGTTCAGGCTCCCTTCTCCTGGATCAGTTAAGTCAATCCTGACTATAATAAGACTCTAACTTGAGCAACTTGGATCTCATCCAAGTTCATACCATTATGATTTTCATGCTGTTTATTCTCCAAACGACCACAAGATGCAATCTTGATTCCTAGTATGACAGCACTGAGGTGGTAGAACTTGTGAGACCCTAAAAGCTGAGCATGCAGTAATGGTAGAGCACTTGCTCAGGGTGCATAATCCTGCCTTCAATCCCAACACCACAAAAAGAAGAGGAGGAGGAACCGTTTGGTAATTAGGTCACAGGGCACTACCCTTGGAAAGGATTAGTGTTAGTCCTGAAGAGTTTATTCTCGGGGCTATTATAAAAAGCATAGCCTGGTTCCAGTCTCCATTCTCTGATTTTCCATTTTACTCTGTTTTCTTTGGCCTGTACATTAACCATCTTCATGCCACTATCATTCAGGCCCTCACCAATGCTAAGAAAATGCCAAAGCTATGCTCTTGAACCTCGGAAAATATAGGTTCATGGAACCTCTTTTTCTTTTTCTTTTTTTTTTTTTTTTGGCCAGTCCTGGGGGTTGGACTCAGGGCCTGAGCACTGTCCCTGGCTTCTTCCCGCTCAAGGGTAGCACTCTGCCACTTGAACAGCGCCGCTTCTGGCCGTTTTCTGTATATGTGGTGCTGGGGAATCGAACCTAGGGCCTCGTGTATCCGAGGCAGGCACTCTTGCCACTAGGCTATATCCCCAGCCCATGGAACCTCTTTTTCTTATGACTTATCCAGTCCCAGGAATTGCGTTAAAGTAATACAAATGGAATAATATAAATTCAGCACAAAGTTGAAGGCCAAATAATGCAATAAAAGTTCTATATGCTACACAAAGAGTTGTAAGCCTGGGTGTAGTAAGTAAGTTGCTTAGCTCATGAGCTTGCTATGTAATGCTTCCAGTGATTGGAACGGCAATAAAACTTTGGCTTTTTCTCCACATATTATGATGAGATGAAAATGGAAGTAATGTGAATCATCTTGTTTGCAAATAAAACAATGACACTTCTTGGGGTGTGAAGCCATCTGTCATCATACACAAACCATGTCTGCCAATTTGTCAAACTATCACATGTGGTTTTAAGGAATTGAAGTTGCCATTGGAGTGGTCACCTGATTCCGGCAGCCTAATCACACACCTATAAGCTTATGAAACAGAGGAGAAGATATATAGTTAGTGTGGTTAGCTTCTTATCTACCATTCGTAGGCATGAACTTAGTCTTCACTGCTTCAGAATGACAGTGTGTAACATCAACGTAGCACAAGCTATCAGCTTCATTTCTGAAACTACCCGTGGTATTAATGTCTGTGTAAAGTGAATGAAATGTGTTGGTGGGAAAAATGGCAAAAGCTGAACCTTCGGTGGTGTCCAACACACAGACAGGAGCATTTTAAACCCAAACTTTGTACATCTTACTTCAGGTAATGTATCTTCCACAAGAGAGGATTCAGCTTTCTGATTTGGAAACTTGTTTACAAGAGGCAAAATGAAGCACCCTCAGAATCAGTAGAAATTATCCTCTTTAAAAAAACATTTTCATTACTGCTCATGCTTGTAATCCTAGCTACTCAGGAGGCTGAGATCTGAGGAGTATGGTTTGAAGCCAGCCTGGGCAGAAAAGTCTCAGTGAGATTGTTATCTCCAATTAACCACAAGAAATCTGGAAGTGGTTCTGTAGCTCAAGTGGTAGAGTGCTAGTCTTGCGTACAAAGAGGCTCAAGGACAGCACCTAGGCCCTGAGTTCAAGCTCCACAACTGACAAAAAGAAAGGCTTTGGTGGCCTCATGGCGACTGGTCACATTGTTTTTTTTGTGCTCTCATTGCTTTCACTACGCAGGATGGGGACTTCCATCGACCTGCCCATCACCACTGGAACCCAACTGAAGACATCTTTACAAATCACCCAAATACTCATGATAAACTACAATCTATTTTGCCTGGGAGAGTGCCATAGTTAGAATGTATCTCCAAAGTTCAAGTGTTGGACATTTAATTTCTCAATCGACATGTTGATGGTTTGTGGAAGTGAGTATTTTGGAGGGAATTCGGGTTACGTGACGTTCCGAGAGTGAGACCTCCAAGTTGTAATTAGTTGCTTTAAAAGAGAAAGAGCTGAGCCTGCTTACTGTGGTATATCCACTGTGTTATAATAGGGCAAGAAGCCTCTGACCAGGTTTTAGCATCTGAATATTAGACTTCCCATCCTCAGGAAACTGTTTACACTTTACCTCTTCTGTGATTTCCTGTTACAGCAGCAGAATAGGGACTAAGATATGGCTCATGGAGCACGAGGATCTTCCCACTCATGTCTTGTGTCTTCACTGCTATCTTATACAGCCTTCTGGGCAGTGTTTATTAGCAACAAACCTCTCTGTGGGTGACTCAAGATCAAGACAGGCCAGGAAATGTATGCGAGTTAAATGTTCTGTGGGCTTGAAACATCGTGTGGCTACTTATCTGCACAAGCTAAATGGAAACTCTCAGAATTTGTTTAACTTTTTAAGTTATTTACTTTCTAAGTGGTAGGGTACATGTCTATAGATCTATGACAGAAAAACAGAATAATAAAAAGATTTTTCTTATATTAGATTAATATGCTCTAGAGGAAAATAAAGAACACATACAAAACACTATCACTAACAATAACGAACCAGCACTACGCAAAGTCAATTCCTCATTAGGATGGAGCAAGCATTTACAGGTAAAAACATAAACATTACCAAGCAAACAATAAAAACAAAACAATGTAGATGATGAAAGGCATGGATAGGCCGTTTTGGATGGAATGTCTCACCTGCTTTTGCACTTCTAAAGCTCAGCTAATACTTCACCTGCATGAATTATTCTATACTTTTGACAAAAAGTGTTGTTTCTTTGTGCTTTTGTGATTTCATGTACAACAGGCCAGGCTTTGGGAATCAAACTTCAAAAATAACTTAATGACATAATTAAAGAATGAAATATCACCACTGGGTTGTTTTGTTGTATTGTATAATTGCATTGAAAGTAAGGATACAATCATTGCTGACTATCTGACTTCCCTGCTGAGCAGTAGCCACAACTCTAATCAGCTGCTGAAATCCAGCTTCCAAGCAAGCTAACATTCACATCTCCAGAATCTAATTGCTTTCATTAACACTAGCACTTACAAGTCATTACTGCCATATATTGGGTTTTGCACATACACAGTTTTATACCTGATATCACACATTTCAATTTATCTTCGTGTCAAGGTAAATAGCTCCAACTTACGTCATGGTAACATGAGAGAGAGGCCTAGAGTAAGTCGGTTGGTTCCTTTCTGACTCTGTATTAATGAGAAAAGTCATGTTTCCTCAGGTTGAAAAATGAAGCAGAAAGGACATCTTATTTCATACTGATCTTTCGCAAAAACCTAATTGAAGTCAAGTTATGAAATTATTAAAATGTGGTTAGACAGATGGTAGGAAGAATTCATGGCCTCCTTTGTCTCCTCTTCTACGCCAAATACTTGCGGGATGGTGGAGGTGACAGGTTGTCTCTGCTTAGGGGCTCATATTTTTCTTAGCACCCAATATAAATATTATTTTATTTAGCCAAATATCACTACTTTCCAAGGAAAAAGGAACTTCCTGGGAATAGCTATACCACCGCCAAATGGGTATACGAGCATCACTGAAAAACAAAATCACACGTGAAATCCAGGTGGAGGGGAAGAGGCTCTGAGGACCCAATTAATTCTTCCAGAAAGATCCACACAGACACTGATCTGGGCTTTACCAAACCTCAAGGTAAGGTGTGAGTCCACTCCTCCATGCACGACAGGCCTCCACAACTTCATATTCAGTGCAAACTACTTCTGAGAATTGAACTGATTTTTTCCCTGAGATTTGTTGCTTCTAGGAATGAGATGAGACATTCAAACTCATTTCCCTAGAGGCACAAACCAAATTTGAAACTAGCAGAGAAAGAGTGAAAGACCAATAATTTCACCAGCTGGCTCTCCCACAATAATCTAACATCGTATGGGAAGTTGTAATATGCTGTGTGATTACTTCCTCTGTTTTATTTGTTTGCTTTTCCTCTTCTATTTCTAAGTTATCTTTCTTCATTTTGTGAAGAACAATATAAATATATAATGTCTTCAAGTTTGGAAAAAGTTTGCTCGAAGCTGCTGAGTTATTTTTATTTCTGAATACATTGAACAGGAAGTTATAAGGTTCATTTTTCCCCCATGTAAAAGGTAGAGAAAGAATAACCACAAATTCAGGTATATAATGACTATAACAAGGAATTATTTTATTGGAATCCTGCAAGCTCTTGGTTATTAGGTTACTAGTTTTCTGTGATACTGGACTCTTTCCAAACTGTGAAATTTGTTCCATTTTTATTGAAAACATGATGGTATTTCAGATAGAGTTTAATCTTCGACTGAAATGATATTTCTCTACTTCAACTCAGTAAGGAATAAGCATATATACTATCATTGTCTGATTTCTAATGCTACATATATATTTATAAAATGCAAATACATCTGTATATGCATAAGTGCTTTTTCTTGAGTGTGTGACTCCCATCCTGCTAGAAATTTCTTGGGCTTCAGAAAAAAAATTTGCATATTCTTTGACACATGAAGTGTGAATTACATAGAAACACACATCATGTTTAATGTTTTAGTGAATTTCTTCCGAGAGGGTATCTTGAATATAAAATTAGGTATGCTGATAGGAATTTGAATGTTTGTTTCTAAAATAAATGATGATTAACACATAATTTTATTTATTTTTATCCACTGCTCTCTGGTTCCAAGAACATTACCTTCTTCCAAGCTCTTGTTCTTTGTGATTCATTCCATTAGCACCTCTCATGTATGTTTCTGCCCAGTACAAAGCACACGCCTGTCCCCAAGGACCTAGAATCAGATATTAAAGAAATACTTTTTAATGTACAGATAATAAATATACCTTTCAAAATAATTTCCTTTGTTTTCCCATACAAGGGTTTCAACTGAGGGCTTTGAGCTTACTCAAATGGCTTGCTTGGCTAGAGTTCTACCACTTGAGCCACATCTCCAGCCAGGCTTTTTACTGGTTATTTTCAAATTTGGACATAAGTACTTTTCTGAGAATGCTGGCATGGAACTTTAGTCCTCTGGATCTCAGCCTCCTCATAGCTAGGATGTTAGGTAGATAAAGAGCCACTGGTACCTGGCTCTCAAAATAACTTAATTTCTTATCGAAATCTTTATTTCTATTATCCAAGTTGGTCAAGAGAATATATAACTATAACGAAGGAATTTGATTGTTTTATATAATTGCAGGGGGCAGAAAGCCACACAGTGCTATCTGAAGGCTAGAGAACCAGGAAAACTGGTGTTTGCTGAGCCCAAGAAATCAGAAACTTTCTAGTGAAACACAGTATTTTAGGGTCCCCATGAAAAAGATGTGCATCCTCAAATCAAGGATACTTTATAAAAGATTTAAATAGGCCTATTATCAAATGTGGGAAGAACATAGCAAAATTATCTTTGAAATACAGAAGAATGAGCAAATGCAGTCAAAATATTCAATGTATGTACATTCGATGTATATCCATGCAACTATGGGTGGAGTGGGGAGAAGGAGGAAAAAAGTGTGACACTGATCAAGATATGTTGCACTCACACTCTGGCATGTTGAATCTAAACCACCTTGTATAGCTACTCAAAGATAATTTAATACCATGTTAGGCTAAGATAAATAAGTAAACAAATGAAGAGTACCACTGGTCAAGGCTGGAACTGGAGGAGCTTGGACCCTCTATAATCCCAAAGGGACACAGGGAGGCTTAGGTGTTTGATTCGGCAGAAGAGAGTCATAGGAAGAAAGCTTCCCTGAGAAAAGCAACCTTCTCCACCTAGATTTTTAGCAAGCAGGAACTACAAAGGCACCAGTAGAAACCAAGAGGAATTACTATTTTCATTATTCTTTCTACTGGCCCCCTGATTTCCTGCCAGGGCTCCTCATTTAGAGTTGGAACCAAGAGGAGAGCGTAAAGCACTTCTTCCGTGTAACAAGGTAATTCAGCTATATACAGAAACAGGCCAAGAAGACCGTCATATAGAGAAGTCAACCATAGATACCTGTCATCATCCTAGGTGGTACTATTATCCATACCTATTACTTATGTTAAGATGAAACACCTATGTGCATTTCACAACTAAGTTTTCATACCAGAAAGATGAACAGGTAGAAATTAAAAATATTTTGATTCAAAAGATCTGCATTGATGAAATTAATATTTAACAAAACCTAATTAACTATTTTTAATTAATGTTTTCTTCTAAGGATATTAGGCTATATTTGTTCTTAGCCATTACAGCTTTGGGGATGGGAGAAGAAAATTATAATAAGATTGATTATAAATGAAACTGAACAAAACTGTGATCTTAATGAGTTTACTGCCTAGACATTACTTAATTATAATTGCCTTTTTAGAGAATTGTGCTTTTATACTTCTAACACTATGATAATTTCTAATAATGAAAGAGAATAATGGCAATAAAAGATTTCTTAATTTGATTTCAGTATTGCATAGTCTACATAGTCAACTTGGTGCCATCTCCGTCAGTTCACTGTAGGGTTCATCTTGTTGGGATATCTGGAGAATGGTCTTCTAAGGCTGTACACAGAAACTGAAATAATGCTCAAATAAGAATGTAGCTTCTGCAGGGCAAAGGACATAGCTTGCAAGATAAACAGAAAGCCCACAGATTGGGTAAAGATCTTTACCAGTCCTACAACGAACAAAGGCCTCATATCTGAAATATATACAGAACTAAAAAAATTAAACTCCTCCAAAACAAAACTGCAAAGAACCAACAGCCCCCTCAACAAGTGGGCTAAAGACTTAAAAAGAGACTTCTCTAATGAGGAAATGAGAATGGCCAAGAGACATATGAAAAAGTGCTCTACATCATTGGCCATAAAAGAAATGCAAATCAAAACAACATTGAGATTCCATCTCACCCTAGTAGGAATGTCATATATCAAGTAAACTAACAATAACAAATGTTGGAGGGAATGTGGCCAAAAGGGAACCCTACTTCATTGTTGGTGGGAATGTAAACTGGTTCAGCCACTTTGAAAGCAGTATGGAGATTTCTCAGAAAGCTAAACGTAAGAGCTCCCCTGTGACCCAGCAGCCCCACTTTTGGGCATCTACCCAAAAGACCACAAACAGGAACACACTAAAGCTACCAGCACAACAATGTTCATCGCAGCACAATTTTCCATACCTAAAATATGGAACCAACCCAAATGCCCCTCAGTAGATGAATGGATCAGGAAAATGTGGTACATATACACAATGGAATTTTATGCCTCTATCAGAAAGAATGACATTGCCCCATTCATAAGAAAATGGAAGAACTTGGAAAAAATTATACTAAGTGAAGTGAGCCAGAACCAATGAAACATGGACTCTATGGTTTCCCTCATAGGGAATAATTAGCACAGGTTTAGGCTAGTCAAAGCAGAGGATCCCAAGAGCCTAATAGCTATGCCCTTATGAACACATAAGATGATGCTAAGTGAAATGAACTCCATGTTATGGAAACAAGTCTTATATCACTCTTGTAATTACTTTCAACACGTCATGTGAAACCTTAAAAAAAAGAAAAGAATGCATTGTAGAGAACAATGAAATAAAAGTTACCGACTTTTGCTCAGGAAGAAAAGGTGATCTCCAAATATAGCTTAATGTCTTTTAATCCATTGTTTTAGTCAGCTTTGTGTCATTATAACAAATAGTGAAAAGGCTTCTTTTGACCCAAAGGGTTAGAGGTTTTAGTCCAGAGTGTGTTGTGCTCCTTGTTTTTGGCCTGTGGTGGCACAACTTGGCAGGAGTGGTTAGTGGAATAAAACTATTTCCCTCATAGTCAAGGAAAATGAAAGTGGGAAAACTAGAATCCCATCAGCCCTTCAAAACCATGCTCTCAGCCACCTGAAGAATTGACACTGGGTACCATCTCTAAGGGCTCTACTCCCTCCCCACAGCAAGAAAAAAGGTTTTGTGGCTCTATTACATTGACGATGGGAATACTTATCTAAACCATTTTATTCATACTTCTGTGGCCAGGCCTGGTGAGATGCATCCTTGAAACATAAAACAAGGGAATTGGATGGATAGGCAAATAAAACAGAAAGCTCAGTTGCCTTTGTCCAAACCCAAAGGGGAACAACAAAGGATACAGCTTCTTAGGGCTCAGGGAATATTAGTGTGACTGATTGAAACTGGAGTGCTCTGCCAGTGAAGGATTGTTGAGGTCCCTATTTGGGGCACACATATACTAATCTTTTTTTTTTTTTTTTGTCAAAGTAATGTACAGAGGGGTTACAGTTACATACCTAAGGCAGTGAGTACATTTCTTATCAAACTAGTTACCTCGCCTTTGTTTTTCTCCCACCTTCCTCCTTCCCCTGTTCCCTTCCCAACCTCCTCCAAGTTGTACAGTTGGTTTAAAACATAGTGTCTTGTAAGTATTGCTGTTGAATTGGTTCACCTTTTAACCTTTGTCTCTCCATTTTGGTGTTCTCCTTTCCAAGTTCCAGTAAACATACATCTAATATCAGTAAGCATCCATAGTCCTTAGGGGGCGAGAAATATTAATAGACTTCAATAGAATAGTAGAGTTCACACTTCTTTGCACTTCAGTAGAAAATCTTTCCAGATAAGGTGAAATAGGAAGCAATTTCAGTATAAACAGTCACAGTGAAATGCTAACAGATAAGATGGAAGCAGGCCAACAAAATATAATTTTCCTAGTAATAAATCTATGAAGATGGAAAGGAAAAAGGATTAGAGGCATACACAGTTGAATAGGGGATTTAAGGGCAAGAATTAACAGCACAACATATATTAACAAATTATCCTCACTGTTATCCTTTAGAAATCTTGTACAGAGTCCAACTTAGTCTTTTAATAAATAGAATTAACTTGTAAATGGTTGTTGCAATATGCTACCCAACATTGTGTTAACTTTTCCCCTCAGCTTTCAATATTTATGCTTTAAAACTCCCCTGGGTTGAGAAATATAATTAGGTATTGTGACAAAACTTCATTCAGATTTAATTCTGTCACAATATTTTCAGTTCTGTCTTTAAAATGAACAATATCATCAGTAATATGGAACATGGGTATATGGGTTTATTCTTTATTTTAAACCATTCATTCCATTTATTGAGAAGTACTATGAGAAAAGAAATGTTTTAGGGTTTTTAATTTATTGAAATATAAGTTAGTTAACATTTCTATAGCTCAGAGGCCAAAAAGAAATGGAAGAAAAAGGGATGATGAGAAAAAAAAATCCCAAATAGTCCTAATAGAAAGAGTAGTACATGAATAAGCATTAGTAAATAATATGATTTAATATGTTAGCTATCATTGATTTGGCTTTTTAAATTAGTGGAAATATGTTCATTTCCTACCTTGCTTTTGGTTTTGCTTTCTGGGAAACTTGTGTCTGAAACAGGAAATGTCTAAAACTATATACTCGAAGTGTATGATATAATAAAAAGGTTGTATATATTAGTATAAAGTTGTCACTTTAGAAGGCATTGCAGATCCTCATTGAAGGTGATTTTGAAATATAACCTCTAAGAAAAATAATAGACTCCTACTACTCACATTTTCCAGTATTAATGTTCCCAGCAAATTTTTCTTCTCATAGGCTTTAGGCTATGATCACCATTTTAGAAACATAACAAAGAAGGATAAACAAAATAAGCACAGACATAGGATTTTATCTCTTCAATTTCAGAGAGTTAGAGAAAATTAATTAGGACTATTCATTCCAGGAAAGGCGATATCTACGTTAAGCTACATATACAAAATCAAATATTTATAGTTTACTATATTTTACTCACCTTTAAATGTTCTTTACTCTCCAAAAGTAGGGTATATCAAATGAAATTAAAGGTATTTATGCAATAGAATATTATGATAATATAAACAAATACAGACTTGTGATCTTGGCTACAGCATATTCTCTAATCTTTCTTTTTCCTGTGTAACTTTATAATAAATATAATATATCTATAGATCAGGGTATGAGTAGTAGAAATGTGATTTATTTGATGAAATCTTTAGGTTTCTATTTTTGATTAGCACAAAGTCCATTTATGTTCAATCTGAAGTCAAGTACAAAGAAAATATGTAGGTAAGTTTAATAACTTTTCCCTTCAATATGAGATTACTCATATTTGATATGGACATTGTATAAAAATTTGGATATAAGCTCTAGTATTGTGAAAGGATTGAAATTATGAAATATTAATCTTCAAAAGGAGCAGAGCAATAAATCCACTGATTAGAGTGTAATCCTCATATTGTCTCTATTCTACTAAAGGAAAATTCAAACTCCAAATACCTTAATGTATTAAGATTACTAAATAGTTATTAAATAAATCTGAACAATGAACATTTTATTCAATAATATGTATGACTATAGTAGTGTTATGTCATCATGCAAGATTAATAACAAAATAATATTTCAAACTCAATTAATTGTCCACATGTATTTTTTGCCATATATAGATTTTTACCTTAATAACTCATTCTATTAATCATATCATATTTCTTCACTTCAGAGCTGATATCTAGTAAATACCCCTGGGGAAAACGTAATGAAGATAAAAATTCTAAAGCTTTAAAATATGAATATAAGTCATAGATTTGGACTACTTGCTTTGTTTTAGCAGCAGTTTCTAATGGGCAAAACAAAAACAAAAACAAAAACACTAGAGGAACAGCAACAACAAATACTAGAGAAACAAATGACCTGTTGTTTATGATGCTACTGAGACTTGTCAACATTCAGGGATAAATGTTTGTCCAGTGCCTAGTGAAAAGTGACATGGATCAATTTTATTACATTAATCATTGTATCTTGTTGATCAAACACTCTGCATCAATACTACCTACATTACTTTACATTTTCTAATAATCATTACATAATTATAGTTAGTCATTAAGACAAAATAAAATGTAATCATTTAAAAATAAGAAAACATTCTTTTCATTATCTCAGAATATATTGCCTTGGCATAAAAACTGACATTTAAAGGAAGTAGAACTGGATTCAACAACCCAGCTAGGGAGCAGAGTTGGTCCTACTTGCTAGAGTACCTAACTATCTAGGATGCAACCTTGAGTTTCCAGTGTGACCAAAATAAAATAATAATAAAATAAGCCAGCAAACACCAAGAACAACAAAGAAAACAGGTCCTAAGGCGTGCCTTGTTTCCCACTCTTGCCAAACATCTTTAATCATGAAGCTGAGGTGATAAGCAGCAGCTCTAGGGGCTGGGAATATAGCCTAGTGGCAAGAGCACTTGCCTCGTATACATGAAGCCCTGGGTTCGATTCACCAGCACCACATATATAGAAAATGGCCAGAAGTGGCACTGTGGCTCAAGTGGAAGAGTGCTAGCCTTGAGCAAAAGGAAGCCAGGGACAGTGCTCAGGCCCTGAGTTCCAGGCCCAAGACTGGTCACAAAAAAAAAAAAAAGCACCTCTAATGACACTGGGATCCATTTTTAAAAGAGCTATAGGTCAGTAACTCACTTGATTTAGCACCAAGTTAACGTTGTACACTATAATTATCAAGTTTATTTAACTGTCTACTTTTACAGATCACCTATCAGGACAAGGATGTGGGAGAAATGTTTGGATTTGGGGTATTTAAGACAGGATCTAATTACTGAGCCAGATGTCTGAGTTCAAAGCAGAATTACCAGCAAGGTTCATTGACCAATGATGGGTAAAATACTGTCCTACAGGTTTCTCTTCTGCAGGATTTTGGTCTTTAGTATACTAATTTGGCAATCCCTTGGAGTGTCGACATATATTTGACCAGAAAGCTAAGACACCTTGCTTAATTAATTCAAGCAAACTAATGAAGATTCAGATCACTGTTGGGCTACTTGCATAAAAATTAGGAACTCTGATTTTCAGCAGAGATACTGGGTTATTCTGGTTTGTCTGTAATCCAAGAAGACAAATTTGCAACTAATCTCAATGTTATTCCAATAGCAGTGGAATTTGGAAACTTTGACCAATCTACACCTCCTTCACTGTGTCCTGCCATGCCCTTGAAATGCTGAACCCTCCTCTGATTGGGGATCATGTTAAAGTTCTTATACTTATTGACACTGACCAATTTTCCAGGATGTTCCACAATAACTGACATCATTCTTTACTAATATTGTAGTCATTCCCATTGAAAAATAATATTTTAAAGTTATCTTACATCTCATTTCACTCAAATATTTATGAATTATCTACTTATGCCAGATATTCTACCAGGTTCTAAAGGAAACTGAATCAAATAAAAAAGACTTGTTTTCTTTATAGTTAGCATTCCAGAGTCAATCAAATCCTGGATGACAGAAAATACAATTCAAACATTTTATTTATTTGATGGCTTTAGGGAAAAGTATGAACTTAATATTGATTGCAACATCTCAAGAAAGATGGAAAAGAAAACTAAAACCATGTCATCCTGGTTACCAAAAAGTTTTTATAGGGGCTGGGGATATGGCCTAGTGGCAAGAGTGCTTGCCTCTTATACATGAGGCCCTGGGTTCAATTCCCCAGCACCACATATACAGAAAACGGCCAGAAGTGGCGCTGTGGCTCAAGTGGCAGAGTGCTAGCCTTGAGCAAAAGGAAGCCAGGGACAGTGCTCAGGCCCTGAGTCCAAGCCCCAGGACTGGCCAAAAAAAAAGGTTTTTATAGCTAGTTGCAAAATATATCTATTCCTCTTATAATTAGCATATTCTAAATTTAATTAGTTTTCCACCTTCACTTAGCCACTTGAAGCTTTCTTGCCCTAGATTTGGGACTTGATTAATGGTCTTATAATTCACCTGGATATTGTAAATGGAATTCTGAGGATTTCACTTGTTTCTCCTTGCATATCTATAACACTAATCTGTTGTGATACCTTATCTTTCCTATACCAGGACTGTAACTTGGATCTAACTTTTTTCTTCCTTTCTTACTGTTTTACCATCATACCTAAAAATGTTTCCTTGTTTCCGAGTCTGATAGTTTGTTCAGGAATAAAAACAGCTATTAATTGGTGTTGTGATATTTTTTTTGGTCTTTCAGCCCCTTTACTCCTCCATCTTGCTTCAATATTGTATCTACTGCTATAAAGCAAAGTATAACAATAACAACGCTAATTACACATGACTCTTTCTTGTCTGCCCCCATATAATACAGTTTGAATTTCTGAACATATCATAGAATAACATAATTTGATTCAAAAATAACTTCTGACTACTCTATTGATATAAACAATAATTCATCCTTATTTGAATGTATTATGTCCCTACATTCATCTATACTGAAACAGAGTTTTCTTTCCTCTGTATAGAATGATACCTCTGATTTCCTTGCCTACTAAATGAGATTCTCTTTAATATTAAAATTCTGGTTTATGCAGCTCTATCTTTTAAAGCTCTCTTTTGTAAATTCTTGAAGCAATGGAATATTTCCTTTCTGAATCCTTAACATTCAACTTGCATCCCCATTACACCATTGCCTTATTTTCTTCCCTTTCTTCCTTCCTTCCTTCCTTCCTTCCTTCCTTCCTTCCTTCCTCCTCACCTCTTTCTTTCTTTGTATTTTGAACATGGTCTCACTATGTAACTCAAGCTGACCTCAAATTTATGATCATCTTGCCTCAACCTCCTTAGGGATGAAAATACATTGTGTACCAAAATACCTAGCACCTTGTATTATTCTATGGGGAATGTCTCCCTTCCATATGTTTTATTTATTTACTGCCAATCCTGGGGCTTGGACTCAGGGCCTGAGCACTGTCCCTAGCTTCCTTTTGCTCAAGGCTAGCACTCTACCAATTGAGCCACAACACTACTTCTGGATTTTTCTGTATATGTGGGGCTGAGGAAGCGAACCCAGGGCTTCATGTATGCTAGTAAGCACTCTACCACTAGGACACATTCAAAGCCCTCCATATGTTTTAAATACTAAGATTAGAAACTACAATTTATTTGTATCTCCAGACAATAAAAAATGTTGCTCAACAAACATTTTTGACAAAGCATTTAGAATGAAGGAAATGAATTTATATCTTAAATGTTTATTATAATTTTAATTTATTTCCAATGAATATAAAACAAAAATTATGTAGCAGTAAAAGTATGCTAGAAGAATTTGCTTAATCTTGCATCCAAAAATACAACCCCATATTCTGAAAGCATACTGATAACATTTACTTTATGTGTCTTTATTACCTATTCAAAGAAATTTTGAGAGACAAAAGAAACAAAGATCCAGGCACTGGTGGCTCATGTCTGTAATCCTAGCTATTCAGGAGACTAACATGGGAGGATAAAGGTCCAAAGCCAGCAGGTCAGGAAAATCTGTAAAATTTATCTCCAATTAAGCACCAAAAATGTCAGAATTAGAGCTGTGGTTAAGTGGTAGACCACTAGATTTGAACAAATATGGTTAGGGACAGCACCAGGCCCTGAGTTCAAGCAGGCCCAGCAGAAAGATAGAAAGAAAAATAAAAAAAGAAAGAAAGAAAGAAAGAAAGAAAGAAAGAAAGAAAGAAAGAAAGAAAGAAAGAAAGAAAGAAAGAAAGGGAAGGAAGGAACGAACGAAGGAACGAAGGAAAAAGATAAGGAAGAAAAAAGTAGCTTAGAAGGAAACTAAGTATAAAGAAATGAAATAAAACTATCAAGTCACAGAATGAACTGAACAAAATTTACTTTTGTTACTTTCAAAAATTTAGTAAAATAATAGAACAAATATATGAATATTATAATCAACTACCTAGTCCAATATATAATGTGTTGGAAACTGGGATTCCCAATCTAAACAAATTGAGAAATACCTAGAACAGCCTTGGAAGCAATACTTCCCAGATCAATTTAAAAGAATAAAACAACTAAAATCATGGGCAACTGTGACTAACCTTTGGAGAGAAAGGTTAATGCAGGGAATCCCAGCTCATCAGAAGCAGAAGCAGAAATCTAGGGATAATGTCCTCAGCTCCAAATGGTACCAAAGGAACACTTAAATTATAATTGGTGAATTTCTTGGGAGGCACTGTTCATGAGTAGAGGTTCAAAACTTTAAGGGGCTCAGTCTCACAAGGGAAGGGCTCTGAGGACTTTTACTACCAAGAGCTTTGACAGTTTCTGAAGGTTAAAAAGAAAAGTACATTATCTCTTACTTCTCCAATCCCTAAGAAGAAATGAAAGCTGAAATCACAAACTGTAATTCTCCATCTCAGGGCCATAAATGCTTCCCCTACACCCACAACTAACCATGGCATCACTTGAGTTTCTGATTCATAGAAGGGATTATGCAGTTCTCAGGTATTATTTGTGAAGGAGTCTTTAGGGAAACCAAATACAATGCAGGAGAAAAAGAAAGGGTACAAGTTTGCACACGGTATTTGGCCTTTCCTGGACAATTGAGGAAGTCCATATCTTACAGTGAAAAGCATGAAGAAGAAATGAAAACTTTCTCAGATAAACAATTGTGGAGCTAAAACAGAATCATGTAAGATATTCAAAATGAAAACAGGCAGAAAAAGATCAGAAGAGGAAAAAGGTAAGAATCAAAAGAACAGGCATACATATAGTAGATATTATCAAAACTCTATTTGCAATCACTTAGGGCTACTCACATTCCAGTTGCTGTGAGAAAGATGTTAGAGAAACAAATATTGGAGGGAAACAATTTATTTTGCCTCACAATTTCAGAGATATCAGTCAAGGGTAGGCCAATTTCATTCTTTCTGGGGTCCGGTGGTTAGGCAGACTATCATGGAGACATGAACACACTGAAGAAGAGACTGTACACTTCAGAGCACTAGCAAGTATCCTCCTTCTCTTAACTAAGCCCTTCTCCTACTGCATGATGTTTCATGCCTTCAGACACCCAGTTGCAATCCTACAAGCCAATCATCTCTGGAAATGCCCTCATGGACACATTCAAATGTGTGATTCACTAATTTTCTTGTTGCCAATTTGGTAATCAAAATTAACCATTATAGGACCTAGATAGGTGGCTCAAGTGGTAGAGTTCCAGCCATGAGTGAAAAACTTGAGTCAAAGCACAAAGCCCTGAGTTCAAGCCCTATTACTGGTGTACACACACACACAAACACACACACACACACACACACTATACTTTTAGTGATCTAAATATATGAATTAAAGCTCAGAGATTGTCACAATATGTGAGCAGGTAGATGACATTTGTACATATATATGTATATGTATATGTGTGTATATATATAGAGAGAGAGACAGAAAGATAGAAAGACAGAGAGCTCATGGTATGTATAAAGTAATGGTATATAGTATATATTACCAAACGTAAAAAAGGATGTAAATAATAAGGAAGGAGTTAATGTACCAAGAAAACATAACAACACAATATGTATGTATATGCCTACAGGGTGCTTGTTGTTCACATCTGTAATCTTAGCTACTCAAAAGGCTGATATCTGAGCATCATGATTTTAAACCAGCTTGGGCAAGAAAGTCCGTGAGACTTGACCATCAATGAACCATGAAAAAGCTGGAAGTGAGCTGTGGTTCAAGTGGTAGACTGCTAGCCTTTGAGTGAAAGTACCCAGAAACGGCTTGCAGATCCTCAGTTCAAGCCACAGGAACAGTATCCATGCTTCTCATGCCTGTTTCCTAGTTACTGAGGAAGCTGGGATCTGAGATCAAAATACCAGTATGTTTTCCACATGAAAAAACAATAATTCATGGATTTAGAATTTGCACTGTGCTACCAATCTCCTAGTCTTATGTAGTTTTCCCTTAGGATCCATAGTGGATTTGTTCTTGGATTCATTAAGAATAATAAAATCTGCCTGTGTAAAATGGTGTGATATATGAATATAGCCCTACACACATCTTTCTATTTCATTTAAATTATCCTTAGATTACTAATATTACCTAACACAATGTAAATTCTGTGTAAATATGTGTTATTATGCATTGTTTAGGGAAAATGAACCAGAAGTCTGCACAGACTTATTATCAATGGAATTTTCAATCCATGTTTGATCTGTGGTTTATCGAATCTTACAATGTAGAGTCTACAAACATGAAAGGCTAATTCTTGATGAAAATAGACTCATACCAAAACATACAATTGCAAATTTCAGAATATCAAGGATAAAGGAAAGTTCTTTAATTTTCCACAAGGGAAAAAAGGGCACATTAAGAAAAATAGGAAGTACTTGGCTTCTACTTTTCTCCATAACATTGAAAACATCTTGCAGATTTTCTGCTAATTGATTTTTCACCTAGAATTGTTAAGCAAAGCCAAATAATTTCTAATGTAAGAATCTAATAGGGCTAGGAAAGTGGCTTAGTGGTACAGTGCTTGCCTAACATGCATGAAGCCCTGGGTTCGATTCATCAGCACTATATAAACAGAAAAGCCAGAAGTGGGGCGGTGGCTCAAGTGGTAGAGTGCTAGCCTTGAGTAAAAGGAAGCCAGGGACAGTGCTCAGGCCCTGAGTCCAAGCCACAGGGCTGGCAAAAAAAAATCTAATAAAGACACTTTAAAGTATCAAAAGTCACAAGTCATAAGCCACTCTCCTTGCATGGTTTCTCTTAACTATACTGGAGGATAATGTACTTCTTCAAAAGAAAGAGCAATCCAAGATGAACGAAGACATGGCTCAGGGAGCCAAGGAATTGAACAGGAAAGTAAGCTATCCTAAGATAATGGCGAAGGGATAATACAGCCTTATAAATTTGCAGCAGAAAAGAATTTACCTTATATGAATCATTTAGAAGGTCTAGGAGAGATTCATAAAATATTGATACACTTAAACATGTCAAGAAGGGTGAGGCCATTGGTGAAATTCGAGATTGACTAAATGATGCAAAGAAAATTAACCTAAGAAAAAAAACAATATTGTTATTTCCTTCAATACAATGAAAATTACATAGAAAGGAATCATTATGTACATACTAAATCATTCAGTTGAGACTCCTTTGTGAAAGCCTAATGACCTAAAAAATAAATGTTGAGTTAACTAATTTTAAATTTTCCATATATTATAGAGTATATGATTATATGTGTATAGGGGAAGGCAAGAGAGACAGAGAAGTAGAGAAATAGGACTGAGAAGAGAAAGGGGTCTAATAGAATCAGAGAAAAGAAAGAAGACAAAATGTACATGTTCTACACTGGAAGTTTCCTACATAATCTTGACTAAAGATGAAGAGGTTTTATAAAAGCAAAATAGGCATCTTATCCAGAGATGTGAAGGCAGATATCAAAATAGCATAATCATATAAACTTATTAAAATTGGTGGAGAGCATTTTGTAAGATATGGCTATTGAATCTGTCATTGTGGCATGCCCTTTATAAGTTCTCTGAGTGGATACCTGATTGAACTTATGGGGTTTGGAAGGGATTTTAGATCTCTATGTAAACAATATGACAAGTTTCATCTACAACACTGCTATTTCAGAAAGAAGTAAACTTCCTATCTACAACTCACGGGATATTGTAAGAGATGGAGGGGGTTATACTTTTCAAGTTCCAATAAAATGCCCACTTGTGTTTTGTTGGTTCAAGTATGTTTTTCATTGGTCTGTTTTAGAGAAACAGATGGGAGCAAGAACCCAGGTGTGCATGCTACTATGATGCTTGTAAGAAAATTGATTTTTTTTTCTTTTCTATAGGAATGAGAATAAAATTAGTACTTCAGTATGTGTCTCTCGAGTTCCTTGAACTAAATGACTCACTTTGCTGAAAGGTTTTGGCAAACTCTATGTCTCTGAAAACACTGTGTTGAGTAAAATGTCATTTATGTTCAATAGCCTAAGTTATAAAAAAAAAAAAACTAAATGCACATATGTGGTATGCTCTACCACGGGAAATGCTATAATGTGTCCTGGCCTCTTTTCTCACCGTAATAATTATAAAGAGACAGATTTCTAGTTCATAACCCTTTGTGGTTGTCTGGACTCACCTAAAGAATCATTTCTTTTTTAGTTGGAGAAAAGAGAAGTTTTTTGTCCATGGCTAACTACCAATGTTTCATTGTAACCTTGAAGGAGCATTATACTGAGACTGAATAATTCACTATGAAGTTGGGTATTTTCTCTTTGCTTTCTTCCTTTTCACATCCTCAGCTCTACCTGAATTCCTTCCTTTCCTGACTCAAAAATCTCTACCACAATTAACTGTTACCAAGTCCTGAGGCTTCACGGGTTTTTACCATCTTGAAAATGATGCACTTCTTTGAGCTCTTGGATAAACTTGATACCTTGCATTATTTCTATGTCAGTACATTTACAAAAGATTTACTGTCTCCAAAAGAAATAATTTCTTACTTCTTAAGAACAAGAATTCAGAGTTCATTCTTTTGAAAAATACTTTATTTCCCAAGTAATTTGTCTGTTAATCGGCAATAAAGAATTGTTCTATGTACATTAGTAATACTCCTTGAAATTCTATCATCACCTATGTCCAATAATTTTATAACAATAAATGTGAAAACCTTGAGTTCAAGTGTTATTTGACTTACTTCAAATTAGTATTGTGTCAAATGAACAAAACTCAGCAGATTCTTCCAACAGTTTGTACTAAGTTTGGATTATAAGTGAAATTTGATTTCAGAAAGGAAATTTAAGTACATTAAATTACATCCCAATGACTAAAACAAGATTACAAACTCTTTCTACTGAAATTGTATGGCTTCCTATAATGCAATTTTGACATACTTAGACTCCATTAAAAATCTAAGCTGTAACAAAAATTGGTCACATTCATTTTTATTATTCATTTATTTTGGAAACATATCTATACTACAATTTCATATAATTTGAAAAACTCTCCCCAGGCACTTTTCAAAAAGAGTTCTTTTACTCACTAAATACAGAAAACCAAATTGATTTCTGGGTGTTTCTATTTTTCCATCCATATGTAAATGTTTATTGGAAATTATTTCCACTTGAGTTTGTAAGTTAAAACTTCTCCCAAAGGGATGCATGCATTTCACAACTTAAAGCCATCAGTTCCATCAACCATCTAGCGCTTCACATGTGGCTAAAAAAGTAAGAAAAACTACTTCACAAATGAAAGAAAAATATCATTTTTGACTGAGAGAGTTTTACTATAGAGGCTGAAAAATTACATCTAGTTCGGTCCATGAAAAGGTACGTGAGTTAATTTTTGTGTATCATTTTCTGAAGCACTTCTGTATGAAACACATACAATTCCACACAAGGTCAACTTAAATTAATGATTGATATGGAACAAATCTTAGGGTATTAGAAACAGCTTTTTGCGTTTATACCCAGTCCTAGAGCTTAATATAAAGCCTGGGTTGCTGTTCCTGAGATTTTTTGCTGAAGGCTAGCACCCTATTATAGGAGCCATAGCTTCATTTCTGGATTTTTGGTGGTTATTTGGAAATAAGAATATCATAGATCTTCCTGTCCAGGCTTGCTTTGAACCTTGATTCTCAGTTCTCAGCCTTCTGAGTAACGAGGATTACATGCATTTGCCATTTTGGAGATGGAATCTCAAAGACTTTCCTGTTCAACCGCCTTCAAACAGCTTCTAAGTTTCAGCCTCTTGAGTAGCTATGATTATAGACATGAACTGTCAGCCTCTGGCTATTCTTCATAATTCATATTTAATCTACCACATATTTGTACCATCATTTTCTCAGAATACATATACCCTGTGTGAGGTAAAACCATACCTAGCAGTCATATAGCTATATAGTATATGATTTCCTTCTGGATAAAATTAATTCCAATAAATACAATATGTTGACTTAAAATATTTTCAGTTATAATTTTTTATTTGAAAATACTGAAAGCAGAGGGTTATAGTTATGTAAGTCAGGCACAGAGCACATTTTCTTTTGGACAATGTCATCCCTTCCCTCATTATTTCCCAGTTTAGTACATATATAACTATAAACTATAATAAATATATATATATATGTTTTGTTAATATTGAAAGAAACACAGGCCTTGCACCTTTATGTTTTTCTCTTACGAGTGTCATCTTTTAGTCTGACCGTGTGTATCTAGAATCCTGAATAATTTATAAAATCCCAGTGTGTTTGTGTTTTAGATCAATTTCTGCATATCAGAGAAAATATGTGCCATTTGTCTCTCTGAACGTATCTTACCTCATTTAATATGATTTTGAATTCCTAGCCAGAGCAATAAGGCAAGAAAAGCACATAAAAGGTATTCACATATAGAAAGAAAAAAGTGAACTGTCCCTATCTGTAGACTACATGCTTTTATAACCAAACAACCCCAAAATAGTCCATCCCGAAGCTCCTGGAGCTTATCAACCCCTTTGGCAAGGTAGAGTGATACAAAATTAACCCACAAAAAAAATCAGTCGGCTTTCTATATGGCAACAAAGTACAATCAGAAAAGAAAAATCATGAAAAGAACACAATTTGCAATATTCTCAAAAAAATCTAGAAATTAACCTAACCAAAGATGTAAAAGATCTTTATAGAGAAAACTATAAAAATCTGAAGAAAGCATTCAAAGGTGGCACCAGGAAATGGAAAGGCCTTCCATGTTCCTGGATAGGTAGAATCAATGATGTGAAAATGGCCATTCTGCCAAAAATGATATACAAACTCAATGCAATCTCCATCAAAATCCCAATGATGTTCTTTACCCAGATAGACCAAACAATCCAAAAATTCTTATGGAACAAGGAAAGACCTATAATTAGCCAAAACAATTCTAGACAGATAAAAGAAATGTGGGTGGTATCTCAATACCAGACTTCCTACACTACTACAGAGCTACAATAACAAAAACAGCTTAGTATTGTCACAAAAATAGACCTGAAGATCAATGAAATAGATTAGAGGACCGAGAAATAAAACCATACACCTACAGTTTCTCATATTTGATAAGGGAGCCAAAGACATACAGTGGAAAAAAATAGTCTCTGCAACAAGATATTGGGATAATTGTGCATCCATATACAGAAAACTAAAAGTGGGTCTGTTTGTCACCATGCACTAATATCAATCAAAGTGCATCAAAGACCTCAGAAACATTACAACTTATAGGTATAGGCAGAAACTTCTTGAAAAGAGTCTCAGAGGCACAACAGGTAGGACAGAGACTTAACAAGTGGGACTACATCAAAATAAATAGTATCTACACAGCTAAGAGCGTAGTTACTAAACTGGAAAGTAATACATCAGACAAAGGCCCAATATCCAATTTATACAAGCTCAAGAAATTAATCCCGCCCAAGCCTAATAAACCAATCACCAAATGGGCCAGGTCACTAAGGAGAGACTTCTCAGAAGTAAGATTGGCAAAGAAATACAAAAGAAAATGTTCATAATCCCTGGCCAAAAAAAGGAAATGGGAGCCAAAATTACTCTGAGATTCCATCTCATCCCAGTTAGGTTGACCAACATTGTCAATTCAAACAACAACAAATGCTAGCAGGATGTGAAGGAAAGGAACCCTACTGCATTGTTGTGGACAATGTAAATGACTACAACCACTCTAGACAGCAGTCTGCAGTTCTTCAAAAATGTAAATGTAGACCCCTCTGACCCAGTCATACCACTCCTAGCATCTACCCTGAATATCACAAGCCAGGATATGATAAGGACACCTGCATATCCATGTTCATTGACGCACTATTCCTAATAGCCATGGTGTGGAAACAGCCCCAGTGCCTCATAAGGGATAAGTGGATCCAAAAACTGTGGGCCTTTTAGACAATGGAATTTTTACACTGCCATTGCAAAGAATACAATAATGCCATTCTCAGCAACATGGAAGGTACCACATTTTTTGACCCACTCATCTATTGTAGGGTCTGTGGGCTGTTTCCACAACTTGGCTATCGTAAATAGTGCAGTAATGAACACAGATGCGCAAGTGTCTTTATGGCATCCTGACTTGTGATAATTTTATAAAATAGTGGATAACATTCATGTCTGAGCGTCCATCATCTGTTAAGATTAACAGCAGATACATTAATTTTGTGTCTTAATTTTTTTCCTGCTTTTCTTCCTCTTAAACTTTTTGGATTTTACTATCATCTAGAGGTATTAGTTCAATGAAAAGAACTCATTACAACTTCATTTTAATAATAAACCAATTTTAAGCCTTTTTACCTATTTGTTTGTTAAAAATCATTTGGTACCAAAATATTTCAAGAAGGTATAAATTCAGACGAATGGATAATTGAGGCTAAATAAATTGCAGGATTATATTTTTATGCATCCAAAGGAGAGTGATGAACAAAGAAAAGTATACATGTTACATTTTTGTGACATGAAGTTTGCTAGGCAGGCAAAAACCAAGGTGCCTTCAGATTAGCAGCTCTGTATGGAAGTACAGAATCTAACAAATATGCTGCAACTTTTTTCATGCATCAGCCTTTCACTGTTCTGGCATCCTCTTTAAGTTGATTTTTTGAAGTCAATTTGAGCTCAAAAGATTCCATCATGGCTGATTATTTTTTTCTGAATAAAATCCTAATGTATTAGGATTTCCTTTCTTTCCTATCCAAAACAGGAAAGAAAGTAGTCTAGACTGTCATAAAAATGCATATATCTATATTTTATGTATATCTATCTGGCCATGTACACAAACACAAAATAGGTTTATATCCATATATCACCTAGAAAAATGAAGCAAAATTCTAATACAGGCAGTAAAATTCTTAGGAAAGCTGTGAAGTCAGGACGAGATTGACAGCCCATGATGTAATTGCCTTAATAGGAAGGAAGAGATAGGGCTCTGCTACTTACTTTCAACCTCTGCCATTTTTCTCTTCTTTCTTAATACCAAATGCTTTTTGATCATATATATAAGTACAGTTTTCTTTCTGGATACAAAACCTTTAGAGTATGATGTGATTGCATATGTAGAATAGATTTAGCTATATATAGCTACGTAGAGATTCAATCTGTATCTCCCAATTTAAACTCTTGATTAAGATCACTTTAATTTGTAATCTAAAAACATCACTGTTCTAAAGCCATCAGATTTTACAAGAGGAATATTCTTCCAATACATCTTTTTCTTCAGTTGGCCACCTTTATTTGCTATTTTTCCCTTTACATTTGACTGACAGGCAATCCTAACAGTGTCTCTTGTAAACCTCAACTTTTAAACAATCACTCTATTTGGAAAGTCTTCACTCTTTGCAGGTTAAATTTAAATTAAGTACAGCTGAGCCTCCACAACTCAGAGAATATCAATACCTGAGTTAATGTAATAACTGCATCTACCACAAACTGTCAACGCTTCAGTCAGTGCTAGATACACAATGCGTGTGTTTCCAGTCTATATAATTCTATCTTTCATAGCTAGCTTTCCAAAACCTCTAGAGACCAAAAACTGAAAAGAAAGATGGATAGAAAAAAATATATAAGCATATTTTTGGTCATAAAAACTACGAGAAGGGAATAGACTTACTTTTCTACAAAGTAGACAAGTTTGAGACATGAAAGAGTTGAATCTGGTAAAGGAGATTCAATTACAGCGAGGAGCCTGAGTTTATTATTGGATTATCATACTGTCTGTCAAAATAGTTAGAGATAGAAGATAGGTAAGAAAAGTCTCCCTGACCTCAAAATATATTTTAATTACTAAGATGAAAGAATTTTGAGACTCTGAAAAGGAAGAGTATCTAAAAATAGATTAAACATTAGATTTCAGGTACCAATATGGAATATAAATTAAAGATGGCCTATGTTATCTTAAAGAGAAAGATAGTCTTATTATCTTAGAGAACCCAAATGACTTATGGTGTTATATAATATTCATACTGTATGAGAAAATTCTAATTGAATCCATAATAGCTTTGGGAACAAGAAGCTCAAATTGTATGGCTCAATATAAAAAACTTGGATTTAGCCAAAGACTCTGATTTTCATTAGACCCTAACTGACCCATCTAGTATCTAAACATGACAGTGTTGGATGAACTTGTTTTCAAGAAAGCAAACTGACTATATCCCACACGGGATTCTCACCTCCTAGAAGTCTTATATGAATCTATTTATAAATGCTACATCTATGTAGCATTTTACAAAACCAAGATAAATACTCTCAGTGCTTCTGAGCATCCCAGAAACCTGTAAGAGGTTTAAATACTGATTAAGGTTTTGTATCATTTAACACAACGTAGACTACTGAATCAAAAGACTACAGAAACTTACTGCCAATCTGACATCACCAAGACAGATTTAATCTGTTAACAAAGGTAATTCATAAGACATAAGCATGATTATGAAGTAGAATAACTAAATAAGAAAAGTCAGATTCATTTCCTTGCCCTACTTAATCTCAAGGTCATACAGAGTGGAATGAGACATCTTAATCTGAACAGAAACCCTTAGGGGGGATGTTTGGGAAAGAGAGACATGGGTCTAGTTGCATATCCTGTGTATCATTCTCACCCTGAAAAAGAGTAAATCATTAATCTTACAAGAAATCTCCAGCCTGACTATCCAAATAGAGTCTGTCAGAGGCAAGAAGATCAAATACCAGCTGAAATAGAAAGTCACCCAAAAAAACTGATTTGAAATAACCCCAGAAAGGACTGGGAATTGAAGCATTAAAACCTGTGTAAGGTAGGGCTCAGAACAAGAAAATGAATAGGAAATCAGTAGAAAACAATAAGGGGAAATAAAGGGCATCTAGAAACTCTGAAAAAATAGAATTGGTTAATTATAGAAAGCTTAATGAAGGCCATATGGAACAAATACAGCTATCCCTTCTCAAGTCATTTCTTCTTCCTTTCACTCCCTGTTTTGGCACTGGCTCAATGGGGCCCTTGATTACAGAGCTTTCTCTAAATGAATATTGTGCAAACTAGTGATTAGAGTAGTCTAAAATTCCCGTACCATTAATTTCATAACCTGTAGAAACTGTCATTCAGAATAAGCCTGCAAAAGTCTGATGTTCTGTTGCTGCTATTGATGTAAAAGTCTCATATCTGATTCACTAATACCGAGTCTTCTATCAGCACCCATAGACCACTAGAAGACTAATTTAGATAGCAAGAAAAGCAAATTGTCAAAATCTCCACAGGTCTTGACAACTATTACCAAATAACATAGACTTGAAGGAAAGGAATATTACTAGATGTGATGATATAAGGGAATATTTTATGGACAAATAATATACTAGGAAAAAAGCAAATGTATCCTGAAACAAAGGTTCAAAATGTATAAAGCAAAGATCAAAACTGAAAGGTAAAATAAGCAAATACATTAATCATAGTGACAGATTTTAACATGTCTATCTCAAAAGTTATTCAAGAAGAAAAATAATAAGATCCGACAAACACAATTAACAGGCTGTACTTATTTAATTCATAAAATATCATATCCAATGATAACATAACCCACATTTTTTCAAGCATGCAAGAAATGCTTATTAAAAGATACTATAAGCTGGGTGAAGATGAAGTATAAACAAGTTATAAAAGATTTTCTACTTTTAGAAATCTTTTTCACTTTTTTTGTTTTTCTGGGTCTAATTTATTTCACTTAAATTTTTTCTTTATTGTCAAAGGGAAGTACAGACAGGTTACAGTTTCATTTGTAAGGCAGTGAATACATTTCTTATCCAACTTGTTACCTCCTCCGTCATTTTTCCTCAACCTCCCCCCACCCTTTCATCTCCCCCCATGAGTTGTATAGTTGTTTACACCAAATGGTTTTTTAAGGATTGCTTTTGGAATGGTTTGTCTTTTTTATCCTTTGTCTCTCAATTTTGGTATTCACTTTCCCTTCCCTAGTTCTAATACACATACAGTAACCAGGGTACTAAGATCAGATACAGTGATAGCAGGGGTAAAACCATGGGAAGGGAATATGAGAGGAAAAAAAAAGGGTATTGTTTCACATGGTATGTTTAAAATAATTACAACAATGATATACCATTAGTAGATGTCTTTTTCTTAGTCTGGAAATAATCCAGAAACTAAATTTTTAAGTGAGGGAAACATTTATGATTTTTAAATTAAAATAAATATCTAAACAAGTTATGAATAAAAAGAAATCAAAATAAATATTATAGCTGGGCATGGTGGTGCTTGCCTACAATACCAACTACTGTGGGTGCAAGTTATTTTCCTGTGTACCTGCAGTTCCATCTGCACCAGAAGCACAGTAAGAGAAACATGGTCCAACGCCATCCCTGGGCAGAATTTCAAACTCCTATCTAAAAACATCTATGGGGGCTAGGAAGGTAGACTAGAAAATCAGTAGAAAACAAGAAGGGGAAGTAAAGGACATCTAGAAACTGTGAATTTGTAAGAACTAAGGATCCAGGAATGTATTCTAAGTCGAATATATTCCAAGAATGCAAGTACAATTACCACCAGAAACTAATGCAGTTAACCACATTAAAACAAGAAAAATAGGAAGCATGATTGTCTCCATAAGTACAAAAAACTTTGTATTACATTTAACATCTACTTTTTTTTAATTTATTTTTTATTAATTGGACATAAATTTTTTTACAAGGTGTTGTGCAAAGAGGGTGCAGTTACATAGTAGGGAAGTGTGTACATTTCTTATGATATCTTACAACCTGTTTTTCTATCCCTTGTCTAGGTCAGGTTGACATATATGCAATATACAATGTATCAAGAACATATACAGTATTCACAGACTTGGTCTCTACTGTCTCTCCGTCTCCCTTTGTTAACAGTCATATATCAGGGAGATCATGCCCCTTTGTTTTCTGTGTTCTAGGCTTGTCTCACTCAACATTATTTGTTCGAGTTCTGACCATTTCCCTGCGAATAACAGTATTTCACCATTCCTAATCGCTATGTAGTATTCCATTGTGTATAGGTACCATATTTTTTGGATCCATTCGTCTGTGGAGGGGCATCTGGGTTGTTTCCATATTTTAGCTATTGTGAATTGTGCCGCGATAAACATGGAAGTACAAATGCCTTTTTGATATCTTGGGTTTTGCTATTTAGGATAGATGCCTAGGAGTGGTATGGCTGGATCATAGGGTAGGTCTATATTGAGCTTTTTGAGAAACCTCCATACTGTTCTCCAAAGTGGTTGTACTAATTTGCACTCCCACCAACAATGGAGAAGGGTTCCTCTTTCCCCACAGCCCCTCCAGCATTTGTTGTTTCCTGAGTTCAGAGTATAGGCCATTCTAACTGGGGTGAGGTGGTATCTCAGGGTTGTTTTTATTTGCATTTCCTTTACTAGCAGGGATGTTGAGCATTTCCTCATATGTTTCTTTGCCATTTTTATATCTTCTCTTGTGAAGTCTCTCTTTAGCTCTTTTGCCCATTTCCTAATAGGTTTATTGGGCTTGGAGGGGCTTAGTTTTTTGAGTTCTCTGTAGATGACCGATATCAGGCCTTTGTCTGTTGCTGTGCTGGTAAATATCCTTTCCCATATCGTTGGCTGTCTTTCTATTTTGGTGGCTATGTCCTTAGCTGTGCAGAAACTTTTTAATTTGTAGTAGTCCCATTTGTCGAGTCTTTCCCCTATTTGTTGTGCCCCTGGGACTCTATTCAGGAAGTTCCTTCCTGTGCCTATAAGTTCTAGTGTCTTTCCTACTCTGTCCTTCAGTAGTTTCAAGGATTCAGGTCTGATGTTGAGGTCCTTGATCCATTTTGAGTTGATCTTGGTGCATGGTGATAGGCTTGGGTCTACTTTGAGTTTTCTGCATATGGCTGCCCAGTTCTCCCAGCACCAGTAGTTGAAGAGGCTATGTTTATTCCATTGTATGTCTTTAGCTCCTTTGTCAAATATCAGTTGGCTGTAAGAGTGCGGTTTTATTTCTGGGTCTTCAGTTCTAATCCATTGGTCTTCCGATCTGTTTTTATACCAATACCATGCTGTTTTTGTTATGATGGCCTTGTAGTAGAGCTTGAAGTCAGGTATTGTGATACCTCCTGCACTGCTTTTTTTGCCTAGAATTGCTTTGGCTATTCTAGGTTTTTTGCTGTTCCATATGAATTTATGGATTGGTTTCTCTATTTCAGTGAAGAATGTGGCTGGGATTTTGATAGGTATTGCATTGAATTTGTATAACAATTTGGGCAATATGGCCATTTTCACTATATTGATTCTGCCTACCCATGATCATGGGAGGTCTTTCCATCTCCTTGTGTCTTCTTTGATTTCCCTTATTAGATTTTTGTAGTTTTCATTGAATAGGTCCGTCACGTCCTTGGTTAAGTTGTTCCCTAGGTACTTTATTCTTTTTTTGGCTACTGTAAATGGAATTGTTTCCATAATTTCCTTTTCTGTTTGTCTATTGCTGGTGTACAGAAAAGCTGCTGACTTTTGTGGGTTGATTTTGTATCCTGCTGCTTTGCCAAATTGGTTTATTAGGTGTAGGAGTTTGGGTACTGAGTTTTTTGGGTCCATCAGATACAAGATCATGTCGTCTGCGAATAGGGATAACTTGATTTCTTCCTTGCCGATGTGGATCCCTTTGATGTCCTCCTCTTGCCTTATTGCTATGGCTAGGGATTCCAGCACTATAACATCTACTTTTGACAAAGTATCTTAGCTATGCAGAGATCAAAGAGAATATTCTTACTATATTTAAAAATCTACTACAAATACTATTTGCTATGACAATATATTGAAAATCTTTCCTTCAGAATATGGCTGAGACAACCAGGCTTACTCTCACAACCTCTATTCAACCTGGTGCTGGAAGCCAAATACAAATAAAAAAGAGGAAGCCAAACAAATAAAAGAGAGGGAGACATAAACAGTCATGATAAAATTCATTTGTGTTTACCTATAAAATCCAAAAGAATCTACCAACTATTAGAATTGATAGATATAATTAGCAAGATCACTGGGTACAAAAAAACAGTATTCAAATACTAATTGCGTTTCTATATACCAGGAATAAACAAAAAAGAAAACATTAAAATACACTATAAATGACAAGGTCTAGAAACATCTAATACCTTAAGGGGAAAAAAATCTAATAAACATTGTACAAATCCTAGCACTAGAAACTGTAAAGAATTATTCAGAGAAAATTTCAAGAACCTAAATAAATGAGGGACATGCCAACGTTGTGAAGTGAAATATTAAACACTGTAAATTCACTCCAGGGTGAGCAGTAGATTCAAGCTATCTCCAGTCAAAATGACAATAGTTTTGACTGACCAACTTATTTTAAATGACAAACGTAAGTTAAAAAATAAGAAACTAACAAAAGCTGATAGACTATATTACTGATACTAATAATTACTATGAAGGTATCTGTGCCTTGCTCTCGTGGTTCCCGGCAGCAGAGGCACAGAGGTCAATGGCAGAAGGAGGTAGACACTCAGTATTGACCTCCAGGGTACTCAGACTACTTGCTAGAGAGTAATTTTCTCAAATAGAACTTAAAAATAAGAAACAACAAGAAAAATTTTCTGGCCTGTGTGTTGCCCTATGGTAAATTACCTCAGCCTCTAATGGTGATGGTACTCACATTCCTGAATTCTTTGTTCTTACAAATTCTCTTGAACTTATGCTTAAAAGAGTTATACCATAGACAATGTGGTTTCCCTCAATGGCAATAATTTGTGCATGTCTAGGATAGTCTTAGCAGATGATCACAATAGCTCAAGAGCTATGTAGTACAGGATCACATAAGATGTTGCTAAGCAAAATGATCTCCAATATATGAAAACAAGCAGTTTATCATTGTTATTATTTTTAATGTACTATGTGAAATTATTTCTTTTTTCTTCTGTTTAGCTTCCCTATGGTTTAGACCCTGTTGTCACTGTATTTGATTTTGGTACCCTGGGTATTGTTTGTCTAAATTAGGAAAGGGAAAGGGAACATCAAAATGGTGAGACAAAGGGTAAAAGGTGAACCAATGCAACATCAGTACTTACAAGACTATGTTGTAAATTAACTGTTCAACTGAGGAGGGGGCAGAATTGGGGAGGAGGGAAGGTGGGAGTAAAATGAGGGAGGAGGTAACAGTTTGACAAGAAATGTACTCACTGTTATATGTATGTAACTGTAATCCCTCTGTACATCACCTTTACAATAAAAATTTAAAAATAAAAGGGTAAAATAAAAAAGATTTATACCTGTGCTAGTTAATATTATAGTTTCTCTCTTTTCTACTGTCCTTGTTAGGTTTTGGAACCACATTTTGTTGTTATTCTCACAGTGAGAATATATAAAATGTACTGTTTCATTCTTATACTCCTGAAACAAATCAACTGATGAGGCTGGGTAGGGAGGGCGCCACTAGAGAGGATAGCAGCATGAAGGTCAGCTGACCCAGGCCTCCTCTGCCTTGTAGGAGGACCCTGACACACGATTGAATGATTGAAAGAAATAGGAGCTGTTGTCCGTGCATCTGTTACCTGTTGTAACTCAGTATATTTTCTGAAAACCCAGTAACTCAAATAGCACCACTGGTAACACCTAGTCAGTTTACACTGAAAAAATTAAAAGGTTAAATTGAACTATAGTAGACCTAAAAATTTCAATCTATCGAAGCATTACTTGGAGTAAAAAAGGAATAAGCACAGAGCCTGGACACAACAATACGTGTACCAAGGACTGACCCACTTTAAGTAAATGTAGTCATGCTGTATAATGACACCTGGATCACTGACACATGACACATGACATATACCACAGTACTCTGCTAAGATTAGAGTGGAGCTTCCACATACAAAAAGAGAACTCAGCCAGTTGTCTACAAAGGAGAGCCTTTGAAGCTGACTGCTGGATACCTAGGCTCCGTTAACAGGACAGATGTTTCTTGTTCTCTTTATTCTTCCCTTATTTGTTCCCCTTCTCCTTTGTGAAGATGGGAAAATAACACCAGGTGAATGTTTGCAGATCCATAGGGAAAAAAGTTTCCTTTTTGTAACTTGGGAGGAAAAAAGTCAAAGTAGATTGCATTAAGAAAAAGATGTACATTTGTGATAGAATATGTGTGTGTTAATTTGCTTCACTATAGTAACCTTTTTTTCCAGCTATAGACATAATAAAATATATATTGAAAAATAAAAGCTGGGCATGAGAGGTTCAATCGGGTATGAACCTCTTAGCATCTTAAAAGGCTAAGAACAGGAGATAGTGGTTTCAGGCCAGCTTAACAGAAAAAGTCAAGAAACTCCCTTCTCAACCCATAGGGTGGCAAGTCTATTATGCTAAGCCATGGAGGAGGCAAAAACTGGGACAAAAGATAGGCCAGCCTAAATAGAGAAGTCCTTGGGACTCTTTCTCCACAGAGGTAAGGTGGACATGGTGGTGTGCCCCTGAGATTCTGGTTACAAAAGGAAGCCATGAAAGTAGGCAAATCCTGGTTCAGCCCTGTCCTGGCAAGAAGCAAGACCCTATCCTAAAAATAACCAGTGGAAAATAAGTCTAGGTCAGTAGCATCCTGCCAACCTAGCAAGCATGAGGCTCTGAGTTCAAATTGTAGTAATATCAAATAGTAAGTAAGCAAATAAATGCAGACAAATTCTTAGGGAACTAAAAAGTTTATAATGGAGCTGAAAAATCCCTACTGATATAGTAACCATCCTAATCTTACAGTGTAATGCACTACTCTGGCATTTCTGTTATGCTTATGTAAACACAATTGGCTTTCAGTCACATACCCGCACTATCACTGTATCTCATCTGAGTACACTGGACACTGTATATACTGGTATTAGAACTAGGGAAGTGAAAGGGAATATCAAGATTGAGAGACAAAGGATAAAAAGACAAACGACTCCAAAGGCAATACTTGCAAAACCATTTGATGGAAACCAACTGAACAACTCATGGGGCAGGGGGGAGGGTGAAAGGGAAAGGGAGAGGGGGAGGGGGAATGAGGGAGGAGGTAACAAACCGTACAAGAAATGTACCCAAGGCCTGACGTATGAAACTGTAACCTCTCTGTACATCACTTTGACAATAAATAAGAGAAAAAAAAAGTATAGCATACACAGTTATACACCATACAGAATACTTAATAATGCTAATATGTAATTATGTTACTATGTTGCATATTTGCTATGCTTTTAATCATTGTTCTAGATTCTACTACTTCTGATTATTTAAAAAACAACAACAATGTTTACTATAGAACAGAGCCTCCTGTTACAAGTCTCTTGATTACATAATTTTCTCCTGTGTTTGATTTGATCTCATGTTGTTTTGTTCATAATGGCCCTTAAGTGGACAAAATCCATTGCTAATGTTGCCAGCAAGAGGCCACATGAACAGATTGCTGTGGAAGCAAAAGGAAAAGCGATTCAGGGCTATGAAAGGTAGAAAGTTAGTGATGATTATCTCTCTCTAGCCAGACATGCTCCATTCCACCATACCTACAATCTGTTTGTGTTTGTTTGGAAATGAGGACCAATCTCAGGGCCTTGCACTCTCCAGGCAAGTGCTATTCCACTAAGCTAAATTTGTAACCCACAGCTACTATCTTGAACAGTGTGGAAGGGCAAAGTGCTGGAAATTTTAACATATCTGCCTTGTTGAAAGCAAGACAAACAGAAGTACAAAAAGGACTGGACTTGGTATGGAGAAACTTCTAACAATTATGTGTCTGAATTAAAGACAAGACACAGGTTTCTATACTGTCAGCACGCTGACAGCAACAGCTAAAGCAAAAGTTTATTTGTGATATTGCCAGAACTCAATAGGACAGTTCAGCTAGTTCCGGTTGTTTAAATGACTCAAGAATCATCTTTTACTAACAAATGGTGAGCCTCAGTGTTGCTGATATGAAGGCAGCAGAAAAATCTACGTAAACTTTAGATAACTTGACTGTGAAGATAAGTATTTTACAGAGAAAGCCTTTGATATGAATAAAACCACCTCTTGTGGAAATGGATGCCTAAAAGTGCTTCCATATATATGGAGCCACATCAATGGTATGTGCCAACAAACACTCACTGCTAGGCACTGCAGGAATAGAGAGAGGTGATAGATGATCTTGCTCCTTTTCCAAGACACCCCCTTCAATTGCTGTACCAGGAACATGGGGAAAAGCTCCTTTCCAAATTTTGCTTATTGTTGATAGTGCTCCTTTTATTGCTGATCTTTGCACCAATAGCAAACTACTATTGCTATCTTCAACCACTAATCTTTGATCCAACCCATAGATGGATGAAGGAGTTATGGCAACTTGAAGACCTACCACTGAACAACCTTTCATACCAACCTAATAGTCTTTTCTCAGGTTGTTGCTGTAATGCAGAAAACACTGAGGCAATTCTGGAAGGATTTCAACATCCAATGGGAGGACTGCAACATCTAACATTTCCCTGAAAACCCTTCTTGGGCTTGGGACAATGTCACTGGGAAGTGGGTAAATGGCATCCAGAATGAGATACTCCAGAGGTTTGTTCTCCACTTCCTTTGAGGAGGCTGGAAGAATTAATACACGTATAGGTAAGGATGACATTGAGTTGCCCGTAGAGCTTTTCCTCAGCCACTAACTGAAGAGGAGATGATGAAGCTGGATCAGGAATGAGTAGATGAAGAAGAAGCAAGAGAAGGGGACATTTCTAAAAAATAAGTCTCAAGAAAGTTCACAGTGAAAGATTCGATTTTTCAAACCCCACCAAGCTCTTAAAAAGTTTTAAAAGACTTAATTTCAAACTGCTTTGCAGAATGGAGATGAATATCCATGACATGTTACTTGCACTTAATTGAAGCCACCACAAATACTTGTAACAAGTGTAAACTTGTTCAAGAAGAGACTCAGGCAGGAACTCCAAGACAGATTGTAGAATTCCTCATCATTACATGAGGTGACCGCTTCATGTGTGTTTGATCTTCATCACCTTCTCTTGTGAAGTTGGCAGATAGGGATATTGATACACTTGACCTCATGTATGTCCAATGTGAGTGTTAGGTATTAGTACTTTTGAAAAGTGTAAAAAATATGTTAAATTAAGTTTTATAAAGTCATAAATGAAGACAACACTTTTGTATGGTTCAACAATACGTTTATTTTATACTGTCTTATTACAAAAGAGAAATAAGTTAAAATATTTATAAAGTTGCAATGAGATAAGTTTAATTTATCTGTTTTTGTAGGATTTAAAAATATTGTCAAGGTGATATACAGAGGGGTTACAATTACATAAGTAAGGTAATGAGTACATTTCTTGTCAAACAGTATTACCTCCTCCTTTGTTTACCGCGCACCCCCCTCCCCAGCTACACTCCACCTAAAGTTTTTAAGTTCATTTCCAACGTAGTGTCTAGTGAGTATCGCAGCTGGTTGCATTGGTCCACCCTTTGTCCTTTGCCTCACCATTTCATTATTTCCCTTTCCTTCCCCAAATCAGATAAACGTATGTCATGATACAGGGTACCAAATTCAAAAACAGTGACAACAGGGAATAAACCAAAGGGGGAAAAATAAAAGAAAAAATAAATAACTTCAGACAGTACATTAAAAAAAACCCTCTCATTTCCATATCTTGGAGTTCATTTTGATTAGCATCATTTTATAAAGTTATATGTATATAGCTATTGAGCTATTGTGATCCTCTGCTACTACTACCCTAGGACTCCTTGTCTCAAGTTGAAACTTCCTAAGTAAAGTTCCAGAAACACAACAAATCAAAGAAAGACTGGATAAATGGGGTTGCATTAAACTGCAGAGCTTCTGTGTGGCATAGTAGATAGCTAGCAAGATAAATAGAAAGCCTACAGATTGGGAGAATATCTTCACTAGCTATACAGCAGACAAAGGCCTCATATCAAAAATATACCAACAGATCAAATATTCAACCCCCAATTTAAAAACCCTCAAAGAAACAACCACCCCATTGGTAAATGAGCTAAAGAATTAAAAAGAGATTTTTTTCTGGAAAGGAAATAAGCATAGCCAAGAGACACATGAAGAAATGTTCAACATCTCTAGTCATAAAAGAAATGCAAATCAAAACTGCATTGAGATTTCACTTCATCCCTGTTAGGAGGCCATTCACAAGAAAATTAATAACAAATGCTGGTGGGATGTGGCCAAAAGGGAAAGCTACTACACTGTTGATAGGAATGCAAACTGGTTCAACCACTCTGGAAAGGAATGTGAAGATTATTCAAAAGACTAAACATGGAATTCCCCTATAATCCAGAAATCCCACTCCTGTACTTCTGGACATGTACCCAAATGATTACAAACAAGACTACACTAAAGCTATGCGGCATTGTTTAATAAGATATGGATATTTAGTAAGATACTTAACAGGATATGGAACCAACCCAGAAGCCCCTCAGCAGATTAATGGATCAAGAAAATGTGGCATATATACACAATGGACTTCTATGCTTCCATCAGAAAGAATGACATCACCCCATTTGTAAGAAAATGGAAAGACTTGAAGAAAATCATATTAAGAAAAGTAAGCCAAACCCAAAGAAACAGAGGCTCCACGGTGTCCCTCACTTGTAACAAGGTTAATTTATTATCAAAGAAATAAATTTTATAATTTATTACAGCCTAAATATGCAGTGTGGATAAAGTATGATGTGAAAATTCATGTTTTCATCCTATCTTCCCTCACCCACTCACTCATCCGGAGCTACTTCCTGTCCTGTAAGCTCCATTGTTGCTAAGGGCCTGAGAAAAAGTGTACTACTTTTCAACTTTTATTTTGTATTTTCCATGTTTAGATATATAAGTACCATTTGTGTTACAATTGCCTGTGCATTGCAGTAACATGCCATGCAAGTTAGTAGCCTAAGAATAATAGAGCACACCATATAGCCTAAATATGTAGGAGACTTTACCTTTTAATTTTCCCTAAGTACACCCCATGGTATTCGAACAACCATGAAATTGCCTAAAACTGTATCTCTCAGAAAGTATTTCTCTCCTTAAGCATTATACATCTATAAAACAAGTCAAAATTAAGGAAGCTGAGGGAGAGATAGGGGAGAATGATGAAAGGGTGACATTTACCAAGGTGCATGATATTTATAAACTGCTTTGTTGAATGTCAATCTTTATCTACAACTAAAGAATTTTTTTAAAAACTATAAAAACTGAAATTCTAAATTACTATAAGTTTAAAAAAATAGAAAGAGTTCAGATGACAGTTTATATACAAGGTCATGCCCATGACAATAAAATGTCAATGGAGGGTCAATTTTATTATACATTAAATGAAGGAAATTAAAGCCACTAGGAGATACTACTACCTTATGGGTCCACCATACGGAAAATGGCAATTGTCATCCAGTATGTGAAGTAAGAAAAACTTTTCTACATGTCTATGGAGAGTGATCATTTACTTGTGGTGTTTACTAAGGTGAAGAGATGTTTTCTATGACCCTCAATTTCAGTCATAGGTTCATATGCAGAGTGTTTGCCAGAATTCACTGATAAGTATATTCAACATAATACTATTAAAAATAGAATAAAAAATAACAAACTAAATACTCATCATTGGTAGACTAGATGAGCAGATTAATGTCCATTAGAAAACAAAGTAAAACATTATGACTTTACAGACTGAAATCTCTACAACCACTTACAACAATATAACTGAAACATACACAATACACATAGTAAATGAAGCCAGACACACTAAGCTACTATATTCAGTATGCTTCAATTTATGTAAGTGGAGCTGACTGTAGAAAGTATTATTAAAAACAAGACATGACAGTGCCCTGTGGGCTATTCCTCCTGGAAAACTTTGACTAGGTTCTACAAGGTATACTTTTCCACAGACAAAGCTAGTATGTGTTATAAGAACTCAGGACAGTGGTTATTTCTAGGGTATGAGCTAATGATTGAGAGGAGAATGTGTATTCTAAAGTGCTGAGAATACTCAGAAGTGTCCTTTGAACACTTTGTAAAATTCAGCAAGCTATATTGATATTAATTATAAATTAATCATTGTTTTTCAGTTTACCAGTAAAAATAAAAACTATTACATTCCTAGAACAAATAACTATCGAAGCACATACTAGACATTCAGCAGAGGAAAAAACAATCTGTTACCTAGAAATATAAAAGAAAACCTGAAAGAATGGAGAGCTATCACATATTAATGTTTGGAAATCACAAGTACTACAAAAATGTCCATTTCCCTTGATAGCTATGTAACTTTAATCTGTCTTAACCTAATGTACAAAAAATAAATCTTTTCTTAGTGTCATTGTCAACTTGTTTTTGAATTTTTATTGAAGCAGAGCATCCAAGGTAATTCTAACAAGGAAGGACAAAAGGAATTTTGTTCATAGTAGCAGAACAAACTATTTAATTTTTTTTAATGTTTTGACTGCAAGACTACGGGTGGTTAAGAATTTAGTGTGCATTTCAATTCTGTCATAAAACAGCATATTTTACCTTAAATGATGTGGAAAAATTTTGTGATATGTGATATGAATATAGACTCTTTTTCATACTATTCATAACATAGGTTCTAAAGAAATGCTTTAAATACAAGAATGTAAAACAAAGAAATACAAATATTCAAGGAAGGATATGAGTACACGTTTAAAATCATATGCCAAAATTTACAAAGCTATAATAAAAAAAAATTAAATATAGGTATTGTGTGATTTACACTATGTACTATATGAAGGATAAGAAATTGGCACTTAGCATAACTTCTTAAAATGAGCAGAAAAAATAATTTATTGACTAAACAAAGCACATACACAATAATTTCTAGAAAATAAAAATAGAAAGCAAAATATCAATGAAAACCATGAAAAAATAGATTTCAATAATAAACATGAAAATTCAAACAAAATTCCAATGCCATTTCTTCATTCTCTAGCAAAAATTTCAGATTATGTGAATAATTGATAAGTCTCAGGCTCTCCTATAAAAAGAGTGTAGATTGCTGATTATAAAATAGTAAGCATTTTGGAATTGATTTTGGTGTAGGGTGATATATAAGGACCTAGTTTTAGTTTGGTACAGGTGTTGAACCAGTTTTGCCAGCACCATTTGTTGAAGTGGCTATCTTTCTTCCACTATAATTTTTTAGCTCCTTTATCAAAGATTAAGTAGCCATAGGTCCACAGGTTCATTTCTGGGTCTTCAGTTCTGTTCCATTGGTTCTCAGGCCTGACCTTGTGTCAAAAACAAGCTTTTTTTTTTTTTATTCCTATAACTTTGTAATGCAGCTTGAAGTTTGGTATTGAAATTCCTCCAGCACTGTTCTTTCTACTTAGGCTTGTTTTTGCTATTGGGTTTTTTTTGTTGTTGTTGTTGTTCCATATGAATTCCTGGGTTGCTTCCTCTATTTCATTAAAGAATGTTGTTGGGATATTGATGGGTATTGCGTTGAATTTATAGATAGCCTTTGATAATATTGCCATTTTCGTGATGTTAATCCTCCCAATTCAGGAGCATGGGAGGTTTTTCCATGTCCTAAGTTCTGTCTTAATATCCTTTTTTAGGTTTTTAAAGTTCTCATTATAGAGACTTTCACTTCTTTGGTTAAGGTTATTCCTAGGTATTTTATGTTTTTTGAGGCTATTGAGAAAGGTGTTGCTTTTCTGACTTCAGCCTCACTCTTCTGGTTGTTCTGGTTTTATATATAAAAGCCATTGATTTTTGAATATTTAATTTGCTACTCTGTCAAAGTTTTGGATCTGGCCTAGTAGCTTGGGAGTAGAGTCTATGGGGTTCTTTAGGTATAGGACCATGTCATCTGCAAATTAACTTCATCTTTTCCTCTTTGGATCCCCTTTATGTTTTCTTCTTGCCTAATAGCTCTGGCTAGGAATTCTAGTACTATGTTGAAGAGGATGTTGGGCACTGGCTTGCAGCTTTAGGAGGCAGTCCTAGCCAGCCCACCTCTTCTCCAGCCCTGGGGCTGCGAGGCTTCTAGCCCCGCCTGCCTTCTCCAGGTCTGGAACTGGAAAGGCAGCGAAGGCGGCTCTAACAAGCCCCACCCCACCTTCCACCTCAGACCATGTGTGCGCCAAGGTGGCCGCGTGTGATCAATCCAGAGGCAGTCCTGTGGGCCGTGATGTCCACCCTTAGAGGAAGTCCCATGACATCACCCTTGATGGACAGACTAACCAGCCTATCACAGTGCCTAGCTAGCCGCTCCAAATCCCTCCCCTTCCTGCCGCCATTACTGCTTTATAAATGCAACCCCAGAATATATCCTCCGACATTGCTTCGACTTCTCCCAAGAATTGTCTGCGTGGCCTGTGTCCTGCCTTAAATGTAAGGGGGGCTCAGGGTGGCTGGTTTCGTGACTCTACCTCTTCTTGGCTCTACCCCCTGAGATACACTCTCTGCTCCTCATGCCGGCGGGAGAAGTACCCGGAGCCAAGTGTCTCCAACATGATTGGGACCCAAACATGCGGCGAACGAATGCACGGTGAATGAATGTGGGCCTTAGAAGCTCTACCAGTGAGCCGAGCAACCCTTCATGGAGGTAAGAGTATCCCCCATGGGGCAAACCCAAAGTCAGCGGAGCAACCCACCTTTCAAGGTTTTGAGGTTCATGCTCCAAAATACCGGACAGGACATTTCAGACTCCAAGGCTGAAAGGATCCGGAAGGCCTTGATACGCGCCACCCCTGTGTGGCTGTCGGGGGCTACTAGCTGGACTGCTCAGGGCCCTGTAGAGAAGAAAGTGAAAAGGAGGAAGTTGGACTTGGGAGGGGAGCTCCCTCAGGAGGCCTTTCCATCCCTCTCTTCCCTTGAGGCTTGTTTTTCCCCAGGCTCCCTGGAGAAAAGCGTTTGGGCCTGGGAGGGATCTGCAGGGGAGCGAGAGCACTGTGGAGGGGAGGGAAGCGGCCTTCCCACTGCCCGGGAGAGGGGTTTGGTGCCTCACTCCGATGGGCCCATGGACAAGCCTTGGCCTGATCCTCTGGATCCTGGGCCAGGCACCTTGGTCCCAGGACACGTGGCGGACAAGCGGGGTGGGGGCGGGCGGCCTCTGCCACCTCGTCGCCCCTCCACAACAGGTTCCCCACCATCTTGCGTGGGCCTCAGAGAGGAAAGCCCCCTTGGAGTCTACCTGACCCTATCCCTCAAGGCCAGTTTCTCCTCAGGCCCCAACAGGTGGTAAAGGGACACCTGGGGACAGTAAAGGCTCTTTTGAGACTGGGAAGCATTGCTGAGGAATGTATTGGATGGAGGGGAGACAGCCGCCTGACTACCCAGGACAAAAAAGAGCTTACTTGCTTAACATCTGCTTTAAAAGAGACAAAAAATGCTTCCAGTTCTTGTTGATGTTTGCTAAGTTGGAGATTCGGTTAAATTCTGCTTGTTTGGCTAAATCCTAAACATTGGTTGGAGGTGGAGCCCACCCATCCTCCAGGTGATGGGCGTGCCAAGTTCCTCAAGGCTGGGCAGGGACTTGAAGGTGTCTTGCTGTGATCCTGCTAAGGCTCTGACCTGCTCCGCTGCCATTAAGCCATGCCACGTGTCTGTTCTGTTCTCATCTCCCATCTCCTTGACCATCTCTGGTCATAGCATCCCACTTCAGCTCCCCACTGGAGCTGAACTGGTTTTTCAAAATGTGGCTTCGGAAATTATGAGAACCTTTTCCAACCAAACTGGACGGTACCAGGCCAAATGATGAATCAGGGACCCCAAACTACTTTGCTCCTTTTCAGCAGGAAGTAGTTCCAGAAGAGACAACCTCTGCCCATACTCCCAGCCTGGTGCCCCTCCTCTGTTGTTAATTAAAACAAAGGTGGTGGGGGGAGCAGCCACCATGACCAGTTAAGGACAGCTATGTTTACATTAAAAACTTAAAGTACTGTTCATCAGAATAACCACCCAAGAGCACTCGCCTTTGAGGAATGTCTTCTCCTCATTCCCTCTAGGAAAAAACAAAGACCATGGTGGATTTCCTCCTCCTCCTCCTCCATGGAAATATGGGAAGCCTGCCTGCGTGCATCGGTGGGGGACGACATCAGAGGCAGCCAGCCTCCTTTCCTCCCAATGTCAGGCCCTATCTGCTTCCTGGACTCTGCCTTGGCGTCTTTCGTGGTGCAATGTTTTGCTGTGGCGATATTGCCTGCAGCTTTGCAAAAGAACTAGAAAGGAGTATTGCACTGTTGTTTCCCTTTTGCCTTTCCCCTGCTGCTGAGCTTAGGGGTTCCCGTTGGAGGGAAATAGGTGTTGAGGGTTTGGCACCTTGCTTCAATGTTATGATAAAATGTTTGCTAACCACATGCATTAAGTTACCAGCACCTTGGCTGCCGTGGACCTCCAGAGTCACCAGAGCTACTGCTACTACCTGCTACTACCTCACCACCAGAGAAGGGGAATGCAGCCTGTGTTACCATGAGTGGTGCAGAAATGGACCAAGAACTCCAATTTTCCCTGGACTGAGCCAAATGGGTGGCTCCTTCACCTACTCACCTTTGTGGGAGAGGACCCCCATTAGCTTTATGTTTACATTTGCCTTATGTTCACATTGCCTCTTGCTAGGACAAATAGGTCTCCCCTATTTTTTAAGTGATAAGCCAGGGCTTTCCAGTCAATGGTGGTCTTTTGCTTTTAGCCAATTGGGAACCCTACGAGGTTGGTCACGACACCCACCAGGATGCACAGCCTACTGGGGTGTACAGGCATGAGGCAGAAATAACAGGACTTTCTCTTGAGTGCCAATTCCACTCTCCTTGAGTTCTTCTACTGGGCTGGCAGGCCCTGCAGGTAGGTTTGCCAGAAAAGCGAGGGTGTTAGCCAATGACGGGTAAGACCTTCCATGCGGGAGGCAACCTACAACAGGCGCATTCTTGAGTAGGCGCCTCCTGCTATTTAAAAACAGAAGGGAAGGGGGAGATGTTGGGAACTGGCTTGTAGCTTTAAGAGGCGGTCCTAGCCGGCCCGCCTCTTCTCCAGCCCTGGGGCCACGCGGCTGCTAGCCCTGCCTGCCTTCTCTGGGTCCAGAAACAGAAAGGCGGTGAAGGTGTCTCTAACCAGCCCCGCCTCCCTCCTCAGACCGCATGTGCACCAAGATGGCTGTGGGTGATCAATCCAGAGACGGTCCTGTGGGCTGTGACGTCCGCCCTCAGAGGAAGTCCCATGATGTCACCCTTGATGGACAGCCTAACCAGCCTATCACAGTGCCTAGCTAGCTGCTCCAAATCCCTCCCCTTCCTGCCGCCATTACTGCTTTATAAATGCCACCCCAGAATACATCCTCAGATGTTGCTTCGACTTCTCCCCGAATGGTCTGCGTGTCCTGCCTTAAATGTAAGGGGGGCTTGGGGTGGGTGGTTTCATGACTCTACCTTTTCTCGGCTCTACCCCCCTGGGATAGGCTCCCTGCTCCTCCTGCCGGTGGGAGAAGTGCCCGGAGCCAAGTGTCCCTGACAGAGGAGAGGAAAGAGAAGACAACCTTGTCTTGCTCCTGATTTTAAAGGAAATGGCGTTAAATTTTCACCATTAAGTATAATGCTTGCTGTGGGTTTGTCATAGACAGCCTTTATTATATTCAGGAATGTTCCCTGGAATCCTAGTTTCTCTGGAAAGCAGTGTGAAGGTTCCTCAGAAAGCTAAACACCCTACAACCAAGCAGTCACACTTTTGGGCATCTATCCAAAAGTTTACAAGCAAGACCACACCAAAGCCGCCAGCACAACTATGTTCATCGCAGCACAATTGGACATGCTAAAATATGGAACCAACCCAGCTGCCTCTCAGTAGATGAAAGTATCAAGAAAACGTGATACATATACACAATGGAATTCTATGCCTCTATCAAAAAGAATAATACTGTCTCATTCATAAGGAAATGGAAGGATTTGGGGAAAAAATCATACTAAGTGAAGTGAGCCAGGGCCAAAGAAACATGAACTTTATGGTTTCCCTCATAGGGAATAATTAGTACACCTCTAGGATAGACATAGCAGAAGATCACAATAGCTCAATAGCTATGCCCATATGAACACATAAGATAATGTCAAGCGAAATGAACTCCATGTTATAGAAATAAGTGGTATATCATTTTCTGAATTAATTTCAACATACCATGTGAAACTGTACCTTGTTTTTCTCCATATTCCCTTCCTGTGATTTTACTCCTGCTAATAATGTAACTGATCTTAGTACCCTGAATACTGTATAGGTGTATAATGGAACTAGGGAAGGGAAAGGAATACCAAAAAGTGAAAAACAAAGGATAAAAAGGCAAACCATTGCACTAGCGATACTTACAAAACCAATTGGTGTAAACAACTGTACAACTCATGGGGAGGGGAGCAGGAACTGTGGCTTCTCTCGCAAAGGAGTGCAAAAGGCCACAGCAGCAGCGCCCAGAGCGGGTACTTCCGTCCGGGCCGGAACCCCCCTGCCCACCCAGGCTAGGGGACTTCTAATGTCTTAAACAGTCTGTGTAGAATCTTGCAGAATGTGTGACAGCCTGTCCAGACGACTCTCTGAGATCTTACTACAGCCTTACCCAGATACAACCCATGTCTCCTGCTGGCCTGCTAATTTGGGATGGAAGACACAGCCACTTCAGATCCGCTAAAGCTGAGACTTTTACATTGTCCTAACCTTTTGCCCTCCTAATAATTATTCATTTGTGCTCTTTTCCACCTGCTGGTAAGATCCAATGGTATGATTTAAATTGATGGCACATAGATTTCATTCAGTCTGCAGAACTTTGGTAAGTATATGTTGGTCAGTTCTCGACAAGTTACAGGTTAAACTCTAATCTTAATGCTCTCCTTGTTGTTTAATTGGATATAAAAAGGGCTCGTATGGCTAGAACTCCTCGGATTGCAGTTCAAAGCCAGCCCGGGCAAAAGAAAATCTCTCTAAGACTCCATCTCCCAATTAACCAGCAAAGAGCCAGACTGGAAGCTTGGCTCAAGAAACCAGCGAAATGCTGAAAGTGACACCGTGGCTCAAGTAGAGCACTAGCCTCAAGCAGAAGTACTCAGGGACAGTGCTCAGGCCCTAAGTTCAAACCCCATGAATGCCGATGGGAACATGCCACCCAGCAACAAGCACTTAAACTCCTGGGACTCAGCCAGTCCAGGAAACAGGGATATGGAGAGGAGTAAGAGGAGGAGGATGTCATATCCTAAACGGAGTCGCCTTGTCTCGCCCTTTCAAAACAAATCAGAGCGAGGAGATCAAAAGGAATGGTTACCTGTCCATTTTCCTTTTTCCTGCCAGTTGTATATATGTATGTATATTTATTTTAGCCTCTGACTGGCTACTCCAAACTGGTTCACTAGCCCTAAACACTTCCTCCAGTTATTCCTCCTTCTTTGTAATTGATCACAATTGGGTTTATGCTCCAAATAGAACTTTTCTGGCTTATGCCCAGGGTATGTTCTATGTCATTCATGTCAACTGCCTCTGAGAACTTGTCAGTCTTTTGCCTGACCTTTACAAAAGTCTCTTTTAACAGAATAACATCCCTCACTGAGGTCACCACCTGGGAACTTGCAGTTCAAGGCCATCATCTCTCTACACTGCTGTACCCAACGCAGATCTGGACCCTGGAGGCCCCAGCCCTAGGGACTTCCTGAGGAGCTGGCCAGAGGAGACCATGACACCCACTGGCCCTGATGACCATTCTCATGGTAGTGATGAGGACTCTTACCAACCACAGTGGATGGTACCAGGCCATATGGCAAATCAGGAGCTCCTCACTACTTCACCCCCTTTCAGCAGGAAGCAGTTCCAGAAGAAATAACCTTCGCCCATACTCCCAGCCTGGTGCCTTCCTGTGTTAAGTTCATTTTAAAAAACAAAAAGGGGGGAACAGCCCCCATGACTAGTTAAGGGCAGCTATGCTTACATTAAATATCTTAAATTTACACACACAAAAAAGAAATTTTAAATCTTTCCAAAACAGTGCAGGAAGAAGCCTTGTATGTGCCTTTCCAGATTGGGAAATTAAGCCCAGAGCACTCACTCTGGAGAAATGTCTTCCTCTTGTTCTCTAGGAAAACAAGAACCCTGCTGGATTTCTTCTGCTCTTCCATAGGAATATGCGAAGCCTGCCTGCATACAACAGCGGTAGATGGCAGGAGGTAGCCGTAGGAGGCACCCGGCTTCCCTTCCCTGCTTGCTTTCTAAACTCTTCCTTGAGTGTCTCTCGTGGCGCAATGCTTTGCGGTGGCGATATTGCCTGCGGCTTTGCACAGGGACTGAAATGGGGAATTGCACTGTTTCCCTTTTACCTTCAGCCTGCTGCTGAATTTAGGGGTCCCGTTGGAGGGAAATAGGAGCTGAGGGTTAGACACCTTGCTTCACTGTTTTTGATAAAATGTTTAAAAAGTAGGCGCAAGGGTTTAGTTCCTTGCCTTCAATGTTTATGAGAAAAATGTTTAAAAAATAGGCGTTAGGACATAGTGCCTCGCCTCAATGCATATGAAAAAATGTTTTACTAACCACATGTATTAAGTTATCAGCTGTTGTGGACTACCAGAGTCGCCAGAGTTTAAACCTGCTCTTACCTCACCGCCAGAAGAGGGGAACGATGCCTGCATTATCTTGAGTGGCGCAGAAATGGGCTAAGGACTCCAATTTCTCCGGACTGAGCCAAATGGGTGGCCCCTCCACTTACCCCCCCCCTTGTGGAAGAGGCCCCACATATATATTATGTCAACATTTGCCTATGCCTACATATGCCATGTGTTTACAGCATCTCCTGCTAATTAAAAAAAAAAAAACACAAAAAAACAAAAAAGGAGGAGATGTAGGGGATGGTTATACCTTTAAGACCTGGGATTGCTTGGCTGCTAGCCACTTCCACCTTCTCCCCGGGTCTGGAACCTCCCCCAAACCAGCCCCACCTCTTGCCTGCGAGTACATGTCTCGTAATGGCACCGGGGACCAGTCCTTGGGGGACTGTAATCTCCCCCTCTGTGGGAAGTTCCGTGACATCACTGTGATGAGCAATTCATTAGCCAATCATTAATACCCAGTTAGTCCCTCCTCTTCCTCCCTCCTCATTACTGTTATATAAACCACTCCCCTGAATAAAACTTTGGGAAGCTCCTGAAGCTGACTCCGAGGTGTCTCCATGCGTACCTGGCCTCCTTGGCGAGTATGTGGCGGGGAGGGCATTCTCGCAGCCACATGCAACCGAGGTTACCCATGGCCTCCATTCCACCTTGGATTCCCCGCAGGTCAGGCGGCCAAGGGAGAGAGTGGAAGGGGAACACATAAGGGGATAAAAGGCTTGGCTTCTCCACAAAGGAGAAGTATATAAAATTTAGCCCGGCAAAGGTGGTGCTGCCAGCACAGCCTCCAAGGGAGGAGAGAATAAAGCTACAGCTACTGATGCCAGGTGCATTGACTTTTTAAAAAAGTTTTCCATAGAAGTGTCTTAGGCTTAGTTATATTGTTATTATGAAGAAAATATGTTCAAATACTCAAGAAAAACAAACACATTAGCGGAAACATGGTTTGAGTAAGGGACTTACTTTTGAATTCATTCAAAATTTCTTTTGAAGATTAGTTTAGAATTCTAATTTTAAATGAGCGTGTCTAAATTTAGGATGTATGATGAGTTATTATTTTGAAATGTGTATAGTTTGCCGAATTGAAGAAATAAGTTAATTAACATAATGTAGTTATGATTTTTCTGATTAAACACTTAGAATTCCACTGTTTAAGAAATTATTTTAAATTGTTATTATAATCACCAATTGCAGTAGACTAAAGGACTACTCATTCTTATCAGGTACTTATTTAAGATTATATGAATGCATTTGGAATGGAGCTGAGAATATAGCACACAGAGAAATATACCTACACACAAATGCACACACACACGTTTATTGTTATGTGTGTATTTGTATGATATACATTATCATGGTTGGCAGATCCACTATAAGGAAATGATCACTTCAAAATTGTTTCAGAACCATGTCTATAAATAATAAATATATATTACAGGTTGAACCAAGCACCAGAAATATTGCAATCATTTTTCTAATTCCTCCCTTAAATGCCTACTACCAGAAGATAGAGTCTTCTTTTCAAAATGTGTATTTTCAAATGACAACATGAGCAGTGTAAATTTGAAGGTATGGAGACAAGTTCACTTCTGTAACTGCCATGCTTGCTGAAAAGAGCACTGAGTCTTTGAATAGAGCCTTTAAAATAGAGGCTCTTTTGTCATCCTCTATTTTTCTTCTGCTTTACATTTCAGGCTCTTTAACTTTTCTAGTACTTCAAACAGTCCATTCACTTCCTCCCTGTGTCTCTGTGCTTCTTAAAGCCAACTATGTTCTTCCCTGTGTGGCCTCCTGTGAGGATTTGACTTCAGTGGATTACAGAAGCCATGCTCATATCACAGGTGTGTTAGGAGGCTAGTAGACAATTGCCAAGAATAGTAATCTGCTGTTTCTAGATACCACCCTGACTTAACAAATTACATAAAGATATTTCATTTGTATCTTCTTTGTGTGCCAATTTCATGGCGAGTCACACTCATACTCACGATTATTTTATAAGATGATTCTTTTACATAGTGCTATATGTGTGTAATCTAAACAAATATGAAGTTTGTAGCCCAGAATGTGAATTGTGATGTTACAGAGGGGTTACAGTTTTGTACATAAGGCAGTGGGTACATTTCTTGTACAATTTGTTACCTCCTCCCTCATTACCCCCTCCCCCTCCCCCTTTCCCTCTCCCTCCATGAGTTGTTCAGTTGGTTTACACCAAAGGGTTTTTTTTTCTTTTTTCTATTTATTGTCAAAGTGATGTACAGAGAGGTTACAGTTTCATATGTCAGGCCTTGGTCTTGTACTGTTTGTTACCTCCTCCATCATTCCCTCCTCCCTCCTCCCCCTTTCCCTCTCCCTCCATGAGTTGCTCAGTTGGTTTACACCAAATGGTTTTGCAAGTTTTGCTTTTGGAGTCATTTGTCTTTTTATCCTTTGTCTCTCAATTTTGATATTCCCTTTCACTTCCCTAGTTCTAATACTGTTTGTTAGCTCCTCCCTCATTCCCCCCTCCCCCCTTCCCCTTTCCCTTTCCCCCCATGAGTTGTTCAGTTGATTTACACCAAACGGTTTTGCAAGTATTGCTTTTGTAGTCGTTTGTCTTTTGTCTCTCGATTTTGGTATTCCCTTTCAGTTTCCTAGTTCCAATACCAGTATACACGGTTTCCAATGTACTTAGATGAGATACAGTGATAGTGCGGGTACAACCACAGGAAGGGGATACAAGAGGATCATCAACAATGGAAGCTACATTTCACATGGCATGTTGAAAGTAATTACAACAGTGAAACGACTAAGAGTTTTTGTTTTTTTTAAAAATTGATTTCTTGGGAAAAAATCATAAAATGGACAAACTTTGGCACTGTATAACAAAACAGAAGATGCAAATATGGAATAAGTCAGATTAAAAATTTTAATGCATAAGAAATACAACAAAAACAAAACAAATTCAAACCCAAATTGCTTGAGAGTTCAGCTCTAAATTTGTAATAAGATATGCAGATTGCTATGTAAAACATTTAAAGCATGGAAGTTAGATATCTCATTTAGTGAGCCTTATAAAAGTATATATTTCAGGGGATGGGAATATGGCCTAGTGGCAAGAGTGCTTGCCTCATATACGTGAAGCCCTGGGTTCAATTCCCCACACCACATATATAAAAAATGGCCAGAGGTGGCGCTGTGGCTCAAGTGGTAGAGTGCTAGCCTTGAGCAAAAAGAAGCCAGGGACAGTGCTCAGGCCCTGAGTCCAAGCCCAGGACTGGCCAAAAAAAAAAAGTATTTACTTCAGAGCAAACAGACTTTTTTTTTTTTTTTTTGTGCTGGCCATGGGGCTTGAACTCTGGGCCTGGGCGCTGTCCCTGAGCTCTTCAGCTGAAGGCTAGCACTCTACCACTGGACCCACATGTTACTTCTGGCCTTCTGATGATCCATTGGAGATAAGAGTCTCAAGGACTTTCCTGACCCCTCTGGCTTTGAACTGCGATCCTCAGATCTCTGCCTCTTGAGTAGCTAGGATTATAGGCATGAACCACCAGCACCCGGCTACCAGAGACATTCTATTAAAAGGTCAAAATGAAACCAGTTAATTGCACTTTAAACTATTAAGGATTTTAACTGCTAAGGAATTACTTTCCCTACAAAGCTACAAGAGCAGTCAATGTGTATGAAAACAGAGCAAGGCTGAGTTCCTCAACAAAATGGGCACAGAGTGAGGCCACCCTCGCTTTCAGCTTGTAATTTCCAGAATGCAGCATGGCGACTGGGAATTCAAAGGGAGCCCAGTTGGGCTGGGGATATGGCCTAGTGGCAAGAGTGCCTGCCTCATATACATGAGGCACTGGGTTTGATTCCCCAGCACCACATATACAGAAAATGGCCAGAAGTGGCGCTGTGGCTCAAGTGTCAGAGTGCTAGCCTTGAGCAAAAAGAAGCCAGGGACAGTGCTCAGGCCCTGAGTCCAAGGCCCAGGACTGGCAAAAAACAACAACAACAACAACAACAACAACAACAACAAAGGGAGCCCAGTGGAATCTGAGGACAGAGAAACTGCTGAGTCTCCAGGAGATTTCCAATAAGTATGAAAACCATGACAGAACCCTCAAAACGTCATTTCCCAGACTTCACGCTAGCCTATTACTAGTCATAGTTAGAACTAATTAAACCAAAGACTGACTACCCAAACATTAAAAAAAAAAGAGATGGCTTGAAAGAATCCACAGATCCGAGTTAACTTCAATGCCCATGAGAATGGAGCTCCACACTTGTTACAGCATTATAGAAACAGCCAAGAGGAAAAACATATTCTAGAATGTAAACTCCCTAAATTCACCAGCGACCTAGACATGAACTATAATATGATCCATACTTAAGTTAAAATTCAATTTAAAAAACAAAACAGCCTCAGAAATGAGAAAAGAGCCTGTGCTTAGTGCCAATGCGCTGTTTGTGATCAGAAATTTGATGAAAAGAGAAGAGGAAAGTGCAAAGACCAAACATAGACTACTAAAGATGAAAAATAACATTGAACATTAAGCAATGAAAACTCTTAGAACCACCGCCGGAAATGTAATTGAATTAAAAGGCAAAATGAAAGTCAAGGTGAAGAAAATTTGACAAAAATTTCTCAGTGGCCTGAAGTGCAAAAGCAGGAGTCCAGCCAGGCCTAAATGAGAATCTGGGATGAGAAGAAGGAAATACAGGGAAAGAATTTCAAGAAATACTAGCTAACATTTTTTTTTTTGCATTTGATAAAAATTATAACAAATACAAAACTCAATAAATGTAAATAATCTAGGGTCCTGGTTTGGACAAATAAAATTAAAATTTCATAGGTCAGATTTATTCTCTCTATAGTGAAAAGATGTATGTTGACTATAAAGTAAATACAATTAATGGCATATTTCTATTTCTCCTTATATTTTGGAATAGAATTGTTGACTTTTCAAAGAGAAATAATAATTCATAATTAATTCTTTTTCTCCTGATTTAATTTTTAGATATCGGTCATATGGTTATTCAACAGCTTGCATTTTTGTTTACTTTTTTTTTTATAAAGATTCCTCTTCTTATCTGGATTATGTAAAGTACCAATTAAGGGCTATGGAAACATTTGTGTTATACACAAACAAGATTGGTAAGAAGAATAAAACTGAGGCTATAAAGTGCCAAATATTGGGAGCATCTTGGAGCTAGTTAATTCTTATTTGCTCCAAGCAGAAGTGTGAAATATCTTATCAAATGACTTACTGATTACATAGCTACCACTTTTTATTTTATTGTGTCCTTCCTTTTAACTCTTGTGGTAGTATTATTATTTATCCATTGGTCAAATAGTTTTAAGGTAGAAACTAAATTTCAAAATTCTTTTAAGGAATTCATAAATGGTTTAAAAAGTCTCAAAGTTGATAAAGTTGGGGAAAATACCCAATAGTAATTCGGTGGAAATTAATAAATTACATCAAAATAAGTATGTAGTAAGAGGAAACCTGGCTCAAGTGGTAGACCATGTCATGATTGAGAGGAGATGTCCTCAGTTTAAGTCCTGAATTAAAAAAAAAAATAAGGAAGAAAAGCAAAAAACTGTGTTGGAAAGCTGAGTGTAGCACACTTGAGTGTGAATGAGACCTTGAATTTAATCCCCAGTGCCACACACAAATTTATAATCGGAGGAAAATAATTACAGCTTATTTTCTCTTTCAGTAATTAATATAATTAGAATCTTTTACTACTAAACATAAATTTTGGTGGATGAATAAACTAGTAACTTTGTTCTCTAAGCAATATCAAACCAAGATTTACAGAACACTGAGACTGTATTAAGCATTATAAGCAATCTAGAGATTATTGAAAATATCCTAGAGTATGCATGTAAATTAGGAAATGCTATTCCTTTTTATACTTGGAATTGAAATATCCACAGAGCTATTTACAGGGAGGTAGTGGAAACAATCCTGTGTCAATATGCAGGGATTAATCACTTTATAACAACTCATGAAATGACAGCAAATTTAAAGCATAAGTTAATGTCTTATACCTATATAAACTTTATTCCAAGAATGTAAATTTGTGTCATCATTAGAAAAACAGTCTGTGTGATGACAATTTAATAAGGCCAAAAGGCAACATATATCTAAAAGAGAAAAAAATGGAAAATTTAATATTTGTTTGATGGGATAAAAACCCTCAAAATAAACTGGAAATGAAAGGGAGCTACTTAAACATAATGAAGAATACCTGTGAAAAAGCAATAACTAGCAAAGTACTAGTGGTAAAAGGCTGAGTGCTTTCTTCATAGACTCATAAAATAAGGGAAAATGCTCTCTTTTTACTTAATACTATATTTGAATTGTGTCTCATTTCACTAAGGAAATAAAAGGAAAACTGTTGAAAAAGAAAAAAGAAAATTTTATTTATAGACAACATGATTACTTAAATAGGCAAACTAAAGGAATTTGCAGACTGTTAGTATTCTTTTAAGTGAATTTATTAGGTTTGCAAGATCAAAAATAAATATACAAAGATCAATTTGATTTCCATAAGGTAGCAACAAACAACTGAAAACCTAAAATTAAATGCTGTCATAGTTTACAAAAGCAAAGAGCCAAGAAATATGCACAGATAAATTAAAGAAAATATTTAATGTCTGTATTTCCAAATCCATAAAAAGTTAAATAAATGGAGTGATGCACCTTGATCTCTACCTCACATCAAATACAAAAATCACTCAGCACCATGAATCATATTGTTAAATGGCAAACCCAAAACTCCAATCTTCTACAAATGAGAATAGGTACAAAAGCTGAGGTATAACTCACTGGTACAGCAACTGCCATACTGCGTGTTTGACTAGAATACTGCAATAAAGCTGCTTGAAGCTTTTACTTCCTTTAAGATCTGATTTCTTTGAGGATGCTTGCTGTCTTTACTTTGGTTCAGAATTACTCAATTGATTGAGAAGGGTTAGATCCTGGATAACACATTTGGGAACAAGCTAAGAAGCATGAAGAAAAACAAATCAGTGGTGAAAAAATATGTGAGCATCTCATAGAAACCCAGCAGAATGAACAGATTCACCACTGTAACTTGTAATGACTAATTCGACTATAGTTTGATAAAAATCTTATATTTTACTTGCATTTAGGGAATACATTCTAGGAAAAATATGAAATGCTGGTAAATGACACATAAAAGCATCTTCTTTTGCTCATCTTTGGGTTCCATTTGAGGAATATCAAAGAAGGTTTATGGGAAACAAAGATTAATCTGGGTTGGTGGCATATTTTAAGGAGGAACTTAAAGATTCAAGGATTATCTAGAGATTGTTGTCTGGAGGTGAGGGTAGCTAAGTGATTGGCTATCTCCTGTAATTAATGAAACCAGTGAAGCAGATCTGGGGCATCATTGGGGAGAAAGCAGTAATCACTCAAAGTGGGGTTTTTGTGGCATTTTACAACTGCAGTGTGACCTTAGAAGATATGACATTGTTAACGTTGCAGCTGGTTTTATCTTTGTCTATCCTCCCACTTTGATTAATGGCAAAGCTGTGTCCTGCTTTCTTATTCAGAGCTTATTTTCACTGTTTATTCCTAGTTTTTTTCTCATTCACTACTACAAGAGTAGCAACATACAAACAAGACTACTTTAGAAATTTAATTGTAGGGTATCACTCCTACCACAAATAAATAGAAATAAAGCAGGAAGTACTATGAACTGGAGGTTGAACATAAATGTTAAGGCTTATTTAATGAGATAGAACATGTAAATAAATACAAGTACCATGTGTGATAGGGATTAATATAATTAAAAAGTCATCACTTTATATTTTATTTCCACAAAATTAGTTCTCAAATCTAAATCAATTCATATAAAGATTTTGGGAAAATCATGAAAATACTCTCTCTAGATGTAATAGCCACAATTTAAGTATCCACAGATAGTAAAGGCATTAAAAAGAAAACAGAAAAATTTTGAGGAATTAGGTCTATAATCCTGGCAATTGGGCAAAGAGGCAAGATTGCAGGGTTAAGACCAATCTGGACTCTATTTTAGTTCCAAGCCAGTCCTGTGTCAAAAAAAAAAAAAGATTAGAAAATGTGAAAATTAAAAAAAAAAACCACCAGAAAATAAGTTGAAGAGGATCACCTCAACCTAGGGTAAAATCACAACAATGAAATATGGTGAATTAAGTACAAGAATAAGCAAGTCATCACCTAGCAGCATGAGAAAGTCAGTTATAGATTAACATGCAATAGAAACTTGATAAGTGAAAGAGTTGCCATAAAATTATGGAGAAAAGGAGTAGTTATTTAACAACAGTTGAAGGAAGATATGGCTCATTAAATAAAATCAATCCCAATATGATATCATATGAAATAAAACTTCCAAGTCAATGAAATATTTAGAAATTGGAAACACCTGCAATCCTAGACACCCAGGAAACTAAAAACCCAGAGCTCACAGTTCAAAGCAAGCTCAGACAGAGAAGCCCACGAAATTCCATCTTGATATTCAAAACTCCAGTCAGGGTGTGTGGCTCTAGTGGTAGAACCATCAACGCAAGCCAGTTGGTTGACTGTGCATGACACCCTAAATGCCGACCTGGTGTTAGCATAAAAGAAAGAAAAAGGGAAAGGAAAGTGATAAGGGAAGGAAGTAAAGAGAAGGAAGGCAGGAAGGGAGGGAGGGAGGAAGAGAGGAAAGAGGGTGGGAAGGAAGGAGGGAGGGAGCGTATGAGGGAAGGAGTGAAGGAGGGAGCAAAGGAGGGAGGATGCAAAAGTTCTTCTTCATAAGCTTCAAGAAATGCTATGCCCTAGATAAAGTATCTCACCTAATTAATATTGTAAGCTGAAGGAATTTGAGATATAGTAGTAAGGATTGTCTAACTTCCCCAGATAGGAGTAACGAGCCACTCATATGAGAGTTGTCTCTCTTAGACTCAGTCTCTCCAAAACATCAAGAGGAATCAACATGAACAGGTCTTGCTGTTTCCCTCGGTTATATTTAGCACATTTCCTCTGTCTAAACACATTTTTTCACAACTTTCTATTTTTCATCACACTGATAAAAATATTTAGAATAACCTGTTCTTGTCATTGTCTTATTGAGTTCCTCTGTCACATAAAATTTATATTAAACCCACTTATGCATTTTCACCTTGCTAATCTTTCACATATTTGTGAAGATATTTTCTTTCCTGTATACTACAAACAGAGTAAAGATGGGACAAGTTATTAATTAATAAAATCCTTAGAATATAATAACAAATATAATTTATTTTGTAATATATTACACACATCTGTATAAATAAATGAAATATAAATAATACAAAATAAAGCTTTAACAAAGTGATATTTAGAAATGGAATAATTTTCATTAATCAGACCTCTAACTTCATATTTTCAAATATCTGAATATTTTTCTTCCTTGAATAGAGGATATGCTTTTTTGTTGTTGTTTTCCAGTCCTGGGACGTAAACTCAGGGCCTGGGTACTGTCCCTGAGTTCCTTTTGCTCAGTGCTAGCACTCTACCACTTAAGCCACAGAGGTTGTGCTTTTTATGTAAGGTTTATACAAATTGCTTCACAGCTGTAATCTGCTGAAAAAGTACAGGCCTCATGTAAAGACCTATTGTCTTTCATGAGATAGACATTTATTCAAAATAGCAGTTGAAAATTGAGGAGTATTATTTGAGAGGTCAAAATATTATAGCCTTTCTGCTACTTCTAAGATTAAAATGAGCACTGGAAGGGATTAATCAATGTTCTAGCCAGCACTTACCAAGAATCTGTATCATTATACTGTTATTTAGACTGATATCCCTTCTAAAAATTACAAAGGCTTATGGGTATATTTTCTATTTTCTTCTATAGATGGAAACTAATGACCCCCTTGTTACCAAAAAGTACTAGGCAGCAATTAAATATAGAAATGAAAATCTGAATAAGTATGTGACCTTAACCTTAGCATTGTAAGAAAAAAGTGTCTTTTCATTAATTTCTGTTTGATGGAGGACATTTACTACAATTACTACGAGAAAGATAAAATCAACTGTGTAAACATTTTGCAAATTCCATCCACCTTGAGAGAAGGCTTTTGTCTTTTGCCATGTTGTTCTTAGCTTAAAGCATCCTGCATCTTTCAACAGAAATCTTGACAGCTGATATTTTCTTCTTTTTGCTTCTACTTCAGCTGCTAATTGCGTATTTACAGTCCTTCAATCAAGAGGAAAAGAGAAACAGATTAGAAAATTTTTCTGTCAACAGCATCATGTACTATAATGAAACATCTACCCATTAAATATAGAGAACTTAATGGCATCAATACTAAGTGTTATGAAGGGCATAAAGGTATTATTAATTCTGAGAGAATGCAGAACTGGAAAAACAATAAGTCATTTTGACAGTTGCTATAAAGACTATTACCAATGTTATGTTTACTTGTGTAGCCTCAATTTATAAAACAAGACCTACAAAAAAAACCTACACTTTAATCAATTGAGATAGACTATTATAAACAAATACTAATGGACTGAAGCTTTGTTTCCCTTCTTGATGATTGAATTGTGACTACTTTTTAAAAGAAAATTAGGGTAATTACTAGCATGGGTACTTCATAGGCATTTTTTAAAGAACTTAATGAATTAAAACTAGAACAGAATTAAGGAAAAGGTGAATGTTTCCTTTTTAAGTTAAATTAAATTAAAGATACAACTCTGTTTAAGTACATTATGTGATTATCTTCTCAGGGAGAATTTACAAACATATTTGTTTGTAATGCAAATTAAAGAACAACCGCAGATTTAAATCCTCAACAATAAACCTGTGAAATTCAACTCAGAGTCATAGAAAGTAGTATTTTACCTTGGATGGGGTTTTGTTTATTGTAAAATAAAAATATATATTTAGTGGATTTGATCATCTAAAAAACGTCTAGATGATGAATTGAACATCAAGGAATGCCTAGCTACTATTTTTAATTTTTTTCTACTAGATTTTGGCCAACTCATTTGCAAAATAGTCTTCAGTTACTTTGTTGTCTTTTTAAAATGTAAATTATTTATTGTTCAATTCATTCTAGAAATATATTCTTGTATAATGGGTATTTTTCCATGAACATTCGTAGGCAATAAGGAACTACAGTTGCACTGCAAACACTGACTTGATACATGGTCCTGCAACTTGGCTTAGGAAACATTTTACAACATTTATATACCTTGCCCAGTTGTGTGTCATGTATGTGTGTATGTCTGTTTATATGTGTGTATGTAAGATTTTGTATGCTAATGTCAGATCATGTCAATATCTAGTAAGAAAAGAGGGACATGTGTGATTCTACAAAGTAGGACAAGAGATGAGAGCAGTTGGGAATTTTGTGGATTTAGACATGCACGCACACACACACATATGACATTGAGCTAAAGGACACCAAATTAAGAGTCCCTGACAATATTTCATACCAAAGTGTAGTTTGAGATTATCAATAACCAAACTATCTAAGTTGCTGATGTCACATTATCAACAGTCACCTGACATAACTTCCATTATAAAGACAGAAGAAAAGGGCCTTGGAGGTACGTGATGTATGTAAGTTCAGAACCTTAAAGACAAAAGGCACTCATGGTCCAGTCACTAGTGACTCATGTATTCAATTGTAGATACTCAGAAGGCCAAGAACTAGAAGGAACTTACAATTCAAAGCCAATCTGGGAAGAAAATTCTGCAAGACTCCATATCCAAATTTCCAGTAAAATGCCAGTAGAGGTATGACTCAAGTGGTAGAGGGCCAGCTGTGAGCAAGAAAGCCTAGTTAGAATTTGAAACCCTGAGTCCAATCCTCCCTCCCCCCTAAAAACAAAACAAAAAAAACTTTAGGTAAAAATTAAAATAATATATCAATACTGATTTGTTAATTATTACAAATATGACAAGTTAATGTAAATATAAAATGCTTATAACAGAAAAATTTCCATTCTAGTCAAACTTTATCTGCAAAACTAACTATACTCTAAAACAAAACATTTAATTTTAAAAAGATATTTAAATCAACTCTTGGTCAAAAAGTTTACAAAAACTACATGCCAATGTCAACAAGCAACAGAAATACTTGAGATTAAATTCTATACAAAACCCATAAAACAGCAAAAATAAATTAGGACCGGAATCATTTTTTCATGCCTATCATAAATGAAAGCACTTTAGAAAAATAAGCTAGAAAATGGAAATAAAAATAGCTATATACTATTTCAAAAGGAACTTAAAAATAAGAAGTATTTACATGGTATTGAGGCAGTATTAGATGAGGAGACAGAAAAATATATTATCTTTAAAAGTAGCAGACTCAATATTAAAATCAGTTCAACTGGAAAAAGCACCACCACCTTCACATGTTGAATTACAAGAATAGATGACAAAAGAGGGCTAATCGCATATCCCTGCTTCTTTGGAATGGCAAAAAATTATAACCTCTTTATGAATGAATGGGTAGAGAGAAGAAAAATGGAAAGCATACTTGGAAAAGAAAGCTCTAAAATTCACCTATTGTCTGAGTTTTAGGTTGACCCAGAAATAACTGCATACTTTTAAAGAATAAACACCACCCAAGTTGGCTACCCAGAACCCTGTTTAATGGCTAGTGTTGCTGGATGACATAACCCTGCATATTCCTCTAGAACAGAAAGAATGTGACTGCAAATAAAACTGTCATTTTGAGTCTTTTTTTAAATTAATTAACCAAGGCTGGCACAGATGCTTAAACTCAGGGCTTTATGCTTTTGTTCAACTCTCATGCTCATGGCTGGCCTTCTATTACTTAAGCCACAACTCCAATACTGCCTTTTATTGGTTATTGGGAGATGGAATCTCCTGTACTTTTCTACCTGAGCTCGTTCGTACTGTGACCCTTCAGGTCTCAGCCTCCTGAGAAGCTAGTATTGCAGATGTGATCCACCAGCATTCCTTCAATTAGGGAGCAGGAAACACTGCTCCTTCTTTTGCCCTCTAATTTATTCCATTAGAGTTAATAAATCCTCACTTAAGATTTGTATGACTGCTTATTATGAGATGTCCTGAATTTCTTTTCTGAGTGCATCTCAAGGATGGATGATTTTCTGTGGAAACCAGGAGCTGATGCAGCTCACTCATCTATCATGTTTTCTTTCATGAAGCAGAATTACAAAATCTCAGAACTTATGTGATAAAATTTTAAAGAAAAGGAAAAATATAAGAAAAAATATGCTTCAGGAATTAAGATGAACTAGAAGTAATAGAAAAAAGTAAGTATAATTGGTAATTTCAGGAATAAAACGAAAGCAAAAGGAAAGGTGAATTTAACAATCAGGTGGAGGGGCTGGGAATATGGCCTAGTGGTAGAGTGCTTGCCTCATATACATAAAGCCCTAGGTTCATATCCTCAGCACCAAATATATAGAAAATGGCCAGAAGTGGCACTGTGGTTCAAGTGGTAGAGTGCTAGCCTTGAGCAAAAAGAAGCCAAGGACAGTGCTCAGACCCTAAGTTCAAGCCCCAGGACTGGCAAAAAAAAAAAAAAAAATCAAGTAGAAAACAAAGGTTTAAGAGAAAGTGAGAAATATTGAAGAAACACCAAGAAGGGAAACAGAACCTATAGGTACCTGAGACATTGAAAACAAAACAAGAAAAATCAAGGAAACAGAATGGCTACTAAAACTGTGGCCATTTAGTGAAATAATATGCAAGTGTCCAGTCCATAGATAGGTATTGTCCTAAGTACTTAATATTGAAAAGAATGATACCCTCCCATCCTGTCTGATCTCACAGCTTATAGTTTGACCAAGTGTGGGTCAAATATTCACACTGTTTTAGGTAAAAGTAACCATGACATCCGCTGCAAAGGAAGGCAATATGGTGATAGGAGACTAGATGAGAGGGTACTCTACTGAAAAACACAAATGTGTGTGATAACATCTGCACACTAAAGGATGGTGTCCTTAGAGAAGAAATCCAGTGGTGTAACAAACTGTTTAACAAAATGAGTACCAGAAAGCTGGACCAAGTTGCAGGGGTGTGGAAGGAGCCATACAGGAGGAAGTGGAAGCAAATGCAGTCACTTATTCACTGTCCAATATGTAAAAATTGAACTAAGTAATTTGAGGGTGGGTATGGAAGGGAAAAATATGAGAGAATGATGGAAGGGGTGACACTTATTAAGATGCATTATACTCATAACCTGACTTATGGAATTGTAACCCCTTTGTACAACTACTTAGTAATAACATTTTTAAAACAAAGTAAAATTCCCTAAAATCAGAAAAACGGAAAGGAATCCTAAAAGAATGAATCACCAACATAATACTAGTCAGTCACAATGAGGAACAGCATGGCAGATCCCAGAAAATTACTAGGCATTAAAAAAAATCCTAAGAGAATCTAAACAAAAGCACATGGCATTGATTAAGAAAATTATGTTATAATCTCTCTGTTCAGCTACATGCTTTATATCTCAAAACACAGAGGGCTGGGGCTATGGCCTAGTGGCAAGAGTGCTTGCCTTGTATACATGAGGCCCTGGGTTCGATTCCCCAGCACCACATACACAGAAAACGGCCAGAAGTGGCACTGTGGCTCAAGTGGCAGAGTGCTAGCCTTGAGCAAAAAGAAGCCAGGGACAGTTTTCAGGCCCTGAGTTCAAGGCCCAGGATTGGCAAAAAAAAAAAAAAAAAAACCAGAGTAAAATATTTGACGCTCAGTGAAACAAACCTAAATCTAGGATTCCTTCACATTTTCAACTATAAATTCAAAAAAATGTAAGAAATTCAATGACATGTAGGATTTTTATTTCTAATATCTCTTTATATTCTTTAGAAAATTCACCTTTATTGTAAAGTTGATGTATAGATGGGTTACAGTTACATAAGTAGGGTAATGAGTACATTTCTTTTCTGACTATGTTACCCCTCCTCTCATTTTCTCCTGCTACTCCTCCAACTCCCCTGACCCTCAAGTTGTACAATTCATTTTAACATGGTATCTAGTGAGTATCATTGTTGAATTGGTTCACTCTTTGTCACACCATTCATGATTCTTCTTCCCTTCCCCAAATCAGATACAAGACAAAAGGTCCAGAAATCAAAAACTGTGACAACAGGGAATAAACCAAAGGGGAAAAAAAAGAAAAATAACTGCAAACAGTACAGTGAAAAACGCTATTGCTTCCATTTCTTGAAGTTCAGTTCAATAGGCATCATTTTATATGGTCATACGTACATAGCTATTGAGCCATTGTGATCCCCTCCTAAGAATACCCCATGATGCTTGGAGTGCTGTTTAATTAACCATATCCAAGTGCAACTATTGGTCTTTTACCATCTGTTGGATTAACTTGTAGATTTATAGACATATTCTAGTTATTACAAATGAGGGAAACCATGCAGCCTATTTTTTTTTAGGTTTGGCTTATTTCACTTAATATAACTTTTTTTTTTTTTTTTTTTGGCCAGTCCTGGGGCTTGGACTCAAGGCCTGAGCACTGTCCCTGGCTGTTTCTTGCTCAAGGCTAGCACTCTGCCACTTGAGCCACAGCGCCACTTCTGGCCATTTTCTGTATAAGTGGTGCTGGGGAATCGAACCCAGGGCCTCATGTATACGAGGCAAGCACTCTTGCCACTAGGCCATATCCCCAGCCCTTTTTCTAAGTCTCTCCATTTCATTATAAATGGGGCAATGTCATGCTTTCTGATGGAAGCATAGAATTCCATTGGATATATATATGTGTGTGTGTGTGTGTATATACATGTATACGTATACATGTACATGTATACACACACACACACACACATATATATATATATATATATATATATATATATATATATATCACATTTTCTTGAACCATTCATCCACTGAGGAGCATCTGGATTGATTCCATTACTTAGCTAGGGTAAATAATGCTGCAGTGACCATGGTTGTGACTGGTGGTGTCAGTGCAGGCTGGTTTGTGGGCGTTAAAGTAAATGCTTAGGAGTAGGATTGCTAGGTCATAGGGGAAGAACCTCCATACCGCTTTCCAGGGTGGCTAAACCACTTTACATACCTATCAACAGTGTTGTAGTGTTTCCTTTGATCATATCCCTGCTAGCAGTTTTTATTATTAGTTTTCTTGATAATGGACGTTCTAACTGGAGTCAGGTGAAATCTCAAGGTTGTTTTGATTTGCATTTCTTTGTTGGTCAGAGATGCTGAGGGTTTCTTCATATATGGATTAGCCATTCCTAGTTCTTCTTTGGAGAAGTCTCCATTTAAGTCTCTAGCCCACTTCTTGAGGGGATTGTTTTTAATTTGAGGATTTGTTTTTTGCCTCATAGTTTTCTATTATTTCTGTTTCTCTTATCTATTACTTCTTTTTTAAGAATTAGAGATAATGTTTTAGAAACCAGGAATGATCAAAGAGACACTGACATAACTATCAATGGAGAGCTTTAAATGTATCTTGATGATGAAATTCAGAGTATGATTAAAATTAGGATATACTTGCTATAAAATGTGTCTTAGGGGTATAGGAATAATTTTTTAGCTGATTTTGAAAATCCATAAACACAGGAAGTACTCTTAATTTATGTTTATAAAGGAAATATCTGCTGGAAAAGGAGGGATAACCAAGTTAGTAAAGACTCTTGTGGTATTGGAAATTAATACAGGACCTTGTGAATTTTAGACGATTACTCAACCACGGAGTTACTTTCCAATTCCCAGTAGAGGATTTTAAAAAAGAGTGCTGCCTAAAATCTACATAAATTTTTTGTTTTGCTTATCATATTTCTCCTGCCCACCTCATATTAACAGAGCCTGTCCTCATATCCTTCCTTTAGAGTTTAAAACTAAGGCTAAACCCACTTTTCTGGACCTACTCTAGGATTTTCTCAATTATCTCAGTTAACTCCCATTTGCACAGAAGATTTTTGGGTTATTGAACTTGTTTGATTTTCAATTCTTCATCTAGATTTTGTTAGAGAGCATCTGAGCTAAGATTTTAGAGAAAGTAAGGGAGAGAAAATAATTGCGTTTTCTCTCTTATCTTAATTAAACAGAGGATCTTAAATACAAACTCTGACAAGCACACTTCCAAACCAACTTATGTATCAGGGCCTTATAGTCTTGTCAGAAATTTTCAACTCCAAATTGAAGATTCTCAATAGACTCAATAATGGGGTAAGGAGTTTAGTATGTGGGTTTCATTTTTGCTTTTGTTTTAATTTTGTTTGTGCTGATCTTGGGGCTTAAACTCGGGGCCTGGGCACTGTCCCTGAACTCTTTTCCACAAGTCTAGCACTTTACTATTTGAGTCACATCTCCACTTCCAGCTTTTTGGGTAGTTAAATGGAGATAATAGTCTCATGTACTTCTTTCCCTGCCTTCCCATAGCTTTGAACCACAGTCCTCAGATATGAACCTCCTAAGTAACTTTTACTGAAGAATGAGTTACTGGTTCCTAGCTTAACATGAGTCTTTATGATGACATTAGGTACAATGGATTAAAAAGTATCAAATCTATGATATGTAGTATACTAAAAATATTGATTACATGTAGAAAACAATAAGAACAAATTCATTACAAATGTTACTAACTAGAAGGAAATAACCGTTATGACTTATAATCCTATATAAACTGTTACTACAAGCATCATTTTATGACTTACTACACAAACCAAAACAAAAGGCATAATATCATGAAATAACTCTCCTCAAAGATTAGTAGACTTAGTTATTCTTTCTCAGCAATAATAGCTAATACCACAAAAATATTTTGTGATAGCAGGTCCAGTGCATCTGAAAACAAGTAAAGAGCTCCCTGTATATAGAATGCATATAGAATCTAGTACTATGCATCATATTTACACATAAGAGAAAAAGTGTTTTACTGAGGGCTGGTATCCAAGGGACAGTTGATTAAAAACCCTACATCTGTTTTCTTTGATGTTAGATTTGGAGAATGTATTAGAAAAGAGAAGAGAAGTTAGTCGTCTACCTATGGTAAGAAGAAAGATTTAGTTAGGATTCTTTTGCACAAGCAATATAGCAGCATACTTTTTTCTTTGGTCACATGTTTCTTTGGGGGAGAAGGGAAGAAATTATGTTCTTTACAGAGGATTTTGGTCTTTCAACATTAAAATATCATTAAAAATAATTGAAACACCTTTCTACAACTATTTTTAAAAATTTAAACAAGATGAACTGGATTTTTCTGCACATATGCATTCTTGAACAGTTAATTCAAAACCGTCTAGGCTTCTGGAGGCTTTTTCCTAAAAAAAACATTGTTACTTTACTTTCAGCCAAGCACCAGTGGCTCACACCTGTAACCCTAGCTACCCAGAAGGCTGAGATTTGAGGATTGTGGTTCAAAGCCAGCCTCGGAAGGAAAGTCTGTGAGATTCTTATCTCCAATTAACTACCAGAAAACTGAAAGTGGCACTGTGACTCAAGTGTTAGCTTTGGGCTGAAGAGCTCAGGGACCGCGCACAGGCCCAGAGTGCAAGCCACACAAAGGACAAAAAAGAATTTACTTTCACTTCCCAGTGATAAATACATGAATAAACTTGCCAAAATAACCAATTAGGGTATGATAACATCTTGGGACACAGTTACCAATTTACTTCAAATAGAGAAGACCAAAAATGAACAACGAGATGACCTTGAGCAGGCCATCTGCACAAGGCCATCAATTCTGGATTCTTCACCAGAAACTTTCTAAGTAAAATAAAGGAAGACTGATGATTGATGCAATTAATAATATACTGTATCCCATCAAGGGAAACATATGTTCAAGACTAAACTATCATGTCTAGAAATGCATACACAAGTAGCTATTGTAGAAGACTAGATATTACCCAGAGACTGTGGTTTATGCCTATAATAAAAGCCACTCAGAAGGCTGAGATGTGGATTGTGGTTCAAAGCCAGCTGAGGTGGGAAAGTCCAATTAAACTATGGAAACGCCAGAACTAGTTCTTTGGCTCAATGTGGTAGAGTTCAAGCATTGAGTAACAAACTCAGGGATAGCACCAAGGCCCTGAGTTCAAGCCCCAGGACACACACACACACACACACACACACACACACACACACACACACACATACACACACACAGAGAAAAAGTTACTAGATACATTTTATATATTTTTTTATTGTCAAAGTGAAGTACAGAGGGTTTATAGTTTCATTTCCACCTTGGAAAAGGAACCTTGTGCTCCAAGGAGTAGGGAAAGGAGACTAGAGGTTTTTAAAATCTTTTCTCAATGATTTGCCCTAAATAGAATTAATTAGTCATGAAAAGTAGGAAGACTTGTAAGAAAATAAACTCTAGCTGAATAACCAATGTGCCATGAAAAATAGCCCTGTTGCAGATAAGAAAAAGTGAACCACAACATTGGGAGGAAGAGAAAAGTATCCTTTACGTCTCTATATAAAGTCTTGGGCTCCTCCATAGTTTCTATGCATACAGAACAATCCTAAGGCATACAGCAAAGGCTTTGCAAACAAAACACCAGTGAGGACTGAAACCCAGATTTTATGTTGGCTGTTGGCTGTGAGTCAAAATAATACTTCAAGGATTTTGAAAAATAGCCTCAGATCCAAAGCCAATAAGAGCTGGCTTCCAGACTGAAACTAACTGGGTTGATTACACGTAAAACAAGAAAATGAACATTCTCCAAAAGCATTCTAAAAACAATTGAGACTCCCATAATATAGTAGACTTACAATGTTCAAGAAGCTATAATCCAGATACAAATTAATCCACATTTAAAAACAGTGAAAGTGCAACAAGTCATGAGGGAAAAGATAATCCAAGATGGAAAAGCTTAAATACTCAGATGTTGGACTTATCACACAAATATTGAAGTACTTCTTTTATTCATGCTCCCTGAAGCAAGGATGAACATTTGTCTACACTAAAGGAACATTTACATAAGAATCAATGACTCAGGCTTAAGCCAGTCTTGGAATATATTTGTTGTCACAAGAGGACATTTTTTTTTGTTTTATTTTTCTTAGTGTACTATAGGCAGTTATTTATTTTTCTTTCACTTTGTCCCCCTTTGGCTTGCCCCCTGTTATCACTGTTTCTGATTTTGGTACCCTTTGTATTATACATAAGTTTATCTGATTTGGGGAAGGAAAGGGGCATCAAAGAAACAGTGAGACAAAGAAAAAAAAGGGTGAACCAATGCAACAATGATACTCACAAGACACTATGTTGGAAATAAACTTTACAACTTGGGAGGAAGCAAATATAGGGGAAGGGGAAGTGGGAGACAATGAAGGAAGGGATAATACTGTTTGAAAAGAAATGTACTCATTACCTTTCTTATGTAACTGTAACACCTCAGTACACCACCTGTACAAAAAAAGAAGTAAAAAGCTTTTAAAATAAACAGCTACAATTACAGCTAAAAAAGAAACAAAACAAACCCTAAAAATGATTAAGATTCATGATCCTCAATGTCAATAAATAAATTATAAAACATGCAAAGAAACAAAAAAATTATAGCACCTTTCACAGAAGAAATTAACATCAATTGTCCCCACAGAAGTATATATTAGTAGACAGAGATTTAAATCAAGTGTTTGAATATGCTCAAATAAGTAAAGGAAATAACAGACAAATACTGAAGGAAATCAGAAAATAATGTATGAAGAAATGGAGAGTATCAGTAAAAAGAAATAGATAGTATAATAACACCACTAGAAATTGTGAAACTAAAAAGTATAATAACTAAAATGAAAACCTCACTAAAGAATCTCAATAACAAATTTGGTCAGAAGAAGGAATCCACAAACTTAAAAATAACTCCATTGAAGTTATCCCCCTTAAGGAACACAAAGATAAAATTTTTAAAACTGAGGAACCTCTGGGACATCACCATGTGCATCATGGCAATCCCAGAGGAAAAGAAGTAAAAAAGTTCCAGCAATGGAACATTTAAATGCATAGTATTATACAATTTCTAGGGTACTAAAATTAGTTGCAGTGATATCCGGGGTGAAACCACATGAAAGAAAGACAAAAGAAAAAGTGCATAATTGTACATGGTATTTTGAAAATAACAACAATGATAAACCACTTGTTTCCATAACTTGGAGTTCATTTCACTTAGCATTATTTTACATGTTCATATGACATAGCTATTGTATATATGTGTATTGGAACTAGGAAGGGAAGGAGAATACCAAAATTGAGACAAGGGATAAAAAGACAAACCAATGCAACAGCAACACTGACAAAACCATATGGTATAAACCAACAGTACAACTCATGAAGGGGAGAGGGAAATGGGGAGGAAGGAGGTGAGGGCAAAATGAGGGAGAAAATAACCAGTTGGATAAGAGTGTACTCACTGCCTTATGTATGAAACTGTAACCCCTCCTCTATACATCACTTTAACACTGAAGAAATAAAAAATTAATATTCATAATATACAAGGAGCTAAAAAATAAAAAAAACTTAATCTAATTAGTAAATAGCCCAAATGAATTGAATAGACAGTTCTCAGTAAAAGAAACACAGCCAATAAATAAAGAAATGTCAACATCCTTTTTCATAAGGAAAATTCAGTTCAAAATGGCATTGACTTCCATCTCACCTAATGCCATCTTGACAATAGAACTGCAATCATGAAGAAAACAAACAATGGACGCTGGTGAGGAGAAAGAACCTAGTACAATGAAGGGAGAGAGTTTGAAGTGAAGGGTTTGTAACTTCACAGTAAATATTCATCCATTCCTTCACTCTTTGAAATTAAAAAAAAAAACACATAGTATTTAAAAAGTCTAATTTAAAAAATTGGGGGATATCAATTATTTTTAAATTGTTTTAAACTTACCTTTAAGTACTTGTACAAAGAAGGTGCCATTTAAAAAAGCAGTTTATGAATAAATGCATTTTGGTCAGTATCATCCCCTTCAACATTTTATCCCCCCTTCAACCCACCCCTTCTCTTATTTTTCTTAATTTTGTGGTACATACACTAAAGTGTATATACTGCATTCTCCTCCCCTTCTCTCTTCATTCATCTACCCTTGCCCCCTACCCTTGTATTTACCCATTTCCTGCTGGTGATTTTGCTAGGCTTTGACCTATACTTTCTAAATGATTACACTACTGAGCTTTCCATAAAGTCTCTTAGACTTCGGTTAATTCATTCATTACAAACCAGCCAACATACTTACTTATAGGTCTATAGGTACATTCTATCCACCACAAATGAGAGAAACCATGAAAACTTTGTTTCTTCAGGTCTTACTTCACACACACACACACACACACACACACGATATATATGTATCACATATATATGTATGTGTGTGATATATTATATATATATGTGATGAACAGGGAGGTTACAGTTACATAAGTAAGGTAATGAGTACATTTCTTTTTAATCACTGTTAATTGCTCACTTAATATATATTTGAAATCTTTGTGTTTCCTTATGAATGGCACAATATCATTCTTTCTAATCAATGAGTAAAATTCCATTGTGCATATAAACCACATTTTCTTGATCCATTTACCCATTGTGCTTATTCAAAACATAAGCACAAATATAAGATCCTTCAGCTATGATATTTAGTCTCAAATATGCACACAAAAGAGTTGATACTGTTGAGAAAAATTTTTCTATATCCCATCAATAAATTTTCTATTTTTGAGGAAAATCTGTTTACAAGTACCAGTAGTTTGACCAAAGATAAATTGATTTTTATCAAGTTCAGAGTATATCTCTATTTGTTAAATTTCTGGACTTTCATTTACCTCCAGCAAAGGGACAATGGTACAAGACAATTATCTTCCTCATATTATTGTGCTATAAATGCCTATGACTAACATTGCATGACAAATATGAAAGTAAATATGAATAATGGTTCAGATTCAATGTGGGGGGCATAATTCTATTTTACTGACCACAGGATTATTTAGATACATATTTTAAGAATATCCCCTTTAAGAAGGAGATATGTAAGAGTTCAACAAGGTACAGTGATAAAACTATGGTTGTCAGAGATCCTGGAAACCTAACATGTGGGCTATTTCAAAAGTGTATTTAGACAAAAAAATAATAGGAGAGACTTTTGGATAACTAACTAGACTGATGAGATTTATGAAAAGGAAATTTCAACACAGTTCTTAGAGTTGTAAAATAAAAGAGAGATAACTACCTATGTTTATGAAGAAACACGCAGGTATTCCTTCAACATCAAGCCTCTATTTAGTAGGGCCAACCCTACCTGACTCACTGTGGGTTCCAGTGTGACAAATCATTGCTGAATAACCCTCAGCAGCAGGAACTGCAGATACTCGGATGCTCTGAATCCAAATTAAAAAAGAAAAAGAAAGCTTATTGAAATCATTATCAAAATGTGTGTGTGTGTGTGTGTGTTTGTAAATCCATGAACATAGTTTGAGAAAAGGAACAAGATTCTATCCCTCTTACCTTCTTATCCGATTCTTATCCATAGTTCACGTGGATTTCCTTTGCTAAGGCAACTTGTCATTTTAGCATCCTTGGTTTAATCATTAGAAGTATAATAACCAAAATTTCAGTCTTTTCCTCTTCAACTTTCTAAAATTGGGCTAAGATACTGGCTGATATTCACATTTTCTTCAGTTCTGAAAGACAGACTGTACTCATCTGAATGGTGAAAATGTCACTCACTAATAAAGTACATTAGCCAATCACATTTTTAAAAGATTGGAAGAGATGTTTTCTTGTGCTTCCACAAAAAAATATTAAAATAAAGACACCCATTCAAAGTAATGCCAATAGTTATTAGATAACTTCTACATTTGAATTAATAAACAAAGGTTTAAATGCATATGGAAATGTGTGTATAAATATATAAAATACATTTTGCCATATAAGAATTTCAGCCTAAAAATATAAAGGAAAGAAAATTTGCAATTCAAAGGAGCCCACACTATGTCAAGAAAATCAAAATTTGTAGGGTTATCTCCCTGGAAAGCAAGTGTAAAAAAAAAAAAAAAAAGAAGAAAGAAAGAAAGATAATTGCATTGCAATTCAAGTTCCAAAGCACAAAACTCTATCTAGAAAATCACAGCCATCATGTGCATGAATAAAAATTTGCTATTGCTGAGAGACTATGATTAAAAAAAATAAAGTAATATCAGGGAGAATATTGAAACTGACAGTCCAAATACAGGAAGAAGTTAACTGATTCTTCTAATCTCTTAGGAGATACCGTCAAGGTTGAAAATGTGTTCCTTTGGTTACTTTTCCTAGAAAAAATAGGAAAAGGAAAGATTCTGGGGGAATATAACTTTAAGGAAACCATGGAAATAAGCACTCTTGGGTCTGAAACCAATCAAGTCTGGCTTAATAGGAAACAGGCTTTAGAAAAATGTAATATTCTCTCTCTCTTTTTTTTCATGAGAGATCTGTATTTTTGCTATGAACAAATGTTTTTCTTATTTTAATCTAGTATGAGAAGTTGTAGAAGAGAGAGGTTGCCAGAAAAGAAAGGGTGTGATCCTCATATATATGTCTGTATCTGATCATCACCACCACCTCGCAAAGATTTACACAGAGTCACAGAGACAGAGGCAGAGAGAGACAGAGACAACTAAAGATGGTAATTCCTAGGCTTGCAAAGGAATTTATGAGAAAACAGAGTTTCACATTGCCTCCGATCCTGTTTTCATGTTGGGATATTGACTCTTATAAAACCAGGATATGGGCAAGACCAGGTACCATCATGTAGCAATAAAGGTGTCCAGGACCTTAGAAATGGACAAAGATAATATGAAAAAGGAGATGTTGATACATGGTATGCAGCTCCAACATTCAGAATGGACAGAGATAGGAAAGCACAGTAAGCAGGTCGTTGCTAAAGCAATTTACATTTTGCTAACTCAGCTTGGGTACCTTTCCTGAGTCTCTGTTCTGCAACTGGGCAGTATGATAGTGATGTCTCTGTTGTGTGTGCCATAAAATCTATTCCCAGATGATCTTTACAGCATGGAAGAATCGACCAGATAGGTGAGGAGATGGAGTATCCTCTTCCAGGCTTCATCTTCAGGAAGGATCTGAGTGAAGCCTACAAGTCTCATTTTCAATATATTCTTCCAATGATCTTCGCACACAGCAAAGAGAACCACAGTACAGCCACAGAATTGTACTGAGACAATTCTCATTTAGAAGCCCAGCACACATCAGTCCTTTCCTGTGAAGGCAAAAGCTTGGCAAGTAGATGAATTTCCCCATCCTTAATGGTTTCATAGATCCAGTTCTCCTGGTTGTATGACAATCTTTTCAGTATATATTATCATCAATTGTCTATCACAGACAGTATATATTTCAGTTAAAGATGCTGATCATTTTAGGCATGGCCGAATATTCACAGGAGATAAATTTGGTCCTAAATATGTGAACTGTTATATAAAAATATCTTACTGATGTAGGAGAAAGTTAATCTTTGTAGGGGGTCTTTATTCACCTACTAATCCACACAGTTCAAGTTTGAATTTTTGAAAGTGCACAAACATTATTTTACGCTTTTTGTATTATTTCCTTTCATGATTAGAAATCCCTAAAATCCAGAGGTTTACTTCTGATTCCTTAATCATTATTATAACAATAAACATTTGCTATTGTGTGGTATATTAGTAAACCTAGTTTTTATTTTGTAGTGTTTAAGTACTATTAATTTTTGGTTCACATGACCAATACTATTTAAATGTCTTTATACAACCCAATATTTATACTTGGTGCCCAATAAATATTTGACTCCTTTCTGTCCTTACAATCACATATTTTACTCTCCCTAATTCTCATCCTCACAATCACATATTTTACCCCTCCTAATTCTCATTGTATGAATTACTCTTAACTACAACATTCCAATTTTGTTGTTTATGTTCTAGAATAGAATTGTTAAAGTAAATCTTTGCTCAACTATTTACATTGCCACTGACAATTAAATTATATCAAATCTTAGCTTCTATAGCATAAACCCTGCACCATCAGATCAAAACAAACTTCCCTAGTTATTTTTAAGAAGTTGATCTCTAGAAGACAAGGTGTGGGCTTTGTGGCTAACCAAGGAAGTGTGTTGCAAGGAAGATAGGTAAGCTCTGGTAGGAAGAATGTGCGATGCTTGAGGAAACTAGTGTGGCCAAGAAGGGCCTCTAGAGATTCGCTCTGTCTTCTCATCCGACTACCCAGTTTTCTGCTATGGAAAAGTCCCTTAACCACAGGTAACTAAATGTAGGTAAGTATGTCAGATTCTAATCTCCTCAGGTAGATTGCAGATAAGACAAAGTATGTTGTCATTTTACAAAAATGTTGTATAGAAATAAGACATTGAGTGTCATACTTTTTAGTATCCTCAAGTAGCAAAATTACCAAACCTAATTCCAACTATTTCCATTTCCTTCAGTGATTTCCCAGGCAAACCAAGGTTGAGGAACTCGCTACATTTTCTTTGCTTTCCACTGTTTGAATTCATTTTTAACTTGTTACTTGTGTACACATATGTTGGTTTGTATAATTAGCTCCACAGTCCATGATGGACTTGGAAATGTTCAACTGAGTGAAGTAATTCAGGTTCGGAGAGATAAAAAGTGCTCATGTTTTCTCTCATGTATAGAAGTTACACCTAAAATATACACACCTATGAAAACATACATAGGGCCCTATGCATATATACACAATCAAACTGACTAAACTAAGATATACAAGGGAAGGGATTCCATGCTGTGGCCACTTTAAACAGACAACAGATAACAAAATAAATATCAAAAAGGTAAAGTATGTCTTGTCCGAGGGAAATGCTGGCAAAGGAAGTTAGGAGAAAAGGAGAAAGGGTAGGTGAATATAATCATGCTATTCATTGTACATGTGTTAGAGTAAAAATAGAAAACTTAAGATGAGTGAGGATGGGATAAATGGGAGGCGAGGAAGAAAGATTAAATGGGTGAAAATGGGCATGTTAAATTGGAACCCTATTTTACAACTATTTGAAGATAACAAAAAGTAAGGGAGAAAAATATATTTAAAATCATTAAATTATAAAAGTAATCAAGACAGTCTAAGCCACTGAAAGCCTAATGTTTCAATGCTTATTTGTTTTAGACAATCGTACAAAAATCTCCCAAACATCTGATACGGACAGTAGTTAAATGAGCTGAAATAATGTATACAGTGAAATATAGCTAAACATGATTCATCACCGACAATATCCATACAGTTTCCCTTGCATAATGAGACCCACTTCCTTTCCAACCTTAACTGCTCACTTTCCTAATCCCTGGGAACCACTAATCTTGTCTCCATAATTGTTTTGTCTTAGAACATAATCCCATTTAGAGTATAAAGAGTATAAATGTAGGTGTGGATACTGGCTTTTTAGCACAACACCTGTGTCAATAATTTGTTCCTTTCTATTACTACGTAGTATTCCATGAAATATAGGCATTAATCTTTACTTAGCTATCCATCCATTGTAGAACATTTGGATTGTTCCTATTTGGGAAGATTATAAAGATTGGAAATCATTATGAGCAAAATTTTATGAAGATATAATTTTTCATTTCCTGGCTTAAATATCTAAATTTGAAATTTTAGTTATATCTAAATTTAACAAAATGAACACAAGAATGTGTGCTGTTACAAAAACTAATGAAAAGCTTAAAGAAGATTTGAAATGCATATCTTGTTCACAGCATAGAAAATATGTGAATTAATATAAAAGGTTAGCACATCTATGAAAATATCTAAATGTATTGTATATGTATCAATGAAATAGTGCTTATAGATATGTACATATGCAATCTGTTAAATAATATTTCATAGATGTAAAAAACTATTTTATAGTTGATGTTAGAAGATGAAAGAATTAACACTCCTAAAATATTTTTATATCTTTATTGTAAAAGTGATGAGCAGAGGGATAACAGTTTCATAAGTAAGGTAATGAGTACATTTACTTTTAAACACTGTTATCCTCTCCCTCATTTTTTCCCTCTTACCCTTCCCTAATTCCCTTTCCTGAAAGTTGTATAGTTACAAAGTGTCTAGTGAGTATCAGTGTTGCATTAGTTCATCTTTTGTCCTGCTGTTTCTGTGATTCCCTTTCCCCTCCACAGATCTGATAAACTTATATACAATACAAAGGCTACAGAAAACTAAAACAAAAATTGAAATAACAGAGCAGTCATTGAAAGACCTGGCCCCTTCAGCTAAAATGCAAAAACTTTCTTCATACATTATTTCAAATATTATGTAAATTTACATCCAAGTTATATATAAAAGGTACATATGAAACAAATCAATTTTGAGTTCAGACTTGGACTTTTCCCCCATGATACCTCATCATCTATTCAGAATTCTGAAATGTTTTAGAATTTTAAAAAGCTTAGAACCTGAAATCTTATGGTCTCATAAATTTTGGGTAAGATCTGCTCAAGCCATATCTGATTCAAGTCATTGTGGAATCTATTCATTGTCTCTTTTCATTTTGATTTTGAGTTGCCCCTTTTGTCATATAACAGGAAATATCTGAATATATTCAATATTTTTAATATCATGTTAGTTGACACTAGACCTGTTTAACTCTTCTATTTGATCAAGCGGTTGCACTGTTTAAATCTACTATGTATTTTCTGGAAGAACTCTCCAGCTCAGAGTCCTGGGCTATAAGAAATGGTTGGGTATGTTTTTTTCAAATTTTTATTATCAAACTGATGTACAGAGAGGTTACAGTTTCATACCTTAGGCATTGGATACATTTCTTCTACTGTTTGTTACCTTGTCCCTCATACTCCCCTCCCACCTCCCCCTTTCCCTTCCCCCCCCTGAGGTGTTCAGTTCATTTTCACCAAACAGTTTTGCAAGTATTGCTTTTGTAGTTGTTTGTCTTTTTTTCCCTGTGTCTCTCAATTTTGGTATTCCCTTTCAATTTCCTGCTTCTAATACCAGTATACACGGTTTCCAATATACTCAGATAAGATTACAGAGATAGTGTAGGTACAACCACAGGAAGGTGATACAAGAACCTCATCAATAATAGAAGCTACAGATACAGATGGGATGTTGAAAGTAGTTACAACTGTGATATAACAATCGTTTCCATAACATGGAGTTCATTTTACTTAGGATTATCTTATGTGTTCATAAGGGCATAGCTATTAGGCTCTTGTGATCCTCTGCTGTGACTTGCCTAAACCTGTGCTAATTATTCCCTGTGAGGGAGACCATAGAGTCCATGTTTCTTTGGGTCTGGCTCACTTCACTTAGTATAATTTTTTCCAAGTCCTTCCATTTCCTTACAAATGGGGCAATGTCATTCTTTCTGATAGAGGCATAAAATTCCATTGTGTATATGTACCACATTTTCCTGATCCATTCGTCTACTGAGGGGCATCTGGGTTGGTTCCAGATTCTAGCTATGACAAATTGCGCTGAAATGAACATTGTTGTGCTGGTGGCATTACTTGATTTTGTTTGTGGTCTTTTGGATAGATATGGTTGGGTATTTTTCATTGACCTATCTGGGTTCTTACATGAACACTTCTGTCAGGATGTTGGGCCCCCATTGCCACCCACTCTGGCCTTCTGCTGCTTTTTCCTTGATAGCCTGGCCAGTAAATTGAAGCCATTCTTGTTTTCTTTGTTTCAATGTCTATTCTTCTCAGTTGAATAGGTTGAAAAGCTCTTCTCAGTCCAGCCTGTATCAGAGATAAAAATGAGCACCATGCAACTTATCAGTTATCCGAGTTCAAAGATCCCTAGACAGTCCACTTTTTATTTTCCACATTTCAAAATTCTTTTACGATTATGTAGTGAATTATATCAAGAGTATCTACTTGTATTTAAAAGGAAGGAAAAGGAAAAAGGAAGTCTATTAAAGTTCTGTCCTTATATCTGCTTTGTATTCTCAGGGACAGCAGCATAAGAAACAATTTATCTTTTCTATATTTTTGTCTATGCTCTCAGTTATTGAATCCAGATATGACTGGCAGGTTCATAGCTCTGAATATCTAGACTAACAAAAGGAATATTGAAAGAGCAAGGGATCCTGTAAAAACTATTTTTGGTGACATGAATACACATTCTATTATATAGGAACTGTACAAAGCATAACTAAGCCAATATTTTAAATATGCATACATACAGAGACACAGATAATTCTTGATTTCAGAAACTTTGAGAAGACAAGGCATGTGTTTTAACACCAGCTATTCATTTTTTTTCCATTATAAACGTGGAAAGGTTTGTCATCTGACCAGTCAGAGGATTTCCTTTGTCAGTCAGCAACAAAAAAGGTTTGTAAACTGTTGGAATTTAAGATTTGAAGTTTTAAGTGGAAAACAAGAATATTTACTTTTATAACCTTCTACACACTCCTAAAAGCCACGTTGTAATCTTTCATTGCACTTGAAAACTATCCACTCATTTTTTATTAAACAAGCACTGAATTCTTATTGTTCCCCAAGTGTTGTACCTAGGACTAACAGGATAGCAACAGCAATGCAATGGACACATCTGTGGCTTTTAGGTTACATTACTGCCAAACATTTAGCAGAGTGCCCTGTGCTTCCTATAAGCACCCTTCACTCGTACTATTTTAATGAGTAAACTTTCTCTTCTACTTTGTACAAATACAGAAGGACACCTGACTTCTTAAATTCCTAACTCTACTCTGTACATCCATTCTGTTGTTGCTTTACATTCTCTATCTCCCAGTTAATCAAAAATTAATCATCACTGGATTATATGGCCATGTTCACACTTGCTTACATCCTCTATTCTCCTTGTTTTCTAAACATTATGTAATAATTTTCTATGTTTAGTTCTTGTTTTTGTTCTCATGTGACTATCCAACCAATATCCTGACCTCGAATGTTTTTCCATTCACTAGAAAAGTATTTACTCAACCAAGAAGATTTAAATCTACTGAACAGACCCATATCCAGCAATGAAATTGAAACTGCAATAAGATCTCCTTTCCAAGAAAAGCCCAGGGCCAGATGGATTCACAGCAGAATTCTACAAGGCCTTCAAAATAGATCTCACACCAACACTCCTCAAACTCTTCAATGAAATAGAGAGTAAAAGCTCACTACCAAACACATTCTACAATGCTAATATAACGCTAATCCCAAAATCAGACAGGGATCCATCAAGGAAAGAGAACTATAGACCTTAATGAACATTGATGCAAAGCTTCTCAACAAAATTCTGGCCAACTAACTTCAACAAGTCATCAAAAAAATCATACACTATAATCAAACTGGATTCATTCCAGGGATGCACAGTGGATTCAATATATGCAAGTCAATTAATGTAATCCACCACATCAACAGGAGAAAGGCAAAGAATCACATGGTTATATCCCTAGATGCAGAAAAGGCATTCGACAAAATCCAGCACCCATTTATGATAAATTTCTGGAAAAACTGGGGTTCCAGGGAAGATTTCTGAATATAATAAAGCCTGTCTATGACAAACCCACAGCAAGCATAATACTAAATGGTGAAAAGCTAAAGCCATTCCCTTCAAAATCAGGTATAAGGAAAGGATGTCTGCTCTCTCCTCTCCTCTTCAACATAGTACTAGAATTCCTAGCAAGAGCAATTAGGCAAGAAGAAAACATAAAGGGGATCCAAATAGGAAAAGATGAAGTTAAACTTTCTTTCTTTGAAGATGACATGATCCTATACCTAAAGAACCCTATAGACTCTACTCCCAACCTACTAAAGCTAATCCAAAACTTTGGCAAAGTAACAGGATATAAAAAACCCTCAAGGACAAGGTAACCAACAGTACAAGAAATGTATCCAATGCCTAACGTATGAAACTGTAACCTCTCTGTACATCAGTTTGATAATAAAAATTTGAAAGAAAAAACATAAACCCGCAAAAATCAATGGCTTTTCTATACACCAACAACCAGAAGAGAGAGGCTGAAATCAGAAAAGCAACACCTTTTGCAACAGCGTCAAAAAACATAAAATACCTAGGAACAACCTTAACCAAAAAAGTGAAAGAACTCTATGATGAGAACATTAAAAACCTGAAAAAGGAAATTAAGGCAGAACTCAAGAAATGGAAAAACCTCCCATGCTCCTGGATTGGGAGGATTAACATAGTGAAAATGGCAATATTACCAAAAGCTACTTATAAATTCAATGCAATACCCATCAATATCCCAACACCATTCTTCAATGAAATAGAGGATCAATCCAGAAATTCATGTGGATCAATAAAAGACCCCGAATCGCAACAACAATCCTAAGTAGAAAGAACAGTGCAGGAGGGATATCAATACCAAACTTTAAGTTGTATTACAAAGCTATAGTAATAAAAACAGCTTGGTATTGGCACAGGAACAGACCCAGGGACCAATGGAACAGAACTGAAGACCCACAAATGAACCAAGAGACCTATGGCTACCTAATCTTTGACAAAGGAGCTAAAAATATAGGTTGAAACAAAGACAGTCTCCTCAACAAATGGTGCTGGCAAAACTGGGTCAACACCTGTAACAAATTAAAACTAGATCCCTATTTATCACCCTGCACCAAAATCAATTCCAAATGGCTCAAAGACCTCGAAATAAAATCAGATACCCTGAAAACACTACAAGAAGGAATAGGAGAACCTCTAGGACTCCTTGGCACTGCAAGAAACTTCCTCAACAAAGGCTCAGAAACATAACAAATCAAAGAAAGGTTGGACAAATGGGACTCTATCAAACTCCAGAGCCTCTGCAGGGCAAAGGACATAGCTTCCAAAATAAACAGAAAGCCCACAGATTGGGAAAAGATCTTTACCAGCCATACAACAGACAAAGGCCTGATATCTAAAATATACACAGAACTCAAAAAATTAAATTCCTCCAAAACAAATCATCAAAGAACCAACAGCCCACTCCACAAATGGGTTAAAGACCTAAAAAGAAACATCTCTGAGGAGGAAATGAGAATAGCCAAGAGTCAAATGAAAAAGTGCTCTACATCACCTGCCATAAACGAAATGCAAATCAAAACAACATTGAGATTCCACCTCACCCCAGTAAGAATGTCCACTATCAGGAAATCCAATAGTAACAAATGCTGGAGAGGATGTGGCGAAAAGGGTACCCTTTTTCATTGTTGGGAATGTAAACTTGTTCAACCCCTCTGGAAAGCAGTGTGGAGTTTCCTAAGAAGGCTAAACATAGAGTTCCCCTATGACCCCGCAGCCGCACTTTTGGGCATCTACCCAAAAGACTACAAGCAAGACCACACTAAAGCCACCAGCACAACTATGTTCATTGCAGCACAACTTGTCATTGCTAAAACATGGAACCAACCTAGATGCCCCCTCAGTAGATGAGTGGATCAGGAAAATGTGCTATATATACACAATGGAATTCTATGCCTTCATCAGAAGGAATGACACTGCCCCACTCATAAGGAAATAGAAGGACTTAGAAAAAATCCTATTAAGTGAAGTGACACAGACCCAAAGAAACATAAACCCTATGGTGTCCCTCATAGGGAATAGCTAGTACATGATTAGGCTACTCATGGTAGAAGATCAAAATACCCCAATAGCTACACCCATATGATCACATAAGATGATGCCAAGTGAAATGAACGTCATGTTATGGAAACAAGAGTTATGCTACCATTGTAATTATTATCAACATGCCATGTGAAACCCTACCTTTTGTAGGTTTTTTTTGTTTTTTTTCTTGTCTGTTTGTTTGATTGTTTTGTTTAGTTTTGTTTTTCTTGTATTCCCTTCCTGTGATTGTACCCCCACTACCACTATATCTCATCCAAATGCCCTGGATACTGTTTATATGGGTATTAGAACTGGGGAAGGTAAAGGGAATGTCAAAATTGAGAAACAAAGGACAAAAAGACAAACCATTCCAAAAGCAATATTTACAAACACATTTGGTGTAAATCAACTGCATAACTCTTGGGGGGAAGAGGAAAATGGGGAGGGGGATGTGGGGAGAAAATGAGGGAGGAGGCAACAAGTTGAAAAAGAAATATACTCACTGCCTTACAAATGAATCTGTAACCCCTCTGTACCACATTTTGACAATGAAGAAAAAAAGTTTGATTTTGAAAAAAGAAAAGTATTTGTAACCATCTAGAATATTCCAATTTTCACCAAACCTCTGCAAGCCTTTAAATATTTCCCAAACATAACTTTCTTCCCTCTTCCTTCCTTTCTCTCTCTTTCTTCTTTCCTTTCCTTCCTTCATTTCCTTTTCCTTCTTTCCTTCCTTCCTTCCTTCCTTCCTTCCTTCCTTCCTTCCTTCCTTCCTTCCTTCCTTCCTTCCTCTGTGGTACTATCATTTGAACTCTTGGCTTTATGCTTGAAAAGCAGGTGCTCTAACACTTGAGCAATGCCCCTAGCCCTTTTATGTTTTAGTTACTTTTCCAATACAGTCTCCCATCTATGCTTGAGTCACCATAGACCACAGTCTCCTATACTGTCTTTCAGTTTAGTTGGCATCAAAGGTGCAGACCACCATGCCCAACTTTTATTGATTCATATAGTGTCTCGCTATTTTTTTGCTCAGTCTCACTTCATGTCGCCATCCACCTTTCTCAAGCTTAAGCTATCATACCAAGTATCCAAACAGATTTGTCTGTTAATAAATCCTTCTCCATTCTCTCACAAGCCTGATGATTCAAAGAAATCCTCAAAATATTGATAGAATGTGAAGCAATATAAGTTCTGCTGTGCCCTAGAAGAAGGGTTTTGTGACTTAAGCCTGTAGACTAGTGGACACTCTCTGACACTTCCCAGACAAGCACCTTTACCCAGAGAAGAGTACTATGTGGAAAGGAAAGGCAGGAATGGGGGGGGGGGGGGGAGAGGGGGCGGATGTCATATCACAGAAGCAAAGAAAAAAGAGATTGTCAGGAATGAAGAAGCAACTGGCAGTAATCATGGTTTCCAAAATTTGGGAGGTAAGGAATGAACTACAAAGATTGGATAGCAAAGTAACTAGGCTGAAACCGTCATCAGAGAAAGCTTTGAGACCGGATTAGCAGGAGCATGAGATATCAGTCAGCCATTGAATAGAGGCAAAGAAAAGAGATAATGCAGATCTTGTTCTAGTTTACAATACTCAATTTTGAACTCATTGCTTTGCACTTGCTAGGCAAGCATTATGCCACTTAAAAGAGGCCTTTAGTCCTTTTTGCTTCAGTTATTTTTTAGATAGCTCATTTTTTACCCAGGCCAGCCTGAATGGAGATCTTTCTATTTACATTTCTCATAGTAGCTGGGATGACAAGCATACACCACTAGGCCCCTCTTTTCAGCTGAAATATAAGTTCCATTAACTTTTTTTTGCCTAGGCTTTCTTTGAACTATATTCTGTCAACCTCTTCTAGCAAGAATTTTAGGTGTGACTCGTCATTGCCTCCTCAGATCTGTTCTTCAAAGAAATCTATGTATGTATTTACATTTCACAGTGAAACACCTTTATATGATTAATGTACACTTATAAAAATAAAATAAATCAATTAGCTAGAAAAAGAAAAGAAAAGCTATCTACCTGGGAAAGAGAAGAAAAGTAAAACATGGGCATAGAGGGTTGTGCAATGGAGCAAGGAATTTCTATAATAATTGCGTGAGTGTTTAATGCTGACAAGGAAAGATGCAATTAGAGCAGGTCCATTTGAATATAAGGAAGAGTAGCTTACCAACCACAACAAGTGAGTGTGTACTTGTCCACATTGATTCAAGCAATAGTAACATAAAGAAACTTTAAAACCCTTTCCCTCTCTTGAGAAGAATTAATACTTTCCTTTCTTTTGCTCCCATCAAAGTCACATCTTAGATCAGGAATTTACTTATGTCTAGAAAAAATAAATTTCAATTTTCTACTGTTTATCTCCATATCTATGGCAGGATATATTCTCTAATAGATTTTCTTTGCCTTATAAAATACAAAGAATCCTCATTATTATTTATTAGATTTGTCTAATGGGGACCTCTTATATAATTTTGCTATACCTCAGTTTCCTTGTGTGAAAGATGGAATGATACTTACCTCCAAGAATTAATGTTAGGATTAGAGTGCTTCAAACATGATGAAGTGCCAACAACATGATAAATGAGGGTTAAAAAGAATAGCAAATGTTAGCTTTAAAAAAATAGCAAAAATTAGCAAGGTGCCACTGTCTCGTGCCCATAGTCTCAGCAATTTAGGAGACTGAGATGTGAATACTGCAGTTCAAAGGCAGGAAAGTTCATAGCTAGTAGAAGGCCAGAAGTGGAGCTGAGGCTCAAGTAGTAGACTGTTAGCCTTGAAAAAATCCTCAGGGATAACACCTAGGCCCTGAATTTAAGCCCCAGGACCAGCGCGTGCGCATACACATACACATACACACACACACATACACACACACACATACACACACACACACACACACACATTGATATTGATATGGTTAATGAAATAAGAAATTGCTTAAAGTGAGGGATAGGAATTATTCCTTTGTTCTTTGAAGGAAAAATCTGAATATTAACAAATGAATAGTTTAATTAAATACTATATCATAATTAGAAGTTTCTGAAAAGAATCATTGAGTTAGAAATAAACCTGAATTCATTCCCATAACATAGCTCAAAGAGATAAAGTGATAACAATTCTGAAAAGTGGTTTTTTTTTCTGAAGGAAGGAGAATACATAATATACAGATAATTGGAGTTTTAGAAAAATCTGAACAGTCGTAATAGAGAAAATTTACATGTTAACTGACTAAAGCCATGAGTCCCTAGTCCCCAAAAAATGTCAAGCATAAAAATTCATGGACATTAAGAAATATTGTATACTACTAAATGACATCAAAACAAAAAGATATTAAAAGTATTTCTAACTACACTGTGGTTGACATTAAGGAATAACAGATTGAGTGTAAACTTTTCAACAAAAATAAGTGCACCATGCAAATGGATGTGTGGCTTAACATGTAAGAGCACTGGCCTTGAGCTGAAGAGCTCAGGGGCAGCACCCAGGCCAGAGTTCAAGCCCCACGACTGAAAAAAAAAATGAACATGAAGGTAATGTTGAGTCTGATGTGATATAAGCTTGTAATATTAGAGCTGATCTTACAGATATGGCTGAGGCAAGTGAAGTACAAATTCAAGGCCAGCCTAGATTATACAGTGAAGGGGGAAAGTGTGAGAAAATGAGAGAGCAGGACTGTTCAAAAAGAAATATACTCATTGCCTTACTCATGTAACTGTAATCCCCTTGCACATCACCGTTATAATAACATTTAAATTTTTAAAAGGAGGGGGAGGGAAGGAACTAAATAGTGTAGCAGCTTAAAAATTCTCCAAAAAAGTAAAATGAAATTTTATACCTAGCTGAACGCTTACTTGAGAACTATTAAATAAGATACTCTCAGATAAAGCGATACTGAGTTTTCATACCCAAACTCACATTATTAAAAATTCTAAATTTTTACTTCCAGAGATGGAAATAAAGCCTAAAGACAGTGAAAGAGAAATGAATAATCACTACACAATTAGGAAACTTGAGAAATATACTGAATGTCTAAAATGATTATTAGTATAATATAAGCGTATTATGTACATGAATGTGTGTATGTATAAAATGGAAATGTAATGCTAAAGAATTATTTGTAATAGAAACAATACATAGCACATGGAAACTGATGCAACAACAGTGGGTGCCGTTCACCTAGCTGGACCATCAATATATACGGGATTCTGTTAGGTAGTACGTGATCTCGTTATATAACCTAGTAGCTAAGGACGTCTACTCCCTGTTCAAATATTTATTTACTATCTATGATCCACTTTCCAAACATTTGCTCTCTTCTTCCCTTTTCTAAAAAATTATACTTTCATGATCTTTAAGTAGTTGCACAAAGGAGTTTCCATTCAGCAAAATAGTTTATGAATACAGTGCATCTTGATCAGTGTCACTCCTTTCATCATTCTCCCCCATACCTCCCAACCTTACCACTTGCCTCATTTTTCTTTATTTTGTAGGACATGCGTTAAATATTATGACCGCATTCTCCCTCTCCTTTCGTGTCTTCTTCATTCCTTACTCCTCCCCTAAAACCTCCACCTTTTCTGTATGAGTTTCCAGGTGCTTAAAGGACTGTGTTTAGCCTTTCTAAGGAATCACACAATTCGACTTCTCTCCTGAATCTACCAAATTTCAGTTAATACATTTGTGTATACTTGGATACCACCATGAAGCATTTACTCATGTATTTATAAATGAAGGCTAGTTTCCCACATATGAGAGAAAACACTCATCCTTTGTCTCTCAAGGCCTGACTTATTTCACTTACCATTATTTTTTCTGGGTCCTTCCATTTCTTTGCAAGTGATGCAATATCATTCTTTGTCTAATTGGTGAGTAACATTCTACTGTGTAATGTATACCACCATCTTCCCTTTTCATAATTGAATTGTTATTGCTACTGAGGTGTGAGTTACAGAAATCTTTTGCTAATGCTGCTTGCAAATATTTCTCCAGTCTTTTGCCTACATCTCATGCACTTCACAAGTCTGTTGTATTGCAAACAACATTTTGGTAATTTTCTGAGTTTATGATTTGAACATTTTTGTTAAAGTTCTTTGCAAGTGTTAAACTGTTGTTGATATTTTAGATGTTTTCCTTAAGTTATTCATGAAAAGTGTAGAAAAATGCAATTGATTTGTAAATATTTCTCCCATATCCTGCAGCCATCTTGATTTAATTTATTGATTCTAATAATTTTTGCAGGATTTACTAGAATCTTTTATATAAATTTTATGTCATCTATGAGAGCACGTATTATCATTCTTTGTTTTTTTCAATCTGGATAACACTTGTTTATTTTGTTTGACTCTTTTCTAGCTAACATCTCAGGTTCAATGCTGAAATGAAATAGACATTTTCATCTTGTATCTGAGACAAGTCTTTCAGTAGTTGTTTTTATAAATTGCCTTTGCTAAAGGTAAAGAAATTCTCTTCTACTCTTAGCTTCTTCCATGGTTTGTTTGTTTTTTTTTTACCATGAAAGCATCATGAAAGTTTTTTCTGTGAATATTTAGATAATCATAGTTTGCTTTTAGTGATTTGACATATTACATTAATTTATTTTCAAATGTTAAACCAATCTTGTCAAAGCATACCTCTTTCTACATAGTTCAATAGTATTTTAGTGAGGATTTTTGCATCCAGTTTCCTAAGATGTAAATCATTGTTTTGTTTTCTTGTGCTAACTTTGGTTCTTTTATTAGGATAATGTTGACCTCACAATATGAGTTGGTACTTCCTGCTCATCTTCTTTTGGAAAAGTTTGTGAAGAATTTGCATTAATTCTTCTTTACATATTTGGTTGAATTCAGTAGCAGGGGGATTTAGTTGGTTTTTGTTTGCTTACTTTGAATTTTTTGATTATTGCTTCAAGCACCACACTATATAGATAGATCTACTGCCATTGTTTCAGGGTAGCTTTGATAGCTTGTGTCTTTATAGGAATTTGCTCATCTCTTTTACATAAATAAACATTGTGAGTATATTTTTAAAACTTTTCAACTTTTCTTGTTCAATTATTTATTTCAACTTTTATTTTTATCAGTTTTTTCTGTGTTTTTGCTTTGTTATTAAGAGCAAAATTTTTATAAATGTAATATAAAATGTATCTCCTGTTTAAATATAATACATTGTTATAATTATTAATTTTCTACCTATAATCATATCCTAGACAAAAATAGATTTGCTCCCATCCACCACTTTTGAGTATTAAAGACAATCCTATTATGAATAGTATATTCAATTCTGTGTTATAGGCTAGTTCAGAAATACATTATGTACATGTTGTTTTTGACAATTGCTTTTTAGATTAGTTAAGAGAAGAAATGAAAAATGTGCCTTTCTACTACTGTTTAAATTATGTAATTATTTCACCAGAGCTCTTTGTCTCTTTATGTGGGTTGAAATTACCATCTGTCCTCACTTACTTTCAGTCTGGAAACTTTGCTTCAGTATTTGTAAGGAATGTCTGCTTGAACAAAATTATTTCAGTATTTATCTGAGATAGTGTTTATTTTACCTTTGTTTTCTAAAGACAGAAAATGACGTCGGATTTTCTGCATGTAACGATCTTAGTTTATGGTATTTATCTTTGAATATTTTTAATTTCCCTACTTTTCTTTTAAGAAGTCAGTGGCTTATCTTATTCAGCTGACTTCCCTTGTAAATGAGGAGGTGTTATCTTCTTTTTCTTCTTTTTCCCTTACTGCTTTCGGGATTTTATCCCTTCTATGACTTTCAGCTTCTTTTTTTTTTTTTTTTTTTTTGCTGTGAGACACTTTATATTTATTCCAGTTTCCTGTAGTAATTGGTGTACATCTGTTGTTTTTTTTTCTAACTTTTCTTTCTTTCTTACCTCTTCCTGCTACTTCACTTTTTTCTGATAGTATGGAGTTTTGAACCCGGGATCTTTTGTTTGCTGGGCTAATCCAGTATTTCTAACCCATACTTCCGGCCCTGTTTTCTCACTGTTTATTTTTGAGATAGTTTCTTGATTCCTACCTGGGCACATGATTGAGAGGTGATTACTTTCTTGGTGCTTCCTGTCTTTCTTGGGCTCACAAGCACATCTCATCCTATCCAGCCTGCCTTCCTTGAAGGCTTTTATTTGCCCAGGGTGGTCACTATGGAACCATGATCTTCCTAACCTCAGCCTCCCACATAGCTTTGGATGGATGGGAGGTACCCAGCCATGGGTTGAGAAGGTGTCTCAGGAACTGTCGTGCACAGGCTCACCTTGTCCCACAAGCCCCCCACCTTGCCCATCTCAGTCTTCCCAGTAAGTGTGAGCCACTAGCACCCAGATACTTTCTTTCTAATACTCCCTCTGTGTATTGGAGTGTATCCAACACAGTCATGTACAAAATAGAATAGCACTATTTTTGAAGCCCTCTTCGTGTATCTTTACTTCTTCTCTTCTTTATATTGCATTTTCAATCTCCCTTCGAAATTGCAAATGCTTTATTTGATATTTGAAATCTACTTTTGAGCTTCTCTAATGAATTTTGCTCCTTAGTTTTAATGTTTCACCCTAAAGTTTCCATTTGGCTCTACTTTTCATAACATCAATCTCTTCATACATCTGTTCTGTGCAGCATTGTCATGATATCTTATTTCTTTAATCACACTATACCTATTTTATAGTCCTGAGGTCTGAATTCAGGGTCCTCTAATGCCAGGCAGACACCCTACAACTTGAGTCATACTCTCATCCCTTTCTGCTGTAGATATTTTTCAGGTAGAGTTTGTATGTTTTCCCAGAGCTCTCCTCAGACTGAGGTCTTATGTTTCTCACACAACTAGAATGATGGGCATGCACCCAGCTTATTTAGATGGTATCTTGAAAACTTTTTGTGTAGTCTGGCCTCAAATTGTGATCCTCTCCTTGCCTTCTTCTAACTACCGCAGATTATAGACACGGTCACTACACCATCATGACACTTGATTTTGGTCTTTCCCCGAGCTAGGGATTTGTGGTGAGACCCCCTGTTGTGGTTGTGAGCAATGTTTGGGAATAGCTCTAAGGCAGCCACATCATCATGAGGGAAAATACAGTTCTATGTTGGACTGGGTTGTGAATCCAGGATGGCTGGTTGATTAAGTGCATCCAATGTATTTTAGAATAAGGAAAATTTCACCTCATGGTGGGTTTCTTGGGTTGTAACTATATCAGATACAGAAGTTGAACAGCATTTTTATGTCTAGTGGCTAATTTTAGGTCTTTTGTGTGAAATTCCATGTCCACTCATCCTCATGGTCAGTTTCTGCAATTTGATATTAATTTTGGTGTTTCATTTTCTTGTTTTTTGAATATATACATGTACATATATATGCTTATATATATATTTCTGTTAGAAAAAATGTATATTTTAGATAATATGGACTCCCTAAGTACCAATTCATCTCATCACCAGGTTCTTGGCATTCTCTTTTAATAGATTGTCTAATAGAAAAAAAACCTGAGTATTACCTGGGACTTTCCAATGGAAAGCCTCCTTTCGTTAGCAAGTGGAGTCTGGGAGGAGCTTGGGCATCTCATTCCTCAACTGCACATGCCCAACGTTAGGCCGAGATCAAGTAATTAGCAGCAGGATGAGAAACACTGTCAGGTTGCTCTTCCCGAGAGGATAGGCCCCTCTCACATTGGGGAGCTGCTGGAAGAAGGAACCCTGCACAGCTAAAGTGCAATTTCCATGTTGAAGGAAAAAGAAAGGAAGAAGGAAGTGAGCTCGGTTGAAATACCACATGTTCTTGCTTTATAAACCAATTTTATAAATTTTTTTTGAATCCTTATTTCCTCATTTTATGGCATAGGTCCCACTTCTGGAGAGTTTAAAATGCATGTTGTTTTCTAAAATAATATTCCTGTTTCCAGGAAGCCCATACTCAAATCTCTTCAATATGTCATGCTGGAAGTCATTTCTTCTTTATCATATACTTTTTCTATTCTATTTTATTATTTTAGTTTTTAAACCAGCATGCAAAGATTCATGCATATTTATGAGATACCTTAGTGATTGTTCAATTTATGTTAATCTCATAGAAGTTGAAAGTAGCATAGTGGTTACCAAAGACTTGGCAGAGTCCAGGAAAGAAGGTTGGAGAAAGCCAGAAATAGATGTCACTTTGGTGTTCTATTGTACTGTAAGGCGATACTTCAAATTACTGGTATGGTTTCTCTATTGCATCTAAAATAAGGGATTTCATAGAAATGAAACCACACCTATATCAGGCATCCTTGTTCTCCATAGGAAAATGATCATACTTGTATTTTTAGTAAAAGAATAAATGTAAGTAGTGAATTTAAGATGTGATATTCACCTACTGTTCTCCCTTGAAAATGTTCTTGCTGCTTTCTTCTACTTTGTTGTAATGAGTAACACTGCTTTAGGTGCAGTCTTGCAACATTTAATAAATGAGAGGCGTAACAGTAGAGAAATGGTGTAAAACATGCTCTTTGGAAACATTGCCCTTATATTAAATGCTATGCTACCAATGGGTAAGAAGAGACTAGTGAGTAATCTAAAAGCAAGTCAAACCATGTCAGAAGATAAAATTAATCCAGTTCAATTTTTTCATGTCAATTATATATCTCTGTGATGCAGACCTTGTAATAAGTTTTTTCCTATCATTTAATGATATGAAACTTGTATTTTCATGGAAGATCAAATATAAGAACCTTGTAAAATTTTTACACGGAAATTTGACAGATGAAGTCCTCTGGATAGTAATCATTTAGCTCAGTGATAAACTTGACTTTTGCATTCATGCTTTCTGTTGAATAATCAATACCATTTCAGCAAGAAATAACCCCCATGGAATTACACCTTAAACAGAGTATCAACTCTTCTATCAGACTGCCAGCGAGTGAGAAATGAGACACCAGGAGGTTAAGCGATTTTCCTATTTTTCTCATGGTAAATTGGCTCCAAGTAATTTCAAGTCAGTTTTCTTTAAAAGAGAAGAAATCACAAATAGATGAGAGTGTTCTGGAGACCTAGGGTTAAGGTCAAAGTTTCTCTGAACAGTACAAGGAAACAGAAATGAGAACGAGAAGAGGAGCAGGTCAAATTTTTCAGAGGACCTATTTTAAGATGCTAAGAATTTTTTTTTCCCTGAGATGAGAAATTTGTGCCCAAAACACATTTAATTTATAGCTAAAATAATGTAACTTGGGTTTCTACAGTCTTTTCAATCATCTCCACTTTATTTACAACATGAAAAACACTGGTGAGTAATTTCACTCAGATGTTTTACAAAAACTTTTGGCTATCACTCAATTTCAAAACTGCAAGAATGGACATTTTATGAAATGATCCCCCAAAACCACTGAGTTTAATACTGAAGTTTTAATATGAGGAGATACATGCTCTAGTTTCATAATGAAACTCAAGCAGCTAACTTTGGTCCAAGTTTCACAAGAACATAAAACCCCAAAAATAATGAAAACAATCAGTAAACATGGAACATTAAATTTGAAACCATAACCCTACTTTACTGGCCATGGCTATTTTATTAGTATGCTTATAATCTTATCACTGAAATCTAGATATGTAGGATGATCTGTGTAAAGTCACAATAACTTGGAACCAACTTGTCCACTATCAGAGTTGCAGTTTTGTTGTTTTCTCTTGCTACATGACTTAGCCATAGTGAAATTCCAGAGTTCAAACTATGAATTTATGTGCCTCATTCAGTGAGCAGCAGTAACTATACACTATGTGTTAGGCACGTAGATATGGTCTGGACATACAAACTTGAATACAAGGATATTTGTCTACCAAAATTCAAACGATGAGAGAAACTAACACCTGACAAGGAGTGTGCATTTAGAATGACAAGAGAACAACAGGGATGTGTGCATCACAGTAGACCTGAGGAAGAAGAAATTCATTTACAGGAGTAAAACTCAATTGTTTGAGGGAAACATTTCATTATTTCCGGCAGATGTATAAAAAATACAACCTTTCAATTCCAATACAGTAGAAATATGGCAGACAATGCTCACAGTGATGGAGGGGTTACGGGAAGAGGGATGGATTTTATGGTGGAAAGTCTTGTGTACCAAAGAGTTGAAGTTCTGCCTTGAAATTTTAGGGCTGAATAATGCAGAAGTTGTGTAGGGCTGTAGCCAGGTTGTGTTCCCTTTGCAAAAGATCACATCTGGGGTTTGAAGCCTCTTGTGTTGTTATTATGTAACTATGAGTGAAGTCTCTGAGATAAGAACAAGGTAGTAGTGTCAAGGGAAAAGCAAAGAGTGAATGGGAGTGATGAAATCAAGGAAGTAGATTTCATGACTAAACATTTAATTGGCTGAGAAGCAGAGTCCCAAATGCTAATGATTTGACTGGAGAGTAGATACAAGGAAGAGAAAATATTAAAACTGACATCCACTTAAATCCTGAGTGGTGTGACTCTCTCGCAACATACTACATGGAAATACCCTCTTGGTAGACAGATGTGTTCTAGAACCCTGATATCAGGTTTCAGCTCTACATTCAGGACTCAGAAGAAAACCTGCTACGTGATCCCACATTTTGGGAGATCTCCACTTAGAGATCTAAAAGGGAAGCAAATTGCACTTTAGAAGTAAAAGATAGAGGGAATTCAGAAGGATGGCTATTGGTAGGGTGAGTTTGATCAAAGTGTTTTGTGTACATGTATATGTCATAAATATCAAAATGAGATAACTTTGTATATTTTATTTTCAAGAAAACAAATTTTTAATTAAAAGTATTTAATGGACATATGGACCAGGAGGAGACCAAAGAGAAGACACACACACACACACACACACACACACACACACACACACACACTTCCACAAAGGAGAAGTAACACCCAGATAATTATGAAACCAGGGGTAATGAGCATCAGAGAAAGAAGGATCCCAAAGCACCTGCAGAAAGTGTCTCATTTATTCATTCATTCATTTATTCTCTGAAGAATGCATTCCTTGCAAACCTGGAGTGAGCCACGCTATTCCACTAGTGGAGTGAAATGCACTAGGCACAAAAAGCCTTTCCTGGAGCACTATTAGTTTATGGCAAGTAAGAGATATTTAATTTCCCTTCCTTCCTAGAATCAGAAAGAAACTCCATAGTCTAGACCCAGAATTTTAAACATTCTTTAGCACACAGTCGATACAACCTCTGAACCCCTCAATGAAGAGCTGGGCTGTATCTCTGTGCCCATCAACAAACATATTGCTCATCTGAGAATTTAAAATTCTATCCCATTCTCATTAGCCTAAACATACGCTCTAAGAAATTATCTCACCACACAAAGCTCGCAGGCAGTTTTCCCTGAAAAGAGGATATAATATCATCCATTTAAAAACCTGTCATATCTAGCTTTAATGTCAACCAAAATATTTAAATGAAATTTAAAACTCCAAAATAGAAAGACATCAAGAGCACACATTGTTGCTCTCATTTTTGCTCATGCACTTAGCTCTCTAAGAACTCATCTGACATTGCCATTAAGATAAAAACCATTGACTTTGATTCAAAATAATTTACTGCTTTTGAGAGGACACAAACAAGAGATGATGCAAAGATTAGTCATGCAAAGATGACTCATTTAGTCATGTATGCTCATCCTGTGGGCCAATAATAGATCTGTGTATACTTACTTTTCCAAGTAATGTTTTTATTTGGATCCTATTTTGTGCATAGTTTCTTATTAAGATTATATTCACATTGATTTAAAGAATATATTATATCTCCTTTACCCTTTCTTTATCCAGCTGCTCAACTCAGAACTTCGGACCAAATGATTACTTCTACTCTGGTCTACTTGTCCTCCCCATGGAATTCACTGGAATGGAGACTGCAAGGGGCATGTGGAAGCGGCAGCATTCCAGAGCACCTTTCTCTCGTCACCATCTGAAGTCTCCAGAAGTTATGGTTTTAATTTTGCCCTTGAAATCTGAGTCCAGCTATGTTGCCAATAGTTACTTTCCCCTGTCACAACACTTCAGGGCTTGAAATCTCTGCAGACAGCTTATAGGTTGCATCTTTCCCCCATTCTTTTTGAAACAGTATCTTCTTGCCAGTTGATTTGGGGGAGGAGGCAAAATCATACCCTATGTCCAATAAAAGCAGAAGCACCTGGACCAAGGATGCGTCAGCAATGATGCTGTCTCCCACTGACTTCATCATAATGAAGAGCAGTCTCCTTGCTTTTAGGAAGGTTTCTTCACCTCCATGTGCACGTGTACTCTGCATTTGTATTCGTTCGTGGTTTTGCCACCCATCCTCTCCTAATTAAACAATCACAGAAATGCAGAGTAGAAGCAATGAGTCTTCAGATCTTAATTTAACCAGTGTCTTTTCTCTATTTTAATAACAGCTTGGTAAGATCCAGCTAGACGTTTTTAATGTCTTGAGTCCTATAGATGTTATTGCAACTTCCAAGTACTAGATTCAACAAAATTTTATCAAAAATATAAATAATCCCCTAAAGTCAGACATTTTAGATGTATTTTGTTAAGATAAACAAAAAAGCATGAACTTAAAAAATCAAGACACTCTATTTGGTTTATTACCAATCCAAGGATTCTCAAAAATGATCACTTCAGCAAAGGATATCTACTAAGATTAATCTCTTTAGGTAGAAAGTACAAAGTCTCATCATTTTGAAACATGACTATTACTTTGAGCTAAAATAAAATTATTCACCTTCCATATGTATATAAAATAAAGACATATAAAGTAAATGAAGTACAAACTGACAATAAAAATCTGGCATATGTTTTAAGAACATCAGGTCAAGGTAAACTAAATAGAAGAAAAGAAAAGTAATAATAAGAGCATCTTACCTTTATATAACACATATATTTTGTAGTTAAAGATGATGGTGCAAACTCAGTCACTAAGATTTTCACTTCTGGTATACAAAAAGCTATGGCTCAGTCTTATGCTGCTAATCACAACAGTAAGAAAGTATGGCAGTTACAGAGAGAGAGAGAGAGACAAACAGAGAGAGAGAGAACAAGTACAGTAAAGGAATTCAAACTTTGATCATTCAATTTACATTTTTGGTACTATAGGATTTTGTAGGTTAAATGTCCTTGTTAAGGTCTTGCTGAAATTTGTTAAGGGCCTCTTTATCTTAGAAACCTTTTTTCCTTAAAAAGATATGATGTCAAATTTTGAACAAGCCACACATTTATCAACAATGGGTATGTGTACTTATGGGTATAAGAGGAAAGGAATGAGACTTGAAAGAAGAGGGAAGAATCTGATCTCTTATTACAAATTCCTTTCTGATTCATGCCTAGAGTAATATAAGAAGATTCATCATCAAAATATGTGGAGCAATAATCTTAAGAAAGAAAGAAACCAAGAGTAAAAAGAACTGAATGAAAATGAAAATATCTTGATATAGAAGAAAGTAGACACATTAAAATCAAGAATAAAAATAATCAAACTAATGCCCCAGGTGCAATGAAGTTAGAAAAATATTTTAGAGCTCTGAGAAACATTTGAGAGCTGAATTAAACAGGCTAAATTAATCTTTGAGCAATTTTCTTGCTGGGGAAGACTGAATTCATTTTTTTCACCTTAGTGAATTTATTAATCTCCCCATGGGCAAAAAAGTCATTTACATTTTTTAAGTACAGTTAGATCTGAGGGTTTTCAAAGCAGCTTTGTAAGATAGGAGACATTATTACAATCGTGTGAACAATTGGGTTTTTAAATCCTTTATGTTTGTGTGATTTCGGAAATCCTTAAGAAAAATTTCAATATTCAAAGTGTTGTTTTCTTTGGCAAAGTAAACAGCAAAATGAGAAGGTCAAACAAAATTTTAGAAGATATAGGTAATTTATTATACCAATTAGCTCATTTTGTGTGGAAATAAAATATGCTACACAATAACAATATTATTATCTTACTCAAATAATTCTCTAATTTAAATTCATTTTGTAAATGTAATGTAAAGGGGTTACAGTTATATAAATCAGGTAATGAATACCTTTTTTTTGAACAATGCCATCCTCTCCCTCATTTTCTCCCACATTTTCCCCTCCTGCCTCCCCCCAAGTCATAAAGTTCATTTCTAACCATTTAAACTTTCCATTCGATATACTATATATAGAGCAGTACAGATGTGCATGTGCATTAGAACACATGCGCACACACACACACACACACACACACACACAAATACTTAGCATTTGATGGGTTGTTAACTGTTCACCTCAAGACCCTGTGAACCACTTGAACCACCCCTTCAGCCCCTGCTTTGTGGCTTCTACCATGCATAATGATCCATCTTTGGAGAGACTCAGCTCTTACTAGACAGCAAATCTACTGGTGCCTTGATATTGAATTCCAAGACTCCAGAAATACCAGCATTTCTGTTGTTTATAATTTTTACTGTCTATAGTGTTTTGTTATAGTCCTCCAAAGAGACATGACAACCACAAAAGACTTCTGGTATCTTCCATTGTGTCTTCTCCTTTTTGTAGATACAATTTTTAGAACACTAAGTAAATAAGAAATATTAAGCTTAATGGCACTAATATAGAATTATAGCCAATGGGGTGTGTGTGTGTGTGTGTGTGTGTGTGTGTGTGTGTGTGTGTGTGTATGTGTGGTTTTTCTCTTTCTTGTAATGGAGAATTCCTAAGAAAATTATTAGCTAGTATGAGAATAACAGAACATTCAGATCTCATTTAAAGAAAAATTGTTAAAATTGCTGATTTAAAGACACATTTGCTTCAGAAATGTGTGTGTGTTTGATTAATACTGAGTGTGTTTGGTACATCTTAGCATTTTGTAAAAGTAATATGATCTCTATTAGTCACAGTGACATAAAGCCAATATGACACTTATATAGTATTACTTTTCTAAAATGGTTTCTTGTACAAACAGTACAAGAAATGCACTCAAGGCCTAACATATGAAACTGTAAGCTCTCTGTACATCACTTTGACAATAAATAGAAAATAAAATAAAATAAATAAAAATAATCCCAAGTCAGGAAAAAAATACATAAAATAAAATGATATCTTATAAAGTATTAGATTGAATATTTTATCTTACCTAAAATAATAATTCTTCTCGATTGGTTTATAGTCCTTTGTCCTCTAACATTTTTAGGGTTCATTTTAAGTGAAGCCTTCAGTTCATGCTTGCTGATACCTTGTTTGGGGTGTTACTTTCAGAACATGATCCCCCTTGATAAGATATTCCTCCAGTGTGGGCCTTTCTGTGGCATTTCAGAAATGTTACAGAATTTGTAATATTTGACCACATGATCTCGTATTGTCTCTTTGAGGCCACTTATTAAAAGAGTAGATAGGCGTGCCTGCATTATCTTTCACCATTTACATTCACAAACACATTGAAGTATCACTTTGACTTGTAAGATTTCCATGTACACCAATTGTCCACTTATCCTCCAAAATCCTTTCACACTTGCTACACTTAGTGTAGTGTGGAAATTTGTCAAAGGTTTTTTAAATAAATTATGTTCACTGCTATCCCTTTAGTAAAATGCTGACTTATCACTTCAAAGATCAGTAGTTTCTGGAGTTATGATAATTTTTCCTTTACATTAATCATGCTACTGTTTTTTAATTTAATTTATTGTCAAGGCGATGTACAGAGGGGTTACAGTAACACACATCAGGCAGTGAGTACATTTTTTGTAGAAGATTGTTACTCTCTCCCTGTTTTCTCTCCCACTTTCCCTTCCCTCTCATCCGCCTCCAAGTTGTAAAGTTTATTTCCAACTTATTGTCTTGTGAATATAACTGTTGCCTTAATTTGCTCTTTGTCCTTTGTCTCACAAGTTTATTGTTCCCACTTCCTTCCTCAATTCAGGTAAACATATATACAATATACAGGCTACCTAATCAAATACAGTGACAGCAGGTGACAAACCATAGGAATAACACACACACACACACACACACACACACACAGAAAGAAAAAAATAACTTCACATAGTACATTCAAAACAACACCAACAAAGAAAAAAAACTCTTGTTTCCATATAACATATTCATGATACTACTTATTTTGTGTTGTTTTGTTTTTTGGTTGTGTTGCTTAAACTCTGGGCCTGGGCACTGTCCCTCAGCTCTTCAGCTCACGGTTAGCGCTCTACCACTTTGAGCCACAGCGCCATCTCCTTAATGATACTGCTTTTATGGTGTTATTTTATTTGTACTCTCACTGACTTAAACTTCCGTACACATTCATAATTTGACTAAAATAGCAATGTCACCACCAATTAAATGAAGAGGAGGATGTGTGTGTGTGTGTGTGTGTGTGTGTGTGTGTGTGTGTGTGTTTCAAACTTAGTCTCAACTTCCAGAAATTTTACCACTATTAACAGTATTACATTTAGGAAAACATGCAAATTTAAAAAAAATTTTTTTTTGGGGGGGAGGCGGGAATCTTTTAAAAGACAAAATTAAAGAATTAGAACTTGGTGCCTCATCCTTGTGATCTTATCTGCTTAGGAGGCTGAGCTGGAAACACAATTTGAGGCCAGCTCACACAGAAAACGTCTCTGAGACTCCATGTCAGTGGAAGTTGGCGGCTGACGTGGCGCAAACCACACTTGCCATTCCTACCGCAACAAGAAGTCTATGCAAGGCAGATCACAGCCCCAGTGAAGGCCTGGGCAGAAAAAAATTAATCGTGCTTAAGAAGTGGGGAGGTGGCTGACGGCCTGGCTCAGCGGTCGAGTGATGGCCTAGCAAGCACCAGGCCTTGACTTCAGACTCAAGTACACTCAAGAGCAAAAAGAACTAGAGCTAGAAAAGACAAAATATACCCAACCACCAAATACGGACTATAAAATATCAGTTCGATGCCTTTGTGACTTTCGTCTCAATTTTATCTGTTACAAGCGAACAAAGAGTTGGAAGCTGGGGCATAAAAAGGCAAATGCCAACAAAATTCAAGCAACGGTCTGGCCATCCACTTGTACCACATAAGAAATGATAGCAACCTTCCAAACGAAGTATCCTCCACCAACGCAGAAGCTTACATAAACTACTTTCGCAGAGCTGTGTGTACTTAATTAGCCCTCTGCATAGCAGGAACTATAATGTAAAGATAATTTCTCCCCAATTCACACTTACTGTGGTTAAGTCGGTTACGTTCTTGATGTCACTTCCCATTTTGGAGGGGGCATGCAGTTTACAATGCAGGAAGCTGAAGGCAGAGAAAAGCATAATTTTTATTTCACTTTTCATAATGCCAGCTAATATTTAAAGTTTATTTTTAAAAGAACTCCTCTGCTGACTGGAGTGTAACCCTTTGTCTTGCCTTTGATTTTCCATGTTCCAGGATAATAAAACTTTTCCAGTGTGAACTCAGGAAATGCACCATAAAATGTATTCATTCTTGTGGGCAGATGGATGAGAAGATTAACTCAAATGTAAACCACATGCTTCCAAGAGCTTCAGTGGCAGAGGTGAATATTCTTCTTAAAAACACTTGGCTCGCATTCTGGAGGCAGCCATGTGAGAGATGGAATTCCCTTTGAAAGACCCACATGTGGCGACTCTGACCAGACAGCATTAGGATCACTTCTCATAAGATTAAGTGTTAAGCTCTATAAGGAGTTTATGGACAGGGTTAATAATTTCCTCACAGATGTTATTCCCATAGTGGAGTTAGCTGAAGGCTGTGCAATACGATACTTCTAAATGGCCAAAGTGGGTAATCGCTGAGATGAAGGCATAGTTTGCATTTAAGGGAAAACTTGAGAAGGTAAAAGATGACTCAGAAAACTATTCATAGAGGCTCTACCAGAATATTGTGGTGAATCACAGTTTTCCCTGTGGGGATCTTATCTAGCTACAGAACCTCATGAAAAGGGGTGTGTGGTCAAGTGCCGTTATGGGCTGGATTGTAGACTCCTGTAATCAACCTGTGTCTTGAAGCTTTAACACTTAGTCCCTGAGAATGTGACTATGCTATCAGATTAAACTCCTTAAGAGGTAACTCAATTAAAATGAGGCTAATAGGGCATTCTCTAATTCAATCTGATTGATGACTATATAAAGAATAAACAATCTGGACACGTGGGAAACACCAAGTTTTGATGCACAAGGAGCAGAGTATGAATGAGGACATAGTAAGAAGATGGCCATTTGTAAGAAGCCTGAGAAGAAATCAACACTTCCAGTACTTTGATCTTGGGCTTGAAGCCTCCTGTAATATGAAAAATATCAGTGTTATTGGAGCTACTGAGTATTAACATGATCCTACTTATCAGGTATTTGTGTGCTAGACAGAAAACCTGTAAGACAGCAATCTTATCTAGGTGTCTATCTGCCTTCCCAATTCTCACTTGCGCAGATGTGCATATAGACTTAGCACACCTGATAAAGGACCTTCAATTCTAGGGAAGATAGGCCATTGACTAGAAAGTATAAATTTGATGTGTGTGTGTGTGTGGCACGTGAGTGTGTGTGTATGTGTGCCCATGCACTGACCCTATAACTGGAATTCATGGCCTTCGCGCTGTTCTGGAGCTTTATTACTTAAGACTGCCACTTGGGCCACAGCTCTACTTCCTGCTCTTTGCTAGTTAACTGGAGATAAGATTCTCACAGACATTTCTGCCCAGGTCAGCTTCAAACTGGGATCGTCAGATCTCAGCCACCTAAGCAGTTACAATTATAGGTGTGATTCACTGGAACCCCACAGAAACTTGATTTTTTTTGTATCATCATTGAGGGTCAGATTTAGGAATCAGAAGCAGATGGTTATGTTAGTAATGTTCTCAAATCAAGTACTATTAGAATGGCACGATCCATTTTCCCAAGAGAAAAAAAATGACAAGTGTGCCAAGAATCTAGAAATATGAATGAATCATAAGAAAGTGAAGCTTCATCACCATCAAAGAAGCAAAACGATTTTTACTTTTCACTTTTCTGAGGTAGGAGACAGCTGTCTGACAACAGAAAAGAATGAGAAGAAAGAAATGGAAGCATATTTTAAAGCAGGTGTATTGTGACTAATTCCTTGGTAAGACACGCATGAAGAGAATCATGTCAACAAACAAAGTGGGTAAACAAAATCATCTGAGCAAGTGTTCTTTCTCTATGACTCATTGCCAAACTGAGCATATTCTATTTGGGAAAATGGAATAAGAGTTCAATGATAAAAATATATCTTCACTAACAATTTTAATATTAGAAGCAACAATTTCTGAGCTGTATTACAACTGTTGGCTTAAAAGTACTTCCTGCTAATTAGAACCATTGCAATAGTATCTATGGCATTCACTCTAAAAATGAATAAATATTATTGGAAGACTTATTTTCAATGTCTATATAAGCTACATTTCAGCATATCTTAGGTTTGGAAGTTGAAGCCAAATATAGGGTGTTGGGGATTATTATGGCCTGGGAAAGACTGCCCTTCCACCAGCCTTGGGACAATAGAAGCCCCTCCCACCTTTTGACCTCCACCCCTTGGGAGGTGAACACGTGTGTGCCACCATGATGGGATTGTCCCGCCCACAAAGGGAAGTTTCGTGATGTCACTTGATGAACGTGACCCCTAGCCTATGACTGACCCTTTGGCCAGCCCCCTTTCTTTCCCGCCATTACTTCTATATAAGTGCCCTTCCATATTAAAGTCTTTGAGACGCTTTTCACCACCGCAGCGTGTCCCTGATGCCTTCCTTTTCGCCTCCGCCCTCGGTAACATGTGGGAGGACTGGGGGGAGGGGAAGCTTCAGCAACCCGTCCTCTACTTAGCGTTTGCCCATGTGAGCACGCCTTTGGCCTTCCGCTGGCGGAGGGCCAGGCTGGGTGCTCTTTCATAGAGTTTGTGGTTACCATTCTCCCCGTGGGGGGAGAAAGGGGGTGTCCAGAACCCCAACAATAGGGAGCACAGTATTGACTTTGATAAACACAGAAACCAGAATAGATACGAAATAATTCTGTTATCCCAGAAAGTGGCAAAAGCCACTTTCTAAACACTGCTATCTGGTTTAGCCCGCCACTGATAATCCTTTTTCTGTCATTCTAAATGAGATTTATAATGTTTAAACTGTCATATACATCGAATCATACACTCTCTACTTCTCTCCAAATAGTATTTTAGTTTGGATGAGGTTTTTGAGATCTTCTTATACAACACCAGCTCTTTTTTCTCTTTATTGTCCAGTTATACCCTATTGCCAAACATTATGCAGTCATGGGTTAATAGACACGAGTTAATGACAATTTGTGACAATTAGGAGTACAGATGCTGTAAATATTTACATGAGAGATTTTAGGTGGATATATATTTCCATTTCTCCTCAGAAACTCACTAGATGTGGAACTGCTGGAACAATTGCTAATGCATGGTTAATATTGTAAGAAACTGCCAGTTTTCAGAAATAAGTATGTAACTTGACATTCTCCCTGGAAAATGAAAGTCTCAGATGTTACCGATGCTTGTAACTCTCGACAGCAGTCCTGGCAGATGAGGAGTAGTGTCTCAAGCTTTGGGTTTGCACTTGGCTAATGATGACCATGTGGGGCCACTGGTAGATCCTGTTCTTCAAAGAAACCATTCAAATCCTTTGTGCTTTGTTATTGGGTAGCTTTGCGACTTCCCATTGAATCATATGGGTCATAGATACTCAACAATAGACAGTATATATTTCAAGCATTTTCTCCCATTATATTATTTGCCTTTGCATTTTCTTAATGAAATTTTTCCAAAAAAAAGAGTAAATTTACTTAATTTTGATGTAATTCAGTTTGGCAATATTTCTCTTTAATGGTTAACACATTTTATGTTTGAGGAAGAAAAAAATAAAACCTTGCCCCATTCTGATACTGGAAAGATTTGCTCCCATATGATTTAAAGTATTTTTTGTTATTATATAGTTTAGAGGATTTTTTCTTTCTTTCTTATTACGCTTAAGTAGGTGCACAAAGGGATTGCCTTTTAACCAAGTAGTTTACTAATATAATATATCTTAATCAATATCACCCCATCCTTCCCCTATTATTTTGTCTATGTAGGCTGAGTAGTCATGTGAAGCTAATTTACATACATGGCATAAAATAAAGATGAATGTTGTTTTTTGATTTGGTATTCTAATGCCATTGTTTTGAAAGTATATTCATTATTTATTGAGTGCAAATGTGTTGGGGTACAGCTCTTATTTGTGTGGTATCGTTCCAGACATATTGTGTTCTCCCAATAATCTGTTTGTCTAACCTTGTGCCCATGCTATGTGGTCATGATTATTGTTTCCTATAGTAAGGAAATACACTCTTAATCCCTTGGTTTCTGCAATGAACTGAAAGGGTAGTTGTGAAGACATCAATAGAATATAATTGATATTTGAAACTATTGATAAAGATTTTTTTCGGGAATAAAGGAAGACTTTCAATGTGGATACTAGCAGGATGGGTTGGGATAACAAGGAAAGATGAAGATAAATATGATCAAATTCAATAGTTTACATGATTGAAATATGACTGAATAGAATAATAGGACCTGTTGAAATTGCCTTAGGAAGGGGGAAAAGAGAGTAGTAGAGGAAGTGAAATTTATTGGAAAACATTGAAATATCTTTTCTGTGATACTAATACATGCTAATAAAGAATATAATTGTTATGTTGGGTACTGGAAAAAACTGTTGTGTCTTAATAAAACTACTAGATTTAAATCTTGAGGACAGTAGATTCAGGACTGCAGGAAAAAATGGTCTTTGAGAAAGGGAAGAAAATCGGATTGACAATAGAGTTTGTGGCTATCAAATGGGAAACAAGGAAAGAGGTGCCAGCATTTTATACACATCTGTCTACAAAGTGAAGAAACAACTGATACTGGATCCAGCAAAGCTATGGTCATTTACAAAGGCGAATCCATTTTGTTGACCACTTCTTGACTACTCTATGTGAAGTGGCACAGGAGTACAATGACTTTTTCAGAAACAAGCTGGAACACAGATTCTTTATGTTCCATCAAATTATTCTTTGATTGTCAAAAATACAGAAAAATAACTATGAAATTGTAGGAGCTTGTTCTAAGAAAGACACTTAGAATGAACTTTATCCAATCAATGTATTACTTAAAAACTGGCCAGGCAAGGTGACTCAAGCTTATAATCCTAATTACATGGGACAGGGTGGTTAAAGAAGCTTGAGCTTGGTTCAAGGCCAGTCACAGTTAAAAAGTTCAGGAGACTCCATCCCAATCAGTATTTGAGTTTGGTGGCTTGCACTTGTTATTCCAACTAGAGGGAGCATGAATGCACAATGACAGAGCACAAGGCTGTGGGCTTGTCATCCCCAGCAACATGGATAAGCAGAGCCTAAATAGGCTGGCCTGGGTATAAAGTGAGACTCTACCTCAAAAATGATTAAGACAAAAAGGGGTTGAAAGTATGGCTCAAAAAAATCATAAAACAAGCTTCAGTGCATTATTTTCAGTCTAACACATGTTAAACAAGCCAAAAAGTCATTATAGGAAAGAATAAAAAACCAAACAAGGCATAAACTCACATGCATATTTTAATTCATATATAAATAATTTCAATGTCCTATGTATGATTCTAGGACTTTTAAAGAAAGTTTCAACACTTTTAATGAAGCAAGTACTTTTGATATCCAAATCTCTAAGAACATAGCTCCTAAGTCAGAAGGACATTAAGTCCATATTACTTATTAGTTTTGGTGGAAAAAAATCTAAATAAGTTATTAACTGGGTGCCAGTGGCTCATGCCTGTAATCCTAGCTACTCAGGAGGTTGAGATCTGAGGAATGCAATTCAATGCCAACCTGGACAGGCAAGTCCGTGAGACTCTTTATCTCTAATAAACTACTTTGAAAAAGTCAGAAGTGGTACTGTGGCTCAAGTAGTAGAGAACAGCACCCAGGCTCTGAGTTCAAGCCCCAGGGCCGGAAAAAAAACCTAAATAAAATACTAACAACAAAATAACAAATGATGGCATATGGAAAGGGCATTTAAATACTAAAAGCCTATTAATTTTATGCTAATGGATATTAGGAGCAAATATGACAAATATCTATATATGTCAAAAAGTAATAAATTCAAGGCTGGTGTAACATTGAGTGACATAGATTGGTAGATTCATATTTGCTACACTAAATGTCATAGATCAGAGTCCCAAAGTCATTAGTTTTCCCAGCAAGAAATTATCATAGATATTCCCATTGGATTACAAACAAAATAAAGTATTCATTACTAACAAGAGAAATGCAATACAAACCAGTGAAATTGGTCTGAAGAAAAATGACCAGACTTGTATTATTTGCATCCTATATTATAAAAATAGAAATGAAGTCTATTTTGTAAGTTAAGAATAACATACTTTAAGTCCTAGAAAAGCAATTATAAATTAAACCCAAAGAATTCATTGAAGTTTCAGAGCATAAAATTAGTATGCAATATCAATAGATCTAACTAGAATAGGGATCAGCAAACATTTTCTGAAAAAGGCAAGAGATTAAATAGATTTGTTGGCTAAGAGATAATGTTTTACTAGCTTCTTATGAAAAATGAAAATGAATTTTTATGAAAATGTTATTTATGAAATTTAACATAAAACAGCTTAGTAAGTTTTACTCAGATTGCACAGAGAATGATCACATTTTCTTTACTTAGAAAAATAGAAGAATTTTTTTGAGATCACCTCGTTTACTTGATGTTACTGATCTCTAATCATGGAAAACTATTAGAACTATTCAAATATTTTCCAGAAAGTACTTGCTGGTGAACTTTCATTTTTAAAACCATGTAAATTTCTCCCCATAACTCTTTTTATGCTCCACACATATTTTTACCATGATTTGAAGTAATATGTATCTACAGATTTAACTTCAAGTGGCACTGAATTAGTTTACTTAATTATATAAGATATTTGAGAAGGTCTATGAAAATATACTTACCTACACTTGTTTCAGGCAGACTTCATAGAGACCAATTTTTCAGCACTTAAACTCAGCACTGACTCCTTGAAGAAATGACAATTGGCTCTGTGTCATGGTTTTCTGTGTAAACCAGCTAACTAATCACCACATGATCAAGTCACAGAACTATTCTACCACCACAAAGCTCTCCACTCTGCTTCATTGGCCAGGCCACCACCACCATCTCCGTCTCTGGTCTGTGACAACCACTAATCTCTGCCTCACCTCTCTAATGTCTTCATTTTAAAAAGTATGAGCCAGGTGCTAGTGGCTCATGCCTGTAAATCCTAGCTACTATGGAGGCTTAGGTCTGAGGATCATGGTTCAAAGCCAATGTGGGCAGGAAAGTCTGTGAAGCTGTTATGTCCAATTAACTACAAGAAAGCCAGAAGAGGACATGTGGCTCACGTGGTAGAGTGCTAGCTTTGAGCAAAATACCTCAGGGACGGTGCCCAGGCCCTGAGTTCAAGCCATAGACTGACAGGAAAAAAAAGAAAGAAAAAAACTTGTATGAGTGAAATCATACAGCCTGCAAACATTTAAGATTCTTTTCTACACTTTATAATGCCCTTGAAATAATTAAAATTGTTGGCTACATCAAACCTTTCATTTTTATTGTATAAGATTGATATAGCTATCCCATATTTTGTTCAATAATTGAAAGACATTTCATCATTTCTTATTTTGAGTGCTATACATAAAGCTCCCGTTAAATTTTGTGTAGGTTTTATTTTATATAATTTAATTTTCATTTCTCCATAAATGACATTTTTTCATTTCACCATGTGAGTGTTCAAGAATTTATTTTCTGACTGATAGAATATGTATCTACTTAGTGTTTTAAGAATGGCCAACATATTTTATAGATATTTAAAATACTCCCTAGCAATGTAGGAGAAATTGTTTATCTTTTTGTCAGCATTGGATGATGTTAATATTTATTATTTTAATTGATTTGACAAGTATGTAAGAGATTCTATCTCACTATGTTTTTTCCCTGACTAATAATTAATATTTTCCTTGTGCATATTTGTCATTTATATGTCTTCGTTAGTGAACATCACTTCATACATTTTGCCCATAACCCATTTTCCTGATGCTCACTTTATCCTGTTGAGTTTTGAGTTGTGTTTCAGATGTGTGCTACTCAGATATTTTCTTCATGTTTATTAATTCTGTTTTTAGCCTCTTCATAGAGCAAAAGGTTTGACCTTTGATGGTTTGTTCATCAATTTTGCCATTTATGGATTACATTTTGGTCATACTCAAGAATTTCTCATTAACCCCTGTGTCCCTAAGATTTTCCCCTACTACAAAATAATTTAATTTCACATTTCACATTTAAATCTGTTCACTAAGTATTTTTACATAGAGTAAGACTTGTCTCAAATGTATATATGTTATATAGACATATAGCTATTAAACACCATTATGTGAAGACTGTTCTATATTGAATTCATTTTACCCAATTTTCAGAAATCTGTATTTTTATTATATAACTATATATTAAGTACATTTATATTCATGCACATGTATATAAACCCATATGTGTGTATATATGTTGTACATGTGTATGTGTGAATTCATTTCCATTAATAGATAATGGGACATTTAAATTATATATTTTGTTGGGTGATCTATGATTATTTATACTTTGCAGTCCACTCCACACTATTGGATAAGCTAAGGTTGTGTAGCTGATGGGTAAAATTGTGTATAATATGCCCCAAGTGTTTTCATGTGTTGAGGCTGTAGGGCAGCCAGGAATCTCAGACATCAGCAGACTGGGCTCACACCTGAGAATGGTATTCATATGTGGTTTGTGCCAGGTTACCCATGCTATTTTCTCCAACACCACGAATGGAAAGGACCCTCATACCACCCCTCAAGGACAGACTCGGCCTTTAACCATCACTGCAAGTGGCTGTGGTCCCTCCTTCCCACCTGGAGGGTTTGGATGTCCAGGAAATACCTTACTAGACGAAGTGAAGGTTGGCCACAGGTTTTCCTGTAGTGTTTGGAAAGATGCAATTTGATATTTTCTAAAAGTTCTCTTCCTTGTTAAATAATCTCTGATATGACCATTAGCTATAGACCAGAGGACTTATCATGGGTTTGTTGTTGGGTTTTTTTTTTTTTTGTCTGAATCCATGACCCTGGGTTGCTGACTTTCCCTAGTCCTGAATATGGCTTTTCTCGTAAGCCGGGGAGCTCACTGCTGTATCTTTCTCTGGGTGTGAGGCTCCTCCATCAGTCTCTCTCCTCTACACTGCTCTAAGACTTCTTAGTTTACATACACATAGTCTCCAGTATTTTTGCTGTTTTCAGTGGGAGGAATATGGTGAACATGTTTATTCCATCTGTTACTCTTGATGTCCTCAATTCTTCAAGCAAATGTTCTCACAAAAAGGCTAATAGTCTTAATGAGGTTTATTTTCTCAGGACACATTTCTTCATCTGCTGCAATCAAACAAAATTTAATTAACTCAACATTGATAAACAGTTTCCTTCCTTGTTTGATTATGAATGAGCTCTTCAGAAACTTAACTTTGGTTTAAGCTTCATCTTATTTTTTGTTATTTTTTTTAAATAAACATTGTTTTGTTGCAATAGTCCATTATAAAGCTCTTAATTTTTATATAAGTTGTTTTTCTGTGAGTGGAAATATTATACTGATTTATTGGTGAAATATTATACTGATTGATTGGTGAAATATTATTTAACAATTACTATTAATTTATCATGGCCACCTCACTTCTACATAATAAGCACAATGCTTTTGCCACCTAATTTAATAACACAAAAATCCATACTCTTCTAAACTGATAAAACACAGCATTGTGAGCTGACTTTCTCCCTTTGACATGGCAGGAAAATATTGCTAAGAACAAATAATTAAGAACCAAGCATGATGGCTCATGTCTGTAATCCAAGCTATATAGGAGGCCAAGAGGTGGAGAAGTGTTGTTTAAGATCAGATTGGCAACTAAGTTAGCAAGACTGTATCTCAACAAATAAGGCAAGCATGACGGCTCTCACAAATGATCCTAGCTATCTGAGGGTCATGGGAGAAATATGAAGATCAAAGTCCTCAGACAGCTCAGGTAAAAATTAACTTATTACAGCAAAATACAAACAAATAAACAAAAAGGCCATTGGCATGGCTGAAGCTAAGTGCCTCCCAAGCAAGCAAAATATCCCAAGTTCAAACCAAAATCCTCCCCCAAAGTAAAATAAACACATAAATGAATAAATAATTGTCTGCCAAAGTATAGATTGAGGCATGTTATTACAAAGGCAAAAATATAACCTCTTGCTATAATTGCGTGTGTGTGTGCACGCGCGCACTGGTCCTGGGGCTTGAACTGTGGGAATGCAAGCTGTCTTTGAGGTTTTGTGGTCAAGGCTACTGCTCTATCACTTGAGCCAGAGCTCCCTTTCCAGCTTATTGTAGTTAATTGGAGATAAGATTTTCTTGGTTTTCCTGAAAGGACTGTCTTTGATTCACTATCCTTACATATCAGCTTTCTAAGCAGCTAGGATTAGAGGCATAAGCTACTAGCTCTGGGATAGGTTAATTTTTTTTTTATTGTCAAGGTGATGTAAGAGGGATTACAGTTACATAGGTGAGATAGTGAGTACATTTCTTATTAACCTGTTACCTCCTCCTTCATTTTTCTCCCACTTCCCTTCTCCCTAATCCCACCCCCCACACTCAAGTTGTACAGTAGTTTTACAACATGTTGGCTAGTAAAAGTATCACTGTTGCATTAGTTCACCTTTTACCTTTCATCTCACCATTTTGATGTTCCCCTTCCTTTCCCTAATTCAGATAAACATATATACAATACCCAGGGTACCAAAATCAAATACAGTGACAACAGGGGTTAAACCATAGGATAGAAAAACAAAAGAAAAGGGCATAATTTCTAATAGTACATTGAAAATAACGATTAGCCACTTATTTCCATAACTTAGATTTCATTTCGCTCAACATTGTCTAAGGTGATCATATGTGTATAGCTATTGAGCTACTGTGATCATCTGTTACAGCTATCCTAGACATTTACTAATTATTATCAATGAGGGAAACCATAGAGTTGATGTTTCTTTGGGTCTGGATCACTTCACTTAGTATGATTTTTCGAATTTTTCCATTTCCTTCTTTCTCATAGAAGCATACAATTTCACTGTGTATATATACCACACATCTTGCCAATAAAAATCAAACATTTTCTGAAAGTGAAAGGCTGGAATAAAATCTATCAAGCAAATGACTCCCATAGTCAGGCTAGAGCCGCAATCCTACTATCAGATAAAATTGACTTCAAATTAAAATTAGTGAGGAGAGACAAGGAAAGTTATTACATACTAATAAAGGGATTTCTCCTACAGGAGGATATAACCATCCTAAATATCTACCTATCAAATGCTGGAACACTCAACATCATTAAACAAACACTACTTATTCTAAAAACACACATAGACCCAAACACATTGAACTTTGGAGACTTTAACACAGCACTGTTGCCTCTGGATATATCAACATGGCAAAAACTCAACAGAGAAACCTCAGAACTAAACAACTGCATAGATCAACTAGACTTAACTAACATTTACAGAATATTCCACCCAGCAACACCAGAATATACATTCTTCTCGGCAGCACATGGATCATTCTCCAAAATGGACCACATTTTAGGTCATAAAACAAATTTGTGCAAATTCAGAAATATTGAAACTATTCCCAGCACTCCCTCAGACCACAATGGAACAAAATTAGAGCTCAACACCAAAAGCCACCATAGAAAATCCTGTAACTCATCGAGACTGAGCAACACATTGTTGAACTGCCAGTGGGTCATCAAAGAAATCAGAATGGAAATTCAAACGTTTTTGGCATTTAACTAAAAATAAAACACAAAATACCAGCTCTTTGGGGACATGGCAAAGGCAGTCTTCAGAAGAAATTGTACAGCTCTGAGTGACTCCATCAACAAACTGGAGAAATTACAATCCAACAATTTAATGAAGCACCTGAAGCTCCTTAAAAAAGAGCAACAAGCCAAACCCCAAGCCAATACATGAAACAAATCATTAACATAAAATCAGAATTAAATGAATTAGAGTCCAAAAAACAAACAAAAAATAGGATCAACAGAGTTAGTTGTTGAAAAAAATTAACAAAATTGACAGACCTTTAGTAACTCTTGCCAAAAACAAAGAAGACAGCACACCCAAATAAACAAAACCAGAGATGAGAAGGGACTGGGTTGCTTTGTAGTTAGCATTTCAAACAGAAAGGGCAACAATTTTTGTCAGTTACTGAGTACTACTATTGTACTCAAAGTGAAAGCAAACATACAACATATGATCAAATGAGCATGGTTGTGTTCTGATAAAACATCATTCCTGACTCTGGAATCTTGTATTCCAGAAAGAAACTGAACAGAAAAGAGTAAGTACTTATTTGTCTTAACATTCACATAAAGTGACCAAAGGAGGGTGTTCTTAGGAGAGGATCACAAGAGCTCAATAAATATGTGTATATAATTGTATAAAACAATGCTTATCAAAATGAACTCCAAGAAATTGAAACAAAAGTTTGCTTTTTTTTAATTGCCATATTTTCAGGTTTTTTTCTTTATTTTTTTCTCTGATTTACTCTGTTTTGTCTCTGCTGATTTCTGTACTCTTTGTCTGGTATGTAAGTTTTATCTGATTTGGAGAAGGGAAGGGGAAACACAGAAATGTTGGGATAAAGGGTGAACCAATTCAACAGTGATATTCTCAAGACACTGTTTTGGAAATGAACTGTACAACTGGAAAGGGGGAGGGAAAATGGAGGGTAAAACTGGGTGAGAATGAGGGAGGGGTTGACACTGTTCAAAAAGAAATGTACCCATTATTTGACTTATGTAACTGTAACCCTCTGCATATCTTTACAAAGATTTTTTTTACATAATAAGTACTGTATGTAAGTGATTTCCTCAGAGTAAAGGTGACTGACTTCAAAGATACATAAGGTAACTTTCTATTAGATTGGTTAGGGTGTACTGCCTTGTCAAAACATTAAGTTGTATACTTAAACTAATGAGTTTTATTGTGTACAATTACACATCAACAAAACAAAAAATGATAAATTACATTATGACAAGAGGAACAACTTGAACATAGAGTATGTTAAATAAATATTGAGCCAATATTAAATTTTATTAATTTTATAGTTATATGGATATAGAATATTCTTTTTATGATAAATCTGAGATAATTTAGTAGTAACAGTTTAAGATGCCTATAAACCTCTTTATCCTCTTTATTTGGACAGTCACTCTGTGTGTGTATGTGTGTGGGTGAGAGAGAGAGAGGAAGAGAGAGAGAGAGACAATAGGTATTAGTTCACAGGATTTAAGAGTCTGACAAGTCTAATATTGGAGGCAAGCCAATAGACTGAAGACAGAGGGAAGTTGATGTTGCAAACTCAAGTCTAATACCAGTTTGAAACCAGAATTCTCTTTTCTTGAGGGCCCTCAATCTTTTTCTCTTAAGGCTTTCAATTGATTGGATAAGTGCCACCCAATTATTGGAGATAATCGGATTTACTAGAATTTACATTTTAATAAAATAATATTTGCCGAATCTGGCAAAAAAATGTTTAGAGCCTTGAGAAATGGAATCATCTTATCTATAGTTTTGCAAAAGTGAGAAATTTAAAAGTAGTAAGAAGTATATACCAATCCTGGCCAAAACAACACAATCAATATATGTAGTCGTCATGTAACAGGTGAAATACACATATTTGTGTATCACTAGTGTCTGTACTCAATAGGTAGTCACTAACGAAGCTTTGATGTTTCAGAATAACCACAGTCATAAAGAATTTAAAACTAGGTTTGTGTCATACCTTAATCCAATAAGGGCTTGGATTCTTATTTAGAATTGTACTAAGCACTTTGTTAGGCTAAGTCAAATGCCTATCCAGCAAACATGTCTCTCATGTCTGCATTTCCAAAACACATCCTGTTGCATACAAAGTGCATTTTGCAAGCAGGTAATGTGGTTCCATTTTATTGTTATGTAAATTGTCATTTATCTTTTGATTATAACAGTTCAGTTTTGTGCTGATCTTTCTTAAGATTATGGGTAACTACTCACATATATTTGTATTTCCAAAAAAATCTCCATATGATAAGACTTAAAAATTATGGTTGATTGGTTAGGAAGCATAGTTGCAAGTTATGACTGTAGATTGTTAGACAACATTTGCATTTTTATAAAGATGTCATTTGACATTTGAGGAACCGATCATTATAATATCAAGGAATACAGTTATTAAAAATGAGCCTGATACTATTTTTCCTTTGCTTTTTTCTTATACTGGTATTGCACTTGAACTCAGGCTTAAGGGTTGTCCTTTAGCTTTTCTCCTCAAGGCTGACATTCTTCCATTTGAACCACACCTCCATTTCCAGTCTTTTGCTATTTAATTGAAGAGTAGAGTCTCACCGTCTTTCCTGCCAACACTGGCTTGAAACAGTGATGCTCAGATTTTAGCCTCCTGGCTAGTAGGATTACAGGCATGAGCCACTAGGCTCTGTTGTTTGTTTGTTTGTTTGTTTGTTTTTTCCGTCCAAAAGCAGTTTTTGTTCATTTTTGCCCATCTTGGACCTTAACCTCTAGGCCTAGATGCTTTCCCTAAGCTCCTTTTTATCAAGGCTAGCACTCTATCACTTGAGCTATAGAACCATTACCACTTCCAGCTTTCTCTGTGATTAACTAGAGCTAAGAGTCTCATGGACTTTCCTGCATGGGCTGGCTTTGAACAGCCATCCTCCCATCTCAGCCTCCTAATTAGCTAAGATTACAGATGTGAACCACTAGTGTTGGCTCAAAAGCATTTTTTAAAAATAAAATCCATGGTAGTGATTTTTTGTTTTAAGCATAACACTTCTGAAGAGGAAGATAAAAGAATTATACCAATTAGAAAAGAAAAGAAAAGAAAAAATATCCATCTGGTGAACTAAAATATACAACAGTAAATTCTGGAATCTGTGTTAAAGATAAGAAATGAAAACAAAACAAAATCATTACTAAAGTTAGAAAACAAAAAAGGAAGACAATATAAAAGAAATATAACCTTCAAGAGTGGGGATGGAGGAATCTTTGTAGGCTATACAAGATTGATTTCATTCTATCATCAGGTATTCAGCCATCTTAACACTTGTATTATCCTGTGGGCTGATACTCTGTTGCTACTTTTACAAGCTGGTAGTAGTTATGTTTATTGGCCTAAGGGACAAAAGCATTAATGAAAAATTGCTATGGAAATAGAAAAGATAAAATACATTATGTTAATTAAGGAGAAGCAACCCATTTATTAAGACTTTCAAAATTCAGCTATTCTCCATTCCCTTGTCTTTAAAAAAAATTGTATCTGGCCAAACTAACAAACCTTTGAAAGTATAATAAAAACCCTATGATAGAACATTTTTAATAGACAACATATTGGTACATATTCCCTTAATACATATTCTTCAACAAGACTCTTCAAGAAAACATGCCAAACCCCAAGGCCACAGGGTTGCTTACTCAGGGAAATAACCAACTGGTAGTGTGAAATTGTTCAGTTATGACAGCTGCCTCTTTCCTCCACTCCAAACCATTACTAATGACTGGTGTCTTCAGCTGGATGTCATGCACTGAGTGTTCAAAGCCTCCCTCAGGGTCTAGCTATACATTTCCTCCCTTTCCTTTCAATCAGCTTAAGTAAGAGTTTCCTTCTGCTCCTGAGTCATTTCTCAGGTGAAATGTGGAAGTATATGTTGCCCAGTAAGGATTTCTTTAGACTGAACTCCTAAGAATAAGAGGAGACTGCTTTAGATAGGTCAAAATGGTGAAGATATTTTACTTGTAAATGTTCTGCAGGGTGAGACATAAAGCTGGTCACTCTTGACCCAAGCCCCAGATGTCCAGCTTGGACCTGAAGAGAGGACAGAATCATTGGATTGCCTGTAGTTGTGGAGTGATTTGACAGTACAGGCTACTTGTCATACTAGAGCGTCCTATTGTGAGATTGATCTCATAATATCTCAATAGTTCTGTGAAGACCAGTTATGGAAGTTGAATTATGGTGGTTGGAGGTTGAACTTATTTATAGCCATTTATATGCTTATTGAGATTACTCTATCCCAAAACATATTGTGTAACATTAGCTGTTCATGCACATTAACTCTCCTCCCAGCAAACTGCCTGTGTGTCTGGCTAACGTGAAACTTTAACTTAACAGCCAGTGGTCCTCTCAGCCTCACTAACTCCCAGCCTGACCTAAGAATGCTCCCTGAGCAGTGGAGAGAAAGGAAGAGATGGAGATGGAAAATGTCCTGAGTGCAAGTGACCGCCTCTTCAAATAGAGGGACAGAGGACAGACTCAAGTTGGGGACAGGACTCAGTGTCTAGAAGGCATGGATTGTATTGGCAAACACTGAGGACACAAAGTATACAGACCCTGCCACTCGGTAGGTGGGAAGTTTGACAAATTTCATAGTTTCTTGGAGCTTCCTTTTCCTTATTTGTGAAGTGAGGACAAATGCTATCAAAATGTTGCCTGAAGCATTCATCAGTTTGTGAGAGTGTTCGAGAACTCTCATTATGAAGTATACTAACTTATATTACGGTGCCCATTGTATTATTATAGAGATTGGAGTCAGAACCCACTAAAGGCATAGCCAGGAAAACAAGGTTGGAAGACTCAAGTACAGAAATTAGATGAAGTCAATGTTAGGATTGAATGATATTTGGAGTATGAAATATTCAATAAGGTTGAGCATTTCTACGGTCTAGTTGTATAGTTGGGATGAGATTTGGTGCCTGACAAAGAACTTAATAAGAAAATGATAGAAGGTGAATGATACTGAAATCCATTGCATCTACATATGACAACGCTATAAGAAACCTCACTGAAAACTGTTAAAAACTCAGGGGTGGGAAGATGAGAAGAGCAAGCAAGAGGAGGAAGGTGATTTTGATTAAAATATAATATATACACATGCGAAATACCATAGTGAAATCCCTTGGTTGAATTAATATCTGTTAAAACATGAAAGATAGGAAGGTAAAGGGAGCTATGTTAGAGGCAAGTATCAGTGGGAGCAGGAAGGAGAGTAGAGCCAGTGAATAAGGATGAACACAGTTGAAATGCTATATATGCATATAAAAAGATAGAACAATAAAAACTTGTCGAAATTGTGTTAAGAAAGGGTAGGGGGAATAATGGAGGATGCTGGAAGAAGAGAATTTTATGGGCTGCATAGTATGCATGTGTGAAAATACACAATAAAATCTCTCCTTATACAACTAATACTTTAATAAAAATCATTTAAAAATGCCAAACACTAAAGAACTTCTATCATCCATGCAATCTGAAGAAAAGATCATCATGTGCAAATATCTGAAACTATAATTCATAATAGCATTCTTTCTCCATCATATGGGAGATTCTATTTCCAATCTAATGCAATACAGTAAGCTCTGGCACATGAATACGAAGACTCTTAAAATAAAGTAATTCAATAGAAAAAAACTAAAATTGCTTTTTAAAATTATTTCAGTAGCTACTGATTTATATTTCACAAAATATGTGTGAAATAAACTCTTACATTAAGGCACTAGTACTTAATTGTTATCTTTAAGAACGAAAAATTTGAATTTGATCTGAAGAATAAAAGTAATAGGAAATTCACTATCTCCTGGAAGACTAGAAGTAAATTCTAGACAAACTAATACTACACTTAAAAATTATTCATTATTTTTTCTTGTTGAACAAAGCACCTACCCATAGGAACTTTATATAGACATTATATGTTATTGGTTTCTAGTTTCCCCCCCTGTTTACCTAGCTGAGTTTCACAATAACCTTTTTCTTTTGTCCATTGTGAGGCTTGAACTCAGGGGTCCTAGGCACTGTGCCTGAGCTCTTTTGCTCAAGGCTAGTGTTCTACTACCTTGAGCCACAGTTCCACTTCAAGTTTTTCGGGGGGTTAACTAGAGATAAGAGCATCACCCACTTTCCTGCCCGGGCTGGCTTCAAATCGCCATTCCCAAATCTCAGCCTCCTCGGTAGGTAGGATTACAGCCATGATCCACCAGCTCTAAGCTAAAAGCCTATTTTATGGGACTTTTTTTCTGGAAAATGAATGATACTGCCTTCTTTTCTATCCATTTTAAATTTTCCATCAGGAAATATTTATTTTTTATTTGTTTATTTATTTATTTGCCCGTCAGAGCTTGAACTCAGGGCCTGAGCACTGTCCCTGGCTTCTTTTTGCTCAAGGCTAGCACTCTGCCACTTGAGTCACAGTGCCACTTCTAGCCTTTTCTATATATGTGGTGCTGAGGAATCAAGCCCAGGGCTTCATGTATACGAGGCAAGCACTCTTGCCACTAGGCCATATTCCCAACACCATCAGGAAATATTTATATGTACTAATTCACGTTATTCTTTGGAACTTGAAATTAATGTTTTATGTCTTTATATTATCATGAACATTTAACTATCAATAACAACAGAATAGTTTAGCAATCCTATAGCCTATTTGTCTTATCATAGACTTTGATTCCTTACTGGTTTATGATTTTAGTCATTGTATTCAATATATATTCGTGCATTATATTCATATATATATATATAAAATAGTATATTTGACTTAAGTGAAGAGTTTCTTCACCATTTCCTTCACAAAAGCTTTTGCTGATGACTGTTCTTCATTAACTCAAGAGTATATCTTTCATGTCAATAAGTTAGACTTTTTTCTTTCCTTTGTAAATTTACTAGGTATTTTGCTACCATTTGTGAGTTGGCTACAGATTACATTTTCAATGATACCACATTAACTCAGTATGTGATAGAGAAATTAAATGGAATTATTTATTCTGAGAACAATGGATTGCAGATCTTTTGATGATCGTGGTAAGAAACCCTGAATAAAACAACAGACTCAGCCTGAAAATTGAGGACAAGTGAGGAGAATTTTCAAATGCATTTAACCCTGAAGACATTTTAGAGGTTAAAACAGAATTGATACAAATAGCAGCATAAGTATTTGATCTTGGCCCCTGAAGAAGGTGGGTGAAGTTTTAATATTTAAAATATATTCTGCAAGCATTGAAAAATTAGAACTGTGAGATATGATGACTGTATGGAATTTCATAAATAATGTTATTCAAGAAAACCTGTGAGGCTAATGATCTTTATCTTAGCACATTGATGTGGATACAATCCTTCCAAAATAATATTTTCAATCTAAAATTCATGCTGCTTTAAATTTGCCAATTACACTTACAGCTCCTTGGTCAACTTTATGACTTCGAGTAAAGAAACCGCAGATTGCTGGATGATAGAGCTACAATGGAAGGGTTAACTAATCATTTCATTCTGAAGAAATGAAATTAAGATAAAATTCAGAAGTGAATTTTATTTCCATAGCAAGCATCAAGATGAATCTAATGTCTTTTGCTATCATTATGATGGTCTGAGGTACCTCTAAAGAGCGATGGTAGAGGAGAGAAACAGTTTCCTTGCTGTTTTCTTTTTCCTAATATAAAAACATCAGCTCATGCTGAGAAATGGGTTGTCATGTTAGTTCTGAGGAAATATTTTCCCTTTATATTTTGAGACAGAATCTCACTATATGACCTGAGTTGGCCTAGACTTCTTGATCCACTTACCTCAGCCTGCTGGTTACTGGTAGGTACCATCATAACAAACAGTATTACTTAAATAAATTCAAGTCAACAAATGAAGCATAATAATATGATAATCAGGGCTGGGAATATGGCCTAGTGGCAAGAGTGCTTGCCTCGTATACATGAGGCCCTGGGTTTGATTCCTCAGCACCACATATACAGAAAATGGCCAGAAGTGGCACTGTGGCTCAAGCGGCAGAGTGCTAGCCTTGAGCAAAAAAGAAGCCAGGGACAGTGCTCAGGCCCTGAGTTCACGGCCTAGGACTGGCCAAAAAAATAAAAAATAAAAAAAAATAATATGATAATCAAAACTCATTGGCTTTAGAAAATAATCATCATTCTACTTATATATTAATTGCATTAATTGCTTCTGCATAAGCTAGACTAGCAAGGCATGTACATATTCCAAAACACAATATAATCATTATGTTCTGTTTTCCAATAGGAATAAAACACTTGTCACAAATGCAAGCCACATAATGTATGTACTTTGAAATTTTCTAGTGGCAATATAACCCAGATATTTCCATATGTATCAGCATTAACATTTATAAATAAAATATTTTATATTCTATTTTATGTTTCCAAGTCCATTGTGAATTTTATACTGACAACTCATTTTTATTTGGGCTAGCTCCTTCCAAATGTTTCAAATGGGCACACTCGTGGCTAATACAAACTTCATCCAAAGAAGTAGTGTCAAAAACTTTAATACTTGCTTCATTGAGTCCTCAAAAATTTGTACAAGTGTGAGCTCACCATTCCCCTGAACTACTGGTGAGAAACTACAACTTGAGTCCTGTTGCACGTAAGCCACAGACACTCACTATGACCCCAGGGGATTTGACTTCAAAATCTCTGTTACTAAGCTACCATCAAAGTTAGGAGCTGCCAGTATCAGGAAAATTGATAAGTATATTATAAAGATCACTGGCAAGAGAAATCCAGGAATCAGGCATGTAAGTTTCTCAAAAGAGGCATGTCAGTTTATGATCTTATGAGGATTCCAGCCTGTGTCAGGCAAACCACAGTGGGCTGGGATAAGATGCTCACAGTTCAGCTGCAGCCTGAGACCTTCTCCCCTTTTCCATATTGCAGTGGGGCCTGGTCATCCTGTTATTTCTGGGAAGTAGAGAGCACAGAAGAAACAGCACTGGTTTGAGACCCAGCACGTTTAGAGTGAAATCACAGCTCTGTCACATCTTGACTGTTCACGTTTTATAGCCTTTCTGATCTGCAGCTTACTTCAAGTCTGCACATGAGGCTTATGGTGTATTTTTTCCATAGGAAAATAGTCTACATCAAATTATATAAAGACTCCAACATATTCCATAGAATGTCCTAGGAATTCCCTGTTAGGATGCTGATCATTGGGATCAACAAATTCATTTTGTTGACTAACAAATTTGCTTGAGTAGAATTTTAACCCAGTTATTTTGATTCCTAAACTCATAAACTAAAGCCATATCACATGTTGTCTTTCCACGTATATATTTGTATTTAGGTTTTTTATATATTTGTATACATGTCATTATAACTAGATATGGCATTTTATTCTTCTTTAAATGTCTATGAGAAAATCAACAAATTGCAAAATACACACAGAGACAAACCAGGTGATTAAATTCAATCTTCATTCTTGGCCCTTTTATATTTTTTTCAACCTGGTCCCTCCATAAACGAGAGACCTGAACAGTATATGTAAAGCTCATATGTAAATGTAGTAAGTAATAGACTTAATACATGCTCACTGTAAAAAAATATTATGTAGAATTATACAAAGAAAAAATATAGGTCCTACCTTAGAGCCTCAGACAAAGATGCCATCATCCCTCTGCTTGCAAGGAAAACCTAAGTCCACCATGAATCTTGGTAACATCGGTGAGCTGAGGTAGCCAAGAATATTGCCATTCTGAAAAGGAAGAAGAGGGATCCAAATCGTCACACTTAGGATCCGCTGGAGGAATGCTTGATAAGGTAGCACTGCGGGAGCTGCACGCGGGATCGCGGGAAGGGGAGAAACTCGAGTGCAAGACTGAGAGGAAGACTGAGGTCTCAGAGAAATCCCTCTTCCCAGCGCGCTCCTCCATGGAGGCCACCGGTTCTCCCAACAAAAGCCTAAGAAGGATCCCTCCCAGTTTTAGATCCACATCGAGAAGGAAAGTAGTCCAGGTAAAATTTGCCCAGGAACTCCATCATGAGATGCTCTCTCAGGTGATGGAGCCTTAGAAGGGCTTGAGTTAGGTGGATTCCTCCCAGACTTCCTAACTCGTGAAGGGACAAATCAAGACAGGCCACAACATCTAGGGCTTTACGGAAATGTTGATAACTCCTAAGCCACAGGAAAGTAAAGATACCTAGAGAATAGAACAGAGAAAATTTGTAATCTTCCTTGTCTTAAAACACAATATCACTAAGACACAATTAGGAAATACTAGAACACTTTTATTATTACTACAACACACCTTATCAAAACACCGACAGAGTTCTATTATAAAAACAATGAATTATTGTTGTAAGATTTACAAAACTCAAAGCATTTGAAGGAAGAGCATAGAGAAGGACAAAGTCCTTCAGACAAAAAAAAAAAAGTGGGAACAGTCAAAGAATTTGAATTCTCTCTCATACAGTTACAGCATATATGGCTGAGCTCCTACAGTTACAGCATGCCTCAGCTCCTAGCCAGATACATACACTAACTACACACACTAAAGACTGACTTACTTCTATTCCCTTTGTCCAATACAGTTTGTCTAGCTTTAAACAATAAATTACAAGACATACAAAAAGGTAAAAAAAATATTTTCAGGTGAAATATATTACAGGAACAGAATTCACAGACAAGAAATTTAAAGTAATTCTGATTTGTACGTTAAGAGTATTAGTAGAAAAAAAGTTGAAAAATATCAGAATAGATGGGTGAGGTTAGCAGAGAAGTGGGAACTCAAAAAAGAATCAAAAGTACGAGAAATCAATAATAGAAATAAAATCACCAATAGAAATAAATGCCTATAATGGGCTCATCAATAAATTCAAAACAAAGGCTCAATGAGCTTAGAGATAGAGTAATAAAAAATTTTGTTCACATGGAGCATTCCTGTTTATGTATAAAATAATCAATAGACTGACACTGAGACTATATCTCAAGTGGTAGAGCACCTACCTCAGAAATATGAGGCCCTCAGTTCAAATGCCAGTATCCACAATGAAAGAAAGAGAGAGAGAAAGAGAGAGAAAGAAAGAAAGAAAGAAAGAAAGAAAGAAAGAAAGAAAGAAAGAAAGAAAGAAAGAAAGAAAGAAAGAAAGAAAGGAAGGAAGGAAGGAAGGAAGGAAGGAAGGAAGGAAGGAAGGAAGGTTTTGGCATGTTAAAACCAAGAAAGACAATCACTAGAAAGTTTGAGTATGTAGCAATGGTATCCTCCTAACCTCCGCTGCATGGGTGTGTAGGTCGAGGCCCGAGCTGCCACAGCTCGCCTGAATAAAACCTTGCTTTTGCATTTCGGAACATCTGGCTCTTGGTGGTCTTTTTGCGACTTGGGCATAACACAACGATTCCCTCTTATTCCATATAGCTATATATGGTCACCTGTCCTCTTGGACATAATTGCCTAAAATCTTTCATGAAACTTGTAAAACAGTGTATTTAGGATATATTGAATGAAATAAATTTCTAAAACAGAATTATATTTTTTATAAAATATATACTAGTAATACATAATGTCTAAATTATAATTATTTCATTAACATCTTCAATGTTAAATTCTTTTCATTTACTTACCTTTTGCACCACCATTTCTGTGCTCTTCCTTAGTCTCTCCAAAACCGACAAACTTAGATGTAAGACAAAAGATGCAGAGAACAAAAACAGTGGAAAAGGAGAAAAAAAAAACCAAAGAGCAAAATAACAAAAAAAAATGACTCTTGTTTCCATTTCTTGGAATTCATTTCCATAAACATCAAAACTTTTAATATTATCTTGATATTGGGTCTCTAAATTGCCCAGGATGATCTTGAATTTATGACTTTTCTGCCTCAGCTTCTGAAAATAGTCATATTTTTCTTAGATTCTTAATCATTCTTCTCAAATTACAGGTATGAAATAATAACTTGGGGGATTCACGTTTGAAAATTACTTTTACAAATGAAACTTCAATATATTGACCTAGTGAAATGGGCACAACAGATACTTACATCACTGCCAAAGTTGCAAATAGCAAAACAAAGCACACTAAGGCTTGAAGATCCAGATTTTACTCAAGCAAATGGGATGTGTGCCTAGTTGTACTGGAGCTGTGACTTGTGTTGGCTCTTAATCTATCCATGTAATTCCATCCAATTTGCCTCTCCTGTTACCCTCCACTTGCAGCATTTTAAACTACTATCCTACTTTAGGCGAAGTAAAGTATTCAGCGAAAGTATTCAGATCAAAGATGCAGCATCTTTGAAGGGATCTCATCACTAGGAAAACAACTGAATAGAGGTACTGCGGTGAAAGAATGTCTGACCACACTCAGCCACTGGAACCTGAGCCAGCTCGTTCCTTGCTCATGCATGGCCATGGCAACATTTTCCTATTCACAGGCCAGAAATCAAGACAAAACAGTTTTTACAAACTTAAAGTTGGGGGCAGAAATACTTCAAAAAGCCAAAGATACCAAACAAGAAACACTATGAACCTCAATCCTGAGTTTGTGATGGGCAGCTGCCATCTCTCTTTTCACTAGGATTGACAGCAATACCAAAATGGACTTGTGTGTTTTGTGGTTTTGTATGAACACTGTGTTTTATCATCATTGTTTCTGTCAAAAGTCATAAAGACAAAGATTGGTCTTTATTTCAGAATATCTTAAATTGTACCAAACGACTTCAGCTGTGAGTGGATATAATAAGGACAATCAATAATAAATAAACTATTATATTTCTGGGTGGCTGAAGTGTTTCCAGCTGTTACTCTAATTCTATCTATGTAGAAAACAGCTCTCAGAAAACTCGTGCTAAATTGCTCCACTACTTTGACTGAGACTTATTTGAGAGCACACAAAATGTGGTTTGTGACAATTAGGTCACAAGTGTAACACACTGAATCGGAAGACAAAGAATTCTTTGAAGAATCTGTACTGAACTGAAAAGGAAAAGGATATTTATCAAATTTTAGCTTACTATTTAGTAAATACATAGGTACTAACTTTGATTGGAAGAACTTACTCATACCAATCCATTTCCATTAGGTTTTGTGGGGGATATATGTATTACAAATGCTTAATTACTTTTTTTTCCTCCTTGGGATTATAATATGTGAGCGGTATTAGAATAATCATTGATAGCCTCTGATATCTGAAATCAGAATAACCCATTTAAATCAATCATAATAACCTTCATTATACATCTAAGCTGTACCACCTGCCCTGAAAGAAAATGGATTTAAACTTTTCTCAAATATAGAGAATCAGAGACATCAAGTGGGAAGTTAGAAGACTTGAAAACTTCCAAGGATATATTTAAAAAGATAAAACTATTCATAGTTCACCCACTTGCTTTTACAGATGAGAATGTTTGAGTGACAGCAGGACAAAAGCAGATGTTATGACTTGATATAGTTCATGATGTAAAGCTGACTGCAGAATACAGGTCCCCAGTATAGCCAGACATACCTAAGTATGTTTTAGGGTGCTCCTCCCCCTGACATCTCTCCACAGAAGCCTGCTTCCACCTGCTGAAAACATCCATTACAATTTCTTAAAATTTGATCTGCAAAATTGTCACCATCACAGTAGTACAAAGCAGTTGGATATGAATATTATTAGATGGTGAACTTCAAAAATCACAACAGCTATGTCCAATTACTCTGGTGTGTAGAAAATTAGGAACACTATATCTCAAATCAGAATTGTAAAATTTTTCAACATTTCACTATCAGGTTTTTTAACAGACAGATATTTGTTAAAATGCCAATTCCTGGGTCCAATTCCAGGTCTTCTAAATCAAAGCCTAGGAAAGTATACTTTGAAAAAGCCTTTCTGTTTTATTAAATCCATGTTTATTTGTCCTCATTGTAGCTTACCAGAGGGATTACCAAAAATATACATGGGCATATACCTGAAAACAAATAAATGTAGGCTTTTAAATGGTGTAAATGAAACAAAACTTCCATAGTTCAGTTAGCAGAAATATATCAATGTCATACTCCTTTATTTAAAGTTGGAGTTCAAGCACATCAAACTCTTCCTATAAATGTTCATACACTCAGTGAGAGGTTTTGATTCAGCAAATTTAAAGTAAATATGATAGAAAGTTAGTTCCTGAGTGTGCACATATTTGTGTATTTCTGTGTTATATTGTCTCTGTGTGTGCACGCATCTGTTTGTGTGTTTCTGTATCTATACGTAAGCCAGAACCTCAGTGATTCCTCACACTACATCAGAAATTAGTTTCAGCAGAATAAGAATAAGAATAAGGAAATGTCTTCAAGTTTACAGGATATAGGCTTTTTTTAGGTATATAAGAAACTCAATAAGTACTTAGAGGTAAAAGGATTTGTAACAAAAGATTGCATTCTATAACAAGGACAGTTGTCACACTCATTCATGGGTTGGTAGTTACATGAAGGAAACAGTGGGACGGAGACTGTCATTTGGCTGAAGAAAAAAACAGCACAGAAATTCTTAAGCTATACAGGGCCAAGTATTCACTAAAGCATGGCACGTGCTGGGAGAGTTGAAATGATATAACTCCTTTGAACAACTATTTTGCGGTCTAACAAAATCAATGTCAGGAACTGGAACTTGAGAGGTCAAGGAGGCGAGGTTAAGGGGAAGAGGTGTACAAATGAAGAGAAAGGGAGGGAGCATGTACATGTATTCGATGTACATATGTGAAAATGGAAATAAAGAGTCTGAGGGGTTGGATGGAGCTGTGAGGAATGGAGGGTAGGAGAATTATGAAAGGATGACACTGACCAAGAAGCATTGTTCTTATAAGCTCATGCGTTGAGTTGGAACCTTTTGTATCTCTACTACTTACTGATCATAAAATAAGTTTTTTTTTAAAAAAAATAAGGCTAAGCAAAAAGAAATACATGTGAGTAGCATATAGAGTATATGTCTTCAATATACCTCTTGATATATTCTAAGTTTAAAAATAATCCCAAAGGGCTGGGAACATGGCCTAGTGGCAAGGGTGCTTGCCTCGCATACATGAAGCTCTGAGTTCTATTGCCCAGCACCACATATATAGAAAACGGCCAGAAGTGGCGCTGTGGCTCAAGTGGCAGAGTGCTAGCTTTGAGCAAAAAGAAGCCAAGAACAGTGCTCAGGCCCTGAGTCCAAGCTCCAGGACTGGCAAAAAAAATAATAATAATAAATAATCCCAGAGTTCAAAGACAGAAACTTAAAAATCATAACGAGTCCCACATAATTTTTTAAAGTACAAAGTCAAATATGGCAAGCAATTGAAACTTTCCAGGTACACTTCTTTTCCTAAAAATTAAGTCTAAGACAAACAGAAATTTGTAAGACTAGCCCAATACTAAATTAATTTTTTAAAAGATTAAGGAAATTTAAGTTTTATGTGTGGTTATCTGTTGTTATACTTTTCCTCGATTCAAAATCTAGCCTACTTTCAATTGAAAATTCTATGCACGAAATACAAAGCATTTGGGTATGAAGATTTTGAGGCAAGGAGCTAAGAAATTCACTATATCTAATCATTCTTGCCTGTGACACTCAAGGACAATATACTTCAGATCAGCATGTTTAATTCTTTAGTGTCCTATTGCAAACTGTTTAGTTAGTTGAGTAAATAAAAGAAATAACTGCCAAGACCCCTCTGGCTGCAAAAAGCAGTGGTAACAGCAAAAGACACAATGCTTGTGGACTGCCAAGGGGGAACAGGGCCACCGCTGCTCTAAGAGGAACACTGAGATCCCGGGAAGTCCCACGCCGCCCTGGAACCTGTCAGGTGCACCTAGGAACGGAACCTTGTTCTTTTTCTTTTGCACTAAATAAGAACATGGACACGTTTACTTATTGCCATATATTTGAGTCTGAGCTTCCTGGTAACTGAAAGACCAATTTTATTTGCATGGTTCATCTGTACACTACTAACAAGTGCAATACTCACTCCAAGTGTCTACTTTTCCTCAACTCATCATCTCATTGAAAACTTCACCTTCTATGTAGAAAATTATTCCATACAGTGTTGTTTTAAGCCGCATGACACATATAATACTTAATCTATGCGTGCAATCTCTGTATGTTGTGCAATCGTTCAGCCAAGTTCTACTCTTGTGCTGTACTGTAAGCTGCTTAGGGAAAAACCTTCCCTTACTTCTGCATCACAATGTCTAGGATAGAGCAGCTAGATGGATATTAGTTATTGTATTTCCATTCATTGTTGAACACTAGTGTTTATTCTACTATCAACATCAGAACTAACATTATCTACTAAAACAACATGCAAGGATAATCTTTTTTTTGTGGCTTTTTTTTTTGGTCATTTGGTAGCGTTGTTAACTTTTGACTCAAGATCTCCCTATGTAGCACGGCTGGCATAGAACTTTTAGCCCTTCTGTCTTAGCCTTAATGCTGGGATTAGAAGTATATATCACCTTGCCACAATGATCTTATTATTTATTATTTATTCCTTGGTAACTATTTTATGTTTTCAATTTATCCTATTACATATTATATTTGTACATACTTATATGCATATATACTTTATCAATATGTGTTTATGTGGACATTTATATATATTTATATACAATAATTATTATCATTATTTATTACTAACCTCTGATACTCTATAAAGCATTGAAGAAAATCAATAAATATTTTCGATTTAAATAATCATTTTTGTGCTGGTTGTGGCACTTGAACTCAGGGCCTGGCACTCTTGTTTAGATTTTTTGCTCAAGGTTGGTGTTGTATGGCTTGAGCCATGTCTCTACTTCTAAATAATTGATTTAATTGACAATAACGAAATCAAAGGAATACCAAACTATTTACTTACTCAGAATTCAATTAGGTTTGAATTTTTTTAGATATAACAATACCTTTCTCTATGGTTCCAGTCACCTGTTTTAGTAGGCTGTAGCCTGAAAATATTAGTAGAAAATTACAAAAATAGACAATTCAAAAGTTTTAAATTACCTGCCACTCTGAGGAATATGATAGGCTCTCATGTTAGCCTGATCTGTATAGTATGATACACAGTGTGTCATGCTATATATACTACCCAGCCCTTTGCTTGTTAGTAGCCATCATGTTCATGTAAGCTTCATTTGGTAGTCTAAGGATATGACACCAGGCTTGTGCCACTCCACTTATCATGTAGACATTATAGGAAGGGTGAGTATAATAAAATAAAATATATAATGAGCACAATATTCACATAAATTGTATTATACTTCATTTCTATTACTTTGTAATTGTTATTACAGTTAGACTCTTCATCTAAATTGTCATAAAGTATTGTTTTAGGTATATATAGGGAAAAATCATATACAACCAATTCAAAACTATCTGCGGTTTCATATGTTCTCAGGACATCTTATGATTTTCCTTGCAGGTAGAGGGAATTTGTGATTAATTTGTTTTTACTATTTCTTGTGATATCAATACATTAGGTAGTGACAATAAAAGCTCTATATTTGAAAAATATGCTATTATTTATTCTTCATGGAAATTATTTAATATTCTAAATTATCCAGATGTATTGCTGATTCAAAGTAAAATTTTATTATTGGTATAATTTCCACATAGATCTATAATCTTAATTATGTTAAGTTCTATTTTTAAATATAAATAATTTCTGTCAGTGCAGGTAAATATCTTCTGTGAGAAAATACTGGATAGTAATTTTATTGTCTTTGGCAGCTATGTCTTCCAGTCTCAAAGCTAAATTTAAGAATAAAATACTTTTAAACATTTCATATTTCATATACTTCAAAATACTTCTTCTATTTCATTATGAATTCTCAGGCCATGATCTCATTGAATGCAGCATTTCTGGTAAATTGAAAAAAATTCAAGAGATAGAATAAATGCCAAATTGAGATTCCGTTTTAAATTTTAGATTCCCTTTTTCAGCTATATTATTACCTCTTTCATATACATAAACTCATATTGTGTACATATCATCATGCATGCGAATGTATGACATGCAAATAGTAATAAGAAATACTCATTATCATTATGGCCTTAACAAATACTAAGACAAATACTAACGCACACTACTGCAGCAAGATCTATACATATCAGTCGTTGTGATGATGTTAATACACTTCAGGTTAGAAATTGGAAGAGCCAGGATTCCAGTCTGGGGATTCTGCCTACCGTCTGCTGGCTCAGCCACTTTAACACACTGAGGATGGTGAAGGCAACATTCAATACTGTGTCTACAAGAATGATGGTGCATATCTAAAATATATGCAGAGCTAAAAAAGTTACCTTCTTCCAAAACAAAACCACAAAGAACCAATAGCCCCCTCATCAAGTGGGCTAAAGACTTACAAAGAGACTTCTCTGATGAGGAAATGAGAATGGCCAAGAGACATATGAAAAAGTGCTCTACATCACTGGCCATAGAAGAAATGCAAATCAAAACAACATTGAGATTCCATCTCACCCCAGTAAGAATGTCATATATCAAGAAAACTAACAATACAATTGTTGGAGGGGATGTGGCCAAAAGGGAGCCCTACTTCATTGTTGGTGGGAATGTAAACTGGTTCAGCCACTCTGGAAAGCAGTATGGAGATTCCTCAGAAGGCTAAATATAGAACTCCCCTATGACCCAGCAACCCCACTTTTGGAAATCTATCCAAAAGACCACAAACAAAATCACAGTAAAGCCACCAGCACAACAATGTTCATGGTAGTGCAATTTGTCATAGCTAGAATCTGGAACCAACCCAGATGCCCCTCAGTAGAGGAATGGATCAGGAAAATGTGGTACATATACACAGTGGAATTTTATGCCTCTATCAGAAAGACTGGCATTGCCCCATTTGTAAGGAAATGGTGAAGTGAGTCAGACCCAAAGAAACATGGACTCTATGGTCTCCCTTATTGGGAATAATTAGCACAAATTTAGGCAAGTCACAGCAGAGGATCACAAGAGCCCAATAGCTATACCCTTATGATCACATAAGATGATGCTAAGTGAAATGAACTCTATGTTATGGAAACAATTGTCATATCACAGTTGTAACTTCTTTCAACGTCCCATGTGTATCTATAGCTTCTACTATTGATGATGTTCTTGTATCACCTTCCTGTGGTTGTACCTACACTATCTCTGTAATCTTATCTGAGTATATTGGAAACCGTCTATACTGGTATTCGAACTAGGAAATTGAAAGGGAATACCAAAATCGAGAGACACAGGGTAAAAAAAGACAAACAATTACAAAAGCAATACTTGCAAAACTGTTTGGTGTAAATGAACTGAACACCTCAGGGGGGGGAAGGGAAAGGGGGAGGAGGAAGGGGGGAATGAGGGACGAGGTAACAAACAGTATAAGAAATGTATCCAATGCCTAACATATGAAACTGTAACCTCTCTGTACATCAGTTTGATAATAAAAATTTGAAAAAAAAGAATGATGGTGTTTTCAAAGAAATAGACAATGCTTGGAGAAACAATATAAGGTGGTGACATTGAGCAAGATACATTGTACTCATAAATTGCCATGTGAATAGAAATGCATTTGTATAATGACCTAAAGATAACAAATAAAAATGAAAAAAATTACTTTGAATGTAGACTGCATTTTTGAGCAGATAAAACATTAAATGTGTATTCTAGGCCCTTTAGGTCTATAGAACAGGGAATAGAGAGATAGACTCTCCAAACCTACTGATAGATTGTGCCAAGACAGCAAAGTCATTTCAGCACCACTTGGAAAAATATGTATCCTGCCCCCAAAGTCATTGCTTTAAGAGTGACAAAAAGATACAGCTGCCATTATAGACTGATTAAATTATGGATTAAGAAATTACCAAAGTGGAAAGAAACTTAATCTGATAGACTCATTAGTTATATCAGCAAATGAGCAATTCTTACTGAAGTGCTGAGACTCCCTCAGCTATATGACAAGCCTTCATAATATTCTGATAAAATGAGTGAAGTTTCCTTCTAAGTAAAAGACAGTAAGTGAAAGTGAAAATGTTTATTGAGTATGAGGAACTGCTGGATTCTCTAACTGTGTTGCAAGGTGTAGCATGTATATCAAAGAGTAACTCATTCATAGATGCGTTTATTTTCCTGCTTGGAGTATTGGATATATAGAAAGCATAACCTAGGGATCTTCCATAAACCATTGTGGCAAGGCTTTCAAAGCAGTCTTTAATACAGTTTGAAGTAGAGACATAGATTAATTGTTTCCCTCATTTGTAATAATTAGTATGTGTCTAGGATAGTCCTAGCAGAGGATCCAGTAGTTCAGTAGTAGTTCAGTAGTATATATATATATATATATATATATATATATATATATATATATATATATATATATATAATACTAAATGAAATGAACTCCAAGATATGGAAAAAAAGAGGTTCTGCTTTGTTGCTTTTACTGTGCTATATGAAGTTATTTCTTTTTATTTTATTTTTTCCTATGGTTTATCCCCTGTTGTCACTGTATTTGATTTTGATACTCTAGATATTGTATATATGTTTATGTTAACAAAGGGAAGGGGAACATCAAAATAGTGAGGCAAAGGACAAAGGGCGTACCAAAGCAACAGCAATACCCACAAGATAATATGTTGGAAATGTACTGTACAATTTGGGAGGGGTAGAATTTGGGGGCAGGACAGGAAGGGGGAAAAAGATGAAGGCAAAGGTAACAAGTTTGGCAAGAAATGTACTCACTACCTTATGTATGGAACTATAACCTTTTTGTACATTACCTTGACAATAAGTTTAAATTTATAAAAAGAAGAACAGTATAAAAAAAGCAGTCTGTAGTATCTAGTTTCTCAAGGATATTGTAAAGAATTTAAATTGCTTAAATAGAAAGAAATTGAGAACTAATGTTTTGAAGAAAGACAAAGGAATTTAACCTTTCTGAAATTATCTCAGACTAAACTGTTTGGGATTTGAGGCTCTGTTTTCTGGAATATCTGTGATGAAGGAAAAAAGAAACTTTGTAGAAACAGTAGGAGAAATGAAAATCTGTAATTGCCTTAGGAAGCAAAGGAGACAAATGCCTTCTGTCACAGTACCATGGCAGTGTAAGACAGACACACGGTTAGATGGTGTAGGGTGTTGAATTTGAGTATGACCCTCCTCTTCACTAAATAGGCCAATTTATATACATCATGTCCCCTCCACCCCGCTCCAATATCATCATCTGTAAGGTGGAGACAATAGAGTAGACAATCATAAGGTCCTCCTTGAATTCCCTCAAATTTTCCATTGCAAATATAAATTGGCAAGAAATGTTGTATTCAGTTCTTGATTGGTTAATGAAGGACCAAGCTAAGGCATTTTTAATAAGCTCAGAAACTTAGACAAATCAACTGACTTTATTTTTTTTTCCTCAGCAACAATTAAGTCGTATACCCAAAGCTTCCTTCTCCATACAACACAATGTAGAATCTGCAAAGGAGTACCCAGTCATCTTCAAAGAGTTGAGATCTGACACAGATTCTCTTTTAGAGTAAACTGTAGCCAGGCTACTCCTGGCCTTCTTCTTTATTAGTCCTCAGACATGCTCTCTACATAACACTAACACAGTTTCTTTTTTTTCTTAATAGTTATTTATTTATTGTCAAAGTGATGTACAGAAAGGTTATAGTTTCATACGTAAGGCAGTGAGTACATTTCTTTTACAATTTGTTACCTCCTCCCTCTTTCTCCCCTCCCCCTCCCCCTTTCCCTCTCACCCCATGAGTTGTTCAGGTGGTTCACACCAAATGATTTTGCAAGTATTGCTTTTGGTGTCATTTGTCTTTTTATCCTTTGTCTCTTGATTTTGATATTCCCTTTCCCTTCCCTAGTTCCAATACCAGTATATACAGTATCCAGGGTATTCAGATGAGATACAGTGATAGTACGGGGACAACCACCGGAAGGCGATACAAGAGGATCATCAACAAAAAAAGCTACGGTTTCACATGGCATGTTGAAAATAATTACAAAAGTGATATAACAGTCGTTTCCATAATATGGAGTTCATTTCACTTAGCATCATCTTATGTGTTCATAAGGGTATAGCTATCAGGCTCTTGTGATCCTCTGCTGTGACTAGCCTAAACCTGTGCTAATTATTCCCTGTGAGGGAGACCATAGAGTCCATGTTTCTTTGGGTCTGGCTCACTTCACTTAGTATAGTTTTTTCCAAGTCTTTCCATTTCTTTACGAATGGAACAATGTCATTCCTTCGAATCACTCAAGGCGACATCTCTACGATTCTTCCACAACCACTTCTTAAAGTGACTACTTGAGAAAACTCAAGGCTTCCAGAAGAATTTGTCACTCAATCCTGCCCACTCCTGAAGACAGCACCTCCATTTTCAAGCCTCTGTGGATGGTGGGTGCCTACCACTCACTCACAGGAGCCAGTGAACAAACTCTGATGGATTTCACTAGATCCAGACCTCGTTTCCTGAGTTTTGTAATTTTTACTTCCTACTCTATGCTTGTGCCCTCTTCCTTTTCGGATTTCTACCTCTGTGCAAATCAAAGTTGAACTTGGATTTGATTTGTTGGACCCTGTTCCCCATTACAATAATATATTACTGATTAAAACCTGTCTTTACTATTTTAACTAGTGCCTGCCTTTATTGATACTTAACAAGTCTTTAGTGATGGGCTCACCCCAAAGTTTTGCAGCACTTGATATAATTATGGTGTCCATTCTTGCCATTTGAGGTAAGCCATTTTTCATAAGCATTATCAGCCCAGATTGGCATCCATACAAAATGCACAAGACCTGAAAACAGCCTTTCTTTCCATATTTCCATTTATAAATTATCTCATGGTTATTTATACTGTGTAGGTCAATAACTGGTGTTTCACCAAACCTAAGAAACATGTAACAGTGGCTCCGTTCTGATGCTGCTTCTCCTGGTGCAGAATTGCCAAGTGAGAATTGTGAAGGAATCCTTCTCAGGTTCCCGTGAAGAGAGCACTTTCTACTGACTGGGTGGAGATCATTGGCTCAGTGCAACTTAAATACAGGGGCTTTCTTTATGAAGGGTGATGAGCTTTACAGGAATATACATCACCATAAGAAGGTAAAGCCAATAGTTTTTCTTGATTACCTGCCAGGAGCTTGTCTTACAAAGTTTACATTTAGGTTCTCATTAATCTTTAAAATTCTCTAAAGAAGAAACTAAAACTTATTCTCTTTTGCAACTTGGAAATAAACATGAAAGAGAAGTCTTAAATAACTTGCAAAAATCCGTACCCTGTTAAGTAACAAAAAAGAGGCACAGATTTGATACTGGTGCTGACTCAGAAACTTGCTTTCTGACCACCTTAAGTTGTTAGTAAGAGCCAGGATAAAATGCTTATTTTCCTATCTTCAAGATTGTAGGTCTGACTCATCCCACTATTTTCACAAAGTTTTAATAGAGATTTTCTTGCCAAAAAATATGGCCACAAAACCCCAAGAGTGCAGTCCAAGCTCTTTTCTGACAAATCATCTTCCTTTTTGTTTTCCATAACACTCTTTTCTCCGTTTCCTCCCATTTCGAGTGATTTGTGTCCATTTTGGCTGCCAGGAGGGAATGTTAACTACTCTGACTTGATCAGTGTATATAGTAAACCTGTGTTAGAATATCACACTTTATCTCATAAATATGCCAAAATCACTATTTATCAATCAAAAATTTCAGAGTTTAAGAGGATGGAAATAACCATTTGATTTGATCATTATACTTTATACAAATATATGTATATAATTATAACACTATAACACAAATCAGTATAATCACAATCATTAAAGAGAATGTATGGAAAAATAACTTGCATAGTAATCTGCCATTGTAATGTATGTCTATATCATTAACCGCTATTTCAAATAACACATATGCATAAATATGTGCATTCTACTAATCAGATATTATATAATAACTTTCTTATGAGCACTATTAATCTAGTCTATGTGGGAACTGAAAAAAGGTGGAACTTAGCATCTTGCATATGAATTTATTACAGGAGAGAAGACCAAACAGAAGAGTAGAAGCATACAGTAGTTTCAGCATGTTCTCCTTAACAGATGTGGAGGAGAATGTGGAATGGAAAATTAGTATAAGAAAACAGTTTCCATGCCAGTAGCTCACACCTGTCATTCTAGCTACACAGCAGGTTGAGTTCTGAGGATCTAGGTTCAAAGCTAGCGTGTGGAAGAAAGTCTGTAAGATACTTGTCTCCAGTTACTTGACCAATAAAAAGCAGAGATGCATTTCTGGGAACATGGCCTAGTGGTAGAGTGCTTGCCTCACATACATAAAGTCCTGGGTTCAATTCTTCAGCACCACATACATAGAAAAAGCCAGAAGTGGCACTGTGGCTCAAGTGGTAGAGTGCTAGCCTTGAGCAAGAAGAAGCCAGGGACAGTGCTCAAGTCCTGAGTCTAAGCAGAGATGCTCAAATGGTAGTGTGCCAATCTTGGGCAAAATAGCTAAGCAAGAGTTCAAATCCCTGAATTCAAGTACCCATACTGGCACAAATTTTAAAAAGAGAATGAAATTTTATCTCCAGCTGAGACTCTAGTGTGAACCTGTATTGTTATAGTTGCTGACTGTGAACATTAGACACTATAAATAAGGTTATAAATTACTTCAATTTTAGTCTTTACCCTAGTATCATTATATGAACCCTTTCATTTGCTTATTCCACAACAGCTTTACCTGCAATTCCATTCACATCAGTTCAAGAACTGCCCAGATACTTCTTGAAGTTCTGAAATGTGTTATAGCCTAGGGGTATGTCCAGATAAGCTTCGTTACTGGGGATAAATAAATATACCACAATCTCTATCAGATCTTATTCATTTCGATTGCTGCCTTAAGCTCCACTGGCAACATACGGGTTAAGGTGATTTTTTTTTTCTGCTGAGCCAGTTTTTCATCATATGTTCAGCAGTGCAGCAAAAGTTAATTCATTCTAAAGCACATGGATTTCCAGCAACATTGTCAATATTATAATGTTTCTTTGCAGCTCTGGCCTAGCCAGTTTATTAGATGAAGGAAAAATACAGATGGGCAGACAAGCAGGACTGCATTTTTGTTGTAATAGAAAAAATTATCAAAGAGATTTTTGGAGTTATTTCCCTCATTCCAACATACAAGGCTCTGCTAAAGTTCAGAAGTTACTGCTTTTTCTTTACCTGCCCCCTTTCTATTAGCTGAGCTGTTTATAGATGTTGAAAATAGAATAGAATATGTTTCCCCTATAAAATAGGCAAGAAGAAAGCTGACCAATTAGTCTTACTGTGGCTTCAATGAAATATTTATAAGAAATAAAATGTTTAATATGATTTCTTTAAGAAATGAACCTATACCAGTATATTTCTATGCAAGGAAGGAAAAATAATAATCTGCTGTCTCCTACAATAGGAAATTAATCCATTGGATAGTTCCCAAGTAATTGATGGAGAAAAAAAAATCTAAGAAATACCTATTTTAATCTAGAAAAGCTACATTGATACAAGCCTCCCCAGCACCTCAGGAAGTGAGAAACAACTGATATATGCTAAGTATTCAGAAACTTGGGATGGACCAGCTGCCATCTTTGGGGCCTCCAAAAGGACAGTGAAGGAAAAAAAAAAAGAAAAAAGAAAAACTCTAAAGATCCTGGAGTAGAAGAAAGGAATTAAAAGCAACTCACATAGATAAACTCCTAGTTATAAAACTCAATGTATATTCTACTAAATTAAGCAAGTTGAGGGGAGGGGTGAGGCTAGGAGGAATGTGGAAGAATGAGGAAAGGGATGACATTGATCAAGATTCATTGTATTCACTGATGAATTTGTTGAATGGCAACTCCTTCGTAAATCTACGTAAAGGTGAAAGTAAACATTTTAAAGCACTAAACAAATTTTCAAATACTTCCAACTGCTCAGCATAATTGTTTTAATTGTCAATACTTTTCACAATACAGATTCCTGTCCATTATTCAGCATATCATTGTAAGACAGTAATGACATCACCTTAAAATGCTCATTTTATTTTGTGTTGCTATGTTGCTTGAATCAGGCCATTTTTGACGCAAGGATCCTAATAAGATTAGAAATGGATGCTCTTCTTTCTCAAGATGAGGATAGCTACCAGAACTTTCTTTCATCTTCATTCTTGACCAAGCAGACTGGCAGTATATCACTGAGATAGTCTTTAGTAGCTCTGTAAAATGCTTATACATTTTTCCATGATTCCTGTAAGGAAAGATGGTTTTCAGAGTGGCTTCCTGTATAGGAAGGACAGAATTTGCTAATTATGTATTTATCAACAAACTAATTGGCAGCAATTTATGTCAATTACTGGTAGCCCAGTTGTATTTTTGAAATCACTTGGTGTTGCACAAGTGTAGCACAGTAGAAAGTCATGAACCATGTAATGCACTCCATGCCTGATGTGTACTACGTCCCATGAAGGATAGAATACTGCTTTATAGCTAGATTCAGACCTGTAATCATAACTACTCAGGAGGCTGAGATGTGAAGTTTGAGGTTTGAAGCCAGGCCCAGAAGGAAAGTCCAGGAGACTCTTATCTTCAATTAAACACCAAGAAGCAAGACGTGGGGGCTGGGGATATGGCCTAGTGGCAAGAGTGCTTGCCTCGTATACATGAGGCCCTAGGTTCCATTCCCCAGCACCACATATACAGAAAATGGCCAGAAGTGGCGCTGTGGCTCAAGTGGCAGAGTGCTAGCCTTGAGCAAGAAGAAGCCAGGGACAGTGCTCAGGCCCTGAGTCCAAGCCCCAGGACTGGCCAAAAAAAAAAAAAAAAAAAAAGAAGCAAGACGTGGAGCTGTGGCTCAAGTGGTAGAGAGCTAGCCTGGAGCACAAAAGCTCAGGAAGAATGCCCAGGCCCTGAATTCAAGCCCCAGGTCCAGCACAAAAAAATAAATTATAATAATAATAAATAGTGCGCTGTGTATGTTCCTTCTTTCAGTCTGGAAGAGTTAATATAGACAAAATCATAATGATTCTGACTAGTTGGAATGAACTGTGCATTAAAACATAATGCCAAGAAAATTGAGACATTATTTTATTACACTGCACATTTTAATTAATTTATTTATTGTCAAAGTTATGTACAGAGGGATTACAGTTTCGTATGTAAAGCAGTGAGTACATTTCTTATCAAGCTTGTTACCTCTTCCCTCATTTTTCTCCCACTTTCCCCCTTCTCCAACTCCCCCCTCCTCCAGTTGTACAGTTGGTTTACAGCATATTGTCTTCTAAGTATTAATGTTGCATTGGTTCACCTTTTACCCTTTGTCTCTCCATTTTGATGTTCCCCTTCCTTTTCCTAGTTCCGATAAATGTATATACAATACCCAGGATACCAAAATCAGTTACAGTGACATCAGGGGAAGAAACACCATGGGGAAGAAAGACAAAAGGAAAAAGGCGTAATTTCATATGGCACATTGAAAATAACAACAATGAAAAACCATTTATTTCCATAACTTGGAGTTCATTTTGCTTAGAACATCATCTTATGTGTTCATATGTATACATCTATTACGCTATTGTGATCATCTGCTAGGACTATCTTAGACATGTTCTAATTGTTACCAATGAGGGAAACCATAGAGTCTGTTTCTTTGTATCTGGCTCACTTCACTTAGTATGATTTTGCCAAGTCTTTCCATTTCCTTACAAATGGGGTAATGCCATTCTTTCTGATAGAATTCCATTGTGTATGTGTACCACATTTTCTTGATCCATTCATCTACTGAGGGGTATCTGGGTTGGTTCCATATTTTAGTGATAGTACATTGTGCTGCAATAAACATAGTTGTGCTGGTAGCTTTACTCTGGTCTTGCTTGTAATCCTTTGGGTAAATGTCCAAAAGTGGGGCTGCTGGGTCATAAGGAAGCTCTATGTTTAGCCTTTTGAGGAACCTCCACACTGCTTTCCAGAGTGGATGAACAAGTTTACACTTCCACCAACAGTGTAGTAGAGTTCTCTTTTGGCCACATCCCTGCCAGCAGCTGTTATTAGTTTTCTTGATAATGGACATTCTTACTGGGGTGAGGTGGAATCTCAATGTTGTTTTGATTTACATTTCTTTTATGGCCAGTGATATTGAGCACTTCTTCATGTGTCTCTTGACCATTCTCATTTCCTTTTCAGAGAAGTCTCTCTTTAAGGCCTTAGCCCATTTATTAATGGGGGCAGTCGTTTCTTTGAGGATTTGTTTTGGAGGAACTTAATTTTTTGAGTTCTATGTATATTTTAGATATATGAAGCCCTGGTCTATTGTATGGCCATTGAATCTCCTCGCAATCTGAGGGCTTTCTATTTATCTTGCAAGCTATGTCCTTTGCCATGCTGTAGCTCTGCAGTTTCATGCAATCCCATTTGTTCAACTTTTCTTTGATTTGTTGTGTTTCTGGGCCTTTATTAAGAAAGTTTTGACCTGTGCCAAGGAGCCCAAGTGTTTCTCCTATTCCTTCCTGCAGTGTTTGCAGGGTTTCTGCTTTTACCTTCAGGTCCTTGATTCATTTGGAAATTATTGCTCAGGTTGATATATAAGGGCCTAGTTTTAGTTTGTTACAGGTGTTTAACCAATTTTGCCATCACCCTTTGTTGAAGATACTGTCTTTCTTCCATCCTGTTGTGGTTTTTTTTTGTTTGTTTTTTTTTTTTAGCTCCTTTACCCTTTGATGGCCATAGGTCTGCAGGTTCATTTCTGGGTCTTCAGTTCTTTTCCATTGGTCCTCAGGCCTATTCTTGGGCCAATGCCAAGCCATTTTTATTACTATAGCTTTGTAATAGAGTTTGAAGTTTGGTACTGATATTCCTCCTGCACTATTTTTCCTGCTTAGGATTGTTTTTGCTATCCGTGGTCTTTTGTTCTTCCATAGGAATTTTTGGATTTCTTCCTCTATTTCATTAGAGAATGGTGCTGGGATATTGCATTGAATTTGTAGATAGCCTTTGGCAGTATTGCCATTTTCACAATGTTAATCTTCCCAATCCATTTTCTTAGTTCTACTTTAATTTCCTTTTTCAAGTTTTTATGTTTTTTGAGGCTATTGCAAAAGGAGTTGCTTTCCTGATTTCAGCCTCACCCTTTGCATTATTGGCATACAGAAAAGGCATTGATTTTTGAGGATGTATTTTTTAAGTTTTTATTATAAAACTGATGTACATAGAGGTTACAGTTTCATACGTTAGGCATTGGATACATTTCTTGTACTGTTTGTTACCTTGTCCCTCATACTCCCCTCCCTCCCCCCCTTTTGAGGATGTATTTTATATCCTGCTACTTTGCCAAAGTTTTGGATCAGCTCAAGCAACTTGGGAGTAGTCTATGGAGTTCTTAAAATACAGAATCATGTCATCTGCAAAGAGAAAGTTTTACTTCACCTTTCACTTTTTGAACCCCCTTTATAGTTGCCTCTTGCTTTATTGCTCTGGCTATGTTGAAAAGGAGTGGAGAGAGAGGACATCCTTGTCTTGCTCTTGATTTTTAAAGGAAATGGCTTTAACTTTTCAACTTCAACTATTGTGCTCCCTGTTGGTTTGTCATAGACAGCCTTTATTATATTCAGGAATGTTCCCTGGATTCCTACTTTCTCCAAAGCTTTCATCCTAAATGGATGTTGGATTTTGTCAAATGCTTTTTTCGCTGCTTCTATTGATGTGGTATATTATGTTAATTGACTTGCATATATTAAACCAGCTTTGCAGTCATGGAATGAATCTGTTTGATCATATACACTTCACATTTTCACAGATGAGCAAATGGCTACATGTCCCAACTTGGAACACTGGCTTCAAGAGTCTAAATGGACACAAAAGCTTTTGCTGAATAAATGAATGAATCATGCAAAGTAGAATTAACTCTGAATTATAACAGAAACTCAAAAGAAAAATTGTTGGCTGGTTATCAATGCCATCCATGTTTAGAATTATTTTTCCAAAACAATTTTCTAAGAATGGCAGTTGATATATGCTGTAACATCTGGAACTTCTTCTGGGGACAATGTTACTATTTATAAGAAAAATACCAGATAGCTGGCCTGGATAGATATATAGTTCTGGTTATTGTCAAAGTAAAGCAAACCTCATCTATAAATTGAGTCTTGATATTGTCCTAACATACACTAATTTAAATAAGTTGAGGAAACCATAGAATAGATGACAGGCTTTGGTTGTTTGCTCATGTTGTTAGCACTTACATGCTTTCACAGGTTAAAAGTATAAGGAAATAAGCAATAACAGCCTGTTAGCATGATTCAAAGTTGGAACTATCTAATGAAAAACGATGTCAGATGTCTCAAATATAGATCATTCTCACATTTTCAATGGCAAATGATTATACAGGAGTATTTTTTGTTTTAAATGTATTTTTATAAGTTCTGTTTGGTTTTCTTCCCCCTAAATCAAGTATGTGAAAGAGTCATGTTGTGATAGGAAGTGTGCAGTCTTCAGAACAGGAAAGGCCCAACATGAAACCCAAGCTCTCTCACTTACTTTTAAGTGGCTGAGAGATAATGAATCTCTGAGTTTTTCTCCTAATGAGAAAGTAGCCTTAAAAACAGTTACATTGAAGTTGCTAAATGACATGGTAAATACAAATTTCTTCCTATGTAGTAAATATATTTCCCTTCTGTTCCAAAAATGATCACTTCTGTTTCTTTATCTTAACACAAAGAACACCAGGTTTTTATACAATGGAAGAGGGGTGACTATTCTTGACTGAAGCTAAAAAAATGGAAAGAAGAAAAATAAAAAGGAGTAGAGGAAAAATATGAGCAAAACTGGAAAAAATAGAAAAGAAATAAAGGAAGTTGCTTGTATACTCTTACACAACCTGACTCAATTCTGAGATGTTTACAATAGTGATGACTAAGCCTTTTAATATATGCCAATATAAAGCCAAGATTCACATACAGCAACATTTAATTTAGAAAGTAGGGAAATGCTACAATCTGGTTAGGCATATACCAAGTTATCTCAAGAAAATTTATCTCCATATCAAAGTTGGAATAAATCTATTTTAATGAAGGCTTCAATTGTCCTTTCCTAGATTAAACCATATGTAATTAAAGAAGTTTGAGGTGCCTCATTTTCAAACATATTTTAAAACTCAGTATAGCAACTCCTGAAGATATTCTACACTTTCCGAGCACCCACAAGTGAAACGCGATTCAAATTAGTCCTCAAGCTGTTCAAATAAGGAGCGATGGCTAAAAGTTTCACATTCGAGGCAGAGATGTATGTATTTTAAAACTCACTTGTAATTTAGAGATAAGATCGACAAAATGGACAAATGGTAAATTCTCAATGAATAATACAGATTAACCAGGGAGCTTTTCTAATCCTGAGGGGCAAGACATGGTCACTGGGAAGATAAAATGCGTCTTGCTGAGATCTGGTACTTGCTGCCATTCTGTAAATTATCCTCCAGATAATATTATTCTGGCGCATGAGGCCATTACAGACTGTGGTATGAACCTTAGCGCTCATTTTCCTTTCTATGGAGAGCTTCTACTTTTGCATTTAAATAAATTTGCTCTGTCTGCTTAAGGAAAAATAAAAAGACTGATTTGAGTCACTTCAGCCTACCCCAACAATGTTGATCACCTCTCTCTCTCTCTCTTCTAGATTTTGCCATAACTCAACTCTGTAAACAGAATACACAACACAAATATCTTCCATTTAAAATTTCTTTCTGTAATGTGCTGGTGTCTGGGAAACAGTTATCACTACTTCGTTTAGGCAACAGAGCAATGTTTTGGTGATCTTCCTCACTTGGGCACCATGACATAGCTGCAGCAGTCCTGCTAGCTTTCAGAGGTACATCATTTGACCTCATTGGCTCCCATCTCAGAGCTAAAAGGTTGGCTAGCACCTCTCTAAGGTTCTTTTCTGTTCAATCATCCTATGATTCTATAATGTACTTGCTAAGTGGTTTACCTAATCACACAATTAACCAGTGGTCCTCCTGAACTGAAAGTGGATAATACCTTGTCAGGGCCATTGTAGAGGGCATTTGTGAATTAGAAAGAGGTCAGATGATAAACTCTGGCATTCCTTCTAACTCTTGATTCTGTTCTATCTCTTAGGTCGGCTGACTCCGGGCCCAATGCACTGTATGTCAAAAGGACATTACTTCCTGGAAACAGCAAATTTCTAGTTCATTAATAGAATGATTGCAAACATTAAAAGCAGGTTGTGTGAGTAAATGATAAATATAAACCATTAATAATATATCCTCACACTACAATAATTGCATACAGAATTCCTTTCATCTTATAAAATAATTCTTGTCATGAGAAATAAAGAAGGGAAAACAGAGGCATCATTTTGGTGCCCTCAAGTGGGGATCTATGATGGTTGCAGTTAAATTACACCTTCCCAAAGCAAGTAGGGTCATTCAAGGAGCCTCTTGAATGAGACCTTCAGCTCTCTAGCACTGTTTGTCTGTATTTGTTCTACAAGATCTGTAGAAATGTTCAGCCACAGGACAGAGAGCTAGCCAGTATCCAGAAGAGGAGACCATTCTTAAGATCTCCAAGAGTCTGTTTCATTTTCAAGATTCCAATTGACTTGGATATGATTGAGTTCAAGCTGATTTGTAGGCTCAGCTCAAGTGACCATGTGAGTCTTTGAGTTAAGGATCCCAGAGCTATTCTCTTCACCCTCAAAATAATGGCAGAATCAAACAATTATCTGTTAGGATATTAAGTCTCAATCTGTACCCTAGTTTCCCAGCTTGCAATCTATAGGTAGAGATCCTGAACTAGAATTATCTCATAAAGCTGTGGCTTCATTTTGAGAATGCTGACTGTGTATGCAGAACCATTTCACCACAAGAACCAGTGATGAGAAACAGCATTTTGTGATGGCTCCTCTGAGTAACAAAGTTTTATTAAAGAATGAAGCATGTGTTCTCATAAATTGTTTCCTGTGGTATTTTTAGCATATCTTATCTTCATGTAAACCAAGTGGCCGGTAATTTTTGTAATACTAGTTACTTTGGATAAGTTTTTAACTTTCATTATTTCTAACCCTCAGAGCTTCTGTATTCCTTGTAAAATTTTTATAAGGACCTATATGTTCTAAACAAATCATGAAGTACAGAATAAAAGACACAAATAGACTCAGAAATAACAAATTGAAATCAATCACAAGTTTTGAGCACCTCTTGTGTGAAAGGTGTTGATTATATAAACATTCCTCTGGCCTGGAGATTACAAGACAGGTTGGGCCATGTAAACAGGCCCCACATGACATACATGACAGGCAATCTAAGCAATCGTAGCATGTAACATTTGTTTGATGAACAGGGTGTTCTGCTAAGAAAAAAAAATATGAAGAATTATAAATAACCAGAGGTGTTAGCTGAACGACAAGCCCACAAACCATAAACCAAAAACTTAGGCTTTAACTTCTTAAGACACAAGATTAACAATGCAAATATGGATCCTGCGGTACAGAGATGAACCAAGACAGCAGACATGGGACGCTTATCTGCCTCTCGTCTCCAGAGTGCTCTGTAAACTATCACCAAGCAATAGTCTTACATTCTCTCCTATTGCGTTCTCATGAGACTTTAGAATACTCCTGTTCACTTTATTCTAGACAAGAGTTATCATTGAAGACATAAAGCCAGATTTTTTTCTAGATAGTGAAAATAGGAATACTAATAATATACTCAAAGATAGGGTAAATGATTGCTTAGAAAAAATTCTGGTGAAGAAGCTTGTATCTGTTTAGTGACCAGTCATCATACTAATCTAGAAGAGAGCTAATGGTGTGCTCTTACTTAGTCCAGTTCACAAACATTCATTGTGTGGCTGTTGCATGCTAAGTTATAGGGTAGAGTCTGGGAAGTAGTAGGTAGTAAGTAGGGCAATGACTGGATCAACTGAAGGTTCTATTGAGGGCATGGGAGGATGGTGATGATATAAACAAAAGCAGGACATCAGGGAGAAAACTGATCAAGAAAGAAGACAAACATAAGCTGTGTTTGAAGCAAGTGAGGATTTGGGGTAGAGGAGGGTGTACAAAAAGAACTTCCAATGGGAAAGATTCAAATATGAAGAAAAGCCAATGAATAAGGCCATAAAATAATGGGAGATTCCAAAGAAGAAGACAGAATATTGTTGATCATATTACTAGAAAAAGACCAAGAATAATTCTAGAAAGCAGAGCAGGTGAATTTCAAAATGAAACCTCTGGTTAATCATAGACACAAGTTATGATGATAAGGTTTACTTGGATTTGACAATTAGGAAATTATTGGTGAAAGCATGTTTTCTATGATCATATGCCAATAGCTATTGAACCTTTGTGATCCTCTCCTGTTTTTTTTTGTCTTTTACCATCCAATTTTTTTATCTTATTTTGCTTCTTGTTTGTTTTTCTCCTTTGTCCTTTTGATTTCTGTCCCTTTTGTCTTTTTTTTCAAATTTTTATTATCAAACTGATGTACAGAGAGGTTACAGTTTCATACGTTAGGCATTGGATACATTTCTTGTACTGTTTGTTACCTTGTCCCTCATGTCCCCCTTCCTCCCCCCATTTCCCTCCCCCCCCCAGGTGTTCAGTTTACTTACACCAAACAGTTTTGCAAGTATTGCTTTTGTAGTTGTTTCTCTTTTTTTACCCTGTGTCTCTCAAATTTGGTATTCCCTTTGAATTTCCTACTTCCAATACCAGTAAACACGGTTTCCAATATACTCAGATAAGATTACAGAGATAGTGTAGGTACAACCACAGGAAGGTGATACAAGAACATCATCAATAATAGAAACTACACATACACATAGGACGTTGAAAGTAGTTACAACTGTGATATAACAATCGTTTCCATAACATGGAGTTCATTTCACTTAGCATTATCTTATGTGTTCATAAGGGTATAGCTATTGGGCCTTGTGATGCTCTGCTATGGCTTGCCTAAACCTGTACTAATTATTCCCAATAAGGAAGCCCATAGAGTCCATGTTTCTTTGGGTCTGGCTCACTTCACTTAGTATAACTTTTTCCAAGTCCTTCCATTTCCTTACAAATGGAACAATGTCATTCTTTCTGATAGACGCATAAAATTCCATTGTGTATATGTACCACATTTTCCTGATCCATTCGTCTATGGAGGGGCATCTGGGTTGGTTCCAGATTCTCGCTATGACAAATTGTGCTGTGATGAACATTGTTGTGCTGGTGGCATTACTGTGATTTTGTTTGTGGTCTTTTGGATAGATACCCAAAAGTGGGGCTGCTGGGTCATAGGGGAGTTCTATATTGAGCCTTCTGAGGAATCTCCATACTGCTTGCCAGAGTGGCTGAACCAGTTTACATTCCCACTAACAATGAAGTAGGGCTCCCTTTTGGCCACATCCCCTCCAACAATTGTTATTATTAGTTTTCTTGATATATGACATTCTTGCTGGGGTGAGATGGAATCTCAATGTTGTTTTGATTTGCATTTCCTTTATGGCCGGTGATGTAGAGCATTTTTTCATATTGTACCTTTTGTCTTGAATGTTAGTTTATCTGTTTCGGGAGGGGAGCACAGAAATGGTAGGGCAAAGGATGAACAAATGTAGAAGTGATATTCACTAGACACTATGTTGAAATGAACTACACAACTTGTGAGGCAAGGGGATACGTGGGGGGAAACTGGGAGAAATGAGGGAGGAGGTGACACTGTTCCAAAATACTTAGGTAACTGTAAACCCTCTGTATATCACTTTGACAATAATAAAATGATTTTTAAATTTAATTTTATTGTCAAGGTGCTGTACAGAAGGTTTGCAGTTACTTACACAAGGTAGTGAGTACATTTCTTGTCAAACTTGCCTTGTTCCTGCCTCCCTCATTTTTCTCCCACTCTCCCACCCCTCAGCCCCCCATGTTGGACGTTCATTTCCAACATATTGTCTTGTGAGTATCACGGTTCCTTTGGTTCACCCTTTGTCCTTTGTCTCACCATGATGTTGTTCTCCTTCCTTTCCCTAACTCAGATAAATGTTTATACAATACCCAAGGTACCAAATCAAATTTTTTTAAAAAAAAGAAAAGAAAACATGTTTGTCTGTCAGCTGTCAAGAAAAGACACACAGTGAGAAGCGGGAGGAGATGTGTGCAGCAGGACAGCAAAACACGTTGGCAATGAAAAAAGAAATGAAGAATGTCACATTAGCCAGAGGAGACATCCGAGGACGGAGCCTGCCTAAGTATGTCACTAGGGGAAGCCCGTTAGACAAAAAATATTATGGAGAAAAAATATTGAAGGTAGTAGAAAGAGATTAAGTAGGTGGAAGTTGTCAGGCCCTGAGATGGAAGAAGAAAGTGAGATTAGGAGCCTGTGCGGCGGTTAGGGAGGGTGAATCAAGCCGTGGCATACTTGCTTCTCCCATGCAAGACCCTGGGGTTCAGTCCTCCACTTTGCCAGTGGCGGGGTCATCTATTTGGGGGATTAAAAAGGAATGCAGAGGAATGTTCTTTTGTTGAAGGCAGGGAGCAAGAGCGTGGAGACAAAATAGTCAACTCATGAATAAAAAACAATATAAATGTGAAAAGATGTTTTATTATATATTCTTAGTAAAAATGTGATAATTTACAGAAAGGAATGAACGGCATAGAATGCAGTGGAGCATTAGAGTCAAAGGGAGACATACTTGAACAAAACAGGACAGAACCACTATATATTTACCAAATAAAGTATGCATTACATTTTTGTCAAATATTTCTTTGTGTGCTTTATGTGTCAGAAAGGTGGCCGGTGGCAAAAGATACAACAATAAACGGAACTGATTTTGTGTCTGCCCTCAAAATTTTTATGTTCTATAAATTAAGGTAGACATTTTAATAATAAAATTACAAATAAAATAGTAAAATCATAATAGATATCACTACAAAGGGAAGCCAGATCATGTAGGTTTCATCATAGATGCAGGACATTTGGGTATTATTTTAAGTTTGCAGAAAGCCTTTTGAGGATAAATCATTAGATTTTTAAATACTGAATGAAAATGTATGACAGTTATTGTATTTTGAAATTTTTTTCCACATGAAGAATGAACAAGAAACAAACACTAGCAAAACCAGAGAAAATTGGTAGGAAACAACAGCTGAAAAACAGTGGTAGTATAGAATGAGATTATGGCAAGGAAGACAGAAATAAAAGGCAATTGGATGCATTTTTTGAGAGAAGCTGGGTCAGCCATGCTGAAGGACTGGAATACGGCAAGTGAAGAGTAGATTTCCAGAACAATGCCCAAAGAAGTGCAGCCATTGCAGGGAGAGCATTGATGATGGACTAGGGAAGAGACCTGAGGAAAATTATGAGATGTTGGTGACAGACAAATAGAGGCGTCAAGCAGGCAGTTTAATAGGAAAGGAGTCCATAGCACAGAAGATACAAATTAGAGGCAGACACTTATGACAATTATTTTTAATTAATAGAAATAATTGGAAAGGGACCAAGATCCCTCTGCCTATGGCTGGGACATTCCTTGTATCAGGCCTGTACCAGGAGTATCTGGGATACATTCCATGTCCTCATTATGAAATGAGCTAGTCATTATACTTACCTCATGGAGTTGTGAAGATTTCGAGTTGTTTCATGCAAAATGTTGACAACAGTATTTTGAAGCAGCAATTTACATAAAACTGTAATTCATTTGAAAAGTTCATTCAAATAATTAGCTGTCATTATTTTTATCTGGAAGTTAAGGATAAGCCATCACAAAAGACATTGAACAGCCTGGAAACTGCTTAAAGGGTGAACGATATTGGAGAAAACATGGCATCAGTTTCTACTCTGGGAACCTAGATTGCAAAGATATTCTCAGTGATTGCAAGTGGACAATTTTATCCTATTTGGATCTTGTGATATGTACATACTAAAATTTTCAAGTACAGAGGAAAGACACTATTTACCCCACATTATTTGATCATCTGCTGTGTGCTAGCCACTTGATTTTGTCTGCAGGGATAAAGAGATTCAGAAGGCCTCAATCTTGAGTGAACTTACCATCTAATGAGGCAGGCAAATCAGATATTGGTCCTCTGAGTCTTTTCTGACTGGACCCAAATTAATATTGAGATTGTACTAGTACTGTGCTAGGAATGCAAGAATAATGAAAATAAAGATATGAAAAGCTAAATAAAGCCTTCAAATAAGCCTTCAAATTTTTATTGTAAAAATTGGGCAGCTCTTTGACAAAGCACTAATAGAAACAAAATTTCAGTATGAAGAAAGAAATTTTCCATATCCTGTGGTTACAAATTTTTATTTAAGATTTCACTCCTACTATATAGCCAACTGTAGTGGCTTTATTCTTGCTGTTGTATCCAATCCCAATACCCCAAGGTGTTTTTCACTATAAAGCATTGTCCTGAATTGTGAAAGTAAACTAGTTACCAAAAGAATGAGATATTAATTCCATAAGGGTCAAATCATCTTGATTACAAGAAGCCAATAAAATAAAATTCTTGCTTTCAGTAGTTGAAAGGGAAAACAGACAGCCTTTCAGTTCCCTCTATAATGGAATAAAATTTTGTTTTCCAATTAGTTTCCTCAAAGTGCTACTGGTGTTTGTTTCCTGAGAACACTAAAGGGGCATGGTCCTAGCAGAACTTACTTTATCTCAATGAAAACTATACAACCAACCCCCCTGCCAAAAAAAAAAAAAAAAAAAACTACTGTCTTTCCCAATCAGAAACACAAAGCCTTTACATGAATATTCTTCTCAATCTTGATGAACTTACTTTGCTTTCAGTAGGTTTTCAGAGACCTGGGAGAGAGACTGGAACAAGAAGTATCACAGACTATGGGAATCTGGGAACAGATATACAGCTATTGGATTACCAATCCATTGCTCAAGAGTGAACCTTCTGCTTGTAGTTTGCTTGATCAAAAACAATTTTATTTTGCATATGACAATTTTTTCGTCTATAATAAAGACTGCAGGCAAGTATAAGTTTTTGCTCTGCCTTAAAAGCAATTAATTAACATTCTCATTAAAATTGCTATCATTAACTACAACCTATTCATGACAGGCTTAGGTTTAAATGTTTGACTACATTATTCCTGAAATCGAGGCCTGAAAACTGAGATGGAGTTTCATAAAGTCACACACAAAGATTTGAGCCCAACAAGTATACCAGTATTCTTAACCAGTTCACCATGTTAGCCAGATATGATCATCTCTGTACAGTCTGTGGGCCCTCCACCACTCCCACCTGTCTAGGCTGAAGTAAAAATAGATACATATCATCAAAAGTCCCACAAGAATAACAGAAAGTGCATAGTTATGACTGTGACACATGGCTTTGCTGCAAATGCAGAAGGCTTGTGGGAGGTTTTTCCAAGTCAGCAAGCATTGAATAGATTATGAGTCCTGGGATGAACACAATAGGGACTGATCGAGACAGGAGTTCTTGTGGCAGAGTCAGATCACAAAGTCAGTCATGACTCTACCACATTTGCTATCTGAACGAGGGTAAGGTCTTTTCCTCCTGATGCCTCAGCATCTCTACCAGTAAAAGGAAATAATAATATCCACAGTGTTAATTATTTTTGTCTTGCAAAGGATTCAGAGATTTAACTCTTACTGCATGTGTGTGAGTCCTGGAGCCTGAAATCGGGACCCGAGAGCTGTCCCTGAGCTTCCGTGCTCAAAGGTAGTGCTCTACCACTTGAGCCACAGCTGTAATTCTAACTTGCAGTGGCTAATTGGATATGAGTCTCTTGGACTTTCCTGTCTGGGCTGGTTTCAAACCCTCCGACTTCAACTTTCTGAATAGCTAGGATTACAGGCATGAGCCACTGGGATCCAGTATTAATTCATAGTAGAAAACAAAAACTTAGAAAAGTGCAAGAAACCAGTAACAGCCTGTTAGCTATTATAATACCTCAATAGGCAAAGGATATAACCTCGATGCATTGGATTCAAGTGGTAGATACTGTCATATCGCATTCTAGGATGTGTTTAGCTACTTGTATCTAACCTCCTGAGGAAGCATAACTGAGATTTCAATATGTGGAAAAAAGAAACTAGAATAGCCCTATAACCTCTTTTTTCAAAACCAGGACAATTTTAAGAACAGAGACAGTTAATAATTTGCCACCTACCCTGGCAAATCAGACACATAGTTATCTGCTTCGAACACAGGTTAATGGCACTGAAAGAAATCTTGGCTTTAGACATTACCACAAATCAAGGATAGCATGAGGAGACTCAGCCTCCCCCTGTGACCAAGGTCAAAGACCACCTTTCCACTTGTCAATCCTAAGTGAAGATCTTGAACTTGCTCCCTTACTCAATTACTCACTCACTTACTCGCTGAAATTCATCTGCAAGAGAAACAAGTGGGAATACATGATCTTTATAATCATATAATCTATTGCTTTACAATATATTGCTCTAATGATTTAAGATTTTTTTGGCCAAGATAAAGACTTACCAAGCCATTTTTATTTGCTTCTACATAGGCTAATTCTTTTCCTCAAGTCTCTACTGTGTTTAAAAAAAAATCAATATAAGCTTTTCCACTATCATGGAATATGTGCTTTCCTGAAAATAATATTTATGTTCTTCAACAGTACATAGTAAATATAAGTATTTGGGAGGAAGAAAAGACTCAGGTCTATGCAATTTTGTAACATGTAACAAAAGCAAGTTCATTCTAATTCAGAATAAAGGACATGTTGAGCTGCTAATTTAAAATAATAGTGCAATTGCTATAAGACTACATTTAAATTAAATCTGATTGGAGGAAAGTATAAGGAGAATTTTTTCCAGGACGCCATGCTCTATGAATTTCCGAAACTAAAAAGGAAGAAATACTATGACAGAGGAAAATGCTGCACCACGAAGAGCTGAGGACCACGGTGCTGCTGGACTTGAAGACTGGTTGCTATATTTGAAGATACAAATCGTTTAAATTTTGCTGGGTAAAATTGTTCATGAGCCAACACAATTCTGCATTATAATAACATGATTTTCCTATTTACTCTGAGCTAATTTGCAGCAGAGAAGCATGCATACAAGCAAAAACCTTATCTGAATAGTCTCACTTATCACAGCATATTAAGACTGAATCATTCACTCATTCATTTTTTTCATTCCATATATACTGTATACATTCCATCTTCAAAGTAGTGTGCACAGGTTGAGGGAAAGTAAAAGCATAAATTCACATGACAATAAATTGTTATTTGTTCCTCAGCTTGATGGTCATTTTTTTTGTAATGAATTCACAGGTCAGCCACCAGAAAGACTGAGATCATTCTGAGCTGGGCAGAAGAGTGGTTATCTAGACTACCCCCGCCACATACGTAATATTCTGAAGTGGGTTGAGGTATCTTTTTTCTCTTTTCTTGTTAAAGTCATTCTCTGAGAAACTGATTTGTTTTGTGCTGTTTCCCATTCACATCACGATCCAATCAAACCACAGAATATAGGAAAGATCAAAGTAGTGCAGTCTAGCCATCTACAGTAATTCATAGAATATATGAGGCATTAAAATTTTCATTCCTCATTCTTATAAGAAAGACTATAAAGGTAACTGAAAATGATGCAGAATATGAATTCATTCCACAGACAATGATTGTAGCGAAAATGGGGAAAGGTATAAACCAACACACCCTTTTTGTGCCTGAGTCATAAGCCCTTTTTGAAAAACAGTTCTTGCCTCTGTCATGTTCACACTTTTACATTTGTCCTTAATCCTTTCAGCTCTCTAAGTGCTACATGAAAGAAAAAAGAAACTTTCCAAATCTTGGTTTCCTGCACGTTCTTCCAAAGTCATCATCCAAGAATTCCTACAAACACAAGAAACATACCCAAATTTGAGCCGAGGACATGCAGAAACAATTGACTAAAAAGTAAAGCTTAGCGGCACAGTAGACAAGCATGGATCGCAGGCTGGCCGGTCATGTTTGTGTGAAGGGTTTATGTTCGGTGTGCTATTTCTTTCTGTTTATTCACCATTTTTATGATAGAGCATGATTTTTAATTCCACATTTTGTTCTTTGCAAAGGTAAGTCTATAACGAATGGGTCATAGCAAAAACAAAGTCAAACTGCTACTCACTTTTTAATCTTTTTTGTTGTTGTTGTTCTTTTTTTATGTTTTTATTATAAAACTGATGTACAGAGAGGTTACAGTTTCACACGTTAGGCATTGGATACTTTTCTTGTACTGTTTGTTACCTTGTCCCTCATACCCCCCTCCCCCCTCCCCCTGTCCCCCCCTGAGGTGTTCAGTTCACTTACACCAAACAGTTTTGCAAGTATTGCTTTTGCTGTTGTTTCTCGTGTTTTACCCTTTGTCTCTCAATTTTGGTATTCCCTTTGAATTTCCTAATTCTAATACCAGTACACACTGTTTCCCATACACTCAGATAAGATTACAGAGATAGTGTAGATACAATCACAAGAAGGTGATACACGAACATCATCAATAGTAGAAACTACAGATACACATGGGATGTTGAAAGTAGTTTCAACTCTGATATAACAATCATTTTCATAAAATGGAGTTCATTTCACTTAGCATCATCTTATGGGATCATAAGGATATAGCTATTCGGCTCTTGTGATCCTCTGTTGTGACTTGCCTAAACCTGTGCTAATTGTTCCCAATAAGGGAGACCATAGAGTCCATGTTTCTTTGGGTCTGGCTCACTTCACTTAGTATAATTTTTTCCAAGTCCTTCCATTTCCTTACAAATGGGGCAATGTCATTCTTTCTGATAGAGGCATAAAATTCCATTGTGTATATGTACCACATTTTCCTGATCCATTCGTCTACGGAGGGGCATCTGGGTTGGTTCCAGATTCTCGCTATGACAAATTGCGCTGCAATGAACATTGTTGTGCTGGTGGCTTTACTTTGATTTTGTTTGTAGTTTTTTGGATAAATACCCAAAAGTGGGGTTGCTGGGTCATAGGGGAGTTCTACATTTAGCCTTCTGAGGAATCTCCATACTGCTCGCCAGAGTGGCTGAACCAGTTTACATTCCAACCAACAATGAAGTAGGGTTCCCTTTTGGCCACATCCCCTCCAACAACTGTTATTGTTAGAGTTCTTGATATATGACATTCTTACTGGGGTGAGATGGAATCTCAATGTTGTTTTATTTGCATTTCCTTTATGGCCAGTGATGTAGAGCACTTTTTTATATGTCTCTTGGCCATTCTCATTTCCTCATCAGAGAAGTCTCTTTGTAGGTCTTTAGCCCACTTGATGAGTGGGCTATTAGTTCTTTGCGGTTTTGTTTTGGAGGAAAGTAATTTTTTTAGTTCTGCATATATTTTAGATATGAGGCCTTTTTCCGTTGAATGGCCGGTAAAGATCTTCTCCCAGTCTGTGGGCTTTCTGTTTATCTTGCAAGCTATGTCCTTTGTCGTGCAGAAGCTCTGCAGTTTGATGCACCTCTTTGAGGAGAACTTTAAAACCTTGAAAAATGAAATTAAGTCAGAACTAAGGAAATGGAAAAACCTCCCATGCTCCTGGATTGGGAGGATTAATATAATCAAAACGGCAATATTGCCAAAGGCTATCTACAAATTCAATGCAATACCCATTAATATCCCAACACCATTTTTTGATGAAATAGAGGAAGCAATCCAGAAATTCATATGGAACAATAAAAGACCTAGAATAGCAAAAACAATCCTAAGCAGAAAGAACAGTGCTGGAGGAATTACAATACCCAACTTCAAGCTGAATTATAAAGCTATAGTAATAAAAACAGCTTGGTATTGGCACCGGAACAGGTCTGAAGACCAATGGAACAGAATTGAAGACCCGGGAATGAACCCACAGAACTACGCCTACTTAATCTTTGATAAAGGGGCTAAGACAATAGTTTGGAAGAAAGATAGCCTCTTTAACAAATTGTGCTGGCAAAACTGGCTCAACACATGCAACAAACTAAAACTAGATCCTTATATATCACCCTGCACCAAAATCAATTCCAAATGGATTAAAGACCTCGAAATCAAAACAGACACCCTGAAAACACTAAAGGAAGAAGTAGGAGAAACACTTGAGCTCCTTGGCGCAGGACGGAACTTCCTGAACAAAGACCCAGAAAGGCTACAAATCAAAGAAAGGTTGGACAAATGGGACTGCATCACTTTTTAATCTTTAAACCCTAAAATGGGAACAAAATCATAGGAAGGAACATGTATGTGAAACGCCTTAGGCAAACCCGTGCCCAAGGTGATGTGATCAAGGAGTCTTAGCATAAAAGGTTTTCTTTTTTCTTCTTCTTTTTTTAGTATAAATGGTTTTCAAAATCCCTTTCTTTTGTCTCTACTAACATATTCACTTTCCAGTAGAGTACTTTGAGGAAAAAAAAATATTTACAGCTAAATCTTACCACTTACCAGGAGACTTTCTCAAAGAAATATTGCTGAATTTGCATTTGAATGGCAAAGCTTTGAAAAGAAGAGGCTGACCCCCTCCAGAGCCACTGTCTGGGTCACAGAGTAAATGAGCCTCCCTTCTCCACATGGCAAAGATAGAAGGTCTGAAGAAGAAAGATCCATCCCAGGCCCTTGGATCATAGTGACATGGTGCCTTTGACCTCCAGGACCTCAAGTCACAAGGTTACAGAATTTAGTCTTTGTTACCTTTCTTCTAGTGGTTTCTACCTTCAACAGCTACTTTCGTAAATTGTGGGCCTTCCCTGGTACCCAGTGAAGAACACTGTCTCATTACACACCAACCCCAGGGTTCATATTCCACGCCTTAACTGACCAACAGGATAAATGTAGATCTATTTCTATCTGCTCCCAAATTATGGTGTCTTCATCTATCAAATTGGACCAATAAAACTACCAGCATGGAATCTTTTGAGAGTATCAGGCACAAATGGGTTTAGACTGTGACATTATTTGGCACTCAAATGATGGCTTTCACTCAACTACAAAGAAACTGAACCTGTAGGAGTTGACTTCTCTGTGGCTTAGCTGCAAATGGGAAAACCTGAAAACACCTGCCTCATCGGATTACAAGTGTTACAAGTGTGCTTTCTTTCTTTGTTGTTTACAAATTGTTTTGGAAGAACATCTGGCACATAAAATCCAGTTTTATTTTACCTGATATTTTTAAAGCCATAACACTCAGCTCTTAGAAATAACGATGATGGGTATTAAGATAAACTAGGTCACATGTTAAGAACTAAAGAAGAAATTTTCTTCAGTGTAGAGACCTAGCATAGATGGAGGGGAAAAACATGCAATTTTGTTGTTTGCTATACTAGGCTTTGAACTCAGTTTCTCAAATGCGTTAGACAGGTTCTTTACTGCTTGAGCCACATTCTCATTCCCTTTTTGCTTTTGTTATTTTTTCAGGTAATGTAGCTATGGACTACAGACACACACTACCACATCTGGCTTATTGATCAAGATGTGGTCTTGATAACTCTTTTTCTGGCCTCCTAATTGACTCCATCTCTTTTTCTAACAAAGCTTAGCCCAGGAATATGCCATCATCTTTAACATGAAGCTTAAAAGCATTTTGTGTTACTCTTAGAGAAGAAAACAATAAGAAAGAAGATGAAAAATAAAATATGACTCTGGAAATTGATTACAACTTAATGGAGGAACTGAGAGAAAACAGGGAAGTTGAGAGAAATAGGATGCAAAAAGAAAAAATATATATAATTAACAAAGTTGATGTTATAGATCAAACATTCAGAAAGATTTCAATTTAGTTTGCAAACATTTACAAATTACTCTGTGCTCAATCACACCAGTACTGAGCTGGGAGAGAAGAATTCAAAACAATGGCATACCAAGGGGGTTGGGCAAGGGTAGAGCTTTTCCCCAGCAAGGAAAAATATGTTATTCCTGACATTGTTTAGAATCACCAGTACTTGATGATAATAAAAGGCTGGCCAGCATTCAGTCATTTTTATTATTGTTTATGAATTCCATACAGATAATTCACCCAGCAACCCATATGAACTATGATCTCTACCCAACCTCGGGCCTCCACTGCCATCGGGTGAGATGTGTCTGACCCCAGAGCATGTGTGGTCTCGTAAGTAACCATTTAGATGAGATAGTTATAAGCACTTAAGTGCGAGACATGCCTTCTATCAATTACTACAATGAATTCTGGTTAGCATCAAGACTTTGATGTTACAAATCAAATTACCTCAAAATCACAAACAGAAGTTACATGCAAAATGTATCCTACCTACTGTTAAGCAAACCTCGTAAAAGCCTGAAGACTAAAGTGGTCAGGGTTAGCAAATAAAAATACATATGTCCAGTTGTATTAATTTGACTTTTATTCCTGTGACAAAATGCCTGAACAAAGAAACTTAAGAGAAAAGTCTGGCTTGAGGTTGCAGAGATTTGAATCCATAAGTCTGTTGTTTCTAGTCCTGTGTTGAGGCAGATTATCATGCAGTGGAAGGGGCTATCCACCTCATGGTACCCAGAAAGCAAGATCCGCGGAAGATAACTGAAGGCCGGTTGCCTCGCACCTCAAATCCTAGCTATTCAGGAGGCTGATTTCTGAGGACTGCAGTTTGAAGCCAGCCTGGGCAAGAAGAATCTGTGAGATTCTTATCTCCAATTAATCACAAATAGCAAGAAGTTGATCTGTGGCTCAAGTAGTAGAGCACTAGACTTGAGCACACCAGTTCAGGGACGCTGCCCAGTCCCTGAGTTTAAGCCCCAAGTATTGGAACAAAACAAGAACAAAAGCAATAACATAAAGATCCAGAAAATAAACATCCAGGGTGAAGATAAACCCTTGAAAAATTTGCCTCCAGTGACCCACTTGTTTCAACTGGACCTCATCTCCTAATTCAACTATGAAAAATCCACTATGATAACATTGGTTTGCTCACAATCCAAACTCCTCTCAATAGTACCAAGTCTTGAATATGGGAGCTACGGGAGAAATATTTTATATCCAAACTCCATGATGAGTTAAATTTGAATTTCAGATAAACAATGAAAGTCATATATACTAAATATTGCAAACTTATAGTAAGATTATTTACTGTTCACATAAAGTTCAAAGTTATTTGGGTTTCCTGTGTTATTATATGGCAACCCTAGTGACAGGGCACGAGCAATGCAATTCCTATTTGACCTAGTCTTTCCTGGGGTTTCCTTATGTGTTCTGTTGGAAGCAGTGTGGAAGAGGCAGACTCACTAGGAAACTACTCTACGTCTCTCGTTTGTGCAGATTCTCTCCATGCGCTCCCTGGAGTGTGTGCTCCTGGAGTAGCTTACACTGAGGTACTAGTTGCAAGTAGTACTGATCATGGTTTGTCATTACTCTCACTTTCCTTGCACATATGGTGACAGTGCGGTCACTGTAACTCTTTAGAAAAAGTAAGCCAACAAGACTCTTAGTTTTGTTTGTGCTTAAGCAGAAGTTTTGTGGAAATTTCTTTCAGAAACTCCCAAGTAATTACATTATTGTTAGCCATCTGGATGCTGCTAACAATCCATATGTGGATCATTTCTGCTCAATGAATATTGCTTTTGCAACATCATAAAGTAGAAAAATCCTAAATTAAACCATTGTAAGTCAAGCACCATCAGTCCATGTGTGACTGTACAGCTATACATACATATACATATGTACACTTACATAAATGCAGGACTGTAGTGAGTACGCTCGGGGATTATAAAGAAGTTGAGAAATTAAGAGTCCTTTGGGGGCTGGGCATGTGGCTTAGCAGCAGAGTGCTTGCCTAGCACACATGAAGCCCTAGGGTTCGATTCCACAGCACCACATTAAAAAAAAAAAGCCAGAAGTGGTGCTGTGGCTCAAGTGGTAACATGCTAGCCTTCAGCAAAGGAGGAGGAGGGAGGAGGAGGAGGATGAGGAGGAGGAGGAGGGAGGAGGAGGAGGAGGAGTTCAGGCCCTGAGTTCAAGCCCCAGGACAGGAATGGCAAAAGAAAAAAAAGGAGTCCTTCTACTGGACTGGAAATTCTTTCCCTGTGTTCTATGAAATACACTGGCAGGAGGAAGTTTCCTGAAAGGAGCATTGGAAGCCAGGTACCCATTCCAATCCAACTTACCCAATTAAGACCTCCAACTACTGGTTCTTCTTGTGAAAATCATAGACTAATATATGGTTGGGGGTGCAATCCCTTGGTTGAGGGTGTATATACTTCTGCTTTGAATCTATAAGATGCAGTGATTGTTGACACCACCTTTAAGCTATAAACAGAAGACGGTATTAGCCAATCTCTGCAACAAGACAAACTACCTTCTCCTTTACTAAGAATCTTACTCCCTCTGTAACTTCATGCAATGGGCTGGCCCCTTGGTGAGTACAAAGCCAAAAAGACAGCCAGGAGATAAAAGAGTGAAAGAAAGTTTATTATTTGAAGCAATGAGGCAAAGTACTGAGAAGAATTCTCAAAACAGTGTGTCCCCAAACAATGAAAGCCAAAGGTTTTCTTGGGGAAACTTATATATACTCATATTGGAAGACTGATCATGATGTGCAGCGCTGAGGATATGCCTTAGCTTGCTCTGCGAATAGATCTTCTATTATCATGAGAAAAGGTGGCTCTCATTCATCTAAAAGAGTGACTACAATTTTGGCTGGTTCCTCACAAGTTTCTCTAAAGGGCTTTGTTTGTTTGTTTGTTTTATATATCTTAATTTGATCTCTCACAAATTGCTTTTTTTTCCTTTTTTTAATTAAATTTTGTTGACAAGGTGTTGTGCAAAAGGGGTACAGCTATGTAGTAAGGCAGTGAGTACATTTCTTGTGATATCTTTAGGGCTTTATTTGTAACAGTTAAATCAATTTTGAAGAACCTTTAAAGAAACGGCTAGGGATTACTCTAAAAGTATGCACTTACCAGCTAACTTCTGCACCCTCTCTTTTTCCAGAGGTCATTATTTCAAATTCCACAAACATTATATTAATGCCACAAATGAGGGAATATTATAATTTAGGACATATCCTAGCAGAATGCAAGATATATTTGAATCTCAATGAAATCCTAACTTTCTGTCAGCCATTCATTACACTCCACAAAAACCCAGAATAATGTAAACCAAGAAAAACGGACATGATTTTTAACATTCTAATAGAAAAACATTCTCATCACAAGCACTAACTATTTGTGAAGAACCTTAATATGTTCTTTCCATTTTGGCAACAAATGGTCATTATTTCTTAGGGTAGTAAGGTGTCTCTTCTGGTAATCCACTAACATTTTAGTGTTGTGGAATGATGGCAACATCAGATTATATTTTTATGCAATATATTTATCTCTTAATTGAACACACAGAGGCTTGGGACTCCATCCTTTTCCCCCCTTATTAAAATTAGTTTCAGTTATGCCATATCTGATATTAACCATCAAATTCCAATAGAATTCTGACCATTATTTTTCAATTCTCATCTGCAAACAAGTGATAGAACCATTCCTGGCTATATTATCATATTCACAGCCTTAATTGTTTTCCTTAGAATATTGTGTCTACCTCATTTATGGGCTTTAAAATACTTTGCTATTTTCTATTCTAAAGCAGTTCCTTTTAGTTGAGAAAGAGAAAAGACACTTTCATCATTGTGAGATACACAAAGCAGGCCAAACTACCAATAAACCAGCCTGGGAGGAGGGTCACAGAGGGCCCACACATGTGTGGCAGGCAGATGCTTTTTCTGGCCTCTCAAACAAACTGACCTAAGACACCAACTAATCCACAGGAAAACTGACCACCACAAGGAAACCCGAGGCTCCCTCAAGAGACTGGACAGTGGAGACACAAAATCATCCACATAAATTGAAAGTTTCTTTTTTCTAATTAAAATTTTTACATGTTTTCTATTTTTTTATTATTTTAATTTTTTTTCCTCATCTTCCCTTGCCACCTTTTTAAAAACTTTTCTTCATTTTTTTTTCCCAGTCCTGGGCCTTGGACTCAGGGCCTGAGCACTGTCCCTGGCTTCTTTTTGGTCAAGGCTAGCACTCTGCCACTTGAGTCATAGCACCACTTCTGGCCATTTTCTGTATATGTGATGCTGGGGAATCGAACCCAGGGCTTCATGTATATGAGGCAAGCGCTCTTGCCACTAGGCTATATCTCCAGCCCCATTCTTCTTTCTTGACTTCATCCTTAGATACATAGCCAACAGGATTTATTAGGCATCCTTCTTCATTTTGTACATACAAAATTCAGACTCTGATTACCAAAACCTTTATTTCTCAAGCTCAGTACCCTAAATTTTGGTATTATGCCTTTATACTTACATGATTTTTTAAAGTTTTTTATTTCTTTATGCTTTTTTCTTTTCTCTCATTTTTTACTTTTTTATTATTTTAGACTTTTTCCTTTCTCTGAATTTAGATCTCAATTATCAAAAATTATCAAAAAGAAATTATTTCACATAGTACATTAAAAACAAAGAAAAATCACTATTGTTTCCACATTTTGGAGTTCATTTCAATTAACATCATCTTATATGGTCATATGTACATGGCTATTAAGCTATTTTGAGCTTCTGCTTAGGACTATCTTAGACATATACTAATTTTTATAAATGAGGAAAACCATGGAGCCTATGAGTGTTTAGTTCTGGCTTACTTGACTTAATATAATTTTTCCAAGTTGATTTCCAATTCTTTTCAAATGTGGTGATGGCATTCTTTCTGATGGAATTGTAGTATTCCATTGTGTATATATGCTACATTTTCTTGATACATTCATCTATTGAGTGTAATTTGAGTTTGTTACATATTTTAGCTATGGTAATGCCTAATAGATATTTGATGAATGTGAGTTTAACTCTATAGGTAAAAATGGCCAGGAGATTTAGACTGAAAATATGCAAAAATATGAGGCAAGTATGAAATTGAATTTTTAAGCATGATCATTTCATAATTCTAGGAATTAAAGTATAGCCTTGCACAAGCAACACCAGAATATACGTTCTTCTCTGAAGCACATGGACCATTCTCCAAAATGGACCACATCTGTGTATATATATATATATATATATATATATATATACATATATATATACACATATATATACATATATATACATATGTATATATATATATATATACATAAAATGAATGATGGAATTCTATGCTCCTATCAGAACTAATGGCATTACCTCATTCATAAGGAATTTGAAAGACTTGGAAAAAATCATATTAAGTGAACCAAACCCAAAGAAACATAGGTGCTATGGTTTCCCTCATTGGTAATTAGTATATGTCTAGGATAGTCCTGGAAGATGGTCACAGTAGCTCAATAGCTATGTCCATACGATCATATAAGATGAGGATAAGCAAAATGAGCTCCAAGATATGGAAACAGGTGGTTTATCATTGTTGTCGTTATTTTTAACTTACTACATGAAATTCTTTTTCTCTTTTGTTATCTTCTCTATGCTTTAGCCCCTGTTATCACTGTATTTGATTATGGTACCTTGGGTATTGTATATATGTTGGTCTCAATTAAGGAAGGGAAGGGGAACATCAAAATGGTGAGATCAAGGGTAAAAAGTTCACCAGTGCAACAGTAATACTTACAAGACAACATGTAAACTAACTGTACATCTTGGAGGAGGGTTCTTGAGAGGGAGGGAAGGTGCGAGGAAAATGAGTCAGGAGGTAACAAGTTTGACAAGAAATGTACTCACTACCTTATGTAAATAACTGTCACCCTCTGGACATCACCTTAACAATAAAAATAAAATAAATTAAAAATTTGTTTAAAAAAACATTTTTACTTTTTTCTAACACGAAACATTCTATCTTAGTATAATTACTTTTTTTCTTAGTTTAACCTTTTTCTTTTCATTTTTCTTTTTTAGACAATTTTTAGTATATAAATTATGCATAGTTACTTGAAATTATATAATCAACATTCTTCATGAATATTCATCTGAAGCTTTAATTAAGGTAGAATTACAGGGTAAAATAGCACAAAATTCTTAAAGGCTTTTAAAACCTGACGCCAAATTGCTCTGTAGCATTGCTGGATTCATTACATTGCTATTGGCAATGCCTTTGACCAGTAGTTTCACTGTATCCACATCTGCATCTATTATTCAATTTTAAAATATATTCTTTCTAAATTGATGAATAAAATACCATATCTTTCTTCTATTTGCATTAATTTGAATATTATGAAGTTGAGCATTTTGCATATATATTTTCATATTTATAGCTCTTATGTTGTAAATTGTTCACGACTCATCTAATTTTAAAATCATATTTGCAATTTGTCTTATTCATGAATCTTTACACTTAAAGCAATTAAGACCAAATGTAATTTATAAATTATATATTTAAGATAAATAAAATATGACACACAAATATATTTAGTATATAAATATACACGTTCTTACATGGAAAATATTACAAGTCAAAGAGAATGCCTGTAATACATCCAACCTACCAGACTATCCTAGTTTAGCAATCCAACATATGATAGACCAGATGCTAACCCCCATAATCATGTGGCTTATTGGAGTCCAATTCCGCTGGCCACCATTGGAAAGATTTCCTGCATAATCTCAATTGCAAAGAAGGTTAAAATTCAAAATTTTCAAGTACAGTTTCTATTGAATATTTATCACTTCTGCAGTGTCATGAACTAGAAAACTTGGAACTTGAACCATGTAAGATGCAGACCAGGCATATTTGGTTGGTGAAGGGACAGCTAATCATGGAGTAGAATGTTGAATTAGGTAGGGAAGACAGCCAATTACAGGGCCTTGTTAACTGGCTTCCTTGAGAGAAACTGGGGCAAATTGATGTGGGGAGAGTCTAGAATGGTTGGTATCTCTCTGGGGCAAAGGGGCTCTAGTAGACATCATCTCCAATTAGTCTCTAGTTGAGAACTCCTGGAATGGAGTGCACATCATCACTTCTTTGGTTCCTCAAGCCAGAGCAAAGTAACCCTTGATAGAACAGATGAGTGAAAAAGCAATTGAAATTGGGTCCAAATGTATTCAAATGATCAGCTCAGGGAACAAGAGCAATCATTAGTATGTGCCTTGCTTGTTTCCCAGAGTGTTAGGTTTCCATCATGTTAAAAGAATACAGGAGTTTCTCCCCACCATAAAACATTCCATTAAGTACTTTAAATTTTCTCCCTTGTTCAATCATTTTCTACTCCTTATTTAAAATAGCATATATACTTGGCAGCTCATTATGTCAAGTCACAATTATATTTTACATGGACTTTTGGATTAGTTTTAGCAATAACTCTCACAAGGCACTAGTGTCTCATGTGTGTAATCCTAGCTACTCAGGAGGCTGAGATATGAGAATTGCTTCAAGTTTCAAGGCCAACCTAGGCAGACAAATCTCCAAGAGTCTTGTCTCCAAGTACTCAGTAAAAAGCAAGAAGTGGGTGCATTATTCAAGTGACAGACAAATAACCTTGATTGGAAAAAACCAAGCAAAGATAGAGGCCCTGAATTCAAGCCCTAAAACCAGCACACACACAAATCTCTAAGGAAATACTCTTACTATCTCTAAATTCTAGCTGGGAAAACTGAGTCTTGAGAGTGAATAAGCTTTAAAGCTCCATTGAAACCAAAAATATGCTCTTCAACAACCCTTAACCAATGTTCTAGACTTATTGGCTGACATGAAGAGACTCTCTCAGTCCCTGACTCTAATACTGTGAACTGATAGCATTAATAAAACTTTTGATCGTATACATGACATTCATATAAAAAAACAAGCCTGCATATATACATACATATGTATATATGCACATACACATGCATATATATATGCGTAATCATGTATCTATGCATGCTTGTATAAGCATATCCACACATGGGTATATATGTATTAACACAAACATTCATATACACACATGAATAACATGTATATGCACACTCACATGATATAACTTGGAGGACTCTTCTCTCATGTCTATTCAGTGTCTCTTTTTTTCTTGTTGCCCTTCAGTCTTTCTTTATTAAAAAATATCCTTATTGTTTTTTTTAATTTTTTTATTATCACACTGAATTAATGGGAGGTTACAGTTTCATACTTTAGGCATTGGATACATTTCTTGTACTGTTTGTTACCTCATTCCTCGTTCCCCCTCCCCCTCCCCCTTTCCCTTCCCCCTCCCCCTTTCCCTCCCCCCCCATGAGTTGTTCAGTTCATTTACACCAAACAGTTTTGTAAGTACTGCTTTTGTAGTTGTCTTTTTTTAACCCGTGTCTCTCAAATTTGGTATTCCCTTTCAATTTCCTAGTTCTAACACCAGTAAACACAGTTTCCAATATACTCAGAGAAGATACAGAGATAGTGTAGGTACAACCACAGGAAGGTGATACAAGAAGATCATCATTAATTGGAGCTACAGTTACACATGGCACGTTGAAAGTAGTTACAACTGTGATATAACAATCATTTCCATTACATGGAGTTCATTTCACTTAGCATCATCTTATGTGTTCATAAGGGTATAGCTATTGGGCTCTTGTGATCCTCTGCTGTGTCTAGCCTAACCTGTGCTAATTATTCCCTATGAAGGAGACCATAGAGTCCATGTTTCTTTGGGTCTGGCTCACTTCACTTAGTATAATTTTTTCCAAGTCCTTCCATTTCCTTACAAATGGGGCAATGTCATTCTTTCTGATAGAGGCATAAAATTCCATTGTGTATATGCACCACATTTTCCTGATCCATTCATCTACTGAGGGGCATATGGGTTGGTTCCAGATTCTAGCTATTACAAATTGTGCTGCGATGAACATTGTTGTGCTGATGGCTTTAAGGTGTTCTTGTTTGTGGCCTTTTGGATAGATTCCCCAAAGTGGGGTTGTTGGGTCATAGAAAATATCCTTATTGTAAAGGTGATAAAAGGGGGAGAGGTGTTAAAACACTTTTACCAATGTCCCTCATTTTCTCCCACTTACCCCTCTCTAGCCCCTGACCCCCAAGTTGTAAATTTATTTTCCAACATAGTGTCTAATATCATTGTTGCATTAGTTCATCCTTTGTCCTGTTGTTTCTGTGGTTCCCTTTCCCTTTCACAGATTAGATAAACTTTTATACAAGACAAAGGGTACAGAAAACTGAAACAGAAAATATAAAAAAGAAATAACTGTATACAGGACATAATAAGAACCACTTGTTTCCAATTCTTGGAGTTCATGTTCACATTGATACATTTCATTTTATATGGTCCATGTACTTAGCAATTGGGCTATTTTTTTCTTTATTGTCAAAGTGTGATACAGAGAGTTTACAGATTCATATGAAAGGCAGTGAGTACATTTCTTGTTCTACTTGTTACCTCCTCCCTCATTTCCCACCTTTCCCCCTCCCAAGAGTTGTGCAGCTGGTTTACATCAAATGGTTTTGTGTTGCTTTTTGAGCGGTTTGTCTTTTTGTTCTTTGTCTCCCGATTTTGGTATTCCCTCTCCCTTCCCCATTTCTAATACCCATATAAACAGTATCCAGGATAGTCAGTTGTAATACAGTGGCAGCCAGGGTACAGCCACAGGAAGGGAGTACAAGAGAAACAAAACTACACAAACCAATCAGTCAAACAAACAGACAAGGAAAAAGAGAAAAAAAGTAGTACAAGTTCACATGGCATGTTGAGAATCATTATAACAGTGGCATAACTCTTGTTTCCATAACGTGGAGTTCATTGAGATCTCCTTTTAAGAATATCAGAAATACTCTAATTATTATAAATGAGGGAAGTATGCAATCTACTCTTTGGGGGGGCCTGCTTACCTCACTCAATATAATTTTTCAAGATCTTTCCATTGTCTTATGAATAAAGCAGTATCATTCTTTCTGATGTAAGTATAGAATTCCATTATGTATGTATACCACATCTTCTTGATTCATGCACTGAGGGCTATCTGGGTTGGTTCCATGTCTTAGCTACAGTAAATAATGCTGCAGTGTACATGGTTGTGCTGATAGTTTAGTATGGCCTTGTTTTGGGTCATTTTGGTAAATGCCCAGAAATGAGAATAATGGGTCATAGGGGAGCCCTATATGTTTAGTCTTTTTACTGGAGAACAATATAGAGGTGCACTTTAATCTCTTTTTAAAATTTACTTTTATTGTCAATGTAATGTGCAAACGGGTTACAATTACATATGTAAGGTAGTGAGAACCTTCTTGTCAAACTTGTTACCCCCTCCCTCATTTTTCTCCCACTTTCCCTCCCCTGCAACCCCCTGAAGTTGTACAGTCAATTCCCAACATATTGTCTTGTGAATTTCACCGTTGCATTGCTTCACCCTTTGTTCTTTGTCTTGCAATTTTGATGCTCCCCTTCCCTAATTCATATTAACATATACACAATACCCAATACCTTAATCTCAGGACAATGAGTGCCTGTCACTCTCTTCCTTCCCTATGATTTTGTTTGTTTGTTCTACTGTATAATAGTTTTATTTTTCTCATTTACTATTTTTACATTTTATGCACAAATATTTTTATCTGAGTAAAGATAGAAAATAACTGTTTTATGTAAAATTACAAAAACACAAAGAAATACATAATTGTTATTATGAGAGTATAAATGTCTTTATTTAGAGAGTAAAAATGTATGCAAAAATCCTCCTCCTTTTACAAAAGATTGCGAGTATTTTTTTTGTCCTGGAAACTGATGAGATATTGAAGTATCCATATTTTTATATGTTTTAGGTCTAAAGACATTAAGCTCCTTTAGTAATTAAGAATTTTTAAACATTCGTGTGCTATTTCAAGGATACATAGTTCTTTGTAAAAGTAGCAAAAATGATGAATGCAGAAAACAGTAGACCTCACCAAAAAGATCTATGATTTTATGAGAATGACAATATCCTAACTGAGAAACAAAAAGTGTATATGTAATATATATTTATATACACACATATATAGTATGTGTATGTATGTATGTGTATATATATGTATATATATATATGGGTGATACAAAGAGGAATGTTATGCAACATTTGTGCTTGCATGCAGTGGACAGGCATCAGAAAGCAGCTGAGTGATATCCTGGCTTTGGGAAAGTGTGAGTATATCTCTTTCTTTCCTGAGAGAAGGGCTCTCAATTTTGGGTGTCACTCCATGTTTTGTTATCTTATCCCATCCATACCACATACTGTTGTGACAGCAGAATATGTTAATATTGTGAATGGTCAGTTTTCTATATTGCCATTTCCTGATGAGTATTTTACTGGGAACTTGAGAGAGTGTGAAATGGCTGTGAGTCTTGAAAGAAGATCTTCTAATAATTCCCAATCTGGAGTTCAAGATATGTGATTGCAACTAAAGAGTGATTGATTGCGATTATTGTAAACTCAACAAAAATAAGCCCAGTATTTAAATTCTTATTCATTTATTTGGGAATATACCTGATTTCATGGTTGTTTTGAAGGACAGGAGTTATTGTTCCTTAGTTTTGAGTCAGGCAATTGTTTTTACTTTAGTCACAATCCTCTGAATATGAACCACTTTTAAAATCTTTATGATGGATCTAAACAAACTAATTAGCATATCGATAAAATTTATATATAAATCGAAAGAAATTATTATATGATACCACTCTTTATTTTGCTTTTCGAGATAATATCACTCAAAATCAGGATTCTACTGCCTTAGTGTCCTGAGTACTAGAATTCCAGGCATGCATTACCATTCCCAGAATAATTGACCCAATCTTATTTTCTAAATTTACTTAGAAATAACTTTAATGACTCTATACCCTAGTATAATAGTCCATACTATATAATTTGGTTAATGTGAAATTTCAAAGAAAATTTTCAAACAAATTATTATCCAGTTCTTTGGCTCTTCTTATCCATTGAGTTTTTTATTGAATCATTCTCATCTGATTTTTTTTACATATTCTTTCATGTCATTGAAGCCTTACCAATGTATTGTAAAATAATTATCAAAAATATGTGAAGTCATATTTAGTCACTTTTTAATCAGAGATATATTTTGCATACTTTCCAAACTTTAATAAGATGGCATAGTAACTGTTATATAATTCACATCCAACATCCTTTCTTATCTAAATTAAACCCTTATTGGAGACATTTATCCAAACTGTAACTGTTTTCTCTAATGAACTACCAATTCATTTCCCCACACAGCATGCTGTAATTTGTGCTTGTAGTAATTTCTGGAAGCATATGGAGACCAACTGTGGTTATGTTTTGGGATCTTCTGTACAAAAACATGGTAATTGCTTTTGCCATGTTGATTGCTCTCTAAGATAGTTTCAAACCTTTCCCACTTTTCTTTCTTCACACAGTTTTTAATTGTAAGTCTCCTTCTGCTTTGTCTAATGAGGCTAGGGCTGGTGGATTTGTCCTGAGCATCTATGATCTTTAGGAGAGATCAACCCCTTTACCATACTGACAAATTGTTCCAAGACAGCAGACATCATCAGACTTGTTATTTCCATAGTGTTATAAACACAAAAGGAGCACTACAGACATAAAAGATAAGGGGCCTTTTGCAACATAAAAGGAAAAGCAAGACTGGCATATTCTTTGCTTATATTCTTTGGGTGGTGGGAGTAGAGGTGTAGGGACAAAAGATACAATAATATAAGCATCTTCCTGATTGATTAAAGTCATGAAGTATATTCTTTGGTTCATAAATAATGCTCTATTACTTTTCCTCAAAGACAAGCAAACCTTGACAGACTGACCTTTTCCAGGGCAGGAGTTTGTTTCAGTGCCATAAATTATACTGTAAAACACATAGAAGTATGTGACAAAATAAGATTAAAGATTTCTACACACAAAAGATTGTTGTTTTATTAATGGATTCCTGTCCATGGCATAAAAAAAGTCTTGTAATAGATCTTGAGATCCCATCAAGCTAGAAATTAAGATAATGTTTTTAGCAGGTAAGTAACTGTGTCAAAATAACAATATTCTGATTTGTTTGTTTTGCTTCTCCTTAATTATATTTGTTTCTAAGACAAGGAATTAGTGTCAGAGAACCTTGTCCCAACCACAGTCATTTGCTTGTGAGACTGGCTTTGATTTGTAGTTGGCTGTCTCTGGTGTTGAGATGCAGATGTCATGAGATTAGAGGGAAACACTTTGCCGAACAGAGGCTGGACATCCTATCTCCTTCCCTGTGTTGTGTATCACCAAGAAAAAAAATATGGTAATTTCCAAGCCATTAATTTATCTGGTGAATACTCCATCTGACAGAGCCATCTAAGTTACTCTGCAGAAAAAAGAAATGATCACATGGCAATAAACTGCAAAACTGGTTCTTCCAGATTTCTGGTTCTTGTGATACACTTGTTTCCCACTTGATTGACTAGAAAAAAACAACTTGAAATTATAGAAATAAAATTGAGAGTGCAATGAATATTAAAAGTTTGCTTAAATGAGAGTTCATGAGATTACAAAGCTACATTATATATATGTGAAGATAGCATACAGAAACTTAATAAAAATTTTGGAAAAAAGGAGTTAGAGGGAGAAAGTGAGTTCAGAAAGATAATATATATGGGATTAATTTGATTGAAGTGCAATATATGCATGTAGATAAATATCACCATGAATCTCCTTTGTAAAGTCTATTTGAGCTAATATATTTTTGCAAAAGCTGATGAGATCATGAGAATCCAAGAGTTTTGCAAATCTTTGCATCCTTTACATATACATATATTATTCCTTTTAATGCTATTGTGACTACATATTTGCTACATTTGTTGTTATATAATTACCCTTACTTGGTGTTACTTTAGAATTGACATGATATAGTTAAAACATTTCTCCATTTTTATTATTATCTAAAGTAAATAAACACAAACCAATCAAAGTATAGAGATCACAGTACCAAACTAGAATGAGAAAAGAAAAATTTTAAAAATATCCAGCAATTTTCATAAAAATCTATTTTGAATGAATTTCAATATTAATCCATTCAAGACTTATTATGCTCTTTTATCAAGTGGCATTAGTAGACATACAAGGAAGCAAAGTAGAAATAGTAACTGAAATCATTCTATAGAATTTAATTAAAGTTTGCAAAACCTTCCCTGGAATTTGATCTAGCACGGTTTGCTCAAATAATAACAATGTTCCTTGTTAGATAGAACATATGCTCAGCATGGCATGTTGCTATAAATCATCCCTTGTCACAAAGAAGAATAGATACACTGGCTGTGAACTGATTGGCCATTCTTTATTTCTAGAAACAGGGTATCAGTGTTACCTTCATTGTAGTAAGAACAGAAATGCATTCCTTAATACACACACACACACACACACACACACACACGCACACACATCAGAAGCTAAATGATGAGACACTAAAATTAAAGTCACAATGAATATGCATCCACTTCTCAGACTAAAAATATTCTCCTTAAGGCACAAGAACGAGAGGAGAGGGTGCATACTTTGCAAGTGTCTTCACTGTGTAGGTTAGAAAGCTTTTTGGAAACTTTGCTTAGGGTCTATTACTCTTTACAATATTTTTTCTGTTCATTTAGCTTGTGCATTATTTAAAGAGTGATCTTAATTTTTAAAAAACACATTAAACCGATCAGTTTTGAGAATACATCCTGAGTCTGCTTGGGTGGGGAGTGTGGTAGTTTCAAGATGATGCTGTACCCAGGGCTCCTGACTTCCAAAGTGTTTAGCCAGGCTGTTCTTCCTCAACCTGCAAGAGGCAAAACAGAAGTGACCAAAATGGGCCAAGAATCACTGGAAGCCAATACAGTCTTAGAAAATACCCACAGTCCAAGAGGCAGCACAATGGTGATTCCAGATGCGGACATCAAGTTTTTGAACATCTGATTCTAGAAATCTTTCTATCTGATGTGACTTATATTGAATGTAAAAAGAAAGTAAAAGAACTTCTTTGTGAACTATGAACTTTCTAATTAAATTTTACATGCTAAACATGATTTTTACATGAATGATACTTTATTTAAACTATCAAATGCCACTATTTTACTACAATTTTATTATAAAACGGACATTATCACTAAATGAAGTTTTTAAAAATCAAATTAGCTTTAATTGTATATTATTTTTTACAAATAAAGATAGACTTGTGTAAAGGCAAAAAAGAAAGAGAAATAACTTCTGTAATAGTTGGTCAACTGGCCTTTCCCTTTTCCTTTACCATTAAAAAATAATCTGTCTCCATGATCTTTTCCCTTCCAGAAAGTGTCAATGCTGTATATTGGTCATTAATTTAATGAAAATTCCTCAGATTCCGGGCCAACAGAGCCACTCCATTAAGCCATTCTGCTTCAGTCTAGAGAAGCTAATCCCTTTTGCACCTCTATACTCACTTGTAAATGGGAAAGTCTTTCTGCTTTCAATTCTTAGCTTTTAAATGCCCAATTTGGCAAGACTATACTTAAATTTCTAATCTTACACAGATAAAAAATATCTTAAAGTCCAAACACACTTTTTTAGTGAAATACCACGCAAATCATGAGTATCTTAACTCTATGGTCATGCAGCAAAATCCTCTTGAGTTTCATGTAACAACATTCTAATGTCAATGCTTGTACAGTGCTTCATAGTATGCCTTTCTGGTGTTTTCTTTGTTGTTTTTAAGTCTGGGGAAGATTCTCATTGTGTGGCCCATGCTGCCCTGGGTTTCCATATGTAGTCCAGCTTTTCCTCAAATTCATGAGTGCCCTGTGTATATCTCCCAATTACTTGAATTCTATATAAGCCTGCGTCATTATGCCAGGTTTCATATTATGCTGAAAGATGTGACAAGTTATATAAGAACAGTTTCTATCTGCTTACAATTTTTATATACCTATCTAGTTATATTCAGAACTACCTCAACTTTGTTTGATGGGTAAATGAATGTATTAATGGTATACATATTAAATCAATGTAAACTAAATTCAGATGAAAACTAGTCCCTTAAACATAACATTCCCCAATATCCTGGGGGAAATAAGGAAGTAAAAAAGTCCAAAGTTTCCACACTTACAAGGATGTGTTTCTCCAAAGAAGCTCAAACCAGAGATACTATGTAGCAATCCCATGTTAGTGTTACTGCATTTATTTCTAATAAATATGTCTTGGTTTGACTATGGTAGAGATATTACCTCAACATATAAGTATTTCAAAGACTCAAAAACCAAAACTTTAAACATAGTAGAAGAAAACAGTTCTAAATAGTTTGAATAAAGCAAAATAATTTGATTAGAGGTAGGCCAAATCCTTCTAAGTAAAAAAACATACTTTAATAACATAAACTTGACCAGTATTTTTATAGTTGTAAACATTTGATCACAAGCAAGAAAGTTAAAACAGAAGCTGCAAATTAAAGTGTAATATCAAGAAAGCAAAGTTGTCTATATGCTTCAAATATCTCAGCTAAATTTTTAACCAATAGGAAAATAATAAAAATATCTGAATGCACAAACCATAGGACAATAAATCAAAGAAAATAAAAATACCAACTTACTGATAAGAAGATAGTTCCAGGGACATCCATATGCACTGAATTTGTAAATATGAGCCAGGTTCTGGTGACTCATAATTGTAGCTACTGGGAGGATGAGGTTGGAAAACCACATTTAGAGGCCAGCATGGGCAGAAAAGTTTATATAACACCTCTTTCATTTTGAATGGAGAGTTGTACGTTATGACATATACCTGCTATCCTACCTACTATGGAAACCTTAATAGGTGCATCGCAGCCTAGACATATGCCCAGGCAGAAAGCTGCAGCACAAAAAAGGCTGGAAGTGTAGTTTAATGGTACAGTACCTGCCTAACAAGCACCAGGACCTGAGTTCATAACCCAGTACCATAAAGAAAAAAATGTTAGTACACAGAAGAACATTAACTGATATGAAAGGAGTTTAAGAAAACCAGGTGCCAAATACAATTGCACTGTCTTGAACCACTGGAGATCATAAAACAGGTGTTGTTGAGCTAAGGCAGGTACCCATGGGAAGAGGGCATACTAACAAAGAGGAGTGAAAAATGGTGAATATGGAAAATCGAACAATTAAACCTGAAATTGTTTTAAGAAAGGAGGAAGTTACTGTAGAGTGACAGAGAGGTGAGTTTGAGGAAGGGACATTATACATTCATACAGAAACATCACAATGGAATTGTCCATTGACAACTAATATATAGCAATGAAAATTAGAAACCAAGAGCCTGCAACTTTAAGAAATTACCAAATTTGGATGAAATGTTTGACTTTAATGAGATGCAAATATTTTCTAAGTGTAAAGATTTTCACATGAAAAGATTTGCAAGAGACTAAGCTTAAAAATAACTCATGCTGACATTTAAAATATTATGCCAGTAGTCATCAGATCTTCATGATTTTCTTCTGGATCAAGAATTGTATATGTTTACATCCATTTGTAATTTTGGACCTTTGGAATTCCTAACAAGAAAATTGATCACCGTTGACTGACATGATTGGAAGGATCAATTCTCTTTCATATGCCAAGCATCTCTTCCATTCTTATCATTGAGAGTTTAGTCTAGTGAGTTTCATTTGGAATTTCCAACTTCTGTAGCTGTCAGGGTTTTTTTTTTTTGGTTTTTGGTAATACTGAATATAGAACTCAGGTCCTCTTGCATACCACCACTTGAGTCATGTTCCAGTCCAAACTTATATTGCTTAAAAGCACTAAATTAGTGATATCTTGTTACAGCACCAGTAAGATTTTAATACACTTTAAGGGTATATGTTAACTCTACAACCATTGAGGTTTGCAAAAGTTAAATGTTGATTTTGATTGTTCTGCATATTTTATAGGAGAGAGTTCAAGATTCAGTGATTGGAAAAGGTTCATATATACAATTAAGTGGTTTCATTAGTAACCAATGTTCATAAAAACAACCTACAGGAATGTAAAAGATAGCATTGCCCATCCTTAAGAGACTGTTGAGTGAGGACAGAGGCTCTAGCAAAGCATCTTTTGGCAATACCTAACGATGTGAAATCGGCTTGTGTTACCACAAAAATGATCTTGTCATTGTGGTAACCACATTTTAAATTGTAAAGGACTTGTCTGCCTAGACAGTAAATGTTAGATATCTTCTGGTAGCTTATATATCATCTCTTTGGGCGAAAGCTAAAATTGAATATAGAAAAAAAAAGCCTCTAAGTTGTAGTGATGTACAAAAATAACAAAGTTAACACACTACACATGGTGATGACAAATATGTAGTAAGCATTTTAAACTACTTGTGGGATTAACTAATACTACCTTAATATATGTAATAATAATAATAATTGTTGTCACTAGGACAACTAATGTATGTCACTAAAATACCCTCTAGCTGCAAGTGCAACTTGTGGGAGAAGACAATCAGAGGTTTAGAGCCAATCCAGTCAAACTCACTGTCATCTTTTCCAATCCTTCTCCTACTTAGTAACTGACGTTTCCTAAACTTAATGATTGATTTTTGTGGCATTCAACTCTGTTCTATGTGGTGAGTGAGAAGGTTTGTCTCCAGAAAATCCTTCCTCTTCAACAAAGTTAACAGATATATTTGTTCCTAAAGAAAGGGAACCAATTCTGTCATCATCAAAGAGAATATTATAATACATGTATATTTCCCTGTAATTGTACTTTTGATTTTGTGGGTGTGGGAACTATTAGATTAGTTGAAGTTACTTATGGTGAAACCTAAAACAACTAGAGTCTCTGCAGGTAGTGGATATTTTGTTTGATTCCCTCGCAGTAAATATTCTTTCTAAGAACAGAGAAGTCATGGCCTTCCACCAGGGTGACTTTCACTCATTTTTGTTGATGCCACATTGTGGCCACATAGCGTCATTTCCAAGTTGTTTTAGCTAACTTTGTTATGATAAATAGCTGGAGCAATTATAAATTAAGTAGTTAGATGAATGCCTGCACACAGAGAAAGCTCAATTTCTGACTTTCATAGGGAAGGTCTTAATTTAGGAATTAACAGTGCAAGTTGAAAAATGTAGGTCCTAAAAGTCACACTTTGAAGTTTTTAATTCCCTTAATTCTTTGAATCCATAAATTCTGAGAGTTTATGTCATATATATACATATATGTATATGGTTCTACTAAGACAACCATAGATATGATTCAAAATTCATAGCAGCATAAATTAATATGAGGCCAATCATAATAGCCCTGTAACTTTTGAAAGGCAAGCAAGTAACATCTACTATATACTAGATAGGACACATATGAATCCATGAAAGAGCAGACACATTTGCTCCATGAAGGCTGCCCACAGTACCTCTTCCTGAATTGTGGTGACCCAGAAGACAGTCGATGCCAGACAGGCTGGGAGACTGCACAAATTGCAAAAGTGTTAACACACTGTAATGACACCACCACACTCTGGTCATGATGAAACAAGATGCCATAAAATGACCTAACGCAATGTTAATGACCCTGCCTCCAGTGGTTGAAGGTGACATAGACATCTTTGTTAACACAGAGGATCACTGCAATACAAGCTTTATTCACATGTCCATGCTCAACAATCCTCACAAGGAAAGAATCTCAGATGAAGATTAAGGAGATTACAGCACATTCTGCCACTGCATAACCCATCAGGAAAGTCTCTACATTGTCATTGTGGCTTAACAATGTGAGGTCAACAGTAAATAGCATCTAAATTTTGTCCAAAACAGAACATTGAACAGACACCATCTTAAGAAATTATGGAATGATCTTGGTTCTGAGTACAGTGATTGTGTTTATCACTGTGAAGTCTGGTGAATGAATAGCAGGAACATGCTCATGAGGTTTTATGAACTGTGTGATTAAAGTATAACTTCTTTTTCTCTGAAAATAAAGGTACTAGCAGTGTTAGAAATCACACCATTTTAAGCCATGGGTCTGTGCTCCATACTAACTAGTGAAAAACTGGAAAGGCAGTTACAAATAGGAACATCATTGTTACCAGCCCACATTACAGGCCTCACCAAAGAGAAGCAGGTTTAGCCACCACAGTAGAGATGACTAAATGTTTGACCAAATTTGGCAGGCTAATTTTTAAGTTGATGATTTTTCTATGTTCTACAAATGGTACAAATATCTCTTGGCAGAAAAGATTCCATGCTCCCTTCTAAACTAACCATTCTTGAGACAATTCCTAAACAAATTTTTGTTGCCTGTAACAAAGAGGTCTTGCTTTAATATTTAAAGAAAAGAAAAAACAAGGCTTTGAGAATCAGTAGGTCAATTCTCTACATGTTTTAGAACTAAATTAAGAATACATTAAATGTGTGTTTGCTAGGTTCTAATATGAAACTATAATCTAGGTACGAAATACCTTGAAGGAACTGATTACATGTTTATATGTTTTTTACTAACGTATAATGACAAATACTTACTATCATAAAAATGATGATCCAATGTGAGATGATAAAATGTTATACAAGACTCACTTATAAATGGAAATATGAGAATGTGACCACAAATTTTTTTTTCTAAACTAAAATAAAAAAATACAAAAATACAGAGAAAAGAAAACTCAACCACAGGGGAAAGTAAACACAAAATCAACAGCCATGGTTAAATGTAAGAGTCACCATGTTTACTACACATGATTGCATGCTTATAACACATGTCCACCTCATATACATACATGAATGTATACATACATTCATACATACATACATACATACATACATACATACATACATACATACATACATACATAACATTAGTACAACATCAGGCCAGGTATAGTAACAGAAATATGTTTAATATCATGAGAAATCACCAAACTTCATCTGAAGACTTCAGCAAAGCCTGGGAGAAAAGATGGTCAGGGCCTAGCTGAGCATGTAAACCTTCTAGGAAGAGAATAAGTGGTATTTGGGTCTATACCCAAAGGCCTAACTCTAGCCTTATTTTAGAAGAGGTCAAGATAGTGAAATATTTGAATTAATTTCTCTACAAGAGGTTTAGAATTGATAAATCAAAGTTGGAACTTGCATCTGTGATTTTTTTTTTAGCTCTTGATATGGAATGAAATTCAGTGTGATGCTAATTTAGTTAAAAAAAGAAAAAAAAAAACCTGCTGGGTCCTGGTGGCTCATGCTCCTAGCTATTCAGGAGGCTGAGATCTGAGGATTGTGGTTCAAAGCCAGACTAGGCAAGAAAGTCCATAAGACTCTTATCTCCAATTAACCACCAGAAAACCAGAAGTGGCACTGTAGCTCAAGTGGTGGAGCACTAGCCTTGAGCTGAAGAGCTCAAGGACAATGCCCAGCCCCAGTACAGAAAAGAATACAAAATAAATTCAGATAAATTAATGCTTTCTTGAAAAAAGTGAATAAAACAAAAGCTTCCAGGTTTTTATGTCTATAATCTTAACTATTCGAAAGACTAAAAGTGAAAAGATGAGATTTAAGTCCAGCCCCAGCATTGTTTGTGAGACCACCTCTCAAAAATAACTAGTAAAGACAATGCTAGAGTATGGCTCAAATAATCAAACTCTAGCATGGTAGATGAGAGGCCCTCAGTTCCAACTGCAGTAACCAAAAAACAAAACAAGGATATAAAATAAAACTTAAAAAACAAAACAAAAACAACATAAGGATACAAAGGTAGTAGACTCTGTCATCTGATTTCCAAATCAATGAGTTGATGCTACAATGTTTAGAACTTGTAATAATCATTACTATTGGGGTACTTTGGGTAGACAGAAGAAAATAAGTCACTTTTTATTAACATCAACATTTAAATGTCGATTAAATTGAGAGATAATGTAGTACAGAAGCGAATGTTTCGATTCTGAAGCCAATCTTGGTAAATTCAAATTCTATACCCATGTTTTAAAACCTAGAAGGAGATGGGATATTTAATTTTTTTAGCTATGTCGCTTTATTTGTAAAAACCTAGCTAGTAAGAGATTTTCTCTGGTGTAAGGGAAGATCACTAGTTAACATATGGATAGCACTCCGCAGTCAATATGGTATGAGTCAAGCAATATAACATCCCTCACTTTCATTATCAACTTTGTTTTCACAGATATCAATAGGAAGCCATAGTTGAAAATTGAATACTGAAATTTTCAGCTTGTATTTTTCTCACAATTCTGATGGCCCTCAGCAAACATTGGCTCCAATCTCATTTTTTAATATGTTGAACACACCTTCTATTTATTCTACTTACTCCTTATCTGTCTGGACCCACAATATTTTAAAATGTTAAAATTTTTATACCTTTATCCAGTGTAACTTCATCTTGAAGCTACCTCTATAATCCTCTGTAAACTGTGCCATCTGTACCCTGCCCATTTGATTAAAATCATGCTTAACAAGGCCACTAAACTTAATCAAGTCAATGAAATTTATCATGGATAAGTCTACTTTTCACATTGTTTATCAAAATTCTACAGAAATCTTCAAGTAATAGAAAACAAGACTCAAATACAGATAATATCTACTAATATTAAAAAAAATTGTATGCAGAAATATGTCACGCTACCTAATGGGTTTAATGGATAAATAAGTTGAGGAGCAGGTATACAGATTGACAAAGAGAAGGTTGGTAAGTATTTCAGGTACATTAAATTACATTATTGAAGTGCAGTAGGAAGGAAAATGGCATTTTTAATGTTAAAGATATTGAAAAAATAAAAGAAATATTGACGAAGGTGATATGACATTGCTATACATCTACTAGATAATGCCACCACTGTGCTCCATAGAATCCCCTTCTTTTGTAGGTTTTTTTTATTTTTCTGAATAATTACTTATGTATTGTCAAAGTGTTGTGAAATGAACTCCATGTTATGGAAATGAGTGTTATATCACTGTTGTAATTACTTTCAACATGTCATGTGAAACCGTACCTTTTGTTTGTTGACGATCCTCTTGTATCCCCTTCCTGTGGTTGTACCCACACTATCACTGTATCTCATCTGAGTACACTAGAAACTGTATATACTGGTATTAGAACTAGGGAAGGGAAAGGGAATATCAAAATTGAGAGACAAAGGATAAAAAGACAAACCACTCCAAAAGCAAGACATACAAAACCATTTGGTGTAAACCAACTGAAGAACTCATGGGAGGAGAGGGGAAAGAGGAGGGGGGAATGAGGGAGGAGGTAACAAATTGTGCAAGAAATGTACCCACTGTCTTTTATAGTTTGGGGTTGGAGCTGCCCAGAAGGAAAAATTTCAAGAACTCTGGAAAACAAAGTTCTCTGCTGGCCTTTAAAGATAAGAGTTGTTGGAAAACAGACAGGTACCTGTGATACCTCATTCCCTCCACTCTGAATCAAGCTCCTTCTCCTCCTCTCAGCAGACATGCCAGACCATCCACCATCCAGTTTAGAGCCTTCCAATGGCTTTCCTCACTCTTCCACCCTATGGTTTTGAGACTCTCCAAATAAACTAAACAGAACTACATCTTGAACATCCACCCAAAAGACTACAAATGAGGATACAGTAAAGCCAGTAACACAACCATGTTCGTTGCAGTAGTATAGAACCAGCCCAGATGCCCTTCATTGAACAAATGGATCAAGAAAATTTTCAGTGTGTATCTATACACACTGAAACTTTTTTCATCTGTTAGAAAGAATGATGTTGTTTCATTTGAAAAGACATATAAGGATCTAGAAATTAAGTGAAGGCTAAGAGGAATAGGTTGAATTCTTCCCCTCACATGTGGAAGCTAGAAATTCTTTGTACAGCTCAGCTTCGACAGAAGAGTTTGTGAGATTTATCTCTAATTAACCATCAGAAAACATGAAGTGGAGCTGTGACTCGAAGTGGAGCTGTGACTCAAAGTGATAGAATGCTAGCCTTGAACATAAAAGCTCCAGGGACAATGCCCAAACTCTGAGTTCAAGCCACACCACTGACAACAAAAGACAGATAGGGAGAGAAAAGCAGAGAGAGAGAGAGAGAGAATAAAAATAACAAAAGAAAATTTCCAAAATCAGAATTTCACAGTGCTCAGCATTTCACATAAACATCTCCAAACACTTAACCCATCCATTTAACATAAAGTTTCAGAGTACAAGTCCTTTAGAAAATGGTCTGATGGAAAAGATTGTGATCATCACCTAAAAACAAAAGGTGTTTGTTTAATATATTTCTGTCATAAGATTCCTTGTGGTTGTTGCTTTATTTTCCTGAGCAAGAAATGATCTTGAAAGTTTTATTCCACCATTCAGGAAAATCATTTTTGGGCTATAAATATTAATGGGTTTAGTAATAAATTACACACTTGAATGGCATTTTATTACTTAAAACTAAAATATTAAAAACCTTATTTGAAATGCACAGAGAAATCATGTAATTTAAATCACCTTAGACTTGGAAATGGACTGCTGCAAACCACTGCTTAGGAAAAAGTATAATTCTTAAAATATGTATTTTGGTATTGAGCCAACATATTCCACAAAAATCATCTAAAAAGAAACTGGACAGGTCCTCTGGTCTAGTATATTTTTCTTAAGATAAGCAAACTTTATTTGCTTCTTCAGGCCATTCTTTAAAATTAATAGCATAAGCACTGAAGTCAGACTTGGTAAGGACTAATATTCTGACCATCAAACTAGGATTTTCTTCTCTCTGAAAATAAATCTACTCACAGTGTTATAAACCACAAGTGTAATCTCCTCAAAAATAAGTCCTACACATTAGCTACATGAAATACATACTCAAGAGCATGTTTTCAACTTGTATTTCTTCATTTGGGAAATTTGGAATTAATAATTTATGCCTTGGCAATAATTTATGTCTCAGTTGTATAATAGATGAATTCCTCAGATTAATTCTATCTGATCATCTTAAAGAAAGAAATAATAATTGTATTTTGGATTCAGTCATTGTCATACTTTCAATCAATATTAAGTACTATAGGGCATAAAATATTACCCTTGCTGTCAATAATTTTACCATACATTTCTTAAGTAATTACAAAAACACCAATTATTTCTAATAGTGAACGTTATTTCTAGTTAGTTATAGAAATTAGTTCTAATTCATTACAAAAATGCTTACTAGACATGTAGTTTGTTTCCAGGAGTTCGATGTAGCACGAAGTCTAACTTTTATGGAAAATAAAATAGTTTTAAATTCAACTGTGTGTCCTTCTCAGTCAGTAACCAGAGGTTACCCATTAAGAACTTCCATTTTGTAGAGTACTTTTTATAAAATATTACTTTATATAACCATATGCACATATTTATTGAAGCTTTGTCATCCACTCCTTAGGGTATCCTCCTTTGGTCTCACTCTATGAATGTCTACAGACCTATACAATTTATTATGTCCCAATCTAGTTGAATTTTTGTTTTGTTTTGTTTTGGGTTTTTACGATCTAGTGTGTTTACTTGTAGATTTATAGGCACCTTCTAGTTACCACAAATGAGTGAAATCATGCAACCTATCTTTCTTTGGGTACAGTTTACTTTGCTTAAAAATTATATTATTTTTCCAAGTCTTTCCATTTCCTTATGAATGTTACAATATTATTCTTTCTGATGAAAATGTAGAATTCCATTGTGTATATATACCACATTTTCTTGATCCATTCATCCACTGAGGGGCATTTGTTGATTCCATATCTTGGCTGTTGTAAAGAGGTTTTAGTTGTCCTTGCTGCTGCTGCTGTTTCTGTTGTCTTTCCATTTTGTGTTGTTTGTTTGTCTTTGGGGAAGTAGGTAGGGGCACTATGTGTAAAATGAAGTACACAACCTACAGATGGGAATAGGAAGCAAAAATTGGGAGAGAGTAAGGGAAAGGATGACACGCTCATCATCTGACATGTAACCACTCTATATCTTAGCTCTACTCTTTGTTACATGCTAAATAAAATTTGGTTTCCCCATCTGATAATCAAGGATCCACCCAATCTTCCCAAGTCTTTTCCAGGCTGATTCTCCTTCTTGCTCAATCCCTGTAAACTATCTATGTCAAACCTTTTATTGTCAGTAAAAGAATTTTTTTTTTTTTTGGGCCAGTCCTGGGGCTTGGACTCAAGGCCTGAGCACTGTCCCTGGCTTCTTTGTGCTCAAGGCTAGCACTCTGCCACTTGAGCCACAGCGCCACTTCTGGCCATTTTCATGTGGTGCTGGGGAATCGAACCCAGGGCCTCATGTATATGAGGCAGGCACTCTTGCCACTAGGCCATATCCCCAGCCCTCAGTAAAAGAATTTTAAATCTACTCTCCCGAGACTTCTCTGTAGGATGAAGGGATCATCTGGGATATGTTCTGTTCCTACCACCAACTTCTCCATTAGCGAAAACTGTCAAATATGCTCCCAGTTTTGCAAAAGATTCTCATCTCTTTTATCTGTCCACTAACTTTATAATTAGCAACTGTTTCATAAGCTGTATTAAGAGTTTCTTGTACATTATTTGTCTTACTTGGTCTTTGTCTTACTTTGTCTTGACTTTGGTGAAGAGAAAGTTTATCCTATGAGTATTTGTATTTATAATATAAATAGGTAAGTGATCCCTAAATGACATTTAGAATAAGACAGAAACTCACATCACCCAGGAGTATTTATCAACCACATACACTTGACTGAGGACGATCAAGTCTTGTTAGTCACATCTTAAAAACTGTATAATGAAGATGTACATACTAAGTGTAGAAGAAGCATATTGAAAAGTACATAACCCATAGTCTCACTTCTCAGAGATAATAAGCATCATTTCATTTTATTTTTTGTTAAACTTTTATTGTCAAAATGAGGTACAGAGAGGTTACACTTTCATACATTAGGCATTGGTTACATTTCTTGTACTGTTTGTTACCTCCTCCTTCATACCCCCTTCCGCTCCCCCTTTCCCTTTCCCCCCATGAGTTGTTCAGTTCATTTATACCAAACAGTTTTGCAAGTACTGCTTTTGTAGTCATTTGTCTCTTTTTACCCTGTGTCTCTTGATTTTGGTATTCCCTTTCTATTTCCTAGTTCTAATACCAGTATACACTGTTTCCAATGTACTCAGATAAGATACACAAATAGTGCAGGTACAACCACAGGAAGGGGATACAAGAGGATCATCAACAACAATAGAAGCTACGGTTTTACATGGCATGTTGAAAATAATAACAACAGTGATATAACAGTCGTTTCCATAACATGGAGTTCATTTTACTTAGGGTTACCTTATGTGTTCATAAGGGCATAGCTGTTAGGCTCTTGTGATCCTCTGCTATGACTTGCCTAAACCTGTGCTAATTATTCCCTATGAGGGATACCATAGAGTCCATGTTTCTTTGGGTCTGGCTCACTTCACTTAGTATAAGTTTTTCCAAGTCCTTCCATTTCTTTACGAATGGGGCAATGTCATCTTTCTGATAGAGGCTTAAAATTCCATTCTGTTCATGTACCACATTTTCTTGATCCATTTGTCTACCAAGGGGCATCTGGGTTGGTTCCATATTTTAGCTATGACAAATTGTGCTGCGATAAACATTGTTGTGCTGGTGGCTTTAGGGTGTTCTTGTTTGTGGTCTTTTGGGTAGATGCCCAAAAGTGGGGCTGCTGGGTCATAGGGGAGCTCAATTTTTAGCCTTCTGAGGAATCTCCATACAGCTTTCCAGAGTGGCTGAACCAGTTTACATTCCTACCAACAATGAAGTAGGGTTCCCTTTTGGCCACATCCCTCCAACATTTGTTATTGTTAGTTTTCTTGATAGAGGACATTCTTACTGGGGTGAGATGGAATCTCAATGTTGTTTTGATTTGCATTTCTTTTATGGACAAGGTGTTGAGCACTTTTTATATGTCTCTTGGCCATTCTCTTTTCCTCATCAGAGAAGTCTCTTTTTAAGTCTTTAGCCCACTTGTTGAGAGGGCTATTGGTTCTTTGCGGTTTTGTTTTGGAGGAATGTAACTTTTTTAGTTCTGCATATATTTTAGATATGAGGCCTTTGTCTGGTGTATGGGTAAAGATCTTTTCCCAATCTGTGGGCTTTCTGTTTATCTTGTGAGTTATGTCCTTTGTCTTGCAGAAGCTCTGCAGTTTGATAAGCATCATTTTAAACTCTTTCTAGAAACCACATAAATACTCTACGTATTTTCCTAATATTAGGTCACTTTGTATATCAATATGGTATAGCAATTTTATGACTCCATCTTTTATATAAATTAGGAGTTTGCTGCATAATATTCTAATTATTTGCATGAAGTAGCAAAATCAATTCTGTAAATCATCACTAGACATTTAAGTTAGTTTCTACCCTTTATTACCCTAAATAAAATTTTTATCAGTATCTTTGTACATCTCTCATTTCATGGCACTTAATTTTCAACTTTTGTTAGAAAGAGGAAAAAGACCCAGGGAAATCAAATTGTATCTAATTCCACACTTCTGTGGAATAATGAATTTCTGGATTTCAGTGCAAACCATAGAACCCAGGATTTTCACCACAAGCATTGTTAACAATTTGAGACAGATAATTCATCACTGCCGTGGTGTTTCTTGTTTATAAGTATTAAGTATCATCCTTGGCCTCTATCCCCAGATGTCAATGTTAGATAGACCTATCAGCTCAAGGCAATTAATGTCTCCTGCCCTACAAGAGTGGTTCCTGTGGGAGCATGCCTGCCAAGCAAGCACAAAGGCCTGAGTTCAAGCCTCAGGACCACCAAAAAAGAAATTGCTTCATATACTGCCAAATATTCCAGGTTGGTGAGAGGAAAGCTGAGTAACAACTGTCTTATCCCTCCCCTTGAAAGTCACTGACCTAAGGCAATAAGCTCCAACCCACTATCCAGCCATACACTGTTATACCAACTCGATTTTTGGAGGAAGAAGGAAAGCTCAACCTATAAATGTATCTCATTTCCAAAAATAGGTGGAGATCCATAAAAGGGTAAAAGTGTTTTGTATTCTATGTGACTATGAAATTGCTCAACTTCAAAGAAATACCACAGCATTTCTGAACACAAAAACAATGTCCAGAAATATATACAAAAATGTATGTCAATGGTGCTAAAGCTCAATATACACAAGGCAGCCTTTTAATAGCCTGCTGTATATGACACTCCACAGTAACTAGTTGAAAAATGAAGATAAAGCCTTGAATAGAGGCAGATTGATATGTAAAGAAAAGGAAGGAGTAGAGGTTAATGAATTATTTCTAAATCAATATAATGTAATAAAACTCTCTCTTCTGTGAAAATGGGAAATTTGCATTTATGCCCAGTGAAATATAGATGAACAGTGATTGTGCTTATTACACCTGTCACAGTGAAAAAAATCAGGGCACATTATCTACCAGTTACATTTCTTCAAAACTGATTAACCTTAATACATTTTTCCCTTCACTGATTTTTATGAAGTTTACTGAATATAGCAAGTCTTGATTAAAATTGCCCACATCTTAATTTAAGTCATTCCTTTCTCTAACTCATGTATCTTTGATCATTTCTTTAAATTAACTGTTTAACTAATAGGAATAATGCAATTTCTTGGTCATGATCTATTTAAAAACACAAATGGAGAATTCCTTACAACAAAAATTTCAAGAAATGAAAAGTAAATGTTGAAGCAATTTTTTGCCTATTTTCATCTATTTAGGATACAAATTCTTTGAAGTTAAATTAAGTCTTTACAAAGGATGACAAAAATAAATTATCTTGATATTAAAAAATACTATTAGTTATGGTTTGAGTATTTCCCATCATGTTTTTCTTAATTCAAACATTTTGAGATTCTATTACTTGAAGAAACAAGCTGTGAATTAGTATTTTGTTGTTATTAGCTGGGTGCATTTTGTAGTTTTCCCTCCTAGTAACTGATCAAATTTCTCTATCAGTTAACTTGATTTGATCATTAGGAGAACTCCAAGCACGTAATTATCCATTTGTTAGTTGACAATGTATAAAGAAAACTGGCAGCTCTTGTCTTTTCTCCTGGGTCAGATCTATTACTATTGTGTTCAAAATCACACAACTGAAATATTGGGGATTCTTTTTCATCATAAACCTATGTAGAATTATTAAAAGTAAAAATGTGAGGCAAAATTAGGTACCAGTGCCTCAGGCCTGTAATCTTAGGTACTCAGGACATGGAAGATGCTATATCAAAGCCAGGAAAATTCAAGACATTTTTATCTCCAATTAACAACCAAAAAGTCAGAATTGGAGATATAGCTAAAGTGCTAGAGCATTAGCCTTAAGCAAATAAACAAACAAGAAACCTTATGGACCATGTCCAAATATTTCAACATACAGGAATCAGCGTAGGGAATTTTCTAATCTGATTAGTTCTCTAGAATAGTGATCTCTACAGTTTTTTTCTTAAAAATGGAGAAAGTTGATTAAATATAAAGTTATTGAATGAGAACATTATTTTGAATATGCCCTATCAAAACTATTTAGTAATAGTTTAGCTTGAGTTCTAAAAGCACTCTTTTGTGTGTGTGTTTTCATATCTTATAGTTCATTTCTGTTAGCATCATCTTCTTTGGTCATATGTACATAGCTATTGAGCTATTGTGATCCTCTGCTAGGACTATCCTAGACATATACTAATTATTATAAAGAAGGGAAACCTTAGAGCCTGTTTTTCTTTGGGTCTGGCTCACTCCACTTAATATTTTTTTGAAAATCTTTTCATTTCCTTGAGAATGGGGCAATGTATTCTTTCTTGTGTAAGCATAGAATTCCATTGTGAATATCTATATCTATATCTATGTCTATCTACATATATATGTATACATATATATACATATGTAGATAGACAGAGAGATAGATAGTTATACCATATAAAAAACACAAAATCCTGATATGTATGCCAGGATGGTCCTTAAGTTGAAGTACTCCAGCCTCTGCTTCTCAAGTGCTGTGATTACAATTGTACACTGCCAACCAATGTACACTAATTAATAATTCATTAATCATCTCTCCATCCAGCTTTTCATAATGTTTTATAGATAAAGTTCCTTGACCAGGCACAGATGGCTCATATCTGCAATACTCAGTACTCAGAAGGCTGAGATTTGAGGATGGAGGCTCAAAGCCAACCCAAAAAGTCCATGAGACTCATCTCCAATAAACTATTCAGAAAAATCTAAGTGGCACTGTGTCTTAACTGGTGGAGTGCTAGTCTTGAGCACGAAGAGGTTCAGGGGCAGCAATCAGGCCTTGAGTTCAAGCCCCAGGAACAGCAGAAAAATAAAAGTAAAAACATAAAGTCATTTTCTTGTCATTTTCAAATAGTTGTTGAGGCATTATTTAGCTCATATTCTGTCTATATCACCTTGTATAAATAATATTTTATTATCTTTGTACAATTTATTTATTGTCAAAATTATATACAGAGGGGTTACAGTTTCAAACGTAAGGCAGTGAGTACATTTCCTATCCAACTTGTTACCTCCTCCCTCATTTTTGTACCACTTTCCCCCCTCCCCACTTCCCTCCCTCCCATGAGTTGCACAGTTGGTTCACAGCATATAGTTTTGTAAGTATTGCTGTTGCATTGGTTCGTCTTTTATCCCTTGTCTTTCCATCAATATTCCCCTTCCTTTCCCTAGTTCCAATAAATATATAAATATATATACATATATACGTATATATAATACACACACATATATATGTGTATATATATACGTATATATGCATATATATACAAACACACCAGATCAGTACCAGTGACATCAGGAGTAAAACCCTGGAGAAGAAACACAAAAGAAAATGGCATAATTTCACAAGGTAGGCTGAAAATAACAACAACAATGATAAACCACTTATTTCCATAACTTGGAGTTCATTTCACTTAGAATCATCTTGTGTGTACATATGTACTAGATATTGAGCCATTGTGATCTTCTGCTAGAATTATCCTAGTACTAATTATTCCCAATGAGGGAAACCATATAGTCGGTGTTTCTTTGGGTCTGACTCACTTCATTTTCCAAGTCCTTCCATTTCTTTACAAATGTGGCAATGTCACTCTTTGTGATAAAGGAGAAAAATCCAAAGTATATGTACCACATTTTCTTGATCCATTCATCTACTGAGGGGCATCTGGGTTGGTTCCGTATTTTAGTGAAGGCAAATTGTGCTGCAGTGAGCACAGTTGTGCTGATGGCTTTAGTGTGGTCTTGCTTGTAATCTTTTGGGTACATGCCCAAAAGTGGGGCTGCTGGGTCATAGGGAAGCTCTATGTTTAGCCTTCTGAGGAACCTCCACACTGCTTTCCAGAGTGGTTGAACAAGTTTACACTCCCAACAACAACATAGTAGAGTTCCCTTTTGGCTACATTCCTGCCAGCATCTGTTATTAATTTTCTTGATAATGGACATTCTTATTGGGGTGAGGCGTAATCTCATTGTTGTTTTTATTTGCATTTCTTTTATGACCAGTGATGTTAGCACGTCTTCATGTGTCGCTTGACTATTCTCATTTCCTATTCAGAGAAATCTCTTTAGCTCTTTAGCCCATTCATTAAGAGGCAGATTTGCAGATTTTTTTGGAGGACCTTGATTTTTGAGTTCTAAGTATATTATACTTTTATTATCTTTAAGTAGTTGTACATAGGAGTTGAAATTCAGCATGTCACTTTTTAAATACGCGTCTTGATCAGTGTAACCTCTTTCATCAATCTCCCTTATACTCCCAAACGTTGTCTATCCCCTCAACTTTCCAAGTTTTAAGGATATACATTGCATATTATGACTGTGTTATCGCCAACCTTTGTCTACATCATCTTGATCCATCCACAAGTACAGTAAGCACAATCAGTATAGCCTTCCTCCTCTAGGCATATATGAACATGTGCACAAAAATGTACACATGTGTTCACACACACATAATTTCAAGAATGTGATATGGCTTTCTCAAAAGCAAGAAAAGTGTATGTACAAGCTTCATAGAAAAAATTAATATATTGAGATGAGACTGAAATAGTAAATACCCTGGTTGACGAGATAATATGTCCTCGTTATATCTGTCATATATAACTGACTAAACATATTCTGCATAGACTTTAAGAAAAACATTATGCTTTCCAAGCTTTCTTTCATTATATAGTAAAAAGAAGACTTATGGGGCAACACACACACAAACACACACACACACACACACACACACACACACACATTTAACAGGGCTTTAAAGTATGCCAAGTATTCCTATTTTTAAGCATACTGAAGTAGCCAAACCTGAGTTCTTAAAATATCTTTGAAGTCCCTTTAATTAATTTAAAATATGGAGGTTACAAGGAGGCATGCATATTATGAAGTGATAAATGCTCCTGTCTGTTATGAGAGAAATTCTACTAAGAATAAGTAAGAATAAGCACAAATTGAGTTGTTTTTAGAACCTGCTGAGAATCAGTTCTTTTGCAGCAGACTCAAGAAAAGTGTGCGACAGAAAAAATGTCCTATTTTCTTTTTGTGCCTGGAGAATACTTAAGTTGAATAGGTGACTTCATCATTTTCTTGAACTGTTTGTAATTCTAGCACAATTGCCAATGACATATTTTTCTCAACTCTTCCAAGCTATCAATTCACACCTTGTTTACAAAAAAAATTGCCAGGAAAAATAATAAGCTGTAACACAGTGCCACTCCTCTCTTTGGCCAGAGTTACCCATCAGAAGGTGTTAAAAAAATTTTCCCTTGTAGCAATTAACATGAAATTGCCAGCATCCATCATTTTTAATGCAAGTGATATTCATGCCCATCAGGGAAATATATGAGAGACAAATACCCAGGTTGCTTAAAGGTGTTCTCAAGGTCATTCTCAATGATCCACCAGAAATATTTGCAGACAGCTGAAATTGCTTATAATTTGTCAGTAATCTTTAGAGCACTCTTTAGGAGATAAATTGTATCTTTGTCATTTGATGTGGCCAACACAAGCTTAAACTGCAAGGGTTTGAAATAGGTTAAATAAAAGAAAACAACATATGTTCCTGGGCAAAATGGTGTCTAGCCTCCCTTAGTACTCTTTCGAGAGAGGGCTTCACACAACTCTTGACTCAATGCAAGATTATTTAAAAAGTAAACCTTGTACTCATTTTTACTTATAGATGTGGAGTTTGAAAAGTTCTTCATTTTTGAGTTTTTGGTGGGAAATTTTTCAATAGAATAGATATGGGGAAGGTAACTTGCAGGATTCTAGAAGTTTGGGGATAAAAATAAGACTTAAAAAAATAAAGACTGATTAGCATCCTCCTCTGAGAAATTAGTGAAAAAATGAACAGTTTCAGAGAAAAGACGGTGGAAGTAAAATGAAGGTTGGGTTATTTTTTTCCTGGCCTAAAAGAAAAAAACCTACAGATTGTTCCCAAAGGAAGGCACTGGAGAAGAAAGGGGAAGTGTGAGCAATGTCATGCACGTTTAAAGTAGTATCAGATTAAAGAACCACTGGGTACTTTTCATGTTTATTTTTTCCATGTAGCAAAGTTGTCTCAGCTCAAGTAAAGCAGATCAGATGATTTCAGAAACCACATCCTCATGACTCAGAACCATATTCCACCTTTCAGTATTTCACTATCATTAGTTCTGTCCCCAATTTCTTCCCTTAAAACCACCTGAAAACTCAGTGGTCCATTGGCCACCACTGATGGTAATCATGATCCTCATTCTCATAAGCAGTGTGATGTTGAACGTGAAGTAGGTCAGGGAAGAGAAGGAAAATTATAGCTGGGGAGTGGCTCAACATGTGCCAGAAATATTCAGCACTTGTACAGACATTGGCCATTTTTATTTTAAAACTAGCCTTTTGATTGGTGTTTCCAATACTTGTCTGATTTCCGTGTCCTAATTTTTAATGATATGTTCTCACTGAACATTAATCCATTTGGGTAGCCCTGTAAGCAGCTCACAATCCTTCTAGTAAACTCTTATTGGACTCAATTCCCTTCTGTATTAGAAGTGAATTCTTTGATTTAAAATGGAAAAAATAAACCCTATCACACATTTAACACAATCATCAGGACAGTGTCACTCCATGGAAACACAGACATTTCCCTCTCTCTCTCTCTTGCTCATCTCAAACACTGTCTCAGTTGTCTTTTCCTTATAAGAAAAGCACCACAGCCCTTCAGAAGTGCCTTCCTTGGAACCTGGGACATCATTTGTTAATTCTAGGTCTATAGAAGTCTCTCTTCCAATTGGTTATCTACTGTCACATACCTAAATCACACCTTAAATTGCAAATATCATTTTTAATTTTCTATGATAGATGTTGTTCACAAATCATGATAGAGCTCAGTGATGTCAGCTCATTTCTATGATATCTAGAGCCTTAGCTGGAGGACTTGATGATCGTGGCCTTTATTGAGTCAGCCTAACCTATTCCTGGATCTTGCAGTTGAGGCAGGCTGAGAACTTCCCTTAGCAGTTGACTGGTGTGTCAACTCACAGCGAGTACTTATAACTTGGTGAGTGCCTTGAAAGGGTTATTAGAGGTGGGTCAGTTGTATGCCTTATTCTGCACCCTCAGAAGGCATTTACTACCCTTCCACCATCCTCCACTGATTAGGAAGGTCACAAGTAGAGGACACCCCTTCATCCATGGGGGAAGTTTCAGCTTCATTATACGAAGGATATCTAAGGTTGGAAAGATACCATCAAGTCATCTTTAGGAACTGAAATCTGCCACCACTAGTAATAAATTGATTCTGTGTGGTGAATCTCAGTTGACTTGTGCAGAAAAATTGAATTATTTATGACCCTCAATCCTTTGACTTATTTCAACCACTATTTGTGTGTTTTGTAGGGATAAAAAGGTCTATATATTTGCCAATATATTGGAAATTACAAGAATACCCATACTTACATAAGATTAAAAAGATTATAGATCTAATCATTGCCAATGCCTTCCACTTCCATAGTAATTGATTGTGACTGAGTATGCTGATTTTGTATGTCAGTAAACTAAAATTTGGCAGCATTCTGAAATTTTCCAGAGTCATATATAGGTAACATACAATAGAAAAAAAATCTTGCATTACAGAGAAAATTTACTAGTTCTGTAGTCTTTTTAAAATCATTTTTGTTCTCTCTCAGCATACTTTAATAGTATTATATAATGCAAAAATTAAGTAATTCTTTCCATAAAAACGTTAGTTCAAATGCTACCACTATAGCCTTGTGTTTAGAATTCCTTACTACAACTTCTACTACACATGAATAAAATAGAGAAAGAAAACTAAAAGTAGAAATTGGGCTGGGAATATGGCCTTGTGGTACAGTGCTTGCCTCACATACATGAAGCCCTGGGTTCAATTCTTCAGCACCACATATACAGAAAAGGTAAGAAGTAACCCTGTGGCTCAAGTGGCAGAGTACTAGCCTTGAACAAAAAGAAGCCAGGGACAGTGCTCAGGCCCTGAGTCCAAGGCCCAGGACTGGCCAAAAAAAAAAGTAGAAACTTCCAGATCACAAAAGGCCATCAAGAATAGTAAAGTCAGTTTACTCAGCACCATAACTGCTGTCCTCAGCCCTAAGTTGGAACTGAATATGTTCAGCGTTAAGTGGGATATTTCACATCACTTGGTGCTTTCAAAGCATACTTTAAATGAGTGAAGAGATATTTTAAGTAACTTTGAAGATCATCACTTAGGTGAAAGTAAAAACAAAAAGAAACTTTCAGATACCATGTGAAATAGCTCAACATATATTCTGAAAGTAATGAGAAAAAGGAAAATAAATTTTAATTCAAGACTAATTCAAGACCCGGATTCTGTAGCTCCTGTAGCTATTCAGGAGGCCAAGATACAAGAATTGTGGTTTGAAGCTAGCTAGCCTGGGGAAACAAGTCCCCAAGACACTGATCTCCAATTAACCAGCAAAAAAAGACAGAAGTAGAGGTGCAGCTGAATTGAAAGAGCACCAATTGTGAGCAAAACAGCCAAATAAGGCCTCAAGGGCCTGAGTCAAGCCCCAGTACCGGAACAAGTCTCTGTTAAAAATTTGGAAGAAAAAGCAACTTTGCACAGTCACATTCTTCTAGTTCACCCTAAGACTTTCAAATGAAGAAGTGGCCACACATGCTAAATTTTAGTCGTTTTGGTTTTGGTTTTGCCACTTGTGAGGCTTGAACTCAGGGCCTGAGCACTGTCCCTGGCTACTTTTTGCTCAAGGCTAGCACTTGAGCCACAGCACCGCTTCTGGCTTTTTCTGTATGTGGTGTTGAAGAATCGAACCCAGGGCTTCATGTATGCTAGGCAAGCACTCTACCATTAGGCCACATTCGCAGCCCACTAAACATGCTAAGTTTTAACAACACCAAAATGTTTTGCCAGGAGTAATTATTAAAATATGAAAAGTGCTCAGATTCAACTCCTAATTTTAGTAATTCTCCAGAATTTGTTGTACTCACTTGGTCTACTGTGTTTTTGTCTTCTTCTACTCTCATTCTTAAATATGTGTGTGTCATGGAAGTTCCAACACTATTTCACTCCCAGAGCTTCTGAGCACATCTAAAGATTTAAACATCTTACAGTTCTTAATGCTGTAATCAAAGATAACCAGATCACAGTAATCCCTCCATGGCCTCTAACACAAATTCAAATCACCAAGATAGTTTCCAAGTATATTTAAAGTTGTTTGAGTCAGTATCTGATTAAGTTCCATTTATCATACACATTTTTCATATTCATTACCACGTGTAAAATCTAAATTAAAGACATTTGTCACTGAGCTCATGGAGTTTCTCTTAGGCTGTCTCCATACTTTTCTTTTCTTGCTCAGACTTTCCCCCACCAAGAGCTGCCTGGACTTTTCCCTGTGTGCATACCTGATCAGGGCCTCCACTAACTATTTGGAGAAAATCTCTACAACCTGAGAGAAAGGAGGGAAAAATCCATGGATAAGAGAAGGAAAGTATAAACTAGGACTTACAAAACTAAGTTTTACTTCTTCCAAAAGGATATGAACTATTTCTTCATTCTTTTTAATCAGTATACATAGTAAGAATGGGTTTCATGATGATAATTACATAGAGGTACAAAATGTGCTTTGAGTAATGTCACTCTCTCTGTTGCAGTACATGCAACTTAGATTCTCTTTACCTCTCAGTATCCTTATCTTTACCCTTTTGATGCCACTCATCACCACCAACAGTTACCTTTTTACGTTTATGTTCAGTTGTTACTATTACGATTATCATCATCTTCAACTTCTTCCTCATCATCATTTTAGTATTGATTACACAAACATTGGAAAACCAGTAATATTTGGCTCTTCCAGCTTAGCTTATCTTACTCAACATAGTGAGATTCAGTTCTATCCATTTCTCTACAAATTTGTTTTTTGTGTGGATGAATAAGATTCCAGGTACATATATACCCATAAGTTTGTATATTTTCATGTATGTACACATATATGTATATACCAACAAAATGTACAAATATAAATGTATGTATGCATATATATGTGCATATATATGTATATTTTTATATGTTCATCTTTAACTGGGCACTTCAGCTTATGTCACAGCTTGGGTACTATAACAGAGCTTCAATAAATATGGATATGCAGGTATTTCTCTTGTGTATTGATTACATTCCTATAACCATCCAGGTAATTTTGAGATTTTACAAAGGCTTCATACTCATTTCCATAGGGGTGGGATTATTTTCTATTCCCACTAACAGTGTATTAGGATTCCTTTTCCCCCTTATCCTCAATAGCACTTGTTGTTTGTGTTCTTACTGCTGCACATTCTGGCTGGGATGATATAAAAGTCGTAGTTTTGATTTGCATTTCTTTTATGTCTAAGGATGCTCAACATTTCTTCCAGCATCTATTCAATATTTGCACTTCTGTTCATTTGTACTTCATCTGTCCAACTCAGTTGCCCATCCATTAATTGTATTGCTTGTCTTTTGCTGTTTAATTTTTGAGCTCCTTGTATGTTGGGTATATTAATTCTTTATCTACTGAAGAGCTAATGTAGGTTTTCTCCAATTCTCTTGGTTCTTGAATTTGAGATTTAAAAAAGCAGGTAGGCTCAAAGAAATCCTGAAAACCCTCACTATACCATCGATGGTATTTTTTTCTTATTTATTGTCAAAATGATATATAGAGGGGTTACAGTTTCATACATTAGGCCTTGGATACATTTCTTGTACTGCTTGTTACCTCCTCCCTCATTCCCCCCCTCCCTTCCACCTTCCCCTCTCCCCCCATGAGTTGTTCAGTTGGTTTATACCAAATGGTTTTGCAAATATTGCTTTTGGAGTCATTTGTCTCTTTATCCTTTGTCTCTTGATTTTGTTTCTGGAACTTAAATTCAGTTTGGAGCACTTACCTATCACTGCCTATTTGTTGCAATTAATGAATGCACAATATCCAATATGTACTGAAGAGTGAGGAGACTATCTTTTCAAGGGGTAAATTTCATGAGTATGAAATCTAATACTGTTGTTCATCAATTTGCAGTAGGGTTACATCCAAATGAATGCATCCTACATTGAAAATATTGTAAGTTTAAAAGGCACTTAGTCCATCTAACCTCCAGATATCATATCTTAGCAACACTGTACACTGTGGAGTACTGATTGTTCACCCCTGTGATGGCTGACTGGGAAATAGGATTTCATTGCTGCTGCCAGAATTTTGACAAGTGATCATATTGCATATTATTAGCAAGCAAAAGATCAAAATTCAAAGTATGATTTCTACTTAATGAGTACCATTTCAGCATCATAAAGTTGGAATGTCGTAAAATATCATGTTAAGTAAGTTGAGGACAAAGTATAGTGCACATGCCTATGTACATTTATATGTGTGTGTGTGTTTGTATGTAGGTAAGAAAGAATTTTAAGATGACCCCCACAATTTCCTACTCTCTGATGTACACATTTAGTGTAATGCCCTTGGCTTGAGTCTAAATGCAACCTGTTCATTATTATGGGATAGTTGCTCTTCAGTAAGTTATAAGGGGGATGGGCTAATCACTTGTAAGTTTATGTTATGAAGACAGTTGGAAGTCAGGTCTGCTGTCACTGGCCTGGAAGGAAGTTCACATTCATATCATGAACTCTCTTCAAGGACAACATGGCAAGCAACTACAAAAGCCTCTAAGAGCTGGTATCCCATCCTACTCGATAACTAACAAGAAAATGGCCCCTCAAACTCACAAAGAGGTGAATTCTGATAACAAAGTAAACTTTGAAGAGAACCTTGAGACCCATTTGAGAACCTCCGAATGTCCACCACCTTGATCACAATCATTTGAGACTTGGAGTCAAATATGAAGTGTTCCCAGGCACCTTACCTTTGAAAATTGTTTGATAATAAATATAAATTGCCTTAAGAAGCTAAACTTCTTGCAGTTTGATTACACAGCAATGGAATGTTAGTCCACTCAAGAGACAGCGTTTGAAAAAATGAAAGAGAGGAAAAGCAACTTTGGATGCCTATACAATAGTCTTTTCCCTTCTTGTTGTCTAATAAGACCTTGAATTTTTAAATCTATGGCTAAGTTCTTCAATGAAGAAGCTACAAAGGTGGGCTTCCATCTGGCTTGAACCTATCACGTGGGCTTCCTTTTCTGACAGTGGTAAAAATGAATGATGTTCAAAGGTACCTGAGAGGAATTACTGCAAGAAGTTTATTCACAGTTAGAAAGTCATACACAAGAGGAAACATTTCTTTTCATGTCGGTAGATTACCTGGGTATAGTGGTAATACCAGCAACTGTTGCTTTTGATTAAAAAAAAAACAAACATTCTGAACACAGCAGGGGGGGGAATATAAAGCTATGACCTTGAAGATGTCATTGACTCCTTAATTAAAAAAACATGAAGTCATCCTTACAGAAGACCTTTTGTTGTATAAGTTAATAAATAATAAATTAAGCTATTTTAGCTATTTTTTCTGTTATTTGCTTCCCATTGCATTCTAATTTAGGCTTTTCTGCTGAATTGTCTACCATGTATTTTAAGAAAGAGGACATACTCAGTTAATGTTTGCTCTCATTAAGTCCAAATAAATTTTCAAAACTTTCCTTTTCTCTTCATATATTTTATACCCATCCTAAGAAACATGTGCATGGTATTCGATTGGAGTGAAGGAGCATAAAATTTTACCCCTTCTGTAGTTAGAACATGCTTGATCTTCTCCTTACATATTGTTGTATTATTTATCAACAGCTTTTCAATGAAGAACTACCTTATTGCTTATAATTGTCAACTAAAATCTATGCAATACAAATATCTGCCCTGATTATTGTATATATGTGCATTGGAACTAGTGAAGGGAAAGGGACTATCAAAATTGAGAAACAAAGGATACAAAGACAAACCAGTGCAACAGCAATACTTACAAAACTATATGGTGTAAACCAACTGTACAACTCATTCGGGGGGAGAGGGGAAGGGGGAGGGGGAAGGCAGGGGAAAATGAGGGAGGAGGTAACAAGTTGGATAAGAAATGTACTCACTGCCTTACATATGAAACTGTAACCCCTCTATACTTCACTTTGACAATAAAAAAAAGTATCTGATATCCTCAAACTCTCCTCTCCAGAATCCTTCCTTTTCTACTAACTGAAACTAGTGTCTCTATTGTAAATGGTATTGTCCTCCAACTCCCTCAAATTCCATATCAAGAAGTGACTACTGACTTAACTTCATTGATGTTCTGAGACAACTCTCCGCGCTTCAAATCCCATGTGGTTACATCTTCCACTACTTTTATTCCAGTTTCCTACCAAATCTTATTCTCATTCTTCTCACTTTTCAAAATTCACTGTCATACCCAGATTAACCCTGTCTTAAGTCTCAGTCACTTCAACATTCACATAGGTAATCCTGCCAATACTGTATTTCTCTGTCTTTAAATTCTTCTCTCAATTTGTCCTCAATATTATCTTGATAAGTTCCTTTTATTGGCTTTGTCATCTTCATTAATCACAACCTCACTAGGTGCTGGTGGCTCATGCCTGTAATCCTAGCTACTTAGAAGGCTGAGGTCTGAGAGTTATAGTTCAAAGCCAGCCTGGGCAGGAAAGTCCATGAGACTCTTATCTCCAATTAATCACCAGAAAACCAGAAGTGGTACTGTGGCTCCAAGTGGTGCAGCACTAACCTTGAGCTGAAAACCTCAGGGACAGCGCTCAGACCCAGAGTTCAAGCCTCATGAATGACAAAAAACAATAATAATCATCACAACCTCAATTCCATGAATCTTTCTGTCTGGGCTCTCTCTCTACCCAACACAATTTTTTAGCATTCAAAACCAAGAGTCCCCCATTTGGACTTTTATTCTACTGGTCCCATCACTTTTCATTTTCTCTCATACACATAATCTCATCTCTCTTTACCTTGATTAAATTTACCTTGATTATATATCATTTTAATTACTCTCAATTATTGATGCCCCTTTCTTACCCCTCACAATCATTGTTGGACTTGTTTGGCAAAATTACAAATATAGATAAAAACAATCTTTTTTTTTCTGTCACATAAATAATGAATATAGACCTGGTGCTAGTTTTAATTAATGACTATAAATGCCAAGCATGCTTTGAATAATATTCAGTAAAATGTAGTTTGATACTATACTAGTATAGTATTATAGTATAATTAATGAATCCATTCTCTCTCACACTGTGATAATTTGCTTTTTCATACTTCCTATTCACTTTTGAAAACTCCCATGTTTCCTGTCTCATCTTCATATGTAAATGAGCTTACTTCTTACCAGAATAAAATTCAAGTAGCAAGTAATCTATTTCAAGTGGAAGGGGACTGGAAAATGTCCCCATTAAGAATAAAATAAACACTGGAGCATACACATAAAGTACTTTTGAAGGCAAAGTAGAATAAATGAATGAGTGAAAACTGGAGAGCCTGACACAGGAGAAAATAGAGTCTGATAGGTACTGAGGGTTTGTATGCACTAAGCAGATACCCTACCATTTGAGCCATCCCTCCATAGAGTAAGGTTCAGTGCTGTCTATTATTGTACACATCACTTTGTGTACTGGAAAGTCTGGATAACCGCATGCAGAAAGCTAATCTCTTGCCCTGAACAAATTCAAAGTAAATCAAGGATCTTAATTTAAAACCAAAAAACATGAAACTTCCCTAGGAAACATCAGGAAAAACACTCATTGGTCAAAGAGACCAAGGATTGACAAGTAGGATTGCATCAAACCAAAAGGCTTCTGCTCAGCAAAGAACATAATCACAACTTGGAAGAGACATCCTACAGAACAGGAGAAAAAAAGCCTTTTGCTTATTGTACATCTGACAAGAGATTAATAACCAGAATATAAAGTGATCCCCTTAAACTAAAGTACCAAGGAACAACAACCCAGTTCATGAATAGGCAAATGAACTAAATAGACTTTTTGGGGGGGGTCAATTGTGGGGCTTGAACTCTGTGCCTGTGCACTGTCCCTGAGCTCTTCAGCTGAAAGCTAGTGCTCTATCACTTGAGCTACAGCACCACATCCCGTTTTCTGGGGGTTAGTTGGAGATAAGAGTCTCATGGACTTTCCTGCCCAGGCTGGCTTTTAACTACAATCCTCAGATCTCAGCCTCCTGAGTAGTTAGGACTACAGGCATGAGCCACCAGTGCCTGGCTTACAATTCTTAAAAAGAAGTACAAGTGACCAGTAACTATATGAGGATATATTCAACATCCTTAGCCATAAAGTAAATAAAAATAAAAACAACATCGAACTGAGACCCAGTGCTCATAACGATAATCCTAGCTATTGAGGAGGTTGAGATAGGAAGATCATAGTTCAAAGCCAGCTCAGGCAACAAAGTCCATGAGACTGTTATCTTCAATTAATTACCAAAAAGCTGTAAGTAGAACTATAGCTCATGGAGGGTCTGCCAGCCTTGAGTGAAAATGCTAAGGGATGATGTTCAGGATTTAAGTTCAAGCCCCTGTACTAGCACACAGAAAATTTCAAAAGAAAAAGAATACATTGAGATGCCATTTCACGCCAGTCAAACTGTACAGCATCATGAGCACAGATATAAAAAGCTGATGAGGATGTGGAGGAAAAAGAAATCTCATACCATGTTTTGTGGGAGATCAGTGTAGAATCCCTCAAAAACTAAAAATAGACCGACCTTTTGGCCAGGCCACACTACTCTTAAACATATAGCCAAGGAAAAGTCTGGACACAATAGAGGCATTTCTATATACATGATTTTTTTCAGCATTATTCAAAATATCTAAGCCTTAAAAAAAAAACCCAGGTGCCCCAAATGCCCTACAACTGATGAACAGATTAAGAAAATTTAATATATAATTATATAGGATAAATACCTACATATATGTGTGTGTGTATATATATCACATTACGTGTGTGTGTGTGAGAGAGAGAGAGAGAGAGATGGAGTATTCTTCAGCCATAAAGAAAAATGAAATGATGTCGTTTTCAGGGAAATAGAACCCCAATTCATCATATTAAGTGAAGTAAGTCAAGTTAAAAGGACAAAAGTCACATTTTCTCATGTGTAGATGCTAGATCTACTTGTAAGATAAACATATACAAAAACACAGAGGATTATACAGAAAGAGTGAGAGAGAAAGAACACTTTTTGATAACATTTTTTTTTTTTTTTTGGCCAGTCCTGGGCCTTGGACTCAGGGCCTGAGCACTGTCCCTGGCTTCTTCCCGCTCAAGGCTAGCACTCTGCCACTTGAGCCACAGCGCCGCTTCTGGCCGTTTTCTGTATATGTGGTGCTGGGGAATCGAACCTAGGGCCTCGTGTATCTGAGGCAGGCACTCTTGCCACTAGGCTATATCCCCAGCCTGAGAAAGAACACTTTTTGGAATTGTGGGATTGTTAGAGATTAGAGAGAGTGTAGGGTAAGAAAATATTAGATGATGAACAATACCAAAATACATTCCATCTGAATAAAGACAACAAAATGAAACTTACCAGATTTCAAGAGACTAACGAAACTATAAAATAATCATTTATATAAAATTATATGTGTGTGCATGTGCTTGAGAGATTGTGTGTGTGTGTGTATAAGTAAGCCAATAAAGGATGCTAGTGTTTTATGGCTCATACATTGAGAAGAGAACAAAAAACTAACTTCTCTTATATGCCAAGAATGCATGATGTCATTTTTAGTAAAACCACTAGAAGAAGAATAAAAAAACTATCCAATTACCAAGTTAATAGAGGATGAAAATGATAAAAATTATAATTTAAAAGAAGGCATAAAGGAGAGAAAAGGGGACCATACAATAGTTGGAATAAAGACAGAATGGTGAATTTAAACTCATCATTTCAGTAATTTGCATTAATGACTCAATGCTCCTATTAATATTTCTCTTCAGGCCCCACTCTATGCTACTAAGAAGGGAAACATAATGTGGAGATATAAAAATGCCTACTTGTGTAATCATATCTGCCCATTCCCCATGTTGTTGTCAATTTTACCTTGTATAATCTGAAGTTATGTTAGAAGTACATATATATATATATATATTCATTTAATAGAATTATCACTACCAAATCAACTTTCTTTAAAACACATTTTAAAATAGAATATTTTAATTTATCTTACAAGCCACTTGACCTAAATACTTATGTAAATGATTGCAACCAAAAACTGCAAAAATTCTGTTGTTACAAAAACCTTCATTGTGGGGCTGGGAATGTAGCCTAGTGGTAGAATGCTTTCCTCACATACATGAAGCCTTGAGTTCAATTCCTCAGTACCACATATATGGAAAGAGCCAGAAGTGGTACTGTGGCTCAAGTGGTAGAGTACTAGTCTTGAGCACAAGAAGCCAGAGATAGTGCTTAGGCCCTGAGTCCAAGCCCAGAACCGGCAAAAAATTAAAAAAAAAAATTCACTATGAAAAAAACCCTTCATTATAAATAAACTTAGATTTATATAGAAGTTGCAAAAATAAAATAACGAATCTTTTTAATACCTTCACTGATTCCCTGTTCTTATCATCTTGCATAATCACAGTACATTGTACAATACTGTGTAAAAAGATTAGACTAGTATATTTAGTTGTGTGCTTGTATATATGTGTATATATATTCTTGACCATGTGTATATATTGATTAGTCTGTCCGTGAGATATATATATATATTTATATGTATGTATATATATGTATATATATATATATGGAGGGAGATAAAAAGAGGGAGAGAAGGAGAAGAGAGAGAGAGAATGTGTCCTAACCACAAAGGGAAGAGAAGAATTAAGCTCCATTTCCTTATCTCTGGATCAGTACAGATTTGGGGATACTTTTGTGGTTCTAGGGATTATTATAATCCGATTATGGAACAAGTTTTGTTATTCAGGTTGTTCTACTTTGCCATTGCAATCTCAGCTCTACCATCTTAGATTATCTGGTTTTGATTTTAGCACGTCTTCATTTTCTGGCCCTGTAAGATGTTGTAGGCTCATTTTGTGCTTTCCTTGCCTTAATTCTACAGTCAAACATTTGTCAAATCATTCTAGATACTCTTATTGCAAAAATGACCTTTTACAGCAATAATATTGAAACTGGAGTTGTTACTATTGGAGTGTGATTGTTTTCAGGTCCTTTCAACAAAGAGAGCTAGGAAAAAATGTGTGTATGTTCATGCACTCGTACTGACATCTCCAACTCTAACTTAGCACCATTGGATTTGTTCTAGTCTTTGCTATTAGTTTACTTATAAATTGCTACTCCAACTGTGAAAAAATCTACTGCATGATTCCACATTATTAAAAATACTACAAAAATTATAAAAATTTCATTGTAAGGAAATGAAAGCAGAGGTTTTTTGCTGTTTTTGTTTTCTTTCCTTTTCGTTCTGTGTGTTTACTTACATGTCTTTGTGAGTGTAATGGAGGCACAGAAATGGAGGAACAAAAGGTGAGCAAATGAGGCAATGAAATTCACTGGACACTATGTGGAACATGAACTATACAACTTGTGGGTGGAAATGGGAGGAAAAAACTGGGAGAGAGAGAGAGGGAAGGGGTGACATTTTCCAAAAAGAAATGTACTCTTTACCTGATTTATGTAACGGTAATCCCTCTGTACATTACCTTTATAATAACAATTTTAAAACTAAAGAAAGTAAAAATTAAAAAAATTATTATAAACTGACCAATAAAATCCTTACCATTTATCATTAATAAACTTTTTTATTTGTTGTAAAGTTGATGAACAGGGGAGTTACAGTTACATAAACAAGGTAATGAATCTCTTTCTAAAATGGTTATACCCTCCCTCATTTTCTCCCACTTACCACTCCCCATTCCCCTCCCCAGATGCAACAATGATACTCACTAGACACTATATTCATGATAAATGTTTTAATTAACAAAAATGTATACATCTCTCGTGCACAATTTTGGAATATGTATACATCGAGAAATGACTAATTAGAGCTAAGGAGCATGTGCAATTCCTTCATACATTTATTATATTTTGTGAGGACAACAGTTAAAATCTACTCATTGAGTATTTGCAAGAGTACACTACACTGTTCTAACTATAGTCATTGTAACTGACACATCGCCTAAAGCAATTTCTGTTTTCCAACTAGACTTTTTGTGCATTGACATTTTCCCCAGCTGTGACTCCAGCCCCAGATAACTACCATTCTGCTGTCAACTTGTACCATTTCTTTGATTGCCGGTGTGAGGTTAAGGTGCAATTGTGGTTCTGGGACAGCCTTGATTCTGGCTGACAGCTTATTGGAAACATGAAGCAGGCCTAGCGCTTAGGGCTTCAGAGTCTGGCCTGGCACGGGGAGAACTTACAATCCTGAGTCAGTTAGGGCTGGCCTGATATCAAGATAATCCCAAAGCCCTGGGCGTCTGAGACCAACCCAGTACTTAATCTAATTAGGAGTCTGAGGCCACGAAGATGAAACTGTTACTAGAGGAAGACTGGAGACAAAGTTTACCAGGAAGTCTCAGAAGCTAGTGCTGTAGAACGTTAGCCTTTTCATGGATTTAAGGATCCAATCTATGGGGGCTAGGTTGGTGGCTGGGTTTTAGTCATTTGCCTTCCCTCCCCTCAAGTCGAGTATTTCTTTGGTCATGTTCTGCTGCTTTGGGTTTGGGGATAGATGATGCAGATAATGCAAGTCTATCATCTTTACCTTTCCTGACCTACCTTTTCTTATTTCTGTACCATATTCAGGTGCTGTAATCACTCATCTGGTTTATTGAGCTCCAACAGAGGCATTTTCATGGGTGAAAAGTTCTTGAAGTTGTTGTTAGTTTTGAGAAATGAGTACTGTAGAGTTCTAGTCTATCACCGTGCTGACGCTGAAAGAAGTATGAAGAAATTACACAGAATCAAAATCACATAGAGTATGTTCTCTAAGTACAGACGACCTCCAGTATAAATAAATTTTGAAAATAAAGATTCTGTACAATCAGAACTTTAGAACTATATTCCTAGGAGCAACCTCTGGTTAAATAAAAAATGGTAATTGGAAAACATTGTTAGCTGAATGTTAACAAGACATAGTATTTTAAGACAGGCAGACATATGTAACTGTAATCCCTCTGAATACCAACTTGAAAGTAAAATAAAATTTTTAAAAAGAATGAAGGACATTAAAGACACTGGATAATTAAATGCAAAAAAAAATAGGTAGACTATGGGAAAACTATGCTTAGAGATAAACCACCGATATATTAAAAAATCAATCAAGTCAGTAACAATATGAGATAGTAAAACATAAAGAGAGACTTAAATTTAGTAAACATTGAAAGAAACAAGTCCAGAAAATAACAAAGTCCAGAACTCAATTGAATCAACAAGGGCCAAAGCTGTTTCTCTGAAAACATAAGTAAATGCTAACTTCCTGATGACACCTGTCAAAAAAGAAAACAGTAATGTTTAATTAAAAACGATAATATTTAGAAAATATTTAAGGTGGCAACATTATACACATATAAATTCTATAGGTATTATAAAATTTAAGGATCACAGAAATATAAAGTAATAACCTTATGCTAATTTTGGAAATGAAAATAAATTGAAATAAAATTGAAAAAGTTAATAGTAATGTAATAACAATCTTCCCTCAAAGAGAATTTCAAAACTAGATGACTGCCTCTGTAAGAAACACCTCAGAAAGTGACAATAGAAATACCACACTATTTCAGATAATGCAAAAAAAGAAGGAAAATGCTTCCAAACTCATCGTAAGAGATCACTGTAATGCTGATCAAAATTAACAAAGCTATGTTAAAAAATTATTTGTTGATATTATATGTTGGTACAGATGCGAATTTTCTTTCTTCCAATTGTGACAAATCTAATCCAGCAATCTGTAAAGGTAATAATGTAATCCCTAACAAGTGGGGCTCATTCCAGAAATGCAGAAGTAATTCAATATGTGAGCAGAATGAAAGAAAAATCATTGAAATTACTCACAAAGTGAGGAGAAAGTATTCAATGATGTTCTTCCTGCTCTCGGCAAACTATGATTAGAAGAAAACTTTCTCAATCCATTAAAGAGAAACCAACAGCACTGATAGCTGGATACCAGAGGCTCACACCTATAACGCTAGTTACTTAGGAGGCTGAAGCGGGGATGATAACAGTTTGAGGCTAGATTGTGCATACACATCAGACTTGATTTCAAGATGTAGCTGGGGAGAGTGGCCTGTGCCCGTCATTGCAGCATTGCAATGTAATGTAAGAGCTTGCGATCAAGACACCTGCAGTTAGGAAGATCACAATAGCTCAATAGCTCTGCCCATATGATCTCATAAGATGATGCTAAGCAAAATGAACGTCAAGCTATGGAAACAAGTGATCTATCACTGTTGTAATTATTTTCAACATGCCATGTGAACCCATGACTTTTTTCCATATTTTCTCCCCATGGTTTTACCCCTGTAAACTGTATCACTGTAACTGATTTTAGTACTCTAGATATTTTTATATACATGTATTGGAACTAGGGAAGGGAAAGGAATACCGAAATTGAGAAACAAAAGATAAAAAGACAAACCAATGCAACAGCAATATTTACAAAACTATATGGTATAAACCAACTACACAATTCATGGGGAGGAAGAGCGAAGCGGGGAGGGAGAGGGGAAGAAATGAGGGAGGAGGTAACAAGTTGGATAAGAAGTGTACTCACTGCCTTACATATGAAAATGTAACCCCTCTGTACTTCACTTTGACAATAAGGAAAAAAAATGATCCTAGAGAAACACACACACACACAAACACACACACACACACACACACACACACCTGCAGTTAGAAACAAGCCCAGTCAAAAACTTCCACGATACTCTGTTTCAGTGGCAGAATCAGTTATTCAAGATCCAGTTGGAAGTGTAAAATGTGTGAATCACAGCTAAAGCATGGGTCAATGCAAAAGGCAAGTCTTATCTCAAAATACTCAGTGCAAAAAAAAAGAAAAGAAAAGTGGACAAGAAACTTGTGTAAATCATTTACAGAAAAGCGTGATAAATGGCCTATGTACATATGAAAAGACACAACATTTCTTTAGTTACTCAGAAAATGTAAAATAAAACACAGAAACTAAGAAGTTTGAAGTTCTAAAGGTAACTTGAAATACTGGGCAAACTTAAGTCAATGGGAACATTCACATATTACCAATGGAAATTCAAATCATACAAGCAAGTGATCGTGATTAACATCATCTAGAGTTTAGTAGAGCATAACCATTGACCCAGCAATTCATTCTTAGAAATATATTCAACAAAAATGCTCCCCTAGACTTGTTCAAGAGCATCTGTGTCAGACTAAAAGCTCAAGACTGGAAACAATCCAAATGTTCATCAAATATAGAGTCGAGAAAATCTTCTAATAGAGCACTCTATAAAAATAAATGTAATACAGTGAAGTGAAAAAAAAGTGAATATTTCTAGGAACATGATGCTAACAGAAATGAAAATGTATAGTGACTTATTACCTTAATTTAAAGTTCAAATCTAAATTTTACTGTTTTAGATGGGGCTAGGGTTGCTTTGGAAAAGAATGAAATACCTGAGGATTTTAAAGGAGCATTCAAGAGGTTTCGTGGATGCTCACAATATCCTATGGGGTGATCAAGATGAAGGCTGTACTGTAAATCTTTGATGTACTTTTCTGTGAGTTTTTACTGTCTTCGGTAGTTGCACAAAGGAATTTCAATTCAACATGTCAGTTGTACAATGCACCTTGATCAATGTCACCACTTCCTCCATTCACCCCTATTTCTCCCACCCCCATCCATCCCCTCAATTTTCCTAATTCAATTTCCACATATTTACATTTAATATTATGATTGCCTTTTCTCACCCTTTCTCTCTTCATTTATTAACCCCACCCCCATGGGTTATTTTTTTAATCCCTTTATTGTCAGAGTGAAGCACAAGAGGGGTTACAGTTTCATACGTAGGGCAGTGAGTACATTTCTCATCCAACTTGTTACCTCCTCCTTCATTTTCCCCTGCCTTCCCCCATGGGTTACCTTTAAGAATCAAAAAGCATTTAATGCTGGACACCAGTGGCTTAAGTCTGCAATCCTAGCAATTCAAGAGGCTAAGATCTAAGGATCTTGGCTTGAAGCCAGCAGGGCAAGAAAGTCCAAAAGACTCTTCAATTAACTACTGAAAAGCATAGAAAAGAGCTATATGGCTCAAGTGGTAGAGCACTAGCCCTGAGCACAAAAGCTCAAAGACAGTGCCCAGACCCTAAGTTCGATTCTAAGACCAGAAAGATAATATTCATTTAAATGAAAAGCAATCAGAAGAGAATATCAACTTACTACCATCACAATCACCCCAATCCACTAAGGAGACTATACTGGGATACTCTGTCTTCCCTATTAAAAAACCATTGCTAATCAGTCTGCCTAGACATTAATTAGATTTCCACTCTTCCTCTCATATCAAGGACATCACTATAAGAGTGTTGTCTCTCCTACATCAGTGATTTCTTCTCTTATAAATCACCTTTGTCAATAGCATTCAAATAAAAGTTTATTCCATTGAAAAAAAACTACATTAAGTTGTCCCATTTCTTCCCAGCAACAAGTATCCAATTTCTCCTACTACTCTGCAATGTGCTTCCTGCAAAAAGTTACAAATACTTGCTGCCTCTTCTTTATCTCCTTCCATGCTATCTTAAAACTTCTTTTGCAGACTTTCTCCTCACTGCTACACAATAACTATTCTCCTATAAAGCCACCAATGACCACCTTGATAACCTTCCAATGACATTCAACCTCACCTTGTTCGACTCATCTACATTGCAGAATAAAACTGATTTATCCCACTACCCCTTACCCCCTTACTTCTATTGGTTCCAGTGGACCACATTCCTTAGTTTTCCTTCTGCCTCTCATGGGGTACCCCTCCCTAGTTTTCTTCCCACATCTCCTCTTTTCTAAAGCACTTGATGTCAAAACTCAACCGTGGCTCGTTGTCTATATGCCTACATTCTTCTGATGACCAGGATCATGGTTTCAAAAACTGTAAGTCAACTGACAAGATTTCATAAATGCAACTCTCCCTTTCATACCTGTCTTCTGAAATAGAGTCTCAACAATATAAATGCTATTTAACATTTTTAGTTGGCTGTTTGACTCCTTAAATTCAACATTTCCAAAACTGGATACCTGACTTTCTCTCCCATATTGTTCCATTGACTTTTTCCTACCTCCAAGGTAATTTCTTTCCTCCATGCATTACAACAACATTCTTATAATCATCTTTCATTCCTCACTTTCTCTGAAATTCCATATTTAATGCAGAAAAAAAGTTCTACTAAACTCATAAGCCAGAACCAAAGAAACATGGGTTACATGATTTCTTTCATTTGTTGTAACTAGATTGTGCCTATAAATCTACAAGTAAACATATTATATGATAAAAGATAAAAAATATATACCTGGACATAATAAATTACACAGGATTCTGGACATTCACACAGTGAAACCAAAGGAGGATATTCGTAGGAGAGGATCACAAAGTCTCAATGGCTATGTGCATATGATCACATAAAATGATATTTATCCAAATAAGCTCCAAGAAATTGAAGCAAGGAGGTATTTTTGTTATTTTCCTTTTTATGTTTATATTCCCTCCAACTTGTGAGGGAAAGGGTTGGGAGGGATAAGCTGGGAGAAAGTAAGAGAAGGGTCAACGCTATTTAAAAATAATGTATTCATTACCTGATTTATATAACCATAACCCCTCTATTCATTACCATTACAAAAATAATAAAAATTAATTAACGAAATGAGCAAAATGCTAACTTTCTCTCTGACTTCCCATGTTTATCCAGAATACAATTGTTTCTCACTTGGATTGCTATAGTTTCCTCCAGAACCACCTCCTGTGTCTTTTTAACTTTCTCAGATTCCTCAAAAAAAATGACATCCGGGCTGGGGATATAGCCTAGTGGCAAGAGTGCCTGCCTCGGATACACGAGGCCCTAGGTTCGATTCCACAGCACCACATATACAGAAAACGGCCAGAAGCGGTGCTGTGGCTCAAGTGGCAGAGTGCTAGCCTTGAGCGGGAAGAAGCCAGGGACAGTGCTCAGGCCCTGAGTCCAAGGCCCAGGACTGGCCAAAAAAAAAAAAAAAAAAAAAAAATGACATCCACAGTGATATTTTTAACTTTGTAAGAGTAGATCCTAGATATGTTTAATAATTTTCAATGACTTCTCATCCCTCTCAGAATAAAAGGCAAAGCCCAAAGTACTAATGAGCTCCCTCCTCTAATTCCTTTGTCCTGACTACCCTGGAACTCCCCCTCTTCTGCTCATTCTCTACAATGGCTACTTTTGTTGCTCATACATACTTGGTGCACCAACACCATTAAACTCTCTAAATTCCCTCAGAAACTCCTATTTCTAATTATCTGAATTATTTCCTTCACTTAGCTCAGTCATTGCTCCATAGCTCTTCTTAATGCCACTAATCCTTCTATTTCAGATGCCATCCTGGTTCTTTCTACTTCACCTTATTGATTTCCTTGTTTCTATCATTTTTTGTAGCACATATTCTTTTTATGATACTAGATAGTCATATTTAGTGTTTTCTCTGTGTTGCTGACTCTCACGTTAGAATGTAAGCCACAGGATAGTTGTTTTTTCTGTCTTGTGTGCTGGGGCATCCCAAGAGGCTGGCACATAGTAGGTACTCAATGAACATTTATATATGTTGGACCTCATAGCTCCTTTACATGCTTTATGGATAAATCCAAGGAAATTATAATCAAATGAGTATTTTTTCAAAGAAAAAATAGCTATTGATTTTATAAAAGGATGGAAATGAGCCAGATATGACCATGTTCAGAGAACTAAAAAGGCTCATTAGTTTGAGCATGAAGCATAACACACTTTATTATCCCCATAAAATATTGCTCCATATACTTGTCAAGAGAAAGAAGTAAGGAATACGTTAAAATTTCGAAGATAAAGGAAAAAGGAAGAAAACAGAATACTCCTCCATCACAGGCCATTCAGTAAGTGGGAAAGAGAAATTAGATTGGTAATGCAGAGAAATGTCTATCATCTCTCACTGAGTAAGGGAAAGCCAAAGGGATCTAAATGCAATGCGGGGACCTCACCTCTGAGGTGCTCACTGATGAGGCCCATCCACTGCATCATTAGCACGTTTGTAAACATCATTTTTCTTCACTACAAAATGCTGGCTTTTATCTAAAATGCTCTACATCGAATTTATTTCCCTAGTAATATTCACACCTACACACAAAATCTTTTATAAAAATAGCTCCTTCCCGACACTAGGTATTTGGAAATAAATGACAGGAAACAAACTATTATCCTAGAGCTTCAGAAGTCTAAGACCTCAGGCAAACCTGGGGCACCTCATAAACTAGATTTGCTTTAGGACAACTTTTTAATATATCAGAGAATGAGAATTCCCCTTTGTCTGACTTTATCAACATCTTTACCTAAGATATCTGTCACCAAGGGTCTACATTGATCAGAAAGAGTGGGAGCATTGTACTAATGGAAACACTATATTGAGAAAGTCAAGGAGAAATCAATGTGTTCTGTGAAAAGCACACAAGGCATATGAAATCTCTAGTTCCTCTAAGGCATTTGGGTGCTACAAAATTCAAAAGAAAATTAGGATAACTACAGTGGCTCATTGAAAGAACAGACTCAGATCTACCCATTCTGTCATTTTATAATACTATATATAGTCAATTAGTATATTATATCCCTACTATGTGCCAAGGGCAAAGATAAAGCTTGTCAACAAATTAACAACCTCTTTCTGAAAGTAATAACACAGTAATACAGTGTGAAAACATTACATTAAAAGTAAATAAGGAATAAGTTATGGGCTGTACGTTCAGAGTACAGGAAACAATGATGTCATTCAGACTGAAAGTGAGTTTGGATCAACTTTGTCACATATCCAAAGTAATGCACAGGAAATAGAGAAGAGTCTGGGAAGGACAGATATCAGCTACAAGGAAGGAAAGAATTGCAGCGCACACACAAAAGACCATATACCAAGTGCTTTTCACAGTAAGCAGTCTGCACCTCAAGTCATCCAGAGGGAGGCTTGCTTGTCAGAGAGAATGATAGATACAACTAGAAAGAACGACGTGGGACCGTTTTTAAATGCCTTGTTTGTGAAGCTCAGCCATTTAGACTTTCCTGAAGGCTAGAGAAGCCCACTGACAGAGTTTAATCATGGGAATGCCTGCTTCGATTTGCATCTAATATCCATGAGAAAATGCAGAGAAAGATGAATTGCATAGAGAGAAAAAAAAATAGTTGAAAGCAGGAAAGGACATTCAAAAGTTTGCTATAGAAACCAAGGTGAAAAAAAAATTAAACCCAATAAACTAAGGCAGTCATGCATAGGGACAGAAAGGAGATGATGCGTTCCAAATGAAATATAAGAAGGAGACACAACAGGATCTGGTGACCAAGTAAAAGCATGAAGGCAACTGGCGGAGGAAAGGCTGGGACTCTAACTGATTCCAGTTGTCTAAGTCAGCTGAGATGTGGAAGCAGTACCAATCAAATAAGAGAATGAGCAGGTTTAGAAGTAGAAAGTCCAATTGTGACAAGTTGATTTTTTTCTTTTTTTCTTTTTTTAGCCAATTGTGGGACTTGACCTCAGGGCCTGGGTGCTGTCCTTAGCTTTTTCACTTAAGGATGGCACTCTACCATTTGAGACACAGCTTGACCATTTGTTTTTTGCCAGTTATTGCAGTAATTATCCTGCCAGATCTGGCCTCAAAGTGCCATCCTCCGATCTCAGCCTCCTGAGAAGCTCTCATTAAAAGCATGAGCCACTGGCTCTCAGTTGACATATTGATTTTGAGATGTATATAGAACCACTGAAAGGAAACAATCAGCCAGGGACTATGTGTATAATTTTAAAGCTAAAAATGCCTGTGCAATAGATTTAAATTTTAGAGTCACTAATGTTTAAGTCGGGATTCAGTTTGTGAATATATACAGTGAGAAAAGCAAAAGATCAAAAATTATACTCAGGAAAATACTAAAATTTTTCAGTTGTGTCAAGAAAGTAGTTATCAAAGGAGATGGAGAGTAAAATTCTGGAAGACAGGACAGAAGTATGGGTCAGGGAAAAGTCAAAACCAGAAAGAATTACGTTTACAGGGTTAAACATTGTAAATGATTGTATAACCTAGGGAAAAAGAGAATGTGTATTGTTTAATGGTTGTAAAGTTAAAGACAACTTTGGCTCTAGGAGCTTCCAAAAATGGGAAAAGATTGGGATGCACTTTATGGGTGAATATGAGGAACTAGAAAAAAATGTATATCATCTGAAGAAGTTTGCCTTCACCTGGAAAGAGAAAGAGAGAGATAGGGTATGTAATGGGGGTAAACACACACACACACACACACACACACACACATATTTAGATTTGTAATGCTCAAAGGGGATTCTTTCTAGGGTGGAAAAAGCTTTAAAAATTATTTCACAGCCACAAGATGTCTAAGAAAACACAATATGTGAGCTCTAGGAATAGAAAGAAGGGACCACTTTGTATATTCACAAATTGGAAGTCAAATACGTGTCTCTTCAAAATAGGTGTTCTAATTCATAATCATTGAAAGAGAAGACAGAATGAGAACAAAAATATATGACAAATGGCAATCTTTCAAACTCTCCCTTACCTCTCTTAAAAAATAGAAATGGAAATAATTATTCCACTGAAGGGAGGTACTAATTACAAATTGAGATTGTAGATATATAGCTGTTACCAGAACACCTGGACCCAGAAAGGTTTGGATAAGTGTTAAGTATTATTCTTGTTATTGGTGATACCTACTAGCTTTCAATCTATTAGAATTGTATTTCCAGGGATACACCTTTGTATTTTTTAGCCAAACCATAGTCTGTAACTGATATACCTGAGCAAATGTAACAGTAGAAATTGAATAATGCAGTTAGGGTGTGCCCCAGAGTAAGCAAAGAATAAAGTTACAACTTTCAAGGTGGTTGTTTTTTTTAAAGCCACTGTGATCTTTGCTGAAAATTAGTAGACATTTGTGTTCTACTTCCAATGTGTGGCCAACTTAAAAATTGATAGATAGCTGAGCAGGAATGCATGCAAAACCAATATGGGCATTTACCCAAAAGATCACAGACAAGACCATACTAAAGCTACCAGCACAACCATGTTCATTGCAGCATTGTTTACCACAGCTAAAATGTGGAACCAACCCAGATGCTCCTCAGTAAATAAATGAATCAAGAAACTATGGAATTCTATGCTTCCGTTAAGAAGAATGGCATTGCCACATTCATAAGAGAATGGAAATACTTGGAAAAAAAATAACATTAAGTGAAGTGAGCCAGACCCACATAAACAGATTACAGGGTTCCCTTAATTGGCAATAATTAGTATATGTCTCAGATAGACCTAGCAGATCACACAATAGCTCAATAGCTATGTATATATGATCATATAAGATGATGCTAAGTGAAATGAACTCCAAGATATGGAAACAAGAGTTTTTTCTTTGTTGTTGTCTTTTTTTTAATGTACTATGTGAAATTATTTCTTTTCTATGGTTTAGCCCCTGTTGTCACTATATTTGGGTTTGGTACCCTGAGTATTATATATACATTTATCTTAACTAGGGAAGGGGAACATGAAAATTGCTGAGACAAAGGATAAAGGACAAACCAACCCAACAACGATATTGACAAGACAATATGTTGGAAATTAACTGTATAACTCAGTGTGGTGGGCAGGCAGGAATTGGGCAGAAGGAAAGTAGTAGAAAAATGAGAGAGGGGATAACAAATTTGGCAAGAAATGTATTCACTATTTTATGTATGTAATTGTAACCTCTCTGAGATATATCAACTTGACAACAAAATTAAATTTTTAAATTATGTAAAAAGTATGGAATTTTTTCCAGTCTACCTAACCCAGCTGAGCAAGGGAATCTGAGCCTTTTCACCCCCCCAAAACACTACTTGGCTAGTGTCTGGGATTTGCTCTTCTCTATTCCAGACCTACAGAATTGAAAGGTTATTCTAAGGCATACCAATATGTTTTCCTCCTCTGGGTTAAATGCTATTTTCAAATTTTGTATACCTATATTCTTCATGACAACTTGTATATATGTTCCCCATATTCCATATGCTATAATATTCTGATTATATAATAAAAACTGTAAAATAAAGAATAACCCTAGCAAGGCATCTTTTCAAACACAAATGAAATAGCACTATGGTGACAAATCACTGCAACACAAGGTTGTTTATTTACATCCTGCATATATTTCATTTTCTGACTCACTGTTCATTGCTCTCACAATTTATTTCTGTTCTATTAAAAACTGGAAATATGAACAAACTGTTCAGATATCTTTATTTGCACTAATAATATCATGAGCTGATTTCTGTCCCAAAGATTCCCTTTTCTCTCTCTCTTCCAACAATATCTTTGGCTACCAGTATCAAGAATGAAAACAAAACAAATAAACAAAAAACAACCAGCTAGACATGAAGGTTCATGGCCTGAAATTATTACAATTGAGAGGCTGAGGCAAGATGATTTCAAGTTTAAGGCCAACCTAAGATACATAGTGAACTCTATCTCTAATAACATAGCTCTATGATTCAAGTAAAAACTAAGTTATTGTTTCAAAACATTTACTCCTCCTTCTTTGTTTTCTTTCTTTTTCTTTCCATTCCTTCCCATCCTTTTCCTTCCCTGCCTTCCTTTGTTCTGGCATGAAAATGAAAACAAACAAACACAAAAAACAACCAAGGCATTGTGTATAATAGAAAGAAATCAAGTGACTATCAAAGAGTGTTTCCATAGAGGATCTGGTATTTGGGTCTTGAAAGGTGTTTAGGAATCAACCAGACTGAAACAACAAGAAATATATTTTTTCATTAAGGCTTCACAAATAAATGATCAAAACTCAAAACAACCCACATATTCATTAGCTAATAAATGGATAAATATAACTGTAGCACAGCCACATAACAGAATATTATCTAGCTATGAAAAGGAACAAGGTACCTGATACAACAAAGTGAACTGTAGAGGCATTACATTAAGCAGAAGCAGCCAGTCAAAAAGATCACAACTTGCATGAGTCCACTTATATGAAGCGTGCAGAGCAGTCAAATCTTTGAAAACAGAAACTCGATTTGAGGTTGCTTAAAGCTGGACAGTAACAGTGACTACTAGCACATACAAATGGTTTGTACAGGAATGAAATGTTCTAGAATTAGATCATGGTCCTGCTTTCACATTCTTGTGAACTTGCTAAAAATTCACCTTTATAGAGAGTGCATTGTATTCTCTAACAGATAAATTCTCTGATAGGTAATTTATCTCAACAGTTATTATCTAAAGGAAAAGTAGATGAAAGTCTATTTCAAACAAATGGAGAAGTCTGTGCTCCAACTTGGGAGTCATAAAATAGTCAAGCAAGACGTTTCCTGTGACCGGAAACAGGAAGCAGAGTGGTGGAGTATGTAAAAAGGAATGAGCTATTGGCCTCAGAGGGAATTGGTGACACAATGTGGAGCAGGCTGTGTTTGTAAGCGTGCTGGAGAATAGAAATCTTTGCAGCAATTTAAAGGAAGATTAAAAGAGGAAAATAGATCAGTGAAAGAAATCAGAGTTCAGTTGTCTGCATATTTCTTAGTCAACTGAGACACAGGTTAAGGAATGGCATTTTGAAATTTGAATTTCTAGAAAAAGAAGCACTGTAATTACTAGTCACCTGTATTTGCCACTTACAATTAATATCATTGAATGTCTCACCCCTGAGCATACATGGCAAATATTAACAAACAGAAACAAGATTGATGGATTGAATTGTTACTGAGGCTTGAATTCAGAGCCTCCACTTTCACTGTACTTTCATGCTCACAGTTGATGTTTTACCAACTGATTCATGCCTCCAGCTGAGCATTTTGATGGTTTTGAGACTGACTCTTGCAGACTTTCTGCTCGGTCAAAAACTGAGATCCTCCAGGTATTATTCTCTTGAGTAGCTAGGATTACCAGAATAAAACATCAGTGCCTAGCTTAAACAAGAATATCCAGGGCTGGGGATATAGCCTAGTGGCAAGAGTGCCTGCCTCGGATACACGAGGCCCTAGGTTCGATTCCCCAGCACCACATATACAGAAAACGGCCAGAAGCGGTGCTGTGGCTCAAGTGGCAGAGTGCTAGCCTTGAGGGGGAAGAAGCCAGGGACAGTGCTCAGGCCCTGAGTCCAAGGCCCAGGACTGGCCAAAAAAAAAAAAAAAGAAAGAATATCCAAGGAGTTGGAGACATGGTAGTTGGTAGAGTGCCAGCCAATGAGCAAACGTATCAGGTACCAAGTATGAGTCCAAGTCTTTGATCAAAAAAAAAAAAAGAAAAAAATATTCAAAACAAGAGAAATAACCATGCTTTAATGAGCACATGTCCATATAATTCTAAAAAGAATATATGTTATTTACTTAAATTATATAATTGAGGACCAACAAACTATAGTTAGAACCATTCTGCTTAGTTTCTGTTGGCAACTATAGCTCACACTATAATTCTAGCTACTCAGGAAGCTGAGATGTGAGGATCACAGTTCAATGCCAGCCAGAACAGGAAAGTCTATGAGACTCTTACTTCCAATTAATCACCAAAAGAGCCAGAAATGGAGCTGTGGCTCAAATGGTAGAACATGAGCCTTGAGCAAAAAAGCTCAGTGAGAGGGCACAGGCCCTGAGTTTGAGCCCCCCCGGACAAGAAAAAAAATAATTTATATATAAGAATAAGTCAGATTGATTTAAAAGCATGATATACTTGTAACACCATCCACTGAGAGTTCTCTGACATTAATACATGTGTGGCAGGATATAAATAATGATAATAAGAAAAATAATTTGAGCAAGGCACAAGTGGCTTGCACCTATAATTCTTGCTACACAGAGGCTGAGATCTAAAGATCAAGTTTTGAAGCCAGCCCAGATAGACAAATGCATAAGACTCTTGCCTCAAATTAACCAGCAAAAAGCTTGAAGTGAAGGTTTGGCTCAAGTGGTATAGTACCAGTTTTGAGTGAAAAAGGCTAAGCAATAGTATGAAGCCCTAGATTCATGCCTCAGTACCAGCACAAATACAAAGAAGAGCAAGCAAAAAAGAAAGAGTGAGCTAGAGAGTAGAGAAGGGGAAAGAGAGAGAGAGAGAGAGAGAGAGAGAGAGAGAGAGAGAGAGAGAGAGAGAGAGAGAGAGAGAGGGACTTGTCCACAGGAAACCACAAATGGAATTTATCCTACATCACTTTTTCAAAGTGTAGCTGGTGGGCTATTTGCATCCTGATCTTTGTATATTTAAGACTTGAATTTCTGGGACCCTTCTGAGCTGTAATACATTTGGTTTCCTGAAGATGAAGTCTGGGAATCTGTAGTTCTCAAAGTTGCTTAGGTGGTATTTGTGTTCCTTAATGCCTAGCACTTCAGAGATTTAGGAAAGGCATAATTCAAGATGACAGATATTTAGAAAAATTCATTGTTTTGCATTCTAAATACTGCTATAAAGACAGTCTTCATCCAAACTCATCTTGGACCTGAGGCCAGGAGTTATGTTTTCTATGGTATCTGCTATATTTCCAGCATGCAGAATGGTTGTTTGCATGTGGTGTCTCGGTACAGTTTCCTTTAGTATTTGCAGGGAGGCTTAGTTCAGGACCCCTGTGAATACCAAAGCTTAGGGATGTTCAAGTTCCTTATGTAAGTTACCAAAATCCTTGCATATAATCTATACTCATGTGTCTAAATCATCTCTAGATAACTTATAATATACAAGTGGCATATTAATATAAGTTCTTCAATATTGGCACTATAAAATAATGATGGGAAAGAAAGGAAACACTCTGTACTGCCTCAGCCATCATGAACCTAATTATATTTTCAACCCACAGTTGGCTGAATCTAGTGAAGTGGAAGCCATGTTATTTGATGAATAACCTAATGAGGCCATGTGTGAGTCTGTGTATGGGCATAATAATATTTACACAGATAAAATTAGAGAAATGCTTTTATAGACAGGTTTTCAGTCGATTCAGGGAACATTTACACAAGACTCTCAGTATTCTATGTAGCGTTTGTTCTATTTTTTTAAAATCAGTAAATGACTGATAAACTAAAGATGCTGAGGAAACGGAGCTCGCTCTTCTCTGTAGAAACCAATCTTCAGCTCTCATCCCATGGCCTGACTTCACTTGTCCTTTCAGAGTAATAAAAGCAGGCATGCTTGTAAGGAGAGGGCAGCCCATTAGGTGAGAAATTGTATTTTCATAACCATGGACAGAATTTCCTTCTGGAAGTGCAGGTGCAAATGAATGAGGTGGTAGTCGATTTAAGTTGGTGGGAATTACAATTTGAATTCTCTAGAACCTTCCAAGGAGTTAGATGAAATTTCTGATTTTCAAAACCACAGGCCAAAATTTCAATCATGACCTCCAGCCACCCCTCCTTTACAAGCAATTCTCTGTAAGTCAGGCTCCACTGTAATGTACTCAGGCTTGGTGGCGGGGCGGGGGGGGGGGGGGCAGCAAATATACACTTAGGTGTCTTTAGCATCATTTCTGTAGCTACTTATTATTTACATGAATAAAGATTGACAAACCAAACACTAAGTGGCCTAGAATACATGTTCTTAATTTCATGTAAAACTACACATTTTCTTTTTTTTTTTTTTTTTTTTGGCCAGTCCTGGGCCTTGAACTCAGGGCCTGAGCACTGTCCCTGGCTTCTTTTTGCTCAAGGCTAGCACTCTGCCACTTGAGCCACAGCGCTGCTTCTGGCCGTTTTCTGTATATGTGGTGCTGGGGAATCGAACCTAGGGCCTCGTGTATCCGAGGCAGGCACTCTTGCCACTAGGCTATATCCCCAGCCCCCACATTTTCTTTAAAGGGATTTTTCATCAACTCAACGGTACCAATAGTAAAAACTGCCTTGTCTTAGTACATAAAACTCATATAATGCTATCTATAAACAATTAAATTCTCAATTGTTAAAAATACAGCAAGTACAGGAAGCTCCTTATTTCTTCCAATGTAACAGATTCTACTTCCTGGATTGTCAACCTAAAGAAATTGTATCATTCTTCCTTTTGTGTTTCCCTACACACAAGCATCAGAAAGTCCAGTCTACTGTGCACTAATTTATTTCCATCTCTACCATTATTTTCCTGGGCTACAATACATCCAGTAGACTGTCTTTACTGAAAATGTTGTCCCAGAGTTTTCAGACTAGGGAACTATAGCATAGATTGTTTAAGTTAATTAGTTAAACTTCTTCAAGCAGTACAAAATAGGTTCTATAATCTGGTAACATGACTCCATACTCACACTCTTCTCTGTATTACCTTGGAGTCCGCCAGCAATAGTAAACTAAAAACATAAGGAATTAACCTTAAAATTAGCTGCTTCTCTAGATAAATAGAAAATGCCTGGATAAAAATCATCCTATCAGTTGTGTCCCCTTCCAAATAAGGACATAAGTTCTGTTAAGAGAGAAACCACATTGTTTGGGTTAACTCTGTAGACAGAATGCATAGAACAGAGTCAAGTACATATTTTGTTTATTGAAAGATGGATGGATGGATGGATGGATGGATGGATGGATGGATTTCCTTATAGTTTAACAACTGACTCTGATATTTCTTCTCTTACTAATTGATTGAGGGAGATAAGTTACGTCTTGTAAGTATATCATTGGGTTATTTGATAACTAAAAGATATATCTCTTTTTTTAACTGGGGATTTTTTGTCAGCATATGTTAGTTCTACAAAGAGGTATTATTGTAACATTTCCACACATTAATACAATGTATGTCAGTCACACTTATACCCCCTCCATCACTTTCCCTTACCCACTCTTGAAACAAATTTTAACAGGTTTCATTATTCTATTTTCATACACATTTTTGCTCAAGGCTAACACTATCACTTGAGCCACAGTTCCATTTCTAGCATTTTGGTGGTTAATTAAGGATAAGAGTATCATGGACCTTATTACCTGGGTTGACTCTGAACTGTGATCCTCGTATCTGAGCTTCAGCTGGATTACAGGCATGAGCCACCATTGACTCAGCTAAGCCAATGTTTCCTAAGATGTAAGGGTTTAACAGTAGTAGCTAATTGGGAAGTGCTGAGTTAGATGAAATCAAGCATAGCTTTTCACTGAAGTACTTCTCTGAGTCTTTCATTTTCTAAATGGAGTGCAAGAAAACTGAAACAACATAAAGTGTTTCCCAAATTTATTTGACATACTTTTTTAAAAATTTCTTTTCTCCAATCACACTGTGATATACTAGATTTTCATGAGAAATGTTTGGAGCCCACTGAGTCTTAAAATTGTTAGACATTTTTATTATTATTCTGAAATTACACAAACAAATCATTAAATTGGCATTAATTAAATAAAGAGGAACAAATGAAACCAAATTAGATCCCAAATTGTACTAGGTTGATGGTGAGGTGAGATGAATGTGAAAGGCTTTTCTCTAGCCAGGAAACAATTTTAATGTATATCCTGTATAGAATTCAATAGTTCCTGAGTAATACACCATGACCTTTGAATAACTAAACAATCCATCATGGTGAGAAATGCTTGCAGAGGAAGCGTCCATTTATTATCATTTATCTAGAATAGTAAATTACCACTGGACTCTATAATAAGGTGTCCAATAAAGTTCTAACATGTTAAAAAAAAAAAAACAGGGCATTAGGACGATGAGGAACAATATCTAGTTTCACATCTTTACAGTGCTTCAAACAGGAAATAAAACCGACTTATGAGGTCATCGGCTATCTACAAACGAATATGAGCACCACAGTGTGCAAGGTCCTGCCTTAGGCTCAGTAGTTTGCTTGCTGCTGCTAAGCTTCTCTTTAGCTCAAAGCCCAGGTCCCTATCATTCCACTTGCAATTCAAGGTTTCTCTGGGCAGTATGTATTGCAATGGCATCAAGTGTTTCAGTGGGGAAAGTCCAATGAGATCTATGTTCCTGTATCTAACTTTTGCTAGTTGTAGCAGACTTCTGCACACTATCCTTCCATTGACAAAAGAGAAAGTCTCCTGCAAAGCAATGACCCCTAAGATCCTAGCACTAAAACATGTATAATTGTGCATCAAGATATGTATTTTACTGAGGATTAAATTCTGAGGCTAAAAGCTTTTTGCATGTTTGCTTACATGAAAGGAATGTCTCAATAGGGTTTGTTTCCCCTTTTTACAATGTTGTGCCAGCATGTGATCAAATCCTGCAGAGAACTCTTTAGAACTTGATTCTGAACATTTTGACACAGATTCCACAATCAACTGAAAATGACTGAAAGAAACAAAACTATAATTCTTTGCTTGGAGCTAGTCAGTTTAAATTAAAAACTAAAGGTCATATTTTCATAGGACCATGTTTTGTAATTTCCTAAGGAATTTAGCATGTATTCATACTCATATTTTGTATATGTGATTATTGTCTTTCTCAATAGCTTCCTTAATTAGTATTTATATTTTCTTTGTCTCAGCAAACATTTATTAGTCAGCTTCACTAGTTATAACTACTATATAATAATTTATTTTACAGATACATTTAGTGAGCTTTGACAAATATACATATTCATGTAGTTACCATCTGCATCAAGGCATGAGTTTTTTTGGTAAATATTCAAGAAATTAAAAAAAACAACAGTACCTCCAAACCTTGTGCATGATTTATCAGCAACAGACACACTTGGACATGTGAGAAAAGATACCCAATTCATCCATTTTGAGGCTATACTCAAAAAACTTAGACTTTTAGTCTTTCTCCGCAAAAAGGTTAAAAATTGTCTGGGTAAACAAATATTTCCTAACTTCTCATTTCAGCAATTTCGAATTTAAAACGTGGCTTAATTTAATACTGGGAGCAAATATGCCCTGAATATAATCACAATGTGATCAAAATATTTTTATCTTGACAATGAATATTTTCTGAGAAACAGAGAAAGAGAGGGGGAAAAATATCTGTCACTCCAGAAAACTATGGCCCTTTCTCAGTCAGTCTCCCTCATCGCAGACTTTAGGCAATCACAAATCTGGTTTTTCATAAATATAGCATTTCCTATTTTAATCTTTTATTAATGTAACCATACTATAAATTTACTGTTTCTATATGTAAAAAATAAATTAGTTAAAATAAGGACTTTCTGGGACATTGAAGTTGTCCACTTTAGATATATTGGATCATTTTTTCTTTCAGATTTGTCTCCTAAAAATCTATTCCACATACTGCAAATGCCTTCCATGGAGTATATCACCTACCAAATGTAGCATGCTGCCCAGAATTATTTATAGGTTGTAAGTCACCTAAAGATTCTTTCCTTTCCAAATTTTGATCAAAATTCCACTTGTGAACCACAAGAAATATTTCTAGTAAACATTTGCAATCTGTCAAAACATGCTACAGTGCTATGCTTTTTTATTAAAATTCTAATAGTTCTTTTTTTTTTTTGGCCAGTCCTGGGCCTTGGACTCAGGGCCTGAGCACTGTCCCTGGCTTCTTTGGGCTCAAGGCTAGCACTCTGCCTCTTGAGCCACAGCGCCACTTCTGGCCGTTTTCTGTATATGTGGTGCTAGGGAATCGAACCTAGGGCCTCATGTATCCGAGGCAGGCACTCTTGCCACTAGGCTATATCCCCAGCCCCTCTAATAGTTCTTTTAATCTGACATGTGAAAAGCCCATAAGAACATTCATACCATTTTTGTTTTTATATTTGTAATCATTTTACTTAACTTTGATACATCTTTCCTATTGACTTATCACATGTTTCAAACTTGATTTTTGATCTTTTTCAGTTTTTTTTTCATGGCTATAACAGTAAACACTTAATAATGTGTTTCTTAAAATAGAGATGTTGATCCACTCTTACCATCATCAATTCTCATCTCAGCTGTTTTCTTGAGTATACAAAGAAGGAACAAGTTATGCGTGGAAAATGAAGGTGGGGAAAAAAGAAGAAAGAAAATGATGTTTATTGCAGTGTGGTTAAAATCTCCCAGCCCTGAACTGTTCCAGAACTAGAGGGAAAAAAGATACAAACAGAAATGTAAACATGACTGTCAACAGCACCATCCAGATCGTTCCCATATGGCTAATGTGTGTCAATAAAACAGTCTCTGTTTAAGCAACACAATGTAAAATTACAGAAAGATGCTGCCAAAACTTGCTGAACACAATCTGCCCCCACACGTCAGGAAACGGAAAGACTTTGAACACAAGAGAAAGAGAATAGAGCTCATCTCTGATGTGCCTAGGATCCAAGACCACACAAGAGGCAGAGACATGAACTACTGATTGGTGTTGACCCATTTCAGAGATGCTCAGGAGAGAGAAATGAGAAGAGTGGCAGAAAGAGAAGTGACAGAGATTCATGAGGCTGATCAACTGCCATCAGTGACCATATAGCCATCATAGTCTAGGCCTCGTATTGATAATTTCCATATAAATATCATTATAATAATCAAGAGATGGGCTCAAAAACATTAACTTGATTTTCCATAAATACTTAACTATTGGATGGCTAGGTTGACTTCAACTTCTATCATTTTGTCTTTCAAGAAAATTACCATTTGTGACTGTTTAACATTTTCTAAGCATAAAGCTCATTAAATATATTTACAATAGTAGATACTGCTGTTGTTACTTCATAAAGATAACCTTCATAGAAAGTTGTACCATTAAAATAATGTTTGTGAAACTGCTAACAAATGTGGAACAAAGATTAAAGTATGGGACTATCTGACTATAAAGACAGGTTCTTTGGGGAAAAAGTAATTTGTCTTCCTTATGATGTATGGTTCACTTTACTTGGGAATTTATTACCAAGCTGAGAGTTTACTCTAGAAGTTCAGGATGAATAACTATCTTAAAATCTTTACCTGTTCTGGGCACAAGTGGCTCCCACCTGAAATCCAAGCTACTCAGGAGCTGAGATCTAAGCATTGCAATTCGAAGCCAGCTCAGGCAAGGAAGTCTGTGAGACTCTTATCTCCAATTAATCAAAGAAAAAGACAGAAGTGATGCTAGTGCTAGAGTGGTAGAGTGCTAGCCTTGAGCAAAAGGAGCTTAGTTACAGTGCCCAGACCCAGATCAAGGCCCAGGACCAGAAAAAAAAAAAAAACACCTTTACCTGAATCATGCTATAAATCTAGAAATGTATTTTCTCAAAAGGTTGTGACTTCATAATTTGTGTTCTTCAAAGAAGGGACTACGATAAGACAATCATTGAAAAAGTTGTCTAACTTAGACAAGAAGCATCTATTATTACATATAAAGACATATAGTAACACTTTCTTCTAGGGAGCTGTTTATGCAACAGTAAATTTTCTCCTCTTATGAGTATAGTTCAGAAAACATTTTTTTATCTTCCCAAGTCCAAAACTTTAAATTCAAATCAAGTTTTGACTCGTTACTGGAAAATAGAAGAAAGCAAAATAATAGAAAATCGTTCTCATCAGTGTCCACAGTGATTATCTATTTTGAAATACCCAAATACAGACTATTTGGGTTACATAGAATTTTCATAAAACAGTAAACAGAAACCAGTTTATGAAATACTAAAGTAGATTTAGAAACTATTATCATATCTATAGGATTTCAGCAGTCTTCAAGGCTTAGAATCTGGGCTTAATACTATAAATCTAAGTCACCAAATGACAATGTGAAGTATTACACAACTTCCTTAACAATAATCCCTCTGAACTGGTCAACCAATGGGCCATGTTAAGAATTTGCACTTGTTCTGCGTTTCTCTACATATGTTCAGAGTCGTGGTCCTGAGTAGGGTCACGTTCCCCTGTGTTTTTTGGTAAGCCACCTTGGCACAAATTATCAGAAGCAGATGACAAAGAGCTAAAAATATTTCAAAATAATGCTAACCCAGCAACGGCCCAGATGAAGATAGGCAGACTCATCAAGTTTTGTAACTGTGTCGAGAAATGCTAAAAGTCATCTACCCTTTGGATCAACTGTCTCTGCTGTTTCATCAGAATCAAGACTTCTGCCCCAAATGGGACAGCAAGACAACCCTTAGAAAGTACTAAGAAGCCCTAAGACACCATTTTTCCTTTCAAAAGAGCTCGGCCCATTCTCATGTAGACATTCAGAAGGAGGTAATGAGATGGTAGAATATTCACAATTTGAAAAATATTTTTGGACAAGGAATATGGCTTAGTGGTAGAGTACTTGCCCAGAATGCATGAGGCCCTGGGTTTGATTCCTTGGTACCACATAAACACAATAAATAAATAAAATTATTTTTAAAATTATCAATTTAGAATCCTAGTTTTTCACTTTGTTTGTAACTGAATTATACTTGTATGTCTAAAGAAGAAAGACAAGAAATAATCCTTCACAGAATCAAGTGGATGTCATCTAAAGTTTGGGGCCTCATTGTTATAAATCACTGTCCCTAGAATGTGCTAGAGCGAAGGCTACAAAGAGCCTTCTGAGATTGTTGCTCATCAGATACTGAGTGCAGGATAGATAGCGTTGATCACCAACAGAAATGAAAACAGGACTGGAAGAAATTGGATTAGAACTGTAGTTGTGCTAACTGACTAGGCAAAACAATAGACTGACTAAAAAAAAAAGCAAATGAAGTGACAGCTTCTGTCAGAAATGGAGGAAGAAGGAAGACAGGAAGGCTATGCTCCCTCAGGAATTTGTCCTGCTCACAAGCTGGATTCCATTCTACAGATTGGTGTTGTGTGAAGTAAAGTGTCTACTTGCTACTACTTCTAATGATACCCAAGGAACCAGAAGCCCAGGGTCTTTCACCACATCAAATCATAAATCAGAAACTGTCAAACTGTGTTGAGCTAACTATCTTTACTCTGGGATTTCCAACAGTTTTCTTTCATGAAATTAGATACAACTGTACAAGAAAAACTGCTTGCAAAAGAACTATAAACCATCTGTAAATATGGGATTTCTTAAAAATAGGGTTTTAATCTTGTCTAATCCCATCTCTAGCTAATCTGAAACTGACAGATTCCATTGTGTCACATCTAAAAGATGCTCTGGGAGGTTTACTCTCTGATCTTGTTCAAAGAACAATATTACTGTATGGTACTTATCCTATTGATCCTAAGTCAATGAACTGACTTTTATTTGATTGTTTTTATTGATTTTCTTATTGAGATTTATTTTCTCTTTAAATGGTCAAACTTTCCTTTGTCTCAGATATCATTGCCCAATTTTTAGTTGCTTTTTCCTGTTCAGCAATTAAAATGTTCAGACTGATGAAGTATAAATGTGATCTCGGGGCGTGTAGGGGTCCTCTAGAGAGGGCTGCTCTTCTGCAGGAGACAAAGTGCTCCCCCAGGAAATCTAACCTGGAAGACTTTGCTCAGGCCTTGCCTCGTTGCACTGAGTCTTAGGCAACGGCTTTACTTTAGGCCACAACTCTAACTCGTTCATCTTAAAAAACAAGGTCTTTATATTAAGAAATGGCCCTTCATGTTATAAAATGTATTCAAGACTATTAACTACAGGCTGAAACTTTCATCATACATCCAAACTAAAAAGCCAACAAACAATAGTCTCCTGTCTAGAATGAGTTAATATTTGGGGAACACGATCCACCTTTACCCATTTGTATACTCCAGTTTCGACAGATGTTCAGATTGAAAGGAAAGGAATTTGTCAAACTATATTTCTCAATATTCCATCATCAGTAGCAAACACGTAAAAGGATGCAGAAATGTAGCACTGTGGTGTCTGCTTTGCACGGCTGAGGATGTTAGAGAGCATTACCTGTTCTACACAAAGAGATGATGGCCACACCGTGGTTCTACCCTCTGTCTGAAGTGAGGATTCCCATAGGATTCCCATAGATTTCTTGGGGAGGATTATTAAATGATTCTTATGAGAATTGGGCACATGCTTAGGGTCTGATACATGTTCTTTCTCTTTCTTTCAGTGGGCATCAAATGGATTTGCCATGAATAAAGCTGAGTATAGAGTGTGCAATTATTACAAAGAGGTAACTTCACTCCCTACCAAGCGGATTTGCTCTTCTTTCTGCCCCAGCTATCTTGCTCTTTCTCTTATGGCAAGCACCCACTTTAGGGCCTTGGGACTAGTTGTTCTAGGAGTACCTTTTCCTCCAGCTATCCCAAACTTAGCACTTCCTATACCATGTCAATGAACCCTGCCCTGTTTAAAATTGTGTCTTCTATCGATCCTCCCTACCCTCTACTCACCGCTGCCTGGAGTTTGCTTTTCTCCATAATGTTCAGCCCATTGTATCTTTAATCACCAATCCATTTATCCATTCATTCCTTCATTCCTCATTCTTACTTTATGGATGATACAGTGTATACAAGTGTGTGCGTGTATGTATACACTCATGTAAACACTATACTCATACATAAATACACTCAGACACACTCTTATTAGTGCCATTGGAGTGAGAATCTTTATTCCATTTACTCATGTATCCCACTTGCCCAGGGTAGCTTCTTGTTGACACTCCGAAAATATGTTTTTGTGTTGTGTTTCATAAGATTATGCAAAGCTAGGCCAAGGTTAGTATCTGGTGTTTCATCTGCTATGTCCATAGGAATTTTGTAACAAGTCCTTAAACTTTTTCAAGGTTGGGGAATGATTATAGTCTCACCGAGAAGTTCCAAAGATAGTACAGAGAGTTCCAATATGCCCTACATCCAGCTTCCTCTGATGAGAGCACCTTGCATAATCACAGCATGCCTATCCAAACTGGGAAATTAAGATTCAGCCAATTCTGTAATAAGCAGACAGTTATAAAACACAAAATCATCTGTGAAATCTATGGGTAATCCTGTGTTCATGTTATTGACCCAAAATAGATAACAGTGACATAGACAAAAGGTCCTAAAGCTATTTCACTTCTCTGTTTTCTTTTATATTGAGTCTTCTTGCAAATCCTTTCTGTGAAAAGAAAGCCATGTCTACAAAGAGCTTGGGCTTGTAGCTCTGCAAGAGCTTCCCAGCAGAGATGACTAGAAGATCGCAGAAAAGTCTCCAGAGGCAAAGCCGTGACCATTCTTCTAAGAGTACTCTAAATGTCTACCAAGTCACCAGCTGGAAAGAAATGCTTCTTCATTTATAAAATAGGAGAAAGCGCACACCGAGAACATAAAACATTATTCTTAATGAGAAGCGTGCTTTGTGTCTCACATTTAAATGTTTCCTCGATGCCCTGGGAAGTGGTTCTAGACTGCCAAGGTGTTGACAAATTGCTAAGGACTGTGCTAAACGTCCTCATTAGCTTCGGCATAGACAAAGTCACTCACAAAGCAGCCCCCCGCCCTTCACAGTCTGTCTGCGGGGGATCTGTGTACTACCGCTATCACTTTTCCCAGCCCACGGCAAAAGCAGCTGGGAAGAGGCAAGTGTGTGATGGCATTTGATCTGTGACTAAATTAAGTTTGATGGTACAGCTGGGTCTTTTGCTACTGTGAGATATTTAGGAGGCATTTGAGGGAGCTGTGACTTCTGTGATGATCTAAGAAAGCAATAATTGTGCTTGTATTTCTTCTACCTTACTGCAGTCGTCCCTCCTCTTCTCTGTCTTGCATGCCTTCTGATGCTGCTTTGAATCAAATCGCATGATTCCCTAACAGACATTTAGAAACCGTTTGCCAGCTGGGTGCCAGTGGCTCCCACCTGTAATCCTTGCTATTCAGGAGGCCGATCGCTGAGGAGCATGGTGTGCAGTCAACCCAGAAAGAAAAGTCTGTAAGACTTTCATCTCCAATTAATCTCCAAAGAAATAAAGTAGAGCTGTGGATCTGCCACTAGCCTTGACTGAAAAAGCTCAGAGGCAGAGCCCAGGGCCTGAGTTCAAGACCCAGGAGCAGCACATACAAAACTAATAATAATAAAGAAAAAACGGAAAGAAGCCATTGGCCAAAGAGAGGTACATCTTATTTCACTTAATGAGTGAAAAAAAAACTGGAATTCAAATGATTAAGAAAGCCCCCTATACACACACACACACACACACACACACACACACACACACACACACGCAGCTGAGTGGTGACACAACAAGAATTCAAACTCAATATTCAAATCCAGTGATTCTGAAGTTAGGAGTTTTCTATGATTTTCCTTCATTCTGATACTTTCAAAGAAATATTAAATTGTTCCCTTCTGTTCAAATAATTTTATGAAACCAAATAGATGTGATAAATTGGTGTTGTCCCTGAGCTTTTGCACTCAAAGCTAACACTCTACCACTTTAAGTCACAGTGCCACTTCCAGTTTTCTGGTGGTTAGTTTGAGGTAAGAGCCTTATGGACTTTCCTGCTAGGGCTGGCTTCAAACTGCAATCTTCAGATCTCAACCTCCTGAGTAGCTAGAATTATAGGCATGAGCCACCAGCAGCTGGCTGATTTTCCTTCTTTTATTGGCATATGTTAAATTGTATCTAGTGAGAGATTTTATCATGACAATTCCATACATGCTAGTAATATATTTGACCATATCCATTCCCTCTATAAATTTTCCTTTTTCTTATTTCCTTCCTCCTTCTTTTCCTTTCCTATTCTATCACTCTACTAGCCCCAATTTTACTTTAAGGGCCTTGCTTTCTTTATTTCCTTCTGTCTTCCACTAGCCTCTACAACTAAAAGAAAATATATAAAATACTTGTTTTGGTAGTACTGGCTTATTTTACTTACCATGATGATCTCTAGTTCCATCCATTTTCTAACAAATGACATGGTTTTATCCTTCTTAATGGTTGAATAAAACTCCATGTGTGTGTAATGGATATATGTGATATATGTGTGTATATATGTACATAAATATATATGATGTCACTTTTCATCCATTCATTGTCTATGAGTACCTAGGTTACAAGTTAGCTATTATGAATAGTGCTCTGTTAAACATGAATATACAAGCATATCTATAGTAAGCTAACTTTGATTATTTTGGATATATATCAAGAAAGTGGTGTGACTAAATCCTATCAGATTTGTATTTTTAAGTTTTTGAGAAGCCACCCTACTGATTTCCATAGTGGCTAAACTAAATTACATTTTCAACAGCAAGAGGAAAGACCTACTTTTCCTGTGAATCCTTGACTGTATTTGGTGTTGTTTTCTTGATGGTAATTATTCTATTCTAACAAAAATCATTTTGATTTGTGTTTCCCTGATGGTTAAGGATGCTGCCACATTGTATTGGCAGTGTGTACTGCCTCATTTGAAGGATCTGCATGCTCTGTTCATACTTTCTTATTTGTTTTAATCTCTGGCTGAATATTCTAGTTCATCTATCCTGTCTTTAAGGTCAGCTATTGCATCAACTTGATTTGGTGCATTGATGAAATTTTAAACTTGAGTTTTTTATTTGAAACATTGAGCTTCTCATTTCCAGAATTTGAATTTGATTTTTTTCAAGACTTCATTATGTTTTGTACCTTACATTGTGTTTGTTATTTCAATCAACTGTTCATTTGTGTTCTCTTTGATTTCATTCAGGTGTTCGGCGCTATCTTCTTCCATCAATCAGTTTTAAAATCATTCTTGTAAAATCTTTAGGCTTTCACCTACTTCCTTATCATGACTCTCTTATTTTGAAATTGTTGAGTTTTGGAGTTGTGTCACCTTGATCTTTTACATTTCTAGTGTTTCTGTCTTGAGATTGGCACATCAGAGGCCAAGTTGGAAGTTTTAATCACCTATAGTCTTTCTCATAAAGTATTCTCAATATTCTGGTACGAGGAGGTAATGGTAGAGTTTAGGTATAGTGTCCCATTATTAAATTGAGTTTTATCTCAGTAGCCAAGTATTCCACTACCTGCTTGGGGCACCAGGCTCCATTTCTAACACCACTGAAAGGGAAGGAATGAAGTTGGAGTCTCTCCATGTTTTTAGTGCATATGTTGGTGCGATATGGGTTCTGAGGGCAGACGTGCTCAAGGGTCAGGTGTCTACTCAAGGCTTCAATCACTTTAGATGTTTCCCTTCTGTATTTACCAAGATCCACCGCTGGCCACAGAAGCACTGCAACCTGTGGGCAGGACAGTTTTCTGGTTGCTCCAGAGGCTCCTCAGATTGTTTCTCCAGGAACTCAGTGCCCTGAAATCCGCACTGGACAGAGAGAGCCAAGATAACTGAACATCCTGACAGTCTCAGACCTGCCCAATCACAAACTGTATTGTAGGAAGGAGGGGGTAGTGGAAATGGAGTGACTTGTGAGGCCTGAGCTAAGTGTCCTCAGTCTCTCCCAGTTATGTTGTGTATCTTGAAAAACAGCTCTTGGAAGCAGAGCGACCTAGCAGACAAGATCTCAGAGCCGTTTCCACAGTGGTCCTCAGGTAATGGGGCCTCCTTTCTTACCACAAGGGGTGGGTCCACAAACCACTGCTTGAATACCGGGCTGCGTAAATTTTTCAGTAGGACTGCCCCTTCCATGGCGTCTCCCACTCTGACACTTTGGCAGGGCTCTCCAAGTTCCCTCAGCTGCAATTGTCCCTTGCTTCAAGGTCCCCAGAGTAGCTCAAATGGTGATTAACTATGACACTCTAGAAGGAGTGGGAAAAGCACTTTGTTCTTCACTGTTAGCCTGCCAGACAGGATGATTCATTGTCACACCAAGCCCCCACCTCTGGAGTTTGAGACTTAGGAACACAAAGACATATCTTGTGTCTAGGTCTGTCAATCTGCTGTAAGTAGGATTGACTAGCTTACCTTGTGGTTGCATTTTTGGCTTCCCCTTTCATGTCAGGAAGCCAGAGTTGGAACTTCAGATTGCTTGTTTCCTTCTTTTCTCTACATCATCTTTCCATTTCTCTGTGCCTTTCAGTTCGTGATTCCTAATTTGCACTCTATGCTGCCTTTCTTCTCTCCTTCTTTCCCTCCTTCTTCCTTCCTTCCTTCTTTCCTTTCCTTCCTTCCTTCCCTCCATCCTCCTTCTTTCCTGCACTCCTGTCTTCCTTCCTGTTTGCTTATTTTGGAATATTGTCCTTCCTTTGTTATCCTCACTCTTCTCATGCCCAGAGGCCCACTGAGAAAGCTTCAAATCTACCATCTTGTCCTGCTTCTCCATAAGTGATATTATCTCTTGGTGTGCTGTTTTTATCATCTGACTAGCAAGAAAAAATATTCTTACTTCTGAGAACTAAGATAATATTTTGACATACTTAGGGCATTTTCTTGCACATAACAACAATTATGCAAAATGAGTAGTTATTATCATGACTGCTATTGTTAAATTATGTTATTATCATTGTCATGACTAGTTTCTAACTCTTGATGACCTTGACTAAATCTCTGGGCCTCGGTTTCTCTCCAATCTATAATGAGCATAAACTTCAAAGTATCTTTCAGACGTTAAATTATGAGGTTTTCAATTTCTCAATATTTAAACATTTTTAGTGTATCTGGCCCTCTTTGGTAATGGCAGGCCCCTAATATTTCCTTCCATTTAGGTTGTGTCTTTGACATTATAATGTGTGTGCATCTTTGTAAATATAGTGTGGATGACATGTAATACAAAAGTTTGAGCCAAATAAAACTAATTCTTTAAACATTCCAGAGTAAAAATCTAAATGACTATGATGCTTAAAAAAATGTTCCCACTTGCCTTTAGGCTGATAAGGACTAAGTTTGAGAGAAATTAGTTTCACAGAAAGGAAAGATATATCTTCACAAGTATTTATTGCCTTTCTGAGATATTCTGAAGCCTTAACTTGTTATGATTCTATAAAATAAATAACACTAAATTTAGCCCCAAACCCAATATGTTCATATAAAAAAGCAATTTTTGACATATTATCACTTTTCTCTTGGTCTTAAAATATTATATTTCCAGGTTATCATTTTCCAAATAGTTCATAAATGATAGTTTTCTCTGGATGATTGATTATAGGAATTTTGCAGTTTATCCATAGCATGATGTTTTAATCAGATATTGTTCTCACTTGTAATGCTTAAAGTGAAATTCATATTGATGCGAAATTTGTCATGTGGAGATGGAACAAGATATCGACATGAAACTCCAAGAAGGTATAGTCCACTCTTACCATACATGTGGATGGTCACAGCTGAATACTAATGTATATTCAAGAGCAAGTGCATAGGAATCTGCCCAGTGACACAGGGTGTGCCCCTGAATGGGAAATGTGCCCTTGGCATGTCACTTCTCAGAGATCACCATTAGAATGCCATCAGGAGGACTATTCCTGCAGGACAAGGCTCCCTTTGGTTTCTACCTCCTTGTCCACTTGTCTCTATTGTTAGAAACCCCCACCTTGACTCCCGCCCCTTCCGTTTCCAGGGGCTTCTTACCTCTTTTTGCTAATAAGATGATTGGGTTATACTAAAGAGGGAAAGTGTCTGCCTGTGTCTGACCTCAGCGTGCACAGGAACAACACCAGCACAAGTTCGTGCATCTGAACTTCATATTGGGCAGACAGGTTGCTTAAAAGTTCAGAAATACTCTCTGATGATGAAAACAGTTAAGTTTCACAAGTTGTTCGTACTCAAATACATTTTCTCAGTTTCAGATCCTCAGCTATTTTGTTAAATGGGAAGTCGTGAGCTGTTAAGACTTCAAGAAGAATAATGTTGCATTTCTTTATGTCTCAGGAAACAGTTTTTATGGTAACTTGTCAGACGTCTGAAAAAACCCACTTTTTTAGACATTGATAAATTGTTTTATTCACGTGATATTTTGTGCAAGAACACTTCCAGATGTGTTCTTAGATGTGGCTGACTTTTTAAAATCCTATTAGATTTGAATTAACTAGTTACATGTTCTATTCATAGCTTTCTGTGAATCATTGTCATTTTGTTTTAAAAGATGGCCTATTTTGAGCCTTTGGAAAGGTATGTTCCTGTTTTTGTGACAAAAGAAAAACTTTAAATCTGTCCCAAACAAAAAAAAAATTAATAATTGGACCTTTAATTCCTTCCTATAACAACCCAAGTGAACTTTTGAATCCTAAACCAAGTCCTTTCCTCACATTGATTTAAAAAGAATCCCCCAAAGATTTTTCAATCGTATGTTAAGAAAGAAGAAATCTAAATGTACTACTCCAATCTCCTTGATCCTATGTGGTCTGAGTCTGAGTCCACCCCTGTGGTGAGGTTCCTCCGGAACTACCCAAAACAGGTCTTTATTCTGCTCTCCTCTGAACTAACAAGCCTGTTCTCTACCCTACAGTACATCTTTACAGCTTATTTTCCTTCGATGCCAATTTCTTTCCATTTTACCTGCTGTTACATGTCTTTCTCACTGAAATATAAGCTCCTTGAGACCAGTACCCAGTCAGAAATGTTCACCGTTGTGATTTCAGCAACTCAATCATAACTTGATGTGCAGTAATATCTTAATAAACTTTTTTTTTGCCAGTCCTGGGCCTTGGACTCAGGGCCTGAGCACTGTCCTTGGCTTCTTTTTGCTCAAGGCTAGTACTACCACTTGAGTCACAGTGCCACTTCTGGCCATTTTCTATATATGGGTGCTGGGGAATTGAACCCAGGGCTTCATGTATACAAGGCAAGCACCCTTGCCACTAGGCCACATTCCCAGCCTTAATAAACATTTTAATAACAATGATAACTTGTTCTCTCAGCCTTTCACAAGCCATGCCGAATGTGTCCAAAGACCAAGACGAAAAAGAACCAATATCTCCCTCCCCACACCCAAAAAGATTTCTCACTCTACTTAAAACATTTTCTTTGTTGTTCAAAGTCATACAGCATAGAAACAAGGGTTTCTCCTGAGAACTGTCCACTCCCACCCTCCATTGGCAGCCTACTTCTGCAGCATAGTTAGCCTTATGGAATAGCTTACAGTATATGGACGGGCATTATTTCTTACGGAAGGTCAATGCATATTCCTTCAACATGCAACTGACATCTACAAGGAAAGCTACAGTGTTAGTCAGTTTTCCATCATGGACTAAATACCCAAGATAAACTCAACCCAAGCAAAGGTTTATCTTGGGCTCACGGGTTCAGAGCCTTCAATGCATGGTTGCTTAGCCCTATGGCTCCACAGTCTATGATGGCAGGGAAAACAGGGCCAAGGAAAGCTGCTAATGCCATAGTGATCAGGAAGCAAATAAAGAGAAGGGTCCAGAGTCCCAATGCCTCCTTCCAAGGTACATTTCCAATAACCCAATTTCCTCTCCTGAAGCTCAGCCTCCTAAAGATTTCATTACCTCCCTCAGAATGACAAAGCAGGCTTTAAACACATTGGCCCCTAGGGACTTTTCAAATCCAGGCTTCAAGACAATCAGAACAAGATTTGTATTGCTATTTCATTTTGATGAAGAAATGAAATCAATTACATTTTACTATAGTTTGTTTGACCTACACGATGAAAATCACTTTCCAAATGACTATCTACTGAATAGTATAAATAAGACCATTCTAAGAATGTTTGACAATAATCAATAAATGCCCTTAACATAAGATAACCATTTTAAATTATTAACTATAGCTTCTTTACCTATGGTCTAAATGCTACAAATAAAATAGGAACCAAAAAGGATCATTGACATGCCCAGTCTATTCTGTTCAAGCTCCTAGCATCTTAAAATCAAGAGGCTCTATGGTTTAGCTTTTGCTTTTCCATTCTGAGAATGGAAAATCCAGTAGCATTTCTTCGAGTTAATTATTTCTTCAATTCTTTCAGCTAGAATGAAGGTTTTATGAGATTCATAACAAAAGTGTAACCCCAGTACAAATAGAAAGCTTCAATAATGGTTAAACAGGGTGGATTTTTTATAGCTAATACTTTTTTCATGTCATAAAATTCTGTCAAACAAGGAAGGGAGTATATTCCAAGTAATATATATTTTACCACTTTTACATTTATGTTTTTGGAAGCCATTAAATAACTGAAAAATGTAGAATACAGCCAAGAGAGAAAAGAAGACTCTGTATCTTTAAGGCAGGGGAAAAAATAACACCCCATCGTTCCGAATGCATCGATTTACTCATCTGGTTTCATTCTATTAATGACCTTTAACATCTGCAAAAATATTGTGAAAAGCTAATTTTGTTTGTACTGAGGTGGTGCAGAACGGTTTCTGGCTGTCACTCTAGGATGTACTATAAAATAAAATTGTCATTCTGGGATTCTGACAAAAACCTACTGTACAGAACCAGTTTATTTACAACATCCAAAAATGAAAAGAAAACATAATTTTACAGCATGCCAACAAGTGAAAAACAAATACCTCTTACATATTTGTGTGTGTGTGTGTGTGTGTGTGTGTGTGTGTGTGTGTGTGTGTGTGTGTGCTAGCAATATCACATACCGGTAGCTTCCCAAGATTAAAGATTTTTAATGATAATGTAGGGCATGCAAAAAAAATTTAAAACAGCATAACTATTTCTCTATAAATGTGATAGTGCTAAAATGTGGAAGCACTCTTTGACAGACTGTGTTTTGATTTACTTCAGAAGCTTCAAACAAAGGAGAAATGGCCTCACCTTCTCATCTTCACAAGTCGTGTGTTCCCATTAACTGAACAGGAATCTCTCTGAAAGAAGTGGTGTCATTCGCAGAACTAAGGTTTTGTCTTTCCAGTCTTAAAGGCCAAGGCTAAAATCTGCGAAATAGCCATTCAAAGATATTGTATCTATATCAGTTTTGTCCTTAATGATTACTCATTCTCAGTTGTCCTGTCCAATTTTGCAAATGATTTGTGCACTGTCAAGAATCTTCAGACCCAGATTTGTGGATCTGAGGAATTCAAGAGCTTCATGGTTCAGGAGTTTGACGATCACCATATGCCCAGTTCAGAGAGAGAAGAATATTATTTCTAAATCCTAATCTCATGGAAGAGACTGGGTTGCCATTTTGTCAAGGTTCAATCAGGTAGTTTTGTTCTTCTGCTAACATAGCTGTCATGGGGCCAGACATTGACACCTGATTACTTCTAATGAAAGAGAATTTCCTGCATTCTGAAGCAGCATGGCATTTTTTAGAAAGTTTCACTTTTATGAAGTTTTCAAACTTTAAGGTCAGGTCTATTATATACCTGCAACCCCAACCACATCGGAGGAAGAGACTGGAAAGTTTATGGTTAAAGGATAGCCTGGGAAGAAAGTTAGCAAGAGCTCATCTCTCAACAAATAAGCTAGACATGGTGGTACATAGCTGTGATTGAGCTATGTGGAAAACAAGTGGAATCAAGTTCAAAGTGGTTCTCATACAAAACATGTGAGGCCCTGTCTTAAAAATATCTAAAGCATCTGGTGTTTCTAGTTTTCTTGATAATGGTCATTCTAACTGGGGTAAGGTGGAATCTCAATGTTGTTTTGATTTGCATTTCTCTTATGGCCAGAGATGTTGAGCCTTTCTTCATGTGTCTATTGGCCATTGTTATTTCCTGTTCAGTGAAGTCTCTCTTTAAGTCTTCAGCCCACTTATTAATGAGGCAATTGTTTCTTTGAGGATTTGTTTGGGAGGGTACTTAGTTTGTTGAGTTCTAAGTATATTTTAGATATGAGGCCCTTGACTGTTGTTGTATGGCTAGTGAAGACCTTCTCTAAGGCTGTGGGCTTTCTGTCTTACAAGCTATGTCCTTAGTCATGCAGAAGCTCTACAGTTTCATGCAATGACATTTGTCCAACATTTCTTTTGTTTGTTGTGTTTCTGGATTTTTATTAAGAAAGTTTGAATCAGTGCCAAGGGGCCTAGTGTTTCTCCTGTTCCTCCCTATAAATTTTCAGGGTATCTGCTTTTACCCCGAGGTCTTCGATCCATTTGTAATTGATTCTGGTGCAGGATGATGTATAAGAATCTAACTTCAATGTTCTACAGTTATTTAACCAAACTTGCCAGCACCATTTGTTGAAGATGCTGTCTTTCTTCCATCCTATTTTTTTGGCTTTTTTATCAAAGATTAAGTGGCCATCGGTCGGTTCATTTCTGGGTCTTCAGTTCTATTCCATTGGTCCTCGGGCCTGTTCTTGTGCCAGTACCATGCTGTTTTTATTACTATAGCTTTATTATAGAGTTTGAAGTTCAGTATTGGCATTCCTCCAGCACTGTTCTTCCTGATAAAGACTGTTTTTTGCTATTCAGTGTCTTATTGTTGCATATGAATTTTTGGATTGCTTTCTCTATTTCATTAAAGAATGATGTTGGGATACTGATAGATATTTCATTGAATATGTAGATAGCCTTTAGCAGTATTGCCATTGCCTTTGGTAATATTGCCATTTTCACAATGTTAATCCTCCCATTCCAGGAGCATTAGAGGTTTTTCCACTTCCTTAGTTCTGCTTTAATTTCCTTTTTCAGATTTTTAAAGTTTTCATCACAGAGATCTTTCACTACTTTGGTTAAGTTTATTCTTAGGTATTTTGAGTGCTATTATAAAAGGAGTTGCTTTCCTGATTTCAACCACACTCCTCTCATTGTTAACATATAGTGCTGGTGGGGATGTGGCCAAAAAGGAGTGCTACTATGCTGTTGGTGGAAGTGTAAACTTGTTCAACCACTCTGGAAAGCAGTATGGAGATTCCTCAGAAGACTAAACATACAGCTCCCCTATGACCCAGCAACCCCACTTCTGGGCATTTGCCCAAAGGATCACAAACAAGACCAGCACAACCATGTTCATTGCAGCACTATTTACCATAGCTAAAATATGGAGCCAACCCAGATGCCTCTCAGTAGATGAAAAGATCAAGAAAATGTGGTATATATACACAATGGAATTATATGTTTCCATCAAAAAGAAGGGCATCGCCCCGTCCGTAAGGAAATGAAAGACTTGGAAAAAATAATATTAAGTGAAGTGAGCCAGACCCAAAGAAACGTAGATTCCATGGTTTTCCTCATTGGTAATAATTAGTATATGTCTAGGATAGTCCTAGCAAAAGATTGCAATAGCTCAATAGCTATACACATATAATCATATATAAGATGATGCTAAGTGAAAAGAACTCTAAGATATTGAAACAAAGAGGTTTTTTCATTATTGTTGTTTTTAATGTAATATGTGAAATTATTTTATTTTTCTTTCTTATGATTTAGCCCCTGTTGTCACTGTATTTGATTGTGGTACTCTGGATATGTGTGTGTGTGCATGTCTGTGCATGCTTGTGCACATACACACACACACACACACACATATATGAATTAAGGAAGGGAATGGGAACATCAAAATGGTGAGACAAAGGATGAAGCGTGAACCAATGCAATAGCAGTACTCACAAGACAATATATTGGAAATTAACTGTACAACTGTGGGGCATATGGGGAGGAGGTGGGAAAAATGGTGGAGAGATAATAAGTTTGACAGAAAATGTACTCACTACCCTACATATGTAACTGTAACCACTTTGTACATCACCTGGATAATAAGATTAAATTTTAAAAAGAAAAAATATCTATAGCAAAAAGGGATGAATCATGGCTCAAGTGGTAGGCCACCTAGTTTGAAAGCATGAGGCCCTCACTTGAAACTTCAGTCTTTATAACTGTCTCCCTGGCCAGGTAACCTATGGCATGACTTAAAATTCACACATTCTCAGAAAATTTTAGTTACAGACAAGCACATAGTAAGATGATAAATAGATAGGTAGATAGATAGATAGATCATATATACATATTATATGCATATATACACACATACTGGAAAGGACCACAGAGTCACAAAAGAATATTGTTTACTGTTATAGATATATTTTAGCAATGAATAGTGTCATTAGACAGAACTTTCACAGAAGTTTCTCATACTAAACTCATCAGCGTATACAAAAGAAAAAAATTACTAAGCTTTTCATAACAGTTCTAGCTAAATTCATCCCTTAAATCTACACTAGTGAATTTCAGAACACTCATTCAGAACTTCATGTCATTTGCTTTATTTTTTATTACTTAATTTGACTTCTAATTGTTATCTATTGTAATGTAAACAGAACTACAAGGAAACAGGCTTTCTGGCCAACCCATCATCTGACTAGCCTAGAACCTTAATGCACTTAAAGAATAGGAATGAAAGCCATAACTTTCCTATTTGGGCTTCTTTAAAAGTTTTGTTCTCTGTCTTTAGTCACTTTTACTTCAGATTCCTAAGCTCAGTCATAATGGAGAAAATTTACTGAATAGTGCCAAATAAATACCTGCTGGGCTAGAATCTCCCCTACTGTGAGAGAGAGACAGTGATCTATAGGCATGCTTCCTGTCAGTTGACATGCTTTCAAGATGAATAAAGCTTTATTGTAACCTCCCTTTCTGGTTACTGATTGTCATCCTACCCAGTTATCATATCTCAGCTCTTCTGCATTTGCACAATGGATGAACTTTGGAGTGATGTATTTTCTTTCCATATCCAAATATGTACAGTTCCATAATGGACCATCTGTCATTATGGGATTCCATGCAGACTACAATGCCCTAAACTTCCGTTGTCATAGCAACCATACTAAAGTCTCCAAAGCAAACTCTGTAATCATTTCTACTTTGAGCTCTGTCCAACACGGGCAAGGGGTTAAAATCCAGGAAATTTAAGTTACTAACATGGCTACCTTTTCTGTAATTAATCTTAACGTTGTACTCCTCAGATTTCAATGAGCTACGTTATAATATTATTTAAAAGGGGGAGGAAAATTGTCTTTCCATAAGCTGTGATTTTTTTTCACTATTTTTTTTAGTTTTGTTAGAAGGAAGTTAGTCTTGGTTTGAATTTTTGACAGACACATGGATGTAGCAATCAAATTTTTCTTTCACTTTGCTGAAGACCAGTTTTAGATGACCTGAGGAAAGAAATTCAGCTTATTGTTCATATTCTTGTCACCTGTCTCATAGTATTCCAAAACTTCGGTGCCACAGTATTGTAGGAAAAAAGGAACAAAGAGAATATTCTGTGGAGAAGGAAGAAAAGTGCTGCTTTTCATCTTTTTTTCTTTCTTTTTAGTTTAATTTTATTTTCACGGTGATGTACAGAGGGGCTACATATGTAAGGTAGTGAGTACACTTCTTGTCATACTTGTTACCCCCTCCCTCATTTTCCTCCCATCTCCCTTCCCCCTACCCTCCCCACCAAGTTGTATGGCTAATTACCAACATATTGTACTGTGAGTATCACTGGTGCATTGGTTCACACTTTATCCTTTGTCTCACCATTTTGATGTTCCCCTTCCCTAATTTGGATAAATGTATATATAATACCCAGGGTTTGTTGGCTTTCTTTCTTTCCTTTAGAGACCCTTTCTTGCTGATCTTTCACTTTTTTCTTATCTCAGAGGCATAGAAATGATTCTCTCTTTTTTTTCTCTTTTATTTTCACCCATTCATGTATAGGGGTAATGACAGCATGATAATCAAGGACCATCTCCCAGGGGAGCCAGGAAAATCTGGTAGCTCTCCTCTTGGCTGCCTGGGGTCTCTCAAGCACTTTACCAATTTTTCAATGGACTCTATGGTTTCCCTCATGGGGAATAATTAGTACAGATTTAGGCAAGTCACAAGAGCCCAATAGCTTTGCCCTTATGAACACATAAGATGATGCTAAGTGAACTGAACTCCATGTTATGGAAACGAGTGTTATATCACTATTGTAATTATTTTCAACATGCCATGTGAAACCATAGCTGTTTTCTGTTGATGATCCTCTTGTATCGTCTTCCTGTGGTTGTCCTCCCGCTATCACTGTATCTCATCTGCGTACCCTGGATACTGTATGTACTGGTATTAGCACTAAGGAAGGGAAAGGGAATATCAAAATTGAGAGACAAAGAATAAAAAGACAAACGACTCCAAAAGCAATACTTACAAAAGCAACTGAACAACTCATGGGGAGAGGAGGGAAGGGGGAGGGGAAAGGGGGTAAATGAAGGAGGAGGTAACAAATTGCACAAGAAATGTACCCACTGCCTTATGTATGAAACTGTAACCCCTCTGTACATCACTTTGACAATAAATAATTATTCAGAAAAAAAAGAAAATATCTCACTGATATGCAATGAAAAAGGATTTCAAAACAGATTCAATGGGTTTCACTTGCTAACTCAGGAAACAAAACTATCTCGTCAGTTGAAAGAAGGAAATGAGTTCTAGGAAGACTAGAGGTCATTGTAAAAAGAAAGGAGAAGGAGAAAGAGAAGGAGAAGGAGAAAGAGAAGAAGAAAGAAGAAGAAGAAGAAGAAGAAGAAGAAGAAGAAGAAGAAGAAGAAGAAGAAGAAGAAGAAGTTGTTTCACGAACAGGACAAGGGGAGGCTGTAATGATGAGGAAAAAGGAGTACCTTACTGACTACAAGAAATATGTTAGGCTATTGATGCTCTTGTTCAACAAGAAGATAGGGACTGTCTGCTTGCTATAGTAAGATAGGGACTGGCTACTGCTATAGTAAGATAGGGACTGGCTACTGCTATAGTAAGATAGGGACTGGCTACTGCTATAGTAAGGGTGAGTGTAATGTGATCCCATGATGAGTGTGGGCCCTCAAAAGCAATTCATAAAAATAAAATAGATAGGGCTGGGAAGATGGCCTAGTGGCAAAAGTGCTTGCCTCATATACATGAAGCCCTGGGTTCGATTCCCCAGCACCACATATATAGAAAATGGCCAGAAATGGCACTGTGGCTCAAGTGGCAGAGTGCTAGCCTTGAGCAAAAAGAAGCCAAGGACAGTGCTCAGGCCCTGAGTCCAAGTCCCAGGACTGGCAAAATAACAAATAACCAAAAAAAAATAAAATAGATAAAATTATTTGTTTGGGTATTTTAGTATTTTGTCTGTCTCTCTCTCTTTATATGATATATGTTATAATTATATAAATTTTATATATAATATTTTGTTTCACTTTATTTTACTAATATCCCATGCTCATTATTTAAAATATTGGATAGAAAATGTATATTAACAATATTCAAATATGGCACCTGAAGATCAACATTCTTAATGTTGGGAATGTATAGAGGAACAAGGTGTAAAGAAATGCAGCAGTCGTACTCACTAAACACTGTGTTGAAATACAACTTGTGTGGAGGGATGGGAGGGAAAAGCAGGGAAAGTGCTAGGGCAGGGGTAAATGTGTCCAAAAGAAATGTATTGTTTACCTTACTTAAGTAAATATAACCCTTCTGTTTATCACAATAAAATTTTTTGTTTGGCATATAGTCTTCTAGGCTTCCCCATACAAATCTTTACATAGCTCCTATGTTACATAAATTTATGTGTGTCTAATTCTAGACTGTGCCCCCTAAAATGTTTATTTAAGAATGTTACAAAGTAGCACAAATACTTTATAATCATTACTTAAATGTTGTGTAATTATTCATGTTGTGGTCATAACACAGTGTCAATAAGCCAATTGCCCAACATCAGAGGTGTGGTCTTTTTTAGCTTTTTGGCTCTATAAGTAATGATTCCAAGACCATCTTATTTTTTTCTCTTAGAGTAGAGTGCAAATGCAGCCTCTCCTTCAAATACCACAAATTATGCCAGCAGGTTTCCAATATTTGGGGAAATTGCAAGGGTCAACATATGAAGATGGATAAACCTCTTCCTGGAAAACCACTTTTGTTTTGTTTTTGTTTTTGTTTTTGTTTTGGCCAGTCCTGGGCCTTGGACTCAGGGCCTGAGCACTGTCCCTGGCTTCTTCCCGCTCAAGGCTAGCACTCTGCCACTTGAGCCACAGCGCCGCTTCTGGCCGTTTTTCTGTATATGTGGTGCTGGGGAATCGAACCCAGGGCCTCATGTATATGAGGCAAGCACTCTTGCCACTAGGCCATATCCCCAGCCCCGGAAAACCACTTTTGTGTTTATGCTATCTCTTCTCCAGGTAACTATGCAAAGATTAGCTTTAATTTTTTTAGAATATACTCACCAAGGAAAATTAATATTTATAATATTTCTAGTTTATAAAAATTGTATCTAATGCAATGTATAACCAATTTATATTTCTCATCACTATTTTTTTCTTCCTCCATTGACTGAGTATGATATCTTAAATACTAGAATCGTGTTCCCAACTAAATCTTTCTGGGCTCACTTCCTGACAGTAATCACCAGTACCTTAACTTTGGTCCTTCCTCATAGTGATCTCAGTCATCTCACTCAAAGAGTAAAATGGTTCCAGTATTCCATCTTCTAGGAACTGATAAACATTCTGTGAAATATCTTTCAAGACTGGCTAATGGTAAGAACTGATCAAGTTTCTGATATGACACAAATCGTATCATTTGAGGACAATGTAATTGTCATGCTTCCTCCCTCTGTAGATCAGAGAAATCCTACCATGTTTCAATGAAGGACATAAGGATTGAAGGGGGTGCATTTTTATTAGTAAGTCTAGAATGTCACAGAATATCATTAGGCATGATTGCTCTGAGCTAGAGGGAGGAATGCAAGTTTATACAACTGTGTAACAATACGTAACTTGTCCAAAGGGAATGGCAAGATCAGAATTCAATCCCAGGAAAGCTGACCCCCGAAGTTGTACTGTTGCTCTCTGTGCTGGGCCAGACTAGTACTAAATAAAGGTTACTGTGAGAGTTCAAAGAAGAAAAAAATTACTATTTTTAGGACAGTGGTCTACTGAGGAGATATGAGTTAAAATGATCCTTAACGCAGGAGTTAAATACTGACATGTGAAGGCATAAAGATTCAACTTGAAATCACTAAGAATGAGTTTTGTAATGGATGTTGTAGGACCTGAGGAGCTGAGGTTTTGTGGAGATGAAATTAGAACAGTTATAATATATACGATCATCTTCTTTATAAAAGGAGCTCAGCATATTATATGCCTTCAACAATCAGATTAGTGATCAGAATCTCTCATAATGATAATGAGAGAGATGAAGACACAGAAAATTTCATCCAGAAAGTTGTCTCCAAAGGTTTGCATGAAATCAGCATTCTTTGATCTCTATGAAGCTAAGAAATCTCTAGGATTACACACACCCAGTTTTTTACCTGGGCAAGTGGAACATGAGTCTCTTCTTTACATACAAACTTTTGTATATACACTCCTTTAGAGGGTAGATGTAGGACAGGCAAGTCCATGGTTCAAAGATCTGTTTGAAGTTCCATGCATCTGAATTTCTTGCACCTGTAGCTTTCAGGTGACACAAGTGAGATGCCTTTGTATATACATGTCCGTGTTTTATGTGTGTATTATGTATTTAAGTATACATGTACACAATTGAAAAAAATCATGAATTGCTCCTTTTACATTGATTGCATAGCTAAAATATGATGGAAACTACGTAGTCATTAATCGTTGCAAATAATCTCTCTGTGCTTGGAAATGTGAGACGGGGTAGAGAATGATAAGCAACATAAGACACCAGTTAACCTTTATACCTAGCTCTCAGTTCTAAAAGAGGAAGATAAAGGCTGCTCCACACATTCATCTTACTGCCTCAATTACTTCAAGTGGATAATCAGCTTAACACTATAAGGATGATGTTGAATATGTGTTGATTTCTCTTTGGTATTGATTGCTGTGCTTTGACATAGTGTTGTAGTTATTATGCACCAAGGCACCACCTGGCTTCATTGTCTGTCTTGACTATTCAACACATCAGGTGATCATCCTTTTGGAGGGTTTTTTTTTTTCTTCGTTGTGTATAGCTGCCAATATATATACCTGGACACAGCTTATTAGCTTAAGCAACAGTTTCCATTTTAAAATATTATATGATAAAAATCATCTGTACAGTTTTAGACAGAAGTCTCTCGGAAGTTCAATGGTTTCACATTTGATAGACATAATTTTAGCTCCTCAGTAGATCAATATGAAAAATATAAGTGACAGGTGTACCGTGACAACCCAACGGATACATGCTGAATAACAATTATAATAGGAATCATTATTGACTACTCTCACAAAGAAACATGTGCTTACACAGGGCATGTGTTTCTGCCTACTCACCTTTCCACCTGGCATGGGACAGGTAATGTCAGCCCCTAGTAATCGGGAGCAATGTTATTTCCCTGTGTTTGGTGGACCTGAGGACCAGGCATCCCTTTTGTAGCTCCAGTACCTGCGCAGTTGTGAAAAAAGAGCTCTCCCCAAATCTTTGAGTTATCCTATGAGTTGTGCCCAAGAAGCTAGGATCCTGCCAGATGATTGCCCCAAGCAATTCTCTGTACTGGATGTAGAAATACAAGAGCACATAAGCTTTCTTTCCGTTACTCACATTTTATAAAGAAAAAAAAAAAGATCAACTGTGTCAGTCAGTAATTTGTCTATTGGCCTGAGTAACTCCATCGGCATTTTCCTCACTCCCCCATAATCTGAATGACTGAGGCTTCTTATATTTCCGTCAATGAGTCAATAAGAGCCAACCAAGCTTCCCGGTACCCTAGAGGCCCCTTCCTCTAGCCTTCACCCAGTGTGTGGGATGGGACCACACATGGGTGCAGCCTTGCCAGGTGGCTGCACCTCTGAAGATCGCTATGAACAAAGACCTACTTCCTCAGCACATGCAAGTGCCTGATTCTCCTCTCAAGCACAGCACCCGAGTCTTGCCTCGGCTGATTTGCCAGGTGTTAGGCTCCCTTCTGTGACGAACCATTTATCCAACTAGCTAATGATGAGTAACCAGCTCAACTGAGAACACAAGTTCTTCAGCTGATAGCATATGCTCTTATATAAAAATTGAGCAACAGAATTTCTCATTTGAAGATGGCAATTGCTTCTTCAGAGAGAATTTCAAGCCTGTCTTCTCTGGAGATGTAGCTTGACTTCAAGGCGAAATAAATGTGCTATTTAAAGATAGAATCTGCAAGCTGGACACCGCCAGCTCATGCCTGTAATCCTAACTACTCAGGAGGCTCAGATCTGAAGATCATGGTTCAAAGTCAGCTCAGACAAGGAAGTCCATGAGATGCTTATCACATATTAACAACCCAAAAGCAAGAAGTAGGGCTGTGGTTCACATGGTAGAGTACTAGCCTTGAGCAAAACATTTCAGGGACAGCACTCAGGCCCTGAGTTCAAGCCCCAGTACCTGCAGATATGAATTATACTATCATTATACTATCATTAGCCCACCTATACCATGAGAGGTTTAATAGTTGCCCACATATTTAGTCTAAAGCAGAAATACTGAGTAGAATTACTTCCTATTGTGAGCTCTCCACCAGAGTATTCTAAAAATGTGACATTGGTGTGCTACAATTTAAAAGGAATCCCCACAGTTTTCCCATAACAGTTGTGTTAAGATACGTTCTCATCATCTTTTACTCTTGGGGGAGTGTGTCTTGGTGTGCACATAGGATCTGAGTCTTGAACCAGGGCCTGGTTTTTTCTTCTTAATCTAGCTTTTGTGTTTTGTTTTTGTTTTTCAAATTTTTATTATCAAACTGATGTACAGAGAGGTTACAGTTTCATATGTTAGGCCTTGGATACATTTCTTGTACTGTTTGTTACCTCCTCCCTCATTCCCCCGTCCCCCCTCCCCCTCTCCCTCCCCCCCCCCCCCCCCCCCCCGCATGAGTTATTCGGTTCATTTACACGTTAATCTAGCTTTTGTTAGAGAGCAGCCCAGCTAAGATTTCATGGAAGGTAAGGGAGAAAACTCACTTCATTTTTCTCTCTTATCCTTATTTAACAAAGAGGATCTTAAATACAAAGTCTTAAATTCTGAAGTGAATTGAAAATATTAGACTGCTAAGTATTTTTTTAAATTCAGTTGTTTATAAAAAAAAGAGGTATAAACATAATGGCAAACAGACAATCTAATAGCAATTAGCATACCTCCAAACCAATTTTTGTGAGCTATCCCAGTATCAGAGTCTAATAAAGTATTGTTATTGTCAGAAAGTCTCAGAACCAATTTGAAGATTCTCAGTTGACTCGCTAATGGGATGAGGAGCTTACCATGTGGGTTTCATTTTTGTTTTTGTTTTGTGCTAATGTTGGGGCTTGACCACAGGGCCTGAACGCTGTTTCTGAGCTATTTTCGCTCAAAGCTGGTGCTCTGCCACATGAACCACAGCTCCACTTCAGCTCTTCGCTTGTTCGTTGGAGGTAAGAGTCTCATGGGTACTCCTGCTTAGGATGGCTTCCAACAACAATTCTCGGATCTCAGCCTACTGAGTAGCTAGAATTATAAGCATGAACCACTGGTGCCCAGCCTCACTATTGTTTTACTTTTTGCTGCTAATAGATGATATTATATTTCATTATGGTTTTCATTTGAGTTTAATTAATGATGTGAAAAATAAGTGTGTCTTAAAGAAAAAGGTTTTACACTACTTCCCTTCAAAATTACACACAGGTGATTCGATTTTCTTAGGAAATTGGCCATGACAGCGATTTTGGGAATTTCAAATAAGCCTTCTCCTATTATTTCACTACTTTATAATTAAGCCAAGTATAATGAAGTATATTAAGTATAAGTGACTTGACAAGGACTTTTATTTCTCATAAAAATATTTTTGTTGCCACAATTAAGACTTGGCACTTAAGATCCTCTTTGTTAAATAAAGATAAGAGAGAAAATGAACTGACAAGGACATTGTTGTTTTAGTATTCAGGACTCTTTACTTTTTAGTACTGAGGTTTGCACTCAAGCTTTGAACTTGGTAGGCAGTCATCATTTCTTTTTTTTTTTTTTTGGCCAGTCCTGGGCCTTGGACTCAGGGCCTAAGCACTGTCCCTGGCTTCTTCCCGCTCAAGGCTAGCACTCTGCCACTTGAGCCACAGCGCCGCTTCTGGCCGTTTTCTGTATATGTGGTGCTGGGGAATCGAACCTAGGGCCTCGTGTATCCGAGGCAGGCACTCTTGCCACTAGGCTATATCCCCAGCCCCCAGTCATCATTTCTTGTACCAGCTTCCCACTAAGACTGGTTACGACCCAAGAACACGAAACCCAACTTCCTCCATCGAGGTAGTATCTCATGAACTTACTTGTCCAGGTTGGCCCGGAACCACAATCCTTCCAACGTCAGTTTTCCACATGGCTGGAACTACAAGCGCACATCACCGTGCCCAGCTACTGGCATGGTAAGAAGTAGTCTCATGTGGATACATGGACTGCCCTCAACCTACAGTCTTCCCCATTTCAGCCTCCCAAGTAGCTAGGATTACAAGCAGAAGCCACTGACACCCAGCATATTCTGGCCTCTTAGTTTCCTCTGGGTACCTTGGAGGCTTCCAAACAATCGGTAGCCAAAAGACAAGCTACACACTATAAGAAGAGACCTCATCTGGAACAAAAGGATTGTGAGATGATCTGAGAGAGTATTCTTTGAGCACTTGAAATGGGCTAAGGAAATGTGGACTAGAGCTGATCTGAAAGAAAATACACAGGAGTTCATGAAAAATGTAAAAGGTATTGAAAAGCCTATCATCTCTTGAACTTTTCTGGAAGTTGGTCTATGGCTTTCCCTGTAGCGTTGCCCTAGATCAGGCTGACTCCTTCACTTCAGGTTCCCAATGCATAAGAACAAAGATTCAGTGAGTTAGGCCTTGGCCCTAGGTGTGTATTGTGTAGCCATCCAATTGTGGTTACTATGCAGCAAGTGCAAGGAGACTGGAGGTCAGGCCTCAATAATTCTTTCCTCTAGAACCTGCTTTCAGACACCAAGTCACTTATTGTCTGGTTCACTTACACTACTCACAGTGCAAACATCAGCTTCATCTTCTGTCGTTGCTTTCTCTTTGATCAACCTTGTTTCCACCCCCGACTCCACATGCACATGCAGAGCTAAACCTGCTCACACCCCAGTCTTATAATGTTGGCCTATTTTTTTTTTACTTCCCACCTCCACACTTTCCCCAATCAGAGTCTAGAGGGTTCTTATGACTTATGTGTCTTATTAGCTATGTGAACTTGTGCAAATTGCCTATTGTTTCATAGCTCCTGTTTTCACTGGTGGAAAATGAATGAAATGAGGCTTGCTTCATAAAGCTGGTATGGGAGCCAAATAAGATATTTCTGCATGAAAGTATTTTAATGAATGATGTAATGTGTGTCTATACCTTCCACAGCTGGAGCTAGTTCCTCAAATGAGTAGACATCCTCTTTCTTATCTTATCCCCAAATATCCCTAATAAGCCCTCCCTTTCTTGGAATTCACAGGAACTACTTGGCTCCCAAATCTAGCACACAATGAGGGCCAATTCATTTTTTTTTTCCTGTGTTCAGGTATTTTTTTAATTCTCTATTCAGTTTTATACGGACTTCTCTTCCCAGAATCAAAGTTAACATACAAGCGATCTCTCTACTTTATACTGTGGTCCTCTAACCAACAGCGATCTGAGCCCCATTTCAACTAAATAGCCTTCACTTCCATTAGTAAAAATACACTCAGGAGATGTAGCAAATTAGAACTCATACTCTTAGAGCCCAAACTATTAAAGAGAAATGTTGCAACTGTGCTTTATTGGATGAAAGAATGCATTTTGGAGAGAAAGAGTCAAGTCTGCCCACCCCTGCAAGAGGAACCGGCCAGTGCTGGCTCGCTCATCCCCCTCCGAGCCTCTCATAATGTAAAACATTTCTTCATTTCCAGCAGATAATACTTTCCATGAAAAGGTAATTTTTGAAGTCTATTACTTGCATTCTTAGTGAAGAGCACAATGGAGCATTTTGTTCTAATATGCCATTGAAATTGTTTGAGTAGGTACAGCATGGAATCAAATACAAAATGTCAAAATGGTTCCCATTAAGTATGCACATTTGCTCTGCTTCCCTTAATGGCCATGTTTTTGTTCTTTTCCTTCATCTTCGCATCTATAAGATGAAATGATTCAGTTGATGTAACTGAAAAGTACATTGAAAAGGTAGAGAGGAAATTACAAAAGCATCAAGCCTCAATTCTACCCACACACTTTATTTTATAATGAAGCTTAATAATGATAGAAACTGTCATTGAATTTAAACATCAGTCATTTCTGCAATTGTATTTAATGGGAATATCTCATACAGCGTAATGTTTTATAAAAACATGGCAAGGACTGTGTATTATATTGAACTGAAATGTCATAATGAAATCTTAACTAGATGCTATTACAGTAATACATATTATGTTAAGAGAAATTTACTCCAACCTGTAAAGATAAAATACTGTATTTCTTTCAACATCATCAGCTCAAATAAAAGTCATTTTTTTACTTAGAAAAAGTTTTCTCGTGTTTTCTCAACTTATTGTGCCTACATATCCACCCATTCCTTCCTTAATATGTTGTTCCAGTGTATCTTGGTGGCGCGTATCCAATAAAACGTTTAATTTTTTGACTCAAAAATTAACCTCCATAGAAGAATTTGTGATCTTTTCACAGGTCAGGCGTTTGAGCCGGTAAGGTATTTGAGTTTCCTGGTGAATCTGGCCTGAAGAAGGAAATGGATGCCCAATCCCACACCCCACAAATACGCTTCCATTTCCCCTTTAGGCCCTTGGAAGCCACCATGGCGTAGGGAAGGCGAAGGCAGGTGGCCATTGATGCGCTGACTCATTCAGCAGCAACAGCCTTCTGAGAGCGTGTGTGGTGCGGACGCACGGAAAACTGGGGTGCGATGTCACAGGAAACCCACATCTGAGGTTCGCATTCTCCCCTGCCTACTCACTTTCCACTCTACTCACCTCACAGCTGTGGCTGCCCACATGAAGGAGGTCAGGCAGATCTGGGGGGGTGCTGAGCAGCCTTCATACCCACTTGGCAAGGGCTGGGAGGAGGGAAGTAGATTTTCTCACTGACCATTCTGTCCTCTCCTCCCTACTGTAGTAGAAAGGATGAGAAGGAAGGCCCCCTGCTTTTTTACAGCACTTCCCTAGAACCCGTGGTGTATTCAACCGTGATTAGGAGGCAAGAGCATCCGAGCAGAGCAAAGAACCCCTAAGCTGTGATTCCATTTGAATAAACCTCACTAGCCTTCTCCACATGATCTTTTTCCTTGCTAGGTCTTGGTGTATGAGGTGCGTTGGATGTAACTGCATTTTTCTCTTTCAATGATCTTTCACAAATGAAACAGGGTGGATGTACTCTAACCCATGAAGCAGTCAGTCTATGAATACTTGCCACCAGAGGGCAGTGTAATACCATCCCTCATAAAACAAGAAAGAAAATGGGCTGAAGAGACTTTGGATAAGTACTACCACCCCTGATGCTGTCCCCTGGAATTAAATGTCATCTCCCTTACGCACTCGACGTGATATATTTGTGAAGAGATTCCACAGCTATGACAAATATTTCATTTATCTACTGATATGCAATGGATTGCCCATCAAACTTACTGGTTTAAAGGAATAATGACTGTTTGAATTTCACTCAACTGGGATATTCTTCTGAATTGTTGATATTCTCTGATATTGTTGATATTCTCTGACAGGACCGAGCTGAGATCACCCCTATCGTTTTCAGCAAGGACTTGGCTGAGGCTGGAATGTCTAAGATGGCATCTCAAACACCAGGGCTTTCCTTGACATGACCTAATCAAATCTAGCACAAGTTTCGGTGCAGCCTGTAACTTGGCGTCCACAAGCTAGCTGTTCCAAGCGCACAAGCTCCTTAAGTCAAGTGCATACAGAGCTTCTGCTTCAAACACACTTGTTACTGGTCTGCTGGCCCAGCCACCAATGTGCGAGCGATGAGAAGGAAGCATAAATACCAGGAGTTAAGGCTAGCAATGGAACCATCCAACACAGATCCCTAAAATGATTCTCAGTTCTCAAGCCCAAAGTCAGAAAACTCCAAATGTGATTTACATTATAAATATCAAAAATCTATATCTGGTTTTCTCACTAAACAATAAATAAGAAAAATGGTCCTGACACAACTCACAAATTGTCAAAAAAAGACCATGGAGCTGCTTTCCGGAGTTTTCCCTCAGCATAGAAATGCACAAATGCCAGCTCTGGCCCTGGGACTCAAATTCAACTTTTTAAAGAATACACATGACCAAGGAAGCTAAAAGGGAAAACTAGAGATAAATAAACTTCCAAAATGTAGTTTGAAGGCTGGGGATATATCTTTGTAAAAGAGTATTTGCTTAATATGCAATGGCCTTGAGTTTGATCCCCACAACTTTAAAGATAACTTTATAGCTAGAAGTGAATTTAGTAGTTATAAAGACAGACCTACCTGATATATGAGTGGAAGCTACTTTCAAAGGTAATTTTTATAAATAAATGTCCCCATGAAAATAAATTATAAAGGCAGAGGTTTCTTTGTGAACACAATTTAGAAGAAGAAAAGCTGGATGGTCTCAAGGGATGTTCCCTTTTAGGCTGATGAATCACGCTTCTCTGTTCTAAAAACATCTCTATTTTAAGAAGAGACTCTGTTCTGTTCAATTACAGCAGCATTGCCTCTTAATAAGACTGAAAAGCATTGCTATAGCATGATTTTTTTTCCTAGCAAAGATTATAAACAGGATTCAAAATAAAAGTCAAAACTCCTCCATATTTTGTGTTGCATCACAACAGTCATTTGTCATCCTAGCTAATATCCTTTCTTATGGTGCATGATCTAGAATATTGGTACATAATGTTGATTCAGTAATGAGTGTACTTCCATTTTTAAGCTGATAAATCCACATGGCTAATAAACTACTGCAGCCAAATGATGCTCTCGTAGTTCAGTTAACATCTGCCAATGACTGAAACTTAAAATAGTATTCATCAACAAGTCCAAATTCACTTCCCAGTATCACCATTAAAACCAAACTACAATTATATTAAATTCATTTACATATAGACTTAGATACTCTGCTATTATTACTTCTGACCTCTCAATGAATTACAAACAAGATGGGGGATGAGACATTTACTGAAAGCCTTCTATAAGAACCTTCATTTCCATTTGGGTATTAATATCATGAATAACAAATTTTTTAAGTTGTAAATTTAAATTATACAGACAATATATCATTCTAAGTACCCTGCATCCCAACATCCCCAAATCAGCTTTTATGAGAAAATTACAAATTTTCTAGCCCAATATTTCTTCCTCTTACACTGACAATCCTTCCCCACCATTTTACAATCTGGGTTTCGGTGTTTCATTAGATGAGGGTGCAGAAATAGTCTACCCTTTGACCACCACTGGGACAATATCTATTGTGTCCAAGTTGAAACATCACTTCTCTAAACATTGCTACACAATGCTTCCTCAAGAAATCCATAGGACTGAGAAATGGTTGAGCATTAATATTTTGAACATAATGAACTGGTCAGTGGCTCTACCTTTGGAGTCACATGAAGTATTTTAGGAAACCAATTCTTAAATTTCCAACTCATGAGAAAGTACATCTCATTTAAATAGTTTTCTGTCATCTCAAACTGAATTTGTTGAGTTAACATCTATTTAAAAAAATACCTACTTCGTTGTTGGTGGGAATGTAAACTGGTTCAGCCACTCTGGAAAGCAGTATGGGGATTCCTCAGATGGCTAAACATAAAGCTACCCTATGACCCAGCAGCCCCACTTTTGGGCATCTACTCAAAAGACCACAAACAAGAACACACTAAAGCCACCAGCACAACAATGTTCATCGCAGCACAATTTGTTGTAGCTAAAATATGGAACCAACCCAGATGCCCCTCAGTAGACGAATGGATCAGGAAAATGTGGTACATGTACACAAGGGAATTTTATGCCTCTATCAGAAAGAATGGCATTGTCCCATTCGTAAGGAAATGGAAGGACTTGGAAAAAATTATACTAAGTGAAGTGAGCCAGACCCAAAGACACATGGACTCTATGGTCTCCCTCATAAGGAATAATTAGCACAGGTTTAGACTAGTCACAGCAGAGGATCACAAGAGCCCAATAGCTATACCCTTATGAACACATAAGATGATGCTAAGTAAAATGAACTCCATGTTATGGAAATGACTGTTATATCACTGTTGTAATTACTTTCAACATGCCATATGAAACCGTAGCTTCTATTGTTGATGATCCTCTTGTATCCCCTTCCTGTGGTTGTACCTGCACTATCACTGTATCTTATCAGGGTACATTGGAAACCGTGTATACTGGTATTAGAACTAGGAAAGTGAAAGGGAATACCAAAATCGAGAGACACGGGATAAAAAGACAAATGACTCCAAAAGCAATACTTGCAAAACTGTTTGGTATAAACCAACTGAACAACTCATGGGGGGAAGAGGGAAAGGGGGAGGGAGAGGGGGAAGTGAGGGAGGAGGTAACAAACAGTACAAGAAATGTATCCAATGCCTAATGTATGAAACTGTAACCTCTCTGTACATCAGTTTGACAATAAATATTTTTTTTAAATACCCACAAGCTGGGCGCCACTGGCTCATCCCTGTAATCCTAGTTACTCAAGAAGCCAGGATCTGAGGATCTTGGTTCAAAGCCAATCCAGAAGAAAAGTCTGTGAAATTCTTATCTCCAATTAACTCCCAGAAAACCAGAAGTGGCACTGTGGCTCAAAGTGGTAGGGCACTAGCCTTGAGCTGAAAGGCTTAGGGACAGCACCCTGGCCCAGAGTTCAAGCCCACGACCAAGAGGGGAAAAAAAAAAAAGCCCACAATGTGTCCTGAGAAATGCTATGGGAGGTTCTCAAATCGAGATGCTACAGCTGAAAAGGAATGAGGTAGGCTCTAGACTCTTCCAACTGCTTTCCGGCAGAGAAGTTGTGTTTTCAGTATAGATCAGAGTACCCTGGCTTGTATGTTTTATCCCCCCAGAACAGCAATGTCTGTGGCTGTCCAGCTCTCACATACTCTCAGCACAGTCTACCTACCATGTGGACTTCTAAGACTGCACAGCTACAACCTTTCATGTCAAGTGACCTTTTCAAAACCTAAATCCATGCCTATTGCAATGCCTCTGAGAAACTAATCTTTGTGGGAACCCTGGAGTCCTAAAGACACAAATGAAACTCTGGGAGAAGTTAGATGAGGCAAATTTGAGCTCAGCCAACAATCATGACAATGGTAAGTTTCTGAAGACTTGTTTGAGAAACAGATGTCTGCCTTTCTTGCTTGAGCTCATTTCATTGGAGCCTTTTGCAGAGCATATGGGCAAGGGGCTGGCATTCAGGCCTTTTCATTTATAAATTACACAACTAGTAAATTTCTCTGCCTACCCTAACATATTCCTGTTCTGGATATCGTAATAGGAGCAAACTTTCATTAAGAAACATTCACATGGAAACCCATTGATTTTTTTTTCCCCACCTTCATTCTTAACATATAGGTTTAAAGAAGAGCCTTTTTCTAAGTGTTCTTTGGGAGGCAACTTTCTTCTCAGTGCAGGACACTAAATGGCAGTGCTGGAAGTACTCTGAGAACTCAGGCATTTAGCTTAGGAGAGAATCAAGAGGCCATCTCCCAAGCCTTCCAAGGCCCAGGACCTGGAACGATGTTCTGGATGAACACGGGAGCTGTCACAGGACTTCCAGCCCCATCAGTGAGGGGCCTTACACAGCGTGACCAGGCTCCCAGAGCCCACTTAGTAATTCCTGAATCCACAGGAAGGCAATCGGGGTCCTTCTCACAGCTTCTGCCTCTGAGAGATTGAAAACATCACCTTAGTTCTAAGACCAGAACGTGAACCATACATTGGGACTCACACAGCCTGAAAGAGGATGCAACCTGGTCCTTCCATGCTACGGGAGCAAGCAATAAAAAAATAACAATAATAACAGAATCCTACATTCTTTTTTAATACAGATTTGGAAAATGGTAAAAAAAAAAAATATATTGCTATCATTTATAGTTCCCTTTCAGCATGGACACTTATTTATAAATGAATGGCTCCATAATAACACAATGCCACCTTCATCAATCTCTCCATTGTATGGCAGCCTGTAACATTCGATGAGAAATGTGTTCACTGTTTCTGGATAAAAAAAATAGAAAAACACAATAGAACAAGTTCATTGGCAGGTTCTGGTGGCCACTTAGCTTATAATAGAATCAGGAAATGGAAGTACCCATTGGAATGGATAAAACTCCACAAGAACCTATTTTAGCCAACATAACGAAAGCCCAGTGGTTAGCAAGTTTCTTCAGTCATCGTAGTTGTTTTTTTTAAAAAATTAACTGTATACATCCCTTCAATCAGCTAAATATTTGTTCAAATTTTCAACTTGTTATTTCTTCATTAACAAGCCTCCCCTGCTGCTTAGCAGAATTCTGGAGGAGTTTGCAGATGTCAGAGGCACTCCAGTTGAATCAGCCAGGGGAGTGATGAAAAGGCTCATAATCAAGTGGAACTACAATGGTGACACATTTCAAGCTGGGAAATAAGAGATCAATGCAGAAGGCTCTTCCCCTGGGATAATGATGCTGTTTGTTCTTATTTTGTGACTTGTTTTTACTCATCCACATCACAAGTACAATGCATCTCTATGTTAACCTTCAATTTGTAAATGATCATTTGTATTCTAATCCTCAGAACACTTCAAGAGGGAAAAGAGGGGTGCAATTGGGAAAGAAAAAGCTGTCTTGTGAACAAAAGAGAGGCAAATAGAATAACCAAAGTATTTTGGGAAAAGAATTAGTGTTTTAGAAGATCCAGGGTAGCACATGCAGATCTCTTTCTAACTGACAATATATCAACCGGCTGATGTTGGTGGCGGGTTGTGAAACAAAACTTTTTTTTTACTCTAAGTTTCAGTTTAATCTGGCCGTAGGAGAGTCTGACCTGTTCTACCTTCTCTGTTGTTTCTTTTGTGAAAAGAAAACGTGATCATTGTAAAGATGCATATGTTTTACATTTTATTCAGTTTGTGACTACTCTCGTACTCGCTAGAGCTAATATAAAATGTTATCATATTTATTCTGTGTGTGTGTGTGTGTGTCTGTGTGTATGTGTCTGTGTTTGTGGGTATGTGTGTGCAGATACTCAGGCTTGACCTCGGGGTCCCTAATTGGCACTCTACCACTTGAGCCACACCTCTACTTCTGGCTTTTTGCTGGTTGGTTAAAGATAAGATCCTCACGGGCTTTCCTGCCCAGGCTGCCTTTGAACTTCGATCTTCAGATCTCATCCCCTGGGTAGCTAAGATGACAGGTGTGAGCCACCAGTACCAGGTGACATTAAATTCTTTTATATAATCCTATGTTATCTTCAGTTCCATGGTCTAATGAGAAAGTATTACCTACTTAATTTATCTTTTAAACCAATTACCTTACATCATTTTAGATAGATAGATATTACAATCCCAAATCTTCCACTCGGCAGTTTAAAAAAAAAAATTTGCTCATAAAAAAAGCCAGCTAAGTCAGCTCTTTCTTCTTAACATATAATAATGTGATGGTAAAGTGAAACTTGCTTGCAAGCAACTTAACAACTATCCAGATGGCTTCAGAACGGCGGTTCATGCCTGTAATCCCAGCTACTTCAAAAGTGGAAATAGGAAGGATTCTACTTCAAGACTAGCCTCAGCAAAAAGTGAGATCCTATATTAAAATCAGGTAGAACTCAGCATATCTGCAACCCCAGCTATGCAGGAAGTCTAAATGTATCCCTGAAGAGAGAGAGAGAGAGAGCGAGAGACAGAGACAGACAGACAGACAGACAGACAGACAGAGACAGAGAGACAGAGACAGAGAGGGAGGAGACCTCATCAAAAAAATAACTAAAGAAAAAAAAAGCTACAAGTACTGATCAAGTGATTGAATACCTGCTTTAAAAGTGCAAGACCCTAGCTGAGCACTGGTGGCTCACACCTGTAATCCTAGCCACTCAGGATGCTGTGATCTGAGGATCTTTGTTGAAAGCCAGTCCAGGCAGGAAAGTCCTTCAGACTTTGTCTCCAATTAACCTCCAGAAAGCCAAAAGTGGAGCTGTGGTTCAAGTGGGAGAGCACTAGCCTTGAGCTAAAGAGCTTCTGAATTCAAGCTCCAGGACAGGCACACACACATGCATGTGTGCATGCGTACACACACACACACACACACACACACACACACACACACACGGAAAAAGGTGGAAGACCTTACATCCAAATACCAGTACCAGAAAAGGAATAGAGGGAAGAAGAGAGAAAGGAGGGAGGGGGGAAAGAAGGAAAGAAGGAAGGAAGGGTGGGAGGGAGGGAGGGAGGGAGGGAGGGAGGGAGGGAGGGAGGGAGGACCGAAATCATGCAAGAAGCATGAAAATGGCTGGAAACGAGGAAACCCCGCATATTGATGTTTTGGGGGCCTTCCAATTCTTTAAGGACAGACAGACAGAAGAGAGCAGAGAGGGAGTGAAAGTTTTTGTTGACTCCTGTTTGAGTGCCATGCTTGTTCGTTGGTCCTTAGGTCTCACCACATTTGCCTTCTTCTTCAAGGAGGATTAGCCCATTGCAAAAGAACCAATTCTGCAGAAGGATGTGACATGAATTTGCATGGCCCCACCACCCTCTTTCTGTAGCCCCTGCGGCTGCGCACATTTGAAGGCGGTCCACTCACCCAGGTATGGTGGCAGCTGGCGGGTCCTGTGCACCTTGAGCAAGCAAGCCATTGGACAAGGGGACACCTGGCTCATACCAAAGAGAAAACCGTCTAAAGAGTTACTCCCCTACCATGTACTTCTAGGAATCAAGATTTCTTCATGTTAAATTAATGAAGCCTTCACAGAACCAGGAAGATTTTCGGCTTCTACACAAGCTGCTATTGCTAGGGCTGCCCTTGGGGTCAGTTATCACTTAGAAAAGCAGCCCCTGCCTCTTCCATGCAAGTTACGCCCCAGGGAGCCCATTGGAAAGATCATTAAAGATGCATCTTTTCTATGGGAGAGGTAGAAATGCTTTACCGGAGCCCTAGTCTTCCCTGCCCTCCACCTCCCTCAACACTAGGAATGGTGGTGTAGAAGATCCCGCTTTCTTTTGTCTAACAAGTCCTCCCATTAGCTGTTTAAGAGGTTCTTTTCCAGTTTGCATGGAAGTTCTACAGAGAACCTAATCATTCAGAATGGAGTCATTTGCTCACACTCAACTGCAATATAGGTTTTGTCTTTTCTAAATATATTATTGAGAATTGCAAGAACCTTTAAAGGGAGCTACTAAGAAGAGTGGTGGAGTGTCTATGACAAGAACTAATCATCCTTAACAGCCCTAACTTTTGAATTCCTAGATATTTTGGAAACGCTAGCATGCAGATAAACTTACACCACATTCCTCTTTTACCCATTTTATTCTCCTTCATCTTTCTCTCTAACTTCTCAGGTTCTTCTAAAATGGTGTCGCTGTTCCAGTGTATTCCTGGTAAGTTTGTATTTGCCACCTGAGTCTCCATTATACTAAGAGCATGTTTCTTCCTTAATCTGATAGCAGCATTCTGATCACAAGGCACTGTATGTATTTGTCCACTCCTTTGCATTGAATGAGAAAGATACACTGGGAAAGTTCTATGCTTTCACAACACTGCCTTTCAGGGAGGTCTTCAGCAAAGCCATGAAACAAATTTGAATCTCACCCTCCTGTTCTGGTTTCAGTGTGTAACCCTGCACCCAGATTCCATGAATAGAACATTGTCCTCTCAGGGCAGAGGCTCAATAACTTGACATTTTCTGGGTCCCTGAATTTGTACAATGAGATATCAACTCCAATCTGTGAGCACAATGCTTCAGTGGCTGCCAAGAATGGCTGCAATATTGATGTCTTTCGATGTAGATCACATCATTCATCCAGCAGAGCTCAATAAAATGATACTGTAGTTAACAAGTTTTATAACACAAAGTTACTTTAAAACATGGAACTAATCAGAGGGAAGCCTGTTTATGCTTGTCAGCACCACATTTAATTGTCAATAAATAAACAAAGATTTGCTTCACCTATTGTCATGTATATCAAGTGAGTCATTAATCTAAACTAATGAAGCTTAAGATATATGGCAGACAGTTTTTATGGAGCTCCTTCTTAATGATATGTTTGCTTTTCATTTCAATGCCAAGAGAGCCTATTATCAGGAAAGCAGCACATTATGGTCCAAACCCATTGAAATCTACAGCTCTCTTCTTTGTTCTGAGTTCACAATAAGCAACGCTTGCACTTACATATTCATGTACTGTTGGAGATGAAAAGCATTAGTGAGACATGAATACAGGATGGGGAATGGAGAGAGAGTGCAATCCACATAAGACTGCTGCTCTGTTGTGGGGTTTACACACACACACACACACACACACACACACACTTCAGATTTTTAAGCTCACGTGGAAATAAAAAAAGGGGGCTCAATTCTGTCTAATTCGTGCACACATTCATTTGGAAAAATATGTTTGCACATGTATCCTAAACACAATGAGTCCTAATCACTAAAGAACATCCTGCATCTGTAAAGAAAGCAAACCCAGGATGCCAAGCTGCAAACAAATAGCTACTGGATAATAAAAGCAAATATTCTACAATTTTTCAATGTTCACATTAATGCTAAAGCCCTGATGGTCTCTAGAGATAAAGTAATTATTTCTTATTCTGCTCCTAGTTTGGAGGAGAATAATGTGGACAAATTAACATCTATCAAATGATAATGATTTCTATACCTGGTGACATGATAAATTGAGACTGGTTGACCCTTTAGACCAATGCCACCTAGAGATTTTGCTGCAGGCTCTAAAGACCACATGAAGGATTCTGTCATATTGCAGTTTTTATTTACTTATATCTGAAGAAATATGGCTTTAATGGGACCAGATTATGACAGAACACAGTATGTCTCTGCTTGGCAGGACAAAATACTGTTATTAAATATAGCCAGGGATCTTAACAATCTTGTCCACTAATGTATTTCCAGCCCCTTCTGTAGCCCCTGGTTCACGACGAGAGCATTGTGATTGCTGGACGAGTCTATGAAAGAAACCAGGAGATAGAGAATTTTTACTCCTGGAAAAGCATGCTCTTTCCCCTCCCACCTCATTCTGCTGCATTCTCCAGTAAACACAGGAAGTCAGCTCCTCACTGAAGAGCTGTTTCTCTTCCCTGTCTTCAGGATCTTGAAGGAAGGCCCCTTAGAAAGAAGTCCATTCTCCCTGGACTTCTCTACTTGCCCAGATGGAAGTAAAATTCAACTCATTTCTTCAAGACAGATTCACAAACACACAATGAGCTACATAGAGCTATGGGTTCTGGTGTGGCTCAGAGAAACACATCAAACCAAGGTTAAACTGTGTGACTAGCACTTTAGAGCTGTATGCATAAAGTCTTTCCCTTCTTAGGAACCCCAAAAAGGCTGACAGTGAGTGGAAATGTCTTGGGCCTTTGACGCACAAACTAGGCCCCCAAATGTGACTCCGCTTTGACACTCATGCAAGAGGAAGGGTAGAAGGAAGAAAGTAGCTGAGCATGAGTGCTACTAACCCAAGGACCCAGTATGTCTAAACACTAGCATTGTGGAATGAGACCGACAATTCAGCAGGACAGATTTTAATTAGCAATCATAATTATAATCACTATTACATTTTTTAAGCAGTTACTATCTGCTAGCACCAGTATTGATGGCTCACAATAAGGGCGACTTTCTGAGTGAGAAGGTTTAGAGAGAGGTAAATGAATAGTCCAAAGCCATAGGACTGAACATACACAGTTGGACTCAAGTTTGTGTTTCTCCAAGTTCAGAGCCCAGGCTCTTCCCTCCGTATGTATTCTTCCACAAATGTAGAGAGGGCGTTGCTTGCTGCAAGCCCTGGTGTTTCTTAGTAAAACATTCCCAGTCTCTGCAAACCTTTCATATGCTTGTACAGAAGGAAGATAAAAAACTAAGGCAGAACTCCTTTTTCTATTCCCTGCTGGATGGTTGAGGAAAGGTAAAGTAACAGGACCAAGTTGGCTGTTGGGGACAGCTGGGCCTCAGAGTATTTTCCCATGATTCTCACAATAGTCATGGCTGTCCCAGGTGCCCAGGGCCACGTCAGGCATTCTATATAAAATTAGGAACCTCAGACTGGAAGTCTTAACAAGCACTGTAGTCAGCCTCCGTCTCTGTGGGTCTCACACCTGCAGGTACAACCAGGAGTAGATTGAAACTATTTGTATGAAAATTCATTCAAAAAAGAATACAAGCATAAGATGTAAGATAAATGAAAATGACATGATAACTATTTGCATGGCATTTATACTGTATTAAGCATTCTAAGAAACCCAAGTTATCCATGAATACATCATTTTATATAAGAAACTTGAATACTCGTGGATATTGGGAAAGTGTGGGGTCCTAAAACTAACTTCCTGCATGTTCAGAGCCCTGACTATACTAAAAACGTTTCTTAATCCCTCCATGTGCATTGTGCCACAGGTATCCTGGACAGAGGAAAGCCTTCTTGTTTCTAGGAAAGCTTTCCACATGCTTTTTCACCATTTGTTACAAATCTCCTCAAACATTATGATCAAGAAGGAATGCTTGCCTAATGTGTCAGCCTCAATAATATGCGTTATATTTCTTGTCCAGGAAGATTGAAGAAAAAGGCTGCTGGTTAATTAAATACCGTGTTTAAAAGACAGTATACAACATTTGGAAGAAATCTGTGGATACTCAGAAAACTAGTTATAAGTTTGCTCCTCAAACTTATATGAAAATGTTCTAAGCCTAACTTCCTCAGGTTTCCCCTGACTGATACTTTACTCTGTGCATTGTAGGAAGAATAGCAGCACCCTTGAACTTGAACTACAAGATGCCATTAATAAGCCTCCAGTTACGACAACTAAAACGTCTCCAAATATTTTCAAATGTCCCTTAAGAAGCATAGCCATGCCCAGGGAGACTCCCTTGCTCTGGGCATTCATGCTTAATGAGCATAATTTAATCTCATCTGGGTGATTCAAAAGGCATATCAGAATTATACTGTGACTGAGGATAGACACTGATAGGAAAACAGAGGCAGCTTAAAGTTCTAATTATCAATATGTCAGGTAATAGAACTACACTAAAAATAACAAGTACTTAATACTACTACATTAGATCTCACAACTTAATAACTTAACAAATTCAATGGCATTACCCTGCTAGTTAGTTGTACTATCTTCTCACATTACAGTAAGAATATAAATCTCTACCACTTGACCACTGGGAAAGGATCAAAGAGTGATTCAGACTTGGGTTGCTTGGGCTAAGAATCCAGTCATCTGATTGCTGTCTCTTCTTGGCTTTCTTTGAAAAAGAAACTCAACTTTATGGGTTTTCATCTTTCTCACTTAGAAGATCATAATAAATTTCTCCAAAAGCCTGAAATAGATAGGAATGTCATTATTATGCTCACTCACCTGAGCTTGCCACAAAGGTGGACTGCCCTTAAAGGCTGAATGTCTTCTTTCTGTTTCCCTTTAGTAGCAGGTCAGATTTGTGTTGTTGGAACCATCTCATGTTGTGTTAGTGTATCTGAGGCATATACACAATGCTTCTTGCATAGTATCACAACCATTGTTCTGAAAAAGGCATAGTTACACTTTTTAGGTCTACTTTAGTAAATGAATCTTGGCCTCTTTCAGTTTCAAAGAAACGGGTACACAGGAGGCAGAGTGTGGAAAAATTAAGTATCTACTCTTCCTTGGGTAAAAATTAGCAAATAAGCTGGACATGGTAGCCCACACCTGATATCTCAATTAATGGAAGTCCACAGGTAGAAATTTTGTGGTCCAAGTCTGGCCCTAGGCAGAGATGTGAGTCCTTATCTGCTAAAGTAGATTTTTCTAAAAAGGGCTGGGAGAATGGTTAGCGTGGTCAAGTGCCTAACAAGCTCAAGGACTGAAATTTAACTGTTTTCCCCAAAAGAAGCAATTCTTTGGTTTGCTAACACTAGTTTTGGACACGATAGAATATGCCTGTTTCTTTGGAGATAACTTCTGGTATATTTAGACAATCTATAATTGGGTCTTGTTCTTTTATTCAATTTGATCATTTCAGTCTTTAAATTGGCATATTTGGACCATTATATTTCACATCATTATCAATATGTTTTGTGAGTTTCTACATGTTCTTCTCTATTCTTTCTGCTCTCTTGTCTCTGTCTCTGTCTCTGTCTCTCTTTCTCTCTTTCTCTCTCTCACCCTTCCTGCCTCTCTTTCTCATCTTCTCTCTCTCTCTCCTACTACTAGGACTTGAGCTAACTAAGTCTTGAAGATTTCTTCCTCAGAGTTGGTGCTCTACCACTTAATCCTTGCCTCCAATCAGGTTTTTTGCTGTTTATCTACAGAAATGAAGTCTTGCATACTTTTCTGACTGGATTCGCTTCCCAACATGATTCTCAGAGGTTGACGTCCTTAGTAGTAGAATAAGAAAAATGAGCATTTTGTGCCTGGCTCTTTAACCTCTTATTCCTGTTTTCTTACTAGAGTTTAGATTAAAATAATTTTTCATGTTATATTTTATCCTCTATCTTTGTTTAATAGCTACATGGTTTTAAATTTATCATAGAATGTCTAAAGTGATAATATATCATCTAATTTAGGATATACATTTCCCTCTCTCTACTCCTTTTCTTTATCCATTGCTATTAAGTTCACAGCACCTTATTGTTTTTACTCAAATAGTCAAGGATATTTTAGAGAAATGAGAAAGATCACAGAAAAAGGTCTATATTTTCTGATATTCCTTATATCTTTGTAAATTTATGCTTCTGTGTGGTATCATTTCCCTCTGTGCCAGAGAACTTTCTGTACTATTTCTTACAGTGCAAAATTATTGGCAATGAATTCTGTCCACTGTATTTTATTGAAATGAAAGGAATTTTTTTTTAAAGAAATAGGGAGTTTTCATTTGATAGTTCCACCTCCCCGCGCACACAGACTTGAAGTTCTGAAGCTGTGTGACATTGTCAGCCGGCTTTCAGATTTCCTAAAAGAAGTCTGTGATTATTCTTCTCTTTGTTCTTACACATAGTGAATCTTGAAGTGGGGCAATTTTCCCTGTAAGGGACACTGTAAATATCTAGCCTTGTTTTTTGGGGGGGTTGTGGGGAGGGGGGTTGCCACTGGTGTGGGGTGGGCGGTGCTGTTACTGCCACCTAGTGGATAGAGGCGAAGGATATTTCAACATATCTTATAATGACCAGACATTCCTCACAACAAAGAATTATCCAGCTTAGACATTACATAGTTCTGAAGTTGAAGACCCTGGTCTGTACAAAGTGGATTTACTTTTAATATAGATGTTTTGGTATTTTACGATTTTAAATTTTTCTCTTTACCACTGATTTTTGGCTATTTGATTTAAAAAAAAATCATGGTGTATTTTTGTGAGTATATGCATTTCTCCTAGGGAATTAATGGGCTTCTTGGATTTATGGATTTATTCTTTTCATCAAATTTGGAGGATAAAAAAATGACCATTCACTCCACTTATTTCATTTTCTCACAATTTCTTTTCTGTTTATTTGATTCTAATCACACATGACTCTAGAAAGTGCTAGATCAGTTCCCATTATCCCAGTTTTCTGTAAAATCTCTCTCACCACCAAGCAGCATCTTCATAAAGAAGTGCAGAAAGCCACAGGAGACACAGAGTGATGTGATTCGGAAACAGGACGAGGTGAAAACACAAAGGCTGAAAAGTCAACTGCCTAGATGAAATAAAGATGAATTCAAAAGATAGCCTTTTACCATGCTTTAATTCATTTCAAATTAGCCATCTAGAAGAAAAGTCTTTGAAGTATTTTCAAAATACAGATAACAAAAATAAGAGAGCACAGAATAAAAATAAGAGATACAAGGGAAATAGGGCAATCAGAAATTATGTTAGAACCATATTAAAAGGACTAAAAATGAAATAAGACCTGAAGATACAAATCATACATGCCCACTGTGTTCCAGAGAAAAAAAAGTGTGGCAAGAACCATACAACTTGATGGAACATTGGAAGTTTTTGAATTTTAGAAATAAGAATAATCTTGCAGGCATTTTTTTCCAGAAGGAAAAAAGTTTGGCTGAAACAATAGGATACTCTTACATATATCAAACCTGAAAAAACAGTGTATTATGCCTTGATTAAGGGTATCAATCTTGGTAAGATGCAGCTATGAAATCAAGCATGAGCTTTTCTGTTTCAGACTAAATGTCTCCATGCCTTGTCTTTCACATATGAGCTATAGGGATCACAACAATGCCAATTTTGTGGGTTTGTTGAAAGGACTGAAATACTTAAGTCAACAGATAATTCCTGTCTATAGAAAGCACTCCATAATAAGTAGATTATTCTGCTTATTCCTACAATGATGCGAATCTCCCATGAAATGTTGTATACAGAAACCTCCATCGTTGTGTCCTTGCAACTACAAAAAAAGAAATCTCTGGCCATGAAATGATAGAAAATAAAGATTTCTGAACAATGATATCCACACCATCATTTTATTGAAGATTCCTCTAGAATGAGAGCCGAAAGACGTGACTTAGTGGTAAGCCATGCGCTTAGAACACATAATGCCCTGAGTTCAAATACCAGTACCACTCAAAATTCAAAAGATCAAACTGAAATGCATAAAATATAAAGAACTGATTTAGCTATCAAAATTGTCATATTTACTGAATACTTTTTATTTTCACAAATATAATATACATGACTATAATCCTCTGTTGTTCTTTACTTATATCATCCAAGGATGCCACTCTTCTAATATTTCCAGTCCTATGCCCAAGATGAAATTGCTTTAGATTAATATTAAATCAGTCTACATTACATCTGTGAATAATGTACTTTCTACTCTGTTGTTTTCAAAATAGCTAGGATACATCAATGAACAGAAAGATAGTAGGCGATCCTTGCTCTGATGGAGATAGAGTTTAATTTCTTGTTAAAGAAAAAGATAGATGATATACAACACACTTAAATAAATATATTCTAGTGTATCTTAGAAGGTATTGAACCAGATACAGTAGGAGGGTGACTTTGTCTAAAAAGAAAGGTACTCTTTCCCTGACTTGTGTAGCTATAACCCCTCTGTACATCACATATATAATAACAATAAAAATATTTACAAAACAAAGACACAGGAGGAGGACAGGAATTTAGAAAGAATTTATTTTAAATGGTAAACTTGGCCTGTGAAAGCAAGAAAAATTGACAATGCAGAACAGAGAGGGGGAAAATTCAGGACCTAATAAGGCCCTAAGTTGAGAGAGGAGCTCCAATCTTACACACAATAGGACTAGCTTTGGAGGAAATACATGACTATTTCATTTCTAGCATCAGTGATAAGGTCAATACTGGGATAGATATACCACTGAAAGAGCCATAAGTGAATAAACACTATTTATACCATCTACCCCAAACCATAGCTGTATTAATTCACCTGCCTTTTCCTTCTATGCAAGCGAAACTTTTGATATATCAAAATTCAAGAACAAGAGTCGCACATCACTTTGTGTAACACACTAAGTACTTCACTGGATATAGGGGGCAGATTCGAGGGGATCTTTTAAAATGAGATGTTAGTGCTGCCCTTTAGCAGAATGAGAGTGTTTACTTCAAAACAAAACAATTGCATTTTATTGTGTCCTGAACACCAGAATAATAGCTGCCTATAAAACAATACTAGATTATCACTAGGTTGAGCTATTTGAATACTTCCATTTAAAAGTCTTCTGTCCTTTTGTCTTTTATGGAAATGTCATAGAAGCTGACCATCTCAAAGACATAAACATTAAATGAATGTTACTACTACCATCTCAATTTTTGTTTTCATACATAGAATTTAAACTCTTTCACAATAAACTTTGGTTTGTCTGGCAATTTCTTCCTCACCTTTTTTTCCTCTCAACTTACATGAAATAATAACAGGAAACCTCTCTGTTTTTATGGAAATATTTATGTAACAATCTTGATGTGAACAAGCAGGCCAGGAAATGTATCCCCATTAGTGGAAGGAGCGAAGAAGGACTTTCAACCTAGAAATGTCAGGCATTGTTACTTTCTGAATGGTATGAAAATGTGTCTCTGCTAATGTCAGAGAAGCACCGTGTCCATCCACGTAGGACTTGCTGGCTCCTGGACGCTTCAACAGCCTCCTGGCAGACGGCGGACAGAAATTGTTTACGTAAGTGGCCAGGCAGAAAACCAAGTGCAAGGTAAAAATAAATACAACCTGAGCTTTTAAAACTACTCCAGTGTGCTTGCCTGTACAGTAAGGACGTTTTGAAAAGAGGCAGTGCAAAATGAAGATGATCTTACCTTCATTTTTATCAAATTGTATCATTGTGGATTTCATTAGAGAGGTATATGCTTGGGATTTAATATACATTTGACATTGCTACATGACAACAAATATATGTAGAACAATAAAAAGGCACAGCTGCAGATATAAATCTTTGTTAGTTACCAGAGTGAAAATTCTCTTTATAAAAAATAAAGGTATACTGATGGTAAATTATATATAAATAGAAAAAGAAAAGGGAAATTTTCAAACAACCTATTTTAAGCTGCCTTTATTTTAAACCTGCTTGCCATTTTTAAGCTTTTGCCAAATAGGTCTACTACATATGAAACCTATTAGTTCCACATGATTGATAAACAAATATAAATAAAAAATTGTATAGCATCAATCACAAGCACAAGTAAGGTATTTAAGTATTGAACTAAACTCAGATTAACTGATTTTTAAATTATCCAAGATTTCAGAGTATCAAAAATATGAGACGTCCCAGACATTGGTGATTTACTCTTGTAATCCTAACTGTTCAGTAGCATGAGATCTCAAGATTGTGGTTCAAAGCCATCCCAGGCAGGAAGGTCCATAAGACTCTTTTCCACCATAAACTACCAAAAATCTGGAAGTGGAGCTGTGGCTAAAGTAAGTAATAGAGTGCTAAAACTGAGAAAAAGGAGGGCACACACAAGCTAAAATTGAGAAAAAGGCGCACACACACAAAGACACACACACACAGGCACACACACAAACACATGAAATGAACTACTTTTGGCCTTTCTTATTTCCAGTCTCAGCCAGAATAGTACCAGCCCCATACACAGGAATGTGTCTGGTGGACAACTAGAACCAGGAGTCAAGTTCAGGACTCTCTGCTTCTTCTCTCTCCTGGTCATTTACATCTTTGTGTTCAGTACAGCACTGTTCTTCCACACTACCGCACTTTTATTAGCTCCATTTCAAATTTAAAAAATTGAATGGTGACTGACTTGGGACAGTCTGGGTCATATATCTTTATTCCCAAAGCAAGACAGGTGGCTCCTCCAATAGTGGCCTGCTCCTTACCCAGTCACTCTGCTGGTACTGGGAAGAAGGACCTATAACAAGATGCCAGCCGACAGAGTCCTGTGCTAGAGGACTGAGGAAAAGGCGCTTTCTTAATGAGAAGGACTGCTTTTATCTGAGCTGGAAGGTACATTGGCACACTATTTATATATTTATTTTTGCATTTTTTAGTGTCAAAGTAATGTACAGTGGGTTACAGTTACATAAGTAAAACAGTGAGTATATTTCTTATCACACTTGTTACCTCCTCCTTCATTTTTCTCCTACCTTCCCCCCTCCCCAGTTACCTCCCCCATCCCAAGATGTACAGTTGGTTTACAGCATACTCTCTTGTATAGACAAATTCATTCCTCTCAATGTCAACTCACTAAAATAAATGTTCATACAATATGCTGAATTAAACATCCTAATTACTCTGCCTTAAAATGAAAAATTGAAAACTACCTAAAACTACCTAATACTGATAGAACATAAACCAGGCTCCGGTAGGCAACTTTAAAGAACCTATTTTTGTCCAGTCCAATTTAATCTGAGTCAGATCATAATTATCTGGTCGAGAAGACATAAATCTCATATCATTCCCACTCTGAAATCTTATTTACTTCAATTTTCTTCCTTAACAATCTATTTCAACAAGTTTCTTTTCGCAGCTACCTTGAAATGTAAAAATCATAGATGCATTAAAAAGCTCTATATGATATTTCATAGACATGACTAAAATGTATTTACTTTGAAAAAAAAGTAAACTGTTTATGATTTCAGAGATATTTACACTCTTTTATTGCAAACACATTTGATGACTATAATTGCCACCATGACCAGGAATCAAATCATGAAAAAAAAAAAAAAACCTGTTTATAGCTGTGAAATTTATCCTCTTCAACTGAATCACAGATTACTCATTTGAAATATACTCTGGATTCTGAAAATTCTTACAGCACAGTTGGGGTGCAGCAGTCAGGAGGTCTTGTTTTGCAGATGAAGAAGATGGGGACCGAAAAGGAAGCATGCTTCTAATGAGGAAAGTAAGATGATGGTTAGTTTTATGTGTCAGCTTGACAGGACCATGGGATAGTCACTGCTCAGTGAAATACTATTTCTGGGCATGTCTATGAGAGTGTTTCAAAGCAAGATTAGCATCTGAATGGATAGGCTGAGTGAAACAGAGAGGACCTCTCTAGTGAGGGCAGGTGATAGACAATGTTCCAATGGAAGGTTGAGCTCTCCTGCGCCCCTGCTCTCTCTCTCTCTCTCTCTCTCTCTCTCTCTCTCTCTCTCTCTCTCTCTCTCTCTCTCTCTCTCTCTCTCCTCTCCCTTCTCCCCTCTTTCCCCCTATTTTCCCTCTCTTTCTTTCTCCCCTCCTTCCCTCCTACTCCTTTTCTCTTGCAGGGAGTGTGTGTGTGTGTGTGTGTGTGTGTCTGTGTGTCTGTGTCTGTGTTTGTGTCTGTGTGTCTGTGTGTCTGTGTTCTCCTCCTGGATTAAAGCTTCTACCATCAGTGCTCCAGGTTCTTGAGACTCTAAGACTTGGACTGGAATTTATACAGTTAGCTTCCCCGTGCTCTACCTTGCAGGAAAGATCATGAAATTTCTCAGCATGAGCCAGTTTTGTCTAATAAAGCTCATTATTTTATTCCTTCCTTATATGTTTAACTGTATACACATGGGCATTTGTATGCACACACTGCTCAGCTTCTCTGGAGAATTCTTCTTAATACATATGGCATTAACTGACACACTGTTAAAGGACTAAATTGGGTTCGTTTTTAGGAACTTGAGCAGTCCCCAACCAGTAAGACCCAGAACTAACAAGTGTTGGTTAAACTTCTTCCTATGAACAGATGCAAGGAAAACCAGGAAAGCCACTTCGACTTCACATCTGGATTTTTGTTTGCCTACTGTATCAAGGGAGTCTTTAAATGACTGTTTTGAATAGCAAGTGCTCATTTGCACACATCTCTAACCTTAATCTTCTGATTTTCTCAGGGATGAGTGGAGTGCGTAGGAACATCTGTGAACACAGAGGAAGTAGAAATCTCACTTTCATCATTGTGGGCCAGCTTCCCTCCCATTACAATTCTATATCAAGATCAAGGTCAGACGAAAAAAAAACAGCAGGTGTGATTCTTTCTCACTGATTAACTCACTTTGTTTTCCTATTTTTATGCTCTCTTGAGCACTATATAATTAACTTCCATAATGGCTCTAAAACTACTAGGTAAATACATTTAACAAGCTCCTATCCATATTGATAGAGTAGAAATACAGTGGCAATTTGAAGAAAAAAATAATAGTGAATATTGGTAGAAATCATGTACTGCCTTGCAGAAACTAAGCGAGGTAGAAATAGTTGACTGCATTGCAGACACCTCCTCCAGGCTTTGGCAAAAATGCTGTAGGAGCCAAAAGTTGCTTCACGCATTCCATTGAAGTCCAAGGAGAATATGCACACTCTCTAATGACTGAGACACAATTTTTCCATGGCCCCAAACCTTGAGAATCCTACTGAAAGTAGAAGAAGCTTAAGACCAAAGCAAACCCAGAAAGCTGTAGTAAACACCTATCACCTTCTAGAACTGGTCTAGGTAGTTTCAAGGAAACTTGCAAAAGTTTCCAATAGCTCCCCATTTTATGAAAGCAAAAGATCAAAGAATTTACAGGCACCTAGAAAGATTCCCCAGTGATCTTTTCCCCATGCCTTGCTCCACTCTAGTCACTTGAGTCTCCTTTCTATTCCTATAACCTACCTTGCTTGCTAGCTCTTTAGAACTTCCGTTCATGTGATTGGCTCAACCTAGGAAGATCTGAATGCAGTACCAGGATAGCTTGGTCTCTCCTTCATCCTTCTTGTCTTTATTAGAGAGTACCAGTTCCATGTTCTAACCATTCTTTTCACTTACAAATCCTTGTTTACACCTTTGCACTTGGCATGTTGTTACCTAAAGAAAATAAAAATACATTTAAAGAAAACAGAGCCTCATGTCCTCTGCCTGTGTATTTGAGTCATTTTCATGTAACGTGTGGCCGGCTGATAGCCTACAGCATTTAATTTAATCAACATTACATCTTTGGAACTTCATGAACTTGTAATGATTGGACCTTTCCTTCATTTATGAATTGTGTTGACAACATTTGATGCAGAAAAATTGAAAAAAACTGAAAAATTGTGCCTATTATTAGCCAGAAGTAAATCACAAAATAAACCATATAGAGAGGCTTTTGAGAAGTTTTCTTCTGATTAAAAAGTCTGCAAACATGCCAGCTTCTGATAAGCTAAGTTGATTCTATTCTGCTTTAAGATTCACCTCTTCCCAGTGCAAATGAGAAAAATCAGAGTCTAACAATAACTGCAGATTTCTAGAAGATGGGATAATACACCAACAGGAAGATTGCACTTGCTGTCCTATAAATGACTACTCTTCCAAATACAGTAACTTTACCAAATAATGGCCACAGGACAAAGCAAAGCAAATTCCTCTGTTAATCAATACTCAGAGAATGCATTCCATTTCCATCTCAACCACAGACATCCCTCTGCTTCAAGAAGACAGGACTGCAGCCATGTTTCTGGTGAGCTCACCATTACACATGACATTTGCAGCTCATTAACCTCCAGATGTGACAAATTTGCAAGAAACCATACAAAAGAAAGTCTGACACCATTCTCAGACTGCAGGCTTCTAATCAAGAAGAAACAGTGTTGAAGTTTCCTTAAGGTCATAAAAAAAAATTAGCAGGAGGAGTAAAAGAAGTAATAAAAACTGGGAGAAGGAGAAGAGAACTTCAAAGGGAAATTTAAGCTATTGAAAAGAACATTTAATATTTTAGAAAGACCTCAAACAATATAATATAAACCTCAGACAATATAATATCCCAGTGGAGCAGAAGGAAAAAGGCAAGGTAAAAGAAGTTATTCATTCCTCACATTACAGGTAGTGGCTTGCTCCTCTTTCTATCCTCATAGTCCCCTGACTGCCAACATCACAAAAATCATAGTGGATTTGCTTTACTATTAAATAATAATATTTATTAATATACTATTAAATAAATAACGTGGAAGCCACACTGTGGATCAACAGGACCAACAAGTGGTACCGAATCAAATTAAAAAATAGTCTGGGGGCTGGGGATATAGCCTAGTGGCAAGAGTGCCTGCCTCGGATACACGAGGCCCTAGGTTCGATTCCCCAGCACCACATATACAGAAAACGGCCAGAAGCGGCGCTGTGGCTCAAGTGGCAGAGTGCTAGCCTTGAGCGGGAAGAAGCCAGGGACAGTGCTCAGGCCCTGAGTCCAAGGCCCAGGACTGGCCAAAAAAAAAAAAAAAATAGTCTGGACAGCAAAGGTACCAATTACCCCTTACCAGAGTGAAGAAATGACTTACAACATGGGAGAAAAATCGTTGCCAGCTATTCTTCTAACAAAGGGTTAATGTCCATAATATATAAAGAACTCAAAAGATAATCACCGAAAGAACAAATAGTTTAGTCAATAAATGGGTAAGGTAAAACTACATTTATTCATCTATTTTTTCTCAACTCCTGGGAACTCACAATTGTTTTTGTTCCTTGTGTTTGTATTTAAAAATTTTTTTTCATTGTTATTTTATTTTTTTTCTTATTTATTGAAGAAAGAACTTTTTTTTTTTCCAGTCCTTGGGCTTCAACCAGGGCCTGAGCACTGTCCCTGGCTTCTTTCGGCTCAAGGCTAGCACTCTACTTGTTAAGCTACAGCACACCTTCTGGCCTTTTCTATATATGTGGTGCTGGGGAATTGAACCCAGGGCTTCATATTCGCAGCCCGTGTTTGTATTTTTATATAGCATCTATTGACAACCCTCTATTCTTAGGTACGTATATTGGGAAATGCTGCCTTAAAAGATCTTAAGAAGCAACACAGAAAATAAAATAAAAAACTAATTCTATGTTTTTGTTTTGTAGGGTTTTTTTTTTTGGCATGTGATTCTATTTTTAATTATCTTCCAATAGTTTGGCAAAGGGGTTTTAATTCAACATGTCAGTTATTACAATGCTTCTTGATCTATACCATCCTCTTTCACCATTTTCTCCCATCTCTCCCAACCATACCCATCCCCTCAGTTCATATTTTTTAAAAGACTGTTAGCTACAAAAGGTCAAAGATTACATATGCTCAACTTACTTGTTCTATCTCCAGACTAAAATAATTACCAGACACAGAAAATGTTGGTTAACTGTATAAAATCTTGGTTCTGTGAGCAAAAAAAAAAAAAAAAATGGGGGGGGGGTGCATTATTGAACCAGCATTTGACAAGTTAAGGCTGAGGTAACTGTAGAACAATCAAGTGGAAATTTCCAACTGGGTGTATGGGACTCAGACCAAACACAAGATCTGGGCTCGTGTAATGTTTTAGGCATCATCATGTGGGATTTATATCTGTTTTAATTTTCCCAGGGTACTATAGTACATATATCACAGCCTTGGTGGTTTTAAAGAATAAAAATGTATTTCTTACATGTCGGAAGCTAGCTAGAAGTCCACAGATAAACGTAGCAACATGGCTGGATTCTAAGGAGGTTTTACTGCCTGGTTCTGCATACACAGCCATCTACCGGCTAAGTCCTCCCATAATGAAAGAACGCATTGAGACACCCCTCTACCACTCAAGCCAGAGCTCCACTTCTGGCTTTTTTTTTTTTTTTTTTTTTTTTTGGTGACTAATTGGAGATAAAGAGTCTTATAGACTCTCCTGCCCTGGTTGGAGCCAGACTGTGAGCCTTAAATCTCAGCCTCCTAAGTAGCTGGAATCATAGTCATGAGCCACGGGTGCCTAGCTTAAGCTCTCCTTCATAAAGCCAATACTACCATACAGAAGAACTCAGACTTAAGAATCCGGTCATCTCTCAAAGGCCCCTCTAATAACTGTAGTATTGAAGATTCGATCTTAATGTATAAATTTTGGAAGGACACAAGTATTGTCTCTATCGGGGTTTAAAACCTTTTTTAAAAAAATGAGATTACCAGAAGAATTAAAAATAGACCAAAGAGAAATACCTGGAGAAACTTTCAACTAATTATATGAAATGATTAATTCAATGATAAAATCATTCATTCATTGCTTTCCCCACACATTTTCCTCCTTTCCCTGGTTCCGTGTCCTATTGAGGGAACAGTTGGATGGCACTGAGATTCAATGATGAGAGAAAATGTGCATCAAAAAAGATTTCCTATCTTGTAGGAACCTGAAAGTCAGCTGCACTTTCAAGGCCTACAGCATTAACACTTTCAGATTCCACCCAGAAACCTGTGTTCAGTTTGATGCTGAATGGTTAACACCCGTAGATGGAATAAATAATGTTAATGACAATATGACTCTGACTTTATCTAGCTCTCGAAAGCACATTTTCAAGGATAGAATCTCATTAGTTATTAGACTACTGTATATCCTATACAGAAAGTTAAAAAATAATTTTCCTTGAGTCACATAGTTAATAAGAAAAAAGATATAGGAATAAAAATATGGAAACAATTCATTATCTCTTTTGTAAATAATTTAATAGTGACCCACTTAGCACTTAAATCCTACAAATTCAATGAAAACAAACAAATTTTAAGTCCTAACCACCTTTGATGAATATCTCCCTGAAAATGTCAACAAGCCAATTTGAAGGAAGGGTGCAGTGGATCCCATAGGTAATCCCAGCTTCTTGGAAGGTACAGATCAGGAGGATTGTGGCTTGAGACTAGCCTAGGCAGCATGTTAGTGAGACCCCATCTCAAACAATAAACACTTGATATAGTGGTGTGTTCTGTGATCAAAACTAAACAGGAAGGATAAATTGGAGGATTATGTTCAATAAACATGCGATCTTATTCCTAAAATAACTAAAACAATACATAGGTAGAAGCAAAAGGGTTAGGGGTGTGGCTCAAGAGACTGAGAGCGTGCCTAGTGAGAGCAGGTCCAGGGTTCAACCCATCAGTACCATCAAAAGACAAAACTGTTGAAGAAAGAAGGAAGAAGAGAAGAAACAGAGGGGGGAAGGAGGGAGAGAAGGGGGAATGATGGTAAGAAAGAAGCAGAGAAAGAAATTGATAGAAAGATGGAGAGAGTAAGAGATCAAGACAGTAGAGATTATTGCTTCCCACAGTCAGGGAGACCTCGTCTTTGACATAGTTGCAGGAACATACTGGAGATGGCAGCAATGTCAGGGATATTTATGTGATTTTTGTGTCTAGTTTGTAATGATAAATGTGCAGGCTTGACAGGGATTAGGTAAAGTTATGCAATACAATAATATTTTAACAGGGCACCAGTAGCTCACATTTGTAATACTAGCTACGTAGGAGGCTTAGATCTGAACATTGTGGTTCAAAGCCAGCCAATGTCAAGAGATTTATCTTCAGTTGATCAATAAACAGCTGGAAATAGAGGTGTGGCTTACGTAGGAGAGTGACGTACTTGAGTGAAAAAAACTAAGTCCCTAAATTCAAGCTTTTATCATCCAAGACAAGACTTTCCTAAATAGAAGGTTATGTTGATAAAAAACAGATGATGAATAAACTTTAGTGAGCAGAGCCAAATAGTACAACCATGTTCTGGAGGTGGTAAGGTCAGCAAGTATGAATGGATTTACCTCTCACCATCAAAGTACTATTATATGGCAGAAAAAGAAATAGACTGACCCAAAGCATGTGCTACATATAACCTCTGTGGGCTTGCCTAACCTCTCTGAATACAACAGAAAATAACATCTTAAAATGGTTTGTAGACAAATACAATCTACCAGAACCTAAGAAGGAAAAGAGTCCAAACCAGGAAGATTTTGACCCAAATGGAGACTATGGAAATGAAGAAGATCTAATCACATACAAGAAAGTATTTTAAAGGAAAATATCTTTACAAGTAAACTAAAAATATCCTCAGAATTCAGTCCTTCTGCCTTTGGTATTTTTCTGATAGAATGGAATGAGAAATAATCCTTTAACTATCATCAAAGGAAAAAAAGCAAAGGTGAAGCAATTCATCATGAATTATTGATAAACAATCTTTACTGCCAAGCAAAATGAATATTTTAAATCAAACCTTGGAGTTAATAATAATTATAAGCTTAAATTTTATTATGGTGCTGATCATGTAACCTGTTGAAATGACAGTCCCAGGCCTTAAAGTATGTGTATTTAATTGGGACTAGGAAACTTGTGAGGAGGGTAGAGTTAGGAAGAAAGGAGATCGATGGAGAGGTGGGACTGGTCAAGATGCATTGTACTCAGGAATTGACATGTTGAATTAAAACCCTTTCATAGTCCCTGGCTTCCTTTTGATCAAGGCTAGCACTCTGCCACTTGAGCCACAGCACCACTTCTGGCCGTTTTCTGTATATGTGGTGCTGGGGAATCGAACCCAGGGCCTCATGTATACAAGGCAAGCTCTCTTGCCACTAGGCCATATCCCCAGCCCTCGTACAACTATTTAACGATAAAAAATAAGTTTATTTAAAATTTTAAAGGAGTATGTACTAACTCCACCTTCCTTAAAATGTTAATTGAGCTAGCACAAAACCCCCTCATGCAGAAATACAGTATTGCTTTCAAATATGGACAATTCCCGGCATATCAAATAGAGTTGTCATGGTTGTAAGTTGAAACATGCAATTTTTAAGAACATGAAATCATCAACTTAATAAAAAAACTTTGCAAGGAAAATGAGAGAACAGTTCCTTCTGAGTAACAAAAAGCACAAGAAACTAGTTATTTGATTGTTTAAATGGTATTAGATGCCACACAAAAGAATTTGAACATAAACATTTCATACTTTGTGGAAAGAAAAAATAATCAATTAAGTTCTGTTGCACAGTGTGGCAGTCTATTCCAGCATCAGAATGGGAAGTTGCTGGATCCAGGGGCTATAGAAAGCTCAAGCTTTATTACCGTCATGAATACTGCAGGTGGGACCACCTACACAGAGACTCTGCATTGCCTTTGGAAAAGTTCAAATACTTGGCTGTGACAATAAAGTTATTAAAATTGGACAGACCTCAAAAAGAAATCAAAAAATACAAACTAAAGCCTCAAATGTTTCTGCAAATGCACTGTCATTGAAGGTCATTCCTACTGTAAATGAAATAAGCCTGGAAACATTAAAAGAACATGGTGCATTTAAAATGAATGTTTTCAGACCAGTAGAATGAAAACATCAATTTCTTGGAAAGTGAGATTTCCTAGATAACAAAATACCCTTTTCGTGGTAGTCAAGTGTTAATTAAGGAATTAAGGAAGTAGAATTCGATTAGGTAATTAAATACATGAAGAAATGCTCTGTTGACTATGAAGAAAATACATAACAAAATGACGCCGAGCATCTGTCTCAGCCCAAACCAAATGGCTATTACTAAGAAAGCAAATACAAATGCTGAGGAGAATGGGGAGGAAAGGAATCCTCATGCACGGTCAGTGGAAAGGTAAACTAATGAAACTACCGTGGACATCAGCATGAAGCTTTCTTTCTAATCTAAGGATGAACCCGCCATTGTACTACCATCCTGCTCTAGAGCATGTAAGTCCACATACAAAACAAACACTGCACACCCGTGTTTATCGCAGCAGTATTCACAATAGCCAAGAAATGGAATTCGTCTGGGTGCCCATCCACCAATGTCTGGATAGAGAAACTGTGACTCATCTGCACAATAGAGTATCATTCAGCCAAAAAGAAGACGAAAGTATTTTCATTGGCTGATACATGGATGGAATTGTAGATCATCATGTTGTGTAAGATCAGCCACGCTCAGAAAGACAAATAATATGCTTTTGCTCATCTGTGGTATCTAAAGCAAAACAAAAAATTTAAAATTACTATAAAACAGGGTATGTTTGCAAGGCGAAGATAATCATTGGGAGTGTGCAGGGGAAATGGAGAAAATGGTGGGAATGGACATGATTGAAGGACATCAAATCGGTGTATGTAATTAGTATAATGAAGCCCATTAGAAACTACTTTAGAAAGTGAGCAGAATATGACAGAGTAATAGAGTGATTTTTGTTGTTGTTCTCAGTAGCATTTATTTCTCAAAGTACAAAATCAGAAAACAAATCTGAATATTCAACCACAGAAGGATTAAATTATGTATGGAGCAGAAATTTTTCTTTACTTCCATTGACCAAAGTACATTATAAGCACATATGGAGATATAAAAATAAAGCCTCTTTGTACAATTAATATATGCTAATTAAAGATTTTAGAACTCGTATAACATGGAAATAATATTTAGAGATGTCGCAAGTTTTGCTGGCTGAAGAAGGTTAAAATGTGCTGACCACAAAGTCATTATGCATGAGGCCAAGTTAAAGTAAATAAAGCAACAGCTGGGGGGTGGGGAGAGGCGGGGGAAGAAGGCTCATCAAACACTGCTTATATGGAGCCTGGCAAAAGAGTTGCATGTTCATCAGAGTGAAAGAGTCTCTTGGTGTGCAGTTTCTCCTGTCTAGTGGTGAACCGTCTGAATGCTTTGAGTTTGGAAATAAAGTCCCCCTCTTTCTCTATCCCTCTTCCCCTCAGAGTGTCTCTACTAGATAACTGTGCCATGCTCTATCCTCCGTCCTCAAATCACCGACACAGGAGCTACTTCAGAGATTTTCCAGAGTTTGGATTAGACTCCAAAGGAAGAAAAACCTGAATTCAGACTTTTCTACCCAGACAGATATATGGAAGGCAGTTGGAGCACCTCTGCTGCATCCTACAGCAAAGCCAACATGTTCCAGTGCTCTTACAGAGGTGATTCATAAGAATTCCATCGCTGAATCTGGAACCAACCCAGATGCCCCTCCGTAGATGAATGGATCAGGAAAATGTGGTACACATACACAATGGAATTTTATGCCTCTATCAGAAAGAATGACATTGCCCCATTTGTAAGGAAATGGAAGGACTTGGAAAAAATTATACTAAGTGAAGTGAGCCAGACCCAAAGAAACATGGACTCTATGGTCTCCCTTATTGGGAATAATTAGCACAGGTTTAGGCAAGTCACAGCAGAGGATCACAAGAGCCCAATAGCTATACCTTTATGAACACATAAGATGATGCTAAGTGAAATGAACTTCATGTTATGGAAATGATTGTTATATCACAGTTGTAACTACTTTCAACGTCCCATGTGTATCTGTAGCTTCTACTATTTTTTTTTTTTTTTTTTTGGCCAGTCCTGGGCCTTGGACTCAGGGCCTGAGCACTGTCCCTGGCTTCTTCCCGCTCAAGGCTAGCACTCTGCCGCTTGAGCCACAGCGCCGCTTCTGGCCGTTTTCTGTATATGTGGTGCTGGGGAATCGAACCTAGGGCCTCGTGTATCCGAGGCAGGCACTCTTGCCACTAGGCTATATCCCCAGCCCTGTAGCTTCTACTATTGATGATGTTCTGGTATTACCTTCCTGTGATTGTATCTACACTATCTCTGTAATCTTATCTGAGTATATTGGAAACCGTGTATACTGGTATTAGAACTAGGAAATTGAAAGGGAATACCAAAATTGAGAGACACAGGGTAAAAAAAGAGAAACAACTACAAAAGCAATACTTGCAAAACTGTTTGGTGTAAGTGAACTGAACACCTCAGGGGGGGAAAGGGTAATGGGGAGGAGGGAGGGGGGTATGAGGGACAAGGTAACAAACAGTACAAGAAATGTATCCAACGCCTAACGTATGAAACTGTAACCTCTCTGTACATCAGTTTGATAATAAAAACTTTAAAAAAAAAAAAAAAAGAATTCCATCACTGTCCTTTAGAAGCTATAGTCTTCACAGTGGCTATGCAAGTCTACCACTTTACTGAGCCTACATGGAAATGGTTTAACCACACAGCTCATGGCTTAGCTAACAGCAGGGAACAAAATGGTAATCCAGTAAAAGTCTCAGACACCTCTATCAACTCATTTGAATGCCCCATCCACCTCTTAGGGTGTCATCATAATATATTTACTTCTACCTAAGAGTCATCTGAGAACTGGTTGTGACACATCAAATCTTTCTCATCAAATTGCAGATATTCTTATAGTAGATAAACCTTCAAATCTTTAAGACAGGTAATGACTATTTAAAATCACTATTTCTCCAGTAATATTTAAAAAATTAAATACAGGTGTAAAAATAGTACAAACACAAAAACACATGCACACATACAAAAATTATAGCTTTGTCAAGAAAAACAATTTTCTTGGCAATTGAACATAAAGAATTTCTCTTGAAAATTATAGCTGCAGAAAGTAATATCTGATATAGACAGCTTAAGTCCTGTGAGTTGTTTTGTAAATGACACACATAGAAAAATAATGGAGGGCTGGGGATATGGCCTAGTGGCAAGAGTGCTTGCCTCCTACACATGAAGCTCTCGGTTCGATTCCCCAGCACCACATATATGGAAAACGGCCAGAAGGGGCGCTGTGGCTCAAGTGACAGAGTGCTAGCCTTGAGCGGGAAGAAGCCAGGGACAGTGCTCAGGCCCTGAGTCCAAGGCCCAGGACTGGCCAAAAAGAAAAATAATGGAGGAAGACATAGGATTATTTCTGCCAGCTAAATGTGCAAACTTCGGAAACAAAATAAAGACATGAATAGAAATCTAGTAAATAAATACATGCAATAAAGCAATAAAAATAGATTTATGGAAACTGGATCACATGACTATAAAACTGATTTCCACTATTAAGAAAAAAATGTCTCCAAAACTTGTAATAAATGTAAGATGCAGAAGCCAAAGTAAGAGTTACAAAATCCAGATCTTTCTTGTTTTGTTTTGCTTTGTGTCCTTCCTAGGGCTTGAACTCAGGACCTAGATGTTATACCTCAGCTTTCATGCTCTATCATTTGAGCCACAGCTCCACTTCTAGGTTTTTGCTGGATAATTGAAAATCAAAATCTCATGAACTTTCCTGGCCAGACTGGCTTTACACTGTGTTCATGAGATCTCGGCCTCCTGAGTAGATAGTCTATTACAGGCATGAGCAACCACACCCAACCAGACTCCAGCTCTCTGAGAAATGTAACTCATCTAATTTTCAATAGAAATAATAAGTATTTATATCCAAGACTCAACTTTCGATACTTGGGTGTGGAACACTTGCACACAGCTTATCAGTTCTCAAGGATCTGTCCGCATAGAAATATTTAAAATCTTGGCAATAAGAAAATGAATTGGATTCACTTACTTTCATCTTTATTTCTAACTTTTCAAGCTGTCCCTAAGTTTATAATAAAAGAACTTTATAGGAAAAAACTTACAGACGATGTTAGTGCATCTTCATTCTGAAATTTTCATTTACTACTTTTTGTATTTTATAGTAAATCATTTTTTTTTTGTCAGTCATGGGGCTTGAACTTGGGGTCTGGCCACTGTCCCCAAGCTCTTTTGCTGAAGGCGAGTACTTTAGTACTTTGAAACACAGCACCACTTTCTATAGCAAGTCATTGTATACTGGATAACAATCATGTTTTTTTCAAAACACCTCTGAAGGACTGGGAATGTGGCTTAGCAGTAGAGCGCTTGCCTAGCATGCATGAAGCCCTGGGTCTGATTCCTCAGTTCCATATAAACTGAAAAAGCCAGAAGTGGTGCTGTGGCTCAGGTAGAGTGTTAGCCTTGAGCAAAAGGAAGCCAGGGACAGTGCTCAGGCCCTGAGTCCAAGCCCCAGGACTGGCAAAAACAAACAAACAAACAACCCTCTGAAGCCTTCTGGGTAACACCACACATTAGTTTACCATTTACAGGACATGACAATAGATACTTTTTATTGTGCTTAAGAGTCTACAATGCATAAATTCTTAAATGTGAAAAATGTTGTGATGCATTTGCTCCCAAGACTAAAGACACACTTGTCTTTTTTAATTGCAAGTTTTGTCATTTGATGAGTTTCTTGTGTGTATATGTTGAGCATTCTATCCATTGGCGTTGCAAGTCTGCAAAATTTATGGAATATCAAAGAAAACAGGAAGCTGTCACTGTGAAACCAAGAGCCACTAACTCTAATACTTGGCCAAAGCAGGATACTTATATATAAAGGTTTCTGCATGCCTTTTGCTGATGGGAGCAAGCAATTAGAAGGAAAAAAAATAATATGCTAAGATAAAAGCTTTTACTGTTTTATGTGAAAGTGAATGCCTTTCTCATTCATTTCCACTTGAGTGAAGACCCATTAGGTAAGAGAACCATTGTTTTTCTCTGCCTCTGCAAGTAGCTTTCCAGGATTCAAAAGACCAAGAAAGACCCATGGAGCGGATGATGAGTTATACAGTTCACAGCAAATGACACCTCAACCTAGAAGCTTCTCAGGCTTTTGGAATTTCAGGAGCAGAGATCCAAGGACAACAAATGGGAGAGACTTAGAGAATGAGCAGTTCCTGAGAGGTAAAAAAAAAAAAAAATAGTCTCAGTTCTCTACTAAGGGGAAGCTGGAGGAACTGCCATTCAGCTAGGAAGCAATTCACCCAAGCAAGAAGGAACAAAGGAGGCAGCAATGTGTTTAAGGTCATTCTTGGAATGGATGATAGCATACATGAAGCATTTGTGTCTTGGTGAGAAGCAGCAAAGGAATTCTTTCTGTAAGTGAGGACAAGACATTAAAAGAATTATAATCTGCGCCATTAACAAAAGAAAAATAATGTGCAACCAAATCAGATGCAATAATGCATTAAAGCATTTATTACAGTCAGCTGACACCTAGGAGATAATTAGCACCTATTAATTCTCTGTACACCTAGATGAAAGATACCATTGAAAATTGACACCATTTTAGAGATAGTTTTTTCAACACTTACTCATTCATTGTATTGCTCCATTATTCTAAATTGTAATTTCAAAACAAAATCCTGGAAGAAATATGTGTTTCTCACAACTCTTTCACAGTTCTACTTATATCAGATTAAAAAGGCACTGTCAATTATGATGAAGTTTTCAGAATAAGCCAATGTCATACACATGTTACTAAAGATGAAATGTGCCAAATGGGACTCTGAATTCTTATGGTTGTAACATTATAAAGATGAGCATTCATTGACTCTCCCATTCATTTATTCAACAGGATACATTTATTGCACATCCTTGACTGGCTGGTGGTAAATGAAAAGCAGGATTGTAGAGCATATAATGAGGTAATATATGTAAAAATCATTTGAAAAGTAATAAAGTCATAGAAATGTCAAAGATGAGGAGGATGGTGATGTAATCATAGTCTCAGGCAACACTGTCTCTTTACAGAAAGGAAAATCAAATCTATCTACTAAGTATAGAAAAGTGATCATTTATTATCATAATTTATTTAGATTTTCAAGTAGCTAGTGGAAAATTCTATACAATCTATTTTTTTCTAGTTCAAATCAGTTAATGCAGGATTATGGTGAGTACTTTCTTAGAATAGAAAGTAGGTAAGAGAAGACATAGTGGCATTGAGAAGCATTAATTAAAATCACGTGATTGAATAGTGTCATAGGTCACTCCAAAGAGTTTTCAGAAAGAAGACATCCTATTTGCAAATAATATCAACTTCCAGGAACCCAAATAATAGGCTGGTTGGCATCAATTAGACCTTATTATGTTATAGCATGCAAACTGACAAAATAAAAGGGGACGTGTACGGAAAAATCATGAAAGAATGGTTCTGAAAGGATGAACTCCACAAGAAAAGCAGAAAAGAACCAATTGTGACATGATTGTCCTTGACTGGGTACATGGACATGGTGTCGTCTCTATGCTGTCCTCTCTTCAGTTGAGTTGTGTACATTGTTGTGTTGACAGATGTTGTCAAAATGTTTTGACATATTTTAAATTTGACACTGAAATGAAAGGTGATACAGAAAAGATATGGAAAGCTTGGAGCAGAACATTGGTTTCTTGGTGCTAATGAATCAGTTGTGTGTCACTGGAGGAATCAGCTAACTGTTGTCTTTGAAAGCCACAATAAATGCATTTTGCATCGTAAGAGAGCAAGATAGTCACAAGTGACTGAAGCTGGGATCCATCTTGCTAGTAAGCACCATGTGAGAAGCTGGCTGGCCACGTACCACATCATGTAATAGGCCCAGAGCAGGAAACCTGTCAACCTCTTCAACTAACAGAACTCAGTGGAAAACTAAGTGGGCGAAGATGAATTTTGTCTTATGCAGTTATTTAAAAGATATTCAAGCACTATTTAATTGGAAGCTTTTCTACTTGTGCAGGAAAATAGCAATGTTGTTTTCGATCATTAGGTTGTTAGACTTAATAAAATGTGGTGAGTGACTATCTGGGTGGCAGAATTGCATGGGAGCAGTGTTGTTTATGTTCAGAGAGAAGGAAAAGTCATGGGTGATGAGAACAGAGGCTGCAGGGGTCAATCAAGAAGTGTCGCGCCTTTATGTATGTAAAACCAGACAACTACGAAACATAAAAAGGTCTAGAATAGACCTATCAGTGGATCACAATAGCTCACCAGCTATGTATGCATGATCATATAAGACGAGGACAAGCCAAAACAGCTCCAAGAGAAGGACACAGGACGATTCCATTGTTGACGTTACATTTAATGTTCTAGGTGAATTTCCTTTGGCGTACCCTACGTGGTTACTGTATATGATTTTGGTACCCTGGATATTGTATATATGCCTACCTGATCTAGAGAAGGGAAAGAAGAATGAGGGTGTAAGATATCACAAGAAATGTACTCACTACCTTATATGTAACTGTACTCCCTTTGCACAACACCTTGTCAACAAAATTTAATTAAAAAAAAAAAGAAGTATAGAGACACATCTCTAGCCACGGGGGCTACATCCAAATTGTAGTTTTATTCTGAGGACAATGAAAAGCAACAAAATATTTTCCTCAAGAATGAAAGCAGGATGAAGGTGAGAGAATACATTCACATTTCCTTTTTGTGGTACTGGGATTTGAACTAAGATTTCATGTTTGCTAAGCTGGTGCCCTACAACTGGAGCCACTCCACTGGTCCCCTTTTTGTGGTGGCTATTTTTAAGTTACCACCTTGCTTCATGCCCAGGTGAGGCTGTATTATAATCCTACTTCCGTTTCACTTTGTCACTGAGATGACAAGCACAGACCATGGTCCCAGGCATTGTGCTTCTCCCATGTGTCAGGTGTGTACCCCTGTGTCCAGTCATCTCCTGGGAGAGGGTATTGTGATTTCTCTTGAACCTTCATCCCCACGTCTGTGCCTCCCAAATAGCCAGGATTACAGGCTTGAGCCACCACACTCGACCTCCATTTTTTTAAAATTATCTTGAAGTAGTTGTGGAAATGAGGTGCCATACAACAAAGCATTGTATAAATACCATACATCTCAGTCAGTGTCACCCCTCCAATATGCTTACTCCCTTTCAGCCCACTGCCTCCCTTAATTTTCTTGATTTTGTAGTATATACAATAATTTTTTTTACTGTATTCTTCCCACTTTCCCCCTTCATTTGTTTGCCCTTTTCCCTTGGTCCCAACCCCTGCTTGGATATACTCATCTCCTGGTATTGCTTTTGTTGGCCTAGTCTTTGACCTAGTCAGAGTATGCTATCTGAGTTGTATTTTCGTTAATTTATTTATAACTATTTACATACCACCCAGTGTGTTTACTTACAGAGGTCTAGATACATTCTATCTACCGCAAATGGAGAAAACCATGTAACCTTTGTTTCTCTAGGTCTGGCTCACACTTGGCTAAAGCTTGCTTTAGCTGCATTGTGCGAAAGTGGCCCCAAATGGGCCCTAGAATGATTGCATGTGGGACAGGGATCTGATTCACTGTTCCAAGCCACAGATACAGTGATTGGATGTGGGAAGTGCATGAGAATGAGTGACTAGATATTGGTTTAGAGATGCTTGACAGGATTTGAGCAAGTAGACAAACTATAATTTAAATTTTATTTTTATCTGCCATATTGTAAGCCCTACCTACAGTCTAGTTAATTCCCTTTCACAACAAGTTGATTAGGTCCACACTCCTTTGTTCTTGGATCTCAAACTCTAAACCTCTGTATACCTGCCCTCATCAACAACCAAGCCAGGAACCAGACAGGTAGAAGCAGCCCTTATGGCCAGTGTCATGGCTCTGATGCTGCCCTCTCTCAGGCCTGTAGAACTCGTTCGTTCTCATTCCTCTCACTTGATCTACATCTGTCTGCACCATACCTCACTCAAGGTGGTAGGGCTAACACAATATACTCCCATTAAAAATCTAAAAGACAAGTCTCGGTCAAATCATTGGATGTGAGACGAGACACCACAGTGGCACCCAAATGTTGCTGAACCATTTAATCACTCCAATGCTAAACTTCATGAAAACTAACAAAGGAGAACACTGAAAGAAAAAATGTTATACTGCCTTTTTTCTACCAAATTTGCAGACAAGTAACAGAATTGTTTGATCTGATTTTTATTTCATTTTATTCCTCCTGCTCTTCATCTGGCAGAGATCCTAAAGAACAATGAAAAATTGCATGTTCAAAAAGCAAGGAGCAGAAGAAAAAGGCCTATTTAATCTTAAAATTAGATAAGCAATATTTGAATAATTGTGCTTTGCTGAGAATAATAGCATGCCTCCCGTCTATAACAAACCGTTGATAAATGTTTGCTTGAGAGAATAAAAGAAATGACAGGATGCTTTCATTGCAAAACAAAAGTCATTAAATTAATATTAATTATGGGAAGAAAAGCTCATATAGCATATACAATTCAAAACTATATTACATTCAGGAAAGTAAGACATGTTCTTTGACATGCATTTACTTGTGAAGAACCTAGAGCAGTCAGTGTTCACATGTTAGTCTAATTGTCTTTATAGATTCCCATGCACACACATTGAATTACGTTTGCACATATGCAATTTGGGGTCTGATATGTTTTAGGTAAGTTTTCCCCAAAGGTCCACATACTGGAAGTGTGGTCTTCTGTGTGGCGGGACCTTTAAGAGGGGGTCCTAGTGAGAGAGCACTCGGGGGCTGAACACATTGCTTTGAAAGGGAATGAAGTGTTTTTCCTGGGATTCAAACTCAGTACCTATAAGAGCAAATGGTTAAAAAAAAGACCCCCTGACCACTGTCTGGCTTCCTGTACGGGATGATCTAGAGATCATTAAGTCCTCCCCAGACAGGCTGCCCAATTTTCACCTTCCAGTCTCCAAATTCTTTTTGCTTTGTAAGTTTTTCCAGTCCTGGATATTTTGCTATATTAACAGGAAATGGATTAAGGTAAATTCTAAATTTCCAGGTTGATCAAATTGCAAGGTCTGAGGTATTGACTCAGTGTAAGTCCAACAACAGCATACAGCCTGTATTTCTAAATCTGCGATCCTGAGAAACACTGGCTAGCTCATGACTTGCTTTTCTTGACAGGAATCCAACTGGGGATTAAGATAGTATGACATATACATTCTTAACAGATAAAAATGGGAAGAAAGAGACCAAAGCTAAATAAGAATGGCAGGATGACTTGCACACCATCCTTTAGGATACATTTTTTTCTTACCTGTAGGGAACCATCTCTAATGTATGAAGTAAGAGAAATATAATTCAAGACTTTAAACTAGAATGTCTCTACATAAGAGCAAACAAAGCTAAAAAGCAGCATGCTCGGGCTGGGGATATGGCCTAGTGGCAAGAGTGCCTGCCTCGTATACATGAGGCCCTGGGTTCGACTCCCCAGCACCACATATACAGAAAATGGCCAGAAGTGGCACTGTGGCTTAAGTGGCAGAGTGCTAGCCTTGAGCAAAAAGAAGCCAGGGACAGTGCTCAGGCCCTGAGTCCAAGCCCCAGGACTGGCAAACAAAAAAAAATAATAATAATAAAATAAATAAAAAAGCAGCATGCTCACATGTTGAAAGGAACTCAATATTGTAAAAATCAGCAAAATTTATTTTTGTAAATGTCTAGGGGCAATAGACACCTAAAGTGCTTGAGCAAGAAACGTGTATTACCCTAGCCACATGTGATTATAATGTCTACATCATGTTTGTTGTTGTTTGGGGTTCAGGAAATGGAATCAGGAGTTCATCACCAGGGCCTCATATATACTAGGCAAAAGCTCTACCATTGAGCTACACCCTCAACCTAAAGGGAAACTTTACTTTGCCATAAAAGTTAAAATCATACCCCCACTGATAGGTAATATTATGGGGATACCCATCTCTGGTTTTGTTGGACTGAATGCACTATTCTGTAAATGAAAGCCACGGGAAACCAAGCTGGTGGCTCACACCTGTAATCCTAGCTACTTAAGAAGCTGAGCTCTGAGGCTCAGTTCAAAGCCAGCCCAGAGGGGGAAAAAAAGGCTGGAGAATATTTCCTCCAATTAATTATCAAAAAGCCATAAGTGGAACTGTGATTCAAGAGTAGAGCACTAGACTTGTGCAAGAAAAGCTCAGGGACAGTGTCCAGGCCCTAAGTTCAAGCCCCAGGGCCAACACAAGAAAAGAAGACTCCATATGATATTATTCCTCTTCATCCATTTAACCTTGCTTCATTCTTGCCACAGATCTCAACACTCCATAAACAAGCCTGGCTAAAGAGTGTTGGTAAGTTTCCTAGTTATAAGAATAGCTTGAAGTTTCTTCTTAACAATTATCCATGGTATCATCTAACACAGGAAAGTCTTCCTAACCATCATGCATTCTTACCTTTAAAAGTTTTCAAAAGATAAATTTGATCAAATCCTGCTTTAAACCAGTTCTCCTCATGACCCCAGTCTTTGAATTCTGCGCCCCTTAACCTCATCCTCCGCCATCTACTTCTGGCTTCTATTGGCCCTCTCTTCCTTCCTTCCCACCCCTGTTATCCCACCTCAGTTGCACTGATCTCTCTATGCTCCTTAAACACACAAAATTCCACTCTTTCTCTCCCAGTGTTCCTTCTTATTCACCTTGGAAATCCAGAATTCCTACTTGTAGATCAATGCATTGCGTGAGTTTAATGCTCATTTTCTTTCTTTTTTATTGTAAAGGTGATGTACAGAGAGGTGACAGTCACATAAGTAAGGAAATGAGTACAATGAGTAACATTGATACTCCCTCCTTTGTCTTCTCTCACTTTCCCTCCCCCCACAACTCCTCTTGCCATCAAGTTGTAAATTCCATTTCCAACATAGTGTCTTGTGAGTATCCCTGTTGCATTGGCTCACCCTTTGTCCTTTGTCTCACCATTTTGTGATTCCCTTCCCTTCCTCGAATTAGATAAACTTATACAAGATACAAAGTATACCGAAAACAAAAACAGTGACAACAGGGGGTAACTACAAGGGAGGGGGAGAAATATCTCCATGCAGTACACTAAGAAAAACAAACAAAAAAAGACCTTCTTGTATCTATTTCTTGTAGTTCATTTTGATTAGCATCATTTTATAAGGTCATATATACATAGTTATTGAATGCTCATTTTCCTGAGATACCTACAATTCCGTGAAAGAAGATAAAACATCTTTCTTCATTATATGTCCAGTTCTAGGCAGACTTCCAAAGATTTAACAGAAACCAGAAAAGTACCTGAAGGAATGAATGACAACAGCATCTTATAAATAAGCACATCATTGTTAAAGCCCTGCTTCTCTGTTATTCCAGGGTGCCATTTTTACCATTCATCAACCCCAAAAGAATACCAGTTATGCCCACTCTTATTTCCAACCATTTTGCCTAGTCTCACTTCCCTCTAACACCCCAGTTCTGTATCAACTGTAGGTGTCCATTCCAGCCCCTGTAATTCCTTCTTCATCTAACTGGCACTGCCACTCCAGTTTCTTCACCTCATTATTTAATATGCCTGCTTTGGGCTCATAGGAAATCCTCATAGGAAAGCTTTATTGTGCAACCCAAGGACCTCTTACTAGAAAAGAAGTCTCACTGGCTTCTTTGCTATGATATATATATTTCAGGATCATTTATAGAACATTGTTTACTTGAGTATATTTCCAAGTATCATTTTAGTGACCTCAAGGCCAAGACTATACCTTAACTTCCATAGAAGCACTACAGGATACCATATGAATGGCTTCTTTGTTTTGTTTTGTTTTTTTTTGCCAGTCCTGGACTTGAATTCTGGGCCTAAGTGCTGTCCCCGAGCATCTTTTCCTTAAGGTTAGTGCTCTACCACTTGAGCCACAATACCACTTCCAGCTTTTTCTGTGGAGATAAAAGTTTCATGGACTTTCCTGCCTGGGCTAGCTTTGAACGGCGATCCTCATATCTCAGCCTCCTGAGAAGCTAGGGTTACAGGCATGAGTCAATGGTGCCCAGCTAAAAATGGCTCATGATAAAAGCCTTCAAAAATATGTACAAAGGAGCTGGGAATATGGCCTAGTGGCAAGAGTGCGTGCCTCATATATTTGAAGCCCTGGGTTCAATTCCTCAGCACCACATATGTAGAAAATGGCCAGAAGTGGCGCTGTGGCTCAAGTGGCAGAGTGCTAGCCTTGAGCAAAAAGAAGCCAGGGACAGTGCTCAGGCCCGGAGTTTAAGACCCAGGACTGGCAAAAAAAAAATTTTTTTACAAGTGTATTGTCATAGATGGTTAATACTGAAACATAAAACACATCCTATAAAACAAGGTTAAATGTAAACTATTGAATAAAAGCTGGAAATATTTTCTAGCTGCATTTTATCCTCTTTGTGGAAAGTAACATGAAAGGCACTAACTATACTGATACCAGCATAACCAATCACACCCAACCAGGTTCAATGAGACCACTGTCAATTACTATCAATGATCAAAATTTTACTTAGGGAATAATGATCTAAATGGTTCCTTTTAGGAAATTTCCATCATCTAATCCAACAACACTATACAATCTAGCACATACCCAACATGGTTTGCAAGTCACATTTTTTTCTTTCCTTATGAAATGAATGTCCAAATGATATAGAAGAATCATTTCTCATAGCTTCCAAATAAGGCCTGAACACACATGCTCAGATTTTTGATTAGTAGGTCAATTAACAAGTCTTTGTGCGCAAGCACAGTTAAGGTTCTCATCCAGTATGCTAGTTTAGGCAAGTGTATTGTTTATTGTTCCAAAATACATGGACTGGAATGAAGATCTACCTAAAAGACAGCTCAAATGTTTTATTAATAAAAGGTGGAATTCTAGATATGTTGTGAAATGTAATGAGGAAATGTTCATCCTGAAGATTCCTGGGTGACTCAGGTTACAGTCTTTAGCATGAGAGTTCATATGCTGACAGGAAGAGGAAGCAAGCTCCACCTCAGGTCAAATCACAGCTTGGGTCAAGCTCAAGGAAAACCTCCCAATTCCCTCACTTACATGTTTCCTTAGCATACATGTTTCCATTATTTCTATCCTTCTTCCATTTACAAAGATGAGGACAATAGAAACTTCCTAACAAGCCAAAAGCAAAAGAGAAATGACAACAAGAACAATGCCACAAATGGCAACATGATATTTTAAATGGTAAAAATACTAATAAACCTAAATAAGTAAAGCACAATAAAAAGAAATATGAACTTACGAGAGCTAATATTTTAAATAATGAAACAAAGTTTTCAAAATTATTCCAAGTTTAAAATGTTAAAAATCAATGAATTAAAAGTAAGGACATTCAAATTAAACAAAATGGCATGGTGCAGTGTAGTCCATTTGTACAATTACTTCAAGATAATAAAATTATAGGGCAAAGAAAGAAAGAAAGGAAGGAGGGAGGGATGCGGGAGGGAGAGAGAGAGGGAAGGAAGGAAGGAAGGAAGGAAGGAAGGAAGGAAGGAAGGAAGGAAGGAAGGAAGGAAGGAAGGAAGGAAGAAGAAGGAAGGAAGGAAGAAGGAAGGAAGGAAGGAAGGAAGGAAGGAAAGAAGGAAGAAGGAAGAAAGGAAGGAAGGAAGGAAGGAAGGAAGGAAGGAAGAAAGGAAGGAAGGAAGGAAAGAAGGAAGAAGGAAGAAAGGAAGGAAGGAAGGAAGGAAGGAAGGAAGGAAGGAAGGAAGGAAGGAAGGGTGAGAGAGAGAGAGAGAGAGAGAGAGAGAAGCAGACATTGCTAGCTGCCTGGACAAACATCCTTCTCCCTTTTCTCTATACCCTATGAAGCCCTGATTTGTCTGTGGTTTAGTATGTGGTTCTGCCTTTTTCCTGAAGAAAGGCTCCACCGACAAGCCCACCTTGCAGTGAGGTGCAGCAGGGGAGCGGTGTTCTGATCACCAAGTGAGGACCTGAGAGCTGGGTGGACTTTTGGAAGGCTGACTACAGTGGTAAATCCTGATAGGATGGGACAATGTTTAATCTTCTAAATTCATTTCTTTTCCACAGCTGGTTGAGCCAAGTAGCATAAAAAGACTACATCATACAGATCGTTACACATAGCTGCTAGGCAGGGTAGTAAACCCCCACAATTCCAACATTCAGGAGACTGAGCAGGAGCAACATGTGTTCGTTGCCAGCTCTAGCTACATAGTGAGACCCTCACTCATTCTAACAGGAGTACTAGCCCCGGGTCCTGGATGGCAAGTAGCTGTCTTAGTTGCCCCCAAATGCTGCCTACAGGTCTTTTACAAGGTAAGGCAGTTACTTCAGTTGCCACCTTCTTTCAGCCAGTCTTATTTGTGATTCCCTGAACATGGTGCTATCTACAAAAGAAAGTCAAGAGAAAACATAGATAATCAACAAATATTAAATCTGAAAGTGGACAAAAGGCTAAAACTATAAAATTTAATGCCTTAATATGATAAGGATTAAGAGCCACTAAGATAAAGAAAATAATACATTGACAAAAAAAAAACTTTAGTCCATGAAAACCGATAGGCTGGCCACAGGGGTTCAGGCCTGTAATCCCTACTAGTTCAAATCTAGCCCAGGCCCAAACAACACAAAACAACTATATACTGAGTGTCATGGTACATACTTGAGGTTGTAAGTAGAAAGATCATAGCCTGACACTCACACCTGTAATCCTAGTCTTAGTTACTCAGGAACCTGACACCTCAAGGATCATGCTTCAAAGCATAGCCTGGCAGAAAAGTGCCCAAGAACCAAGACTCCGTCTCCAAATTATCAGCAAAATGTCAGGATGGAGGTATGTCTCAAGTGGCAGAGTGCTAGGTGTGAGCAAATAAGCCTAGTAGCACAAGCCCCTTGAGTTCAAGCTCCATTACATGAAAAAAAAAAAAACCCACTGACCAAAGTTAAGAAATGACAGCAGCTTGGCACAAATACACTGAGTAGATAATTTCAAAACTAGAGATTAGCAAGTATAGTAATTCTACCCTAAAGATTCTTTCTAAAGGAGCTGTGTTCACTGAGGTTCCCACAGGGTAACTTCAAACAAAGGCTTACTGTGTAACTTCACACAAACAGTAGCATAGTTTGATTCCTGCTTCAGAGCAAAGAATATCAACCATCTATGAATTAAACAGATGTGGTCAAAAACAAATGCCCCCCAAATGTGTGAGTATAGAAAGCACTCAACTTTAACCAACAGCAATGAGCTGACTTCCAGGAACATACTGCAAACTGATCTCATTCTTTTTTCATTGTGGGCACATTGTTAATAGCAATAATATTTTAGTACAACAAAGAACATCCGTAAGCTTCACCATCTCAAAGTTAAATCAAGCTCAAAAACTTACTGGAATCAAAATAACACATGTCAAAAGTTTCAGCGTTTTCTTGAGGCTTTAGTTTACTTTAGAGTTTGAGCTTAAGAAAAAAAAATGTGGTCTGTAGAGCACCTACCTAGAAAGCTCAAAGCCCTGAGTTTAAACTCTAGTTCCACATGAAAGAAAGAAAGGAAGGAAGGAAAGAAGGAAGGAAGGAAGGAAGGAAGGAAGGAAGGAAGGAAGGAAGGAAGGAAGGAAGGAAGGAAGGAAGGAAGGGAAGGAAGGAAGGAAGGAAGGAAGGAAGGAAGGAAGGAAGGAAGGAAGGAGAGAGAGAGGGAGGGAGGAAGGGAGGGACAGATTAAGATGACACCGTTGCTATGACTTTTCTTTCAATTTTGAAATCTCTTAAGGCTAATTGTATTTAATTTTTATTCTTCATATATTTTCTTTTTTTTCAAATTTTTATTATCAAACTGATGTACAGTGAGTTCACAGTTTCATACGTTAGGCATTGGATACATTTCTTGTACTGGTTGTTACCTTGTCCCTCATACCCCCCTCCCTCCTCCCCCTTTCCCTTCCCCCCCCCCCCCCATGAGGTGTTCAGTTCACTTACACCAAACAGTTTTGCAAGTATTGCTTTTGTAGTTGTTGTCTTTTTTTACCCTGTGTCTCTCAATTTTGGTATTCTCTTTCAATTTCCTGCTTCTAATACCAGTATACATGGTTTCCAATATACTCAGTTAAGATTACAGAGATAGTGTAGGTACAACCACAGGAAGGTGATACAAGAACATCATCAATAATAGAAGCTACAGATACACATGGGACATTGAAAGTAGTTACAACTGTGATATACCAATCATTTCCATAACATGGAGTTCATTTCACTTAGCATCATCTTAGGTGTTCATAAGGGTATAGCTATTGGGCTCTTGTGATGCTCTGCTATGACTTGCCTAAACCTGTGCTATTATTCCCAATAAGGGAGACCATAGAGTCCATGTTTTTTTGGGTCTGGCTCACTTCACTTAGTATAATTTTTTCCAAGTCCTTCCATTTCCTTACAAATGGGACAATGTCATTCTTTCTGATAGAGGCATAAAATTCCATTGTGTATATGTACCACATTTTCCTGATCCATTCGTCTACTGAGGGACATCTGGGTTGGTTCCAGATTCTCGCTATGACAAATTGTGCTGCGATGAACACTGTTGTGCTGGTGGCATTACTGTGATTTGGTTTGTGGTCTTTTGGATAGATACCCAAAAGTGGGGCTGCTGGGTCATAGGGGAGTTCTATATTTAGCCTTCTGAGGAATCTCCATACTGCTTGCCAGAGTGGCTGAACCAGTTTACATTCCCACCAACAATGAAATAGGGTTCCCTTTTGGCCACATCCCCTCCAACAATTGTTATTGTTAGTTTTCGTCATATATGACATTCTTACTGGGGTGAGATGGAATCTCAATGTTGTTTTGATTTGCATTTCTTTTATGGCCAGTGATGTAGAGCACTTTTTCATATGTCTCCTGGCCATTCTCATTTCCTCATCAGAGAAGTCTCTTTGTAAGTCTTTAGCCCACTTGATGAGGGGGCTATTGGTTCTTTGCGGTTTTGTTTTGGAAGAGGGTAATTTTTTTAGTTCTGCATATATTTTAGAGATGAGGCCTTTGTCCATTGAATGGCTGGTAACGATCTTCTCCCAGTCTGTGGGCTTTCTGTTTATCTTGCGAGCTATGTCCTTTGCCGTGCAGAAGCTCTGCAGTTTGATGCAGTCCCATTTGTCCAACCTTTCTTTGATTTGTAGCCTTTCTGGGTCATTGTTAAGGAAGTTCCGTCCTGCGCCAAGGAGCCCAAGTGTTTCTCCTACTCCTTCCTTTAGTGTTTTCAGGGTGTCTGTTTTGATTTCGAGGTCTTTAATCCATTTGGAATTGATTTTGGTGCAGGGTGATATATAAGGATCTAGTTTTAGTTTGTTGCATGTGTTGAGCCAGTTTTGCCAGCACCATTTGTGAAAGAGGCTATCTTTCTTCCAAACTATTGTTTTAGCTCCTTTATTAAAGATTAAGTAGGTGTAGTTCTGTGGGTTCATTTCTGGGTCTTCAATTCTGTTCCATTAGTCTTCAGGCCTGTTCCGGTGCCAATACCAAGCTGTTTTTATTACTATAGCTTTATAATACAGCTTGAAGTTGGGTATTGTAATTCCTCCAGCACTGTTCTTTCTGCTTAGGATTGTTTTTGCTATCCTAGGTCTTTTATTGTTCCATATGAATTTCTGGATTGCTTCCTCTGTTTCATTAAAAAAAATGGTATTGGGATATTAATGGGTATTGCATTGAATTTGTAGATAGCCTTAGGCAATATTGCCATTTTGATTATATTAATCCTCCCAATCCAGGAGCATAGGAGGTTTTTCCATTTCCTTAGTTCTGACGTAATTTCAGTTTTCAAGCTTTTAAAGTTCTCCTCAAAGAGGTCTTTCACTTCTTTGGTTAAGGTTATTCCTAGGTATTTTATGTTTTGGGGGGCTATTGCAATAGGAGTTGCTTTCCTGATTTCAGCCTCGGTCTTCGGGTCGTTAGCATAGAGAAAGGGCGTTGATTTTTGAGGGTTTATTTTATATCCTGCAACTTTGCCAAAGTTTTGGATCAGCTCTAGTAGCTTGGGGGTAGAGTCTATGGGATTCTTTAGGTATAGGATCATGTCATCTGCGAAGAGAGAATGTTTAACTTCATCTTTTCCTGTTTGGATCCCCTTTATATTTTCTTCTTGCCTAATTGCTCTGGCTAGGAATTCTAGTACTATGTTGAAGAGCAGGGGAGAGAGTGGACATCCCTGCCTTGTTCCTGATTTTAAAGGGAATGGCTTTAGTTTTTCCCCATTTAGAGTTATGCTTGCTGTTGGTTTGTCATAAACTACCTTGATTATATTCAGGAATGTTCCCTGGAATCCCAGTTTTTCCAGGGCTTTTAGCATAAATGGGTGCTGAATTTTATCGAATGCTTTTCCGGCATCCAGAGATAAAACCATGTTGTTCTTTAGCTTGCTCTGGTTGATGTGGTGGATTACATTAATTGACTTGCGTATATTAAAGCAACTTTGCATCCCTGGGATGAATCCAGTTTGATCGTGGTGTATGATTTTTTTGATGACCTGTTGAAGTCGATTGGCCAGAATTTTGTTGAGAATTTTTGCGTCTATGTTCATCAGGGAAATCGGTCTATAGTCCTCTTTCCGTGATGAGTCCCTGCCTGGTTTTGGGGTGAGGGTTATACTGGCTTCATAGAATGAGTCTGGTAGTGAACATTTTCTTTCAATTTCATTGAAGAGTTTGAGAAATATTGGTGTGAGTTCTGTCTTGAAGGCTTGTAGAATTCTGCAGTGAATCAATCTGGACCTGGGCTTTTCTTGGATGGGAGATCATTTATTGCCATTTCTATTTCAATACTAGATATGGTTCTTTTTAGAAGGTTTAAGTCTTCATGGTTGAGTTTGGGGATATGAATTTTTTCTAGGAAATCATCCATTTCTTCCAAGTTCTTGAATTTATTGGCATAAAGGTTTGCAAAATAGTCCCTTATTATTTTCTGAATTTCTGTTATTTCTGTGGTGATGTTACCTGTTTCGTCTCTTTTCTTGTTTATTTGTGTGTGCTGCCTTCGTTTTTTGGTCAGGTTTGCCAGGGGTCTGTCTATCTTGTTGATTTTTTCAAAGAACCAACTCTTTGTTTTGTTGATTCTTTCGATGATTTTTTTCATCTCTAATTGATTTAATTCTGATTTGATTTTAATTATTTGCTTCCGTCTATTGACGTGGGGTTTGGCTTGTTGTTCTCTCTCAAGGAAATTAAGGTGCTTCTTTAAATTATTGAGTTGCTGTTTCTCCAGTTTGTTGATGTATGTACTCAGAGATATAAATTTTCAACGGAGTACTGCCTTTGCTGTGTCCCAAAGGAGGTGGTACTTTGTGTCCTCAACTTGGTTGAAGTCCATAAACATTTGAATTTCCGTTTTAATTTCTTCAATGACCCTCTGATGGTTCAGCAGTGTGTTGTTTAGTCTCCATGAATTGTAGTATTTTCTGTGGTGGCTGATTGAGTTGAGCTCTAATTTTATTCCATTGTGGTCTGAGAGAATGCAGGGAATGGTTTTGATACTTCTGAATTTGTACAGATTTTCTTTGTGCCCTAAGATGTGATCTATTTTGGAGAATGTTCCATGTGCTGCCGAAAAGAATGTGTATTCTGCCATTGCTGGGTGGACTATTCTGTAGATGTTGGTCTATGCAATTATTTAGTTCTGTGGTTTCTTTGTTCAGTTTTTGGTGTGTTGATCTGTCCAGAGGTGATAGTGGGGTGTTAAAGTCCCCAACTATCAATGTGTTTGGGTCTATGAGTGTTTTTAGAGTCAGTAGTGTTTGTTTGATGAAGTTGGGTGCTCCTGCATTTGGTGTGTAGCTATTTAGAATGGTTATATCTTCCTGTTGGAGAGATCCCTTTACTAGTATGTAGTAACCTTCTTTGTCTCTTCTTACCTTTTTTAATTTGAAGTCAACTTTGTCTGATACTAGGATTGCAACTCCAGCCTGCTTATGGGAGCCATTTGCTTGATAGATTTGATTCTAGCCTTTCACTTTTAGAAGATGTTTACTTTTGCTGGATAGATGTGTTTCTTGGAGGCAGCAGAAAGATGGATCTTGATTTTTGTTCCAACTTATGAGCCTATGTTGTTTGATTGGAGAATTAAGTCCATTAATGTTAAAAGTTAGGATTGAGAGATTATCATGTGTTCCTTTCATTATCACTATCTTGCTTAAAGCTGTGTCTTCCCATTTCTTGATCTGATGTTTACTATTTAGGGTTCATTTCTCTGGCTGTATTGGGATCTTGATTATTTTCCCTGTACAGTACATCTTTGAAGATTTTATGTAAAGCTGGTTTGGTGGAGATATATTGTTTCAGTTTTTCCTTACTGTGGAAGACTTTTATTTGACCTTCGGCTATGAATGAGAGTATGGCTGGGTACAGAATTCTTGGTTGGTAGTTATTTTTATTTAGTGTTTGGTATACTTCATTCCAGGTTCTCCTTGCTTTCATGGTCTCTGCTGAGAAGTCTGGGGTAATTCTGATTGCTTTTCCTTTATATGTGATTGTTTTCTTCTCCCTAACAGCTTTGAGTATTTTTTCCTTGCACTCTACTGAACCTGTTTTGATCACTATATGTCGGTGGGATGTCCTATTCTGGTCTGGTCGGTTTGGGGTTCTAAATGCTTCTTGTATCTGTATAGGCCTTTCCTTCTGGATATTTGGGAAGTTCTCAGCTAATTTTTTTTAAATAGATTGCCTATCCCATTAACCTCTTTCTCCAAGTTTTCCTCAATACCTATTATCCTTAAATTGGGCTTCCTGATCATGTCTTGAATCTCCTGTAGCCATATGTTTTGTTGATTCGACTGGATTTGTATTGATTTTTTTATCTTTCTCCATAGAATCTAAGGAATCTTCAGCTCCTGAAATTCAATCCTCTGCTTCAGTTAGTTGGGACTGTAAGCTAGCTACTTGATTTCGAATCTCTTTTCCTTCTGACTGGTCTTTTGATTTCCATGTCATTTCTTAGGTCTTGTATGGACTTCTTTACTTCATTAACTTCATTACTTTGGTTTTGAGTCTTGTCTCTTAAATCTTTAAGCTGGTTAGCTATCTTTTCATTTAACTCTTGAAGTTCATTTATCTTTCCATTTGTGGATTCCATGAAATTCTCCATTAATTTTTGCTTTGCCTCCTCACGCTCTAGAATAATTGACTGAAGAGATTCAAACTTTTCATTTATCATGTTTATCAGTAAACTTTGTAGAGCATTTTGGGGGTTCTCTTCTATGTCTTTGATTGACTGCTCTGCTTTCTGCTTGTTTTGAGTGGGGGATACGACTTCATTGTTTGCCATCTTTCTTGTGTTCCTTCTGCCCATTTGGACTGGGAATGCCAATCACAAGCACCTATGAGCACCGTTTAAGACCCAAAGCATCCCTTACCAAGCACTATTGTGTAAATTTTACAAGTTCACAGTTATATACAGATACCCTCTATACCTGTCTATAAAATTAGATTTGGTGTTCCTAAAGAATACAATTTCAATATAGCAACTGATCCTGGGCTCTGTAATCAATGGTTACTTATTCACTGTTACAACCCTATAAGCAATTCTTGTTTTTATATTAAGTTCTTTTAGGACTGGCTTTCTCTATGAACCCCTTTGATTGGCTCAGATTAAGCTGGGATACCCTCTATCCAATATCCAGGAGTCAATGGAAACTGGAGGCCCAGGCAGTAAGTCAGGAGGGTAAGTTGGGGGTAGTAAAGAGAATAGAGTAAAATGTTCTGGGGAGGTGGGATGTTTTTTTTTTTTTGTTTAGTTTCAGTGACGTGGAAAGGTGGAGAAGAGTAGAATCAGTAGAAAGAACAAGGTTAAAATGATTGACAATGGAGAGTTAGCAGAAAAGAGTAGAGGTGTTATTCATAGGAAAGTAATTTTTAGAGAAAGAGAACGCAAAGAGAGAAATAAGTAAAGATAGTGGAAGAGAGATGCACAAAACAGAGAAAAATTATTTTAAAAAGAAAAAAAATAAAAAGGAAAAAAAAAACAGAAAAGAAACAACCCAAACAAACAGCAAAGAAAAAAAACTTGATAAAACAAACAGGTAAAAATGAAAAACAAAACAAACAAATAATAAATAAAAAACCGACAACGTTTCAGAAGTGAAAAAAAAAAATGGAGTCCTCCTTGTTTGGGTGGTCTTTCCCCAGTCTCTGGTTTCCTCGCGATGGTCTTCAGTCTATTTTGCTGCTTGGCTGTGTTTGACTTGATTCAGTTTTCAGGGGTGGTTCTGTTCTGATCCTTCACCTCTGTTGGTACAATCCTAGGTCTCTGTGGTTTGCACAGCTTTCTGGCAGTCCTTGGCATCCTCTGTAGATGGGGACTTGAGGAGTCTCAGGAACCGTAGCTCCTCTGTCTGCTGTGGGGCTGCTGCCTTTAACGCCTGGCTTTGAATAGGCTGTGGACTCAACAGGGCTGGGCACCTCTGGCCTGTTTTATCCGACTGAGAGTTGCTTGCCAGGCGGAGGCTACTCGCTCATGGGCGGGGCGGCCTCCTTGGCGGAGGTGGCTATGGAGTGCAGCTCCAGTTCAGGCTGGGAATTGGGCTTCCTCTGTGATGGGACTGTTTAACTTTCTCAGGAACTGTTTGTTCCCCTGTCTGGTGTTTCTGTGCCACCGGGAGCTGCTCTCTGCATTCGCTTTAAATTTAGAAATTCTGGCGGGCAGGACGGGGCACCTCTGGCTAAGCCAAGGCCCAGGACTCGCCTCCCGCCTGGGCAGGGGGGGTTCTCCTGGGCGGAGCTGGCTCTCCCTGGTCAGTCCCTCTTGTCCTTTTCAAAGATGGCTACTTTGACCTCGCTTTTCCCAGGCCCGCTTTAGTTCCAATCTGTTCTGACCCAATGCCAGCGGCAAAGATGGCGCTTTGCTCTGGCGGTGGGGGAAGGGCTGCCTTCCAGAAGCTGCTCTGTGGGCGCGAGTGGGAATATCTTTCGTGGGGTACTCACGCTATCTCTGCGATGTCAGGTCGTCCATGCTCAGCTGCCGTCTGGAGGATTTCTCCCTGGTCTCCGCTGTGTGCTTTAGCTGCGCGGCTTGCGGGTTGCTGTGCCTGGCACTGTGCCAGCGCTGCCACTGGTGCAGCAGTGGGACGCTGCCCGGAGGTCAAATCTGTGTTTTCAGATGAGCAAAGTGGATTTTTCCTTCCTGGCCAGAATCCCTGTACTGTTAGAACTTACTCTGGCTGTCTTTCTAGGCGTAAAAGTTTCTATGGGGTGAGAAAACTGCGATGTCGGAGGGAGCACAGCTAGTGCTCTCTTCAAATCTGTATTTCTTGTAGTAGAAATTTGGTGTGCATGTGGGTGTTGCACTAGCCCCATAAATGAAACCTTTATAAAAATGCATTATAATAGATTACTTTTTTGTACTAGGAGAGGTAGAACTTGGGGCCTCACACTTTCTCAGCAGGAGCTCTACCACCTGAGCCACAACTCCAGCTCTTTTTATTTTAGCTTACCTCAGACAGGACACCGTATTTCTTCCCCGGGCTAGCCTAAGCCACAGATCCTTCTCTTGATGCCTCTTGTGTACCTGGTACCTCAGTTATATGCCACAGCTCCTGGTCACTCGTCTACTTTTTAAAGCAGAAGTTATTGAGGCACAACCTTCTCGTCTCTGAACACATGCAGTAGTAGTAATTCATATAGGCAGTCTCTAGCTTTACGATTCAGGTGACCATGGATTCATTGAAGTTTGGGCCCAGCCGTGCCATTCTTGCGCTCTTTGTGTGTGACAAACTTCTTCCTCCTGGGAACCCACACTAGTTCCCTCGGCTTGTTCCTGGATCTGAACCTCTATCCTGATGAAAGAGAGAAAAAAACGATGTACTTTCCCCCCTTCCAGCCAGATCTCTCTATGTAGCTCACAGCCTTCTTTTCCCAGCCTCTCCAGTATTAGGACAACCAGCACTTGCCATCAAATCCAGATAAACGGGATGGTTTTGACTGATTATTCTCTCCGTTGCTTACTGTTTGTGTCACCTGTGCAGTCACTGCTGCTGTATTCCAGGGTGGGCTCAGGAAATTCCACAATGCCCTAGTTTCCGCTATGAAACCACCAATGATTTGGGCTTATTTTAGGAAATATAAGTATCCAAGGCAGTAGAGTAAAGGGATATGAAAATATTCAATTAATTACCTCAACTGGAGCAGTACACATTGTCTTCATATGAAATGACAGTGTTCATAAACATGCAAGTTATTATGTGTTATCAAAAAATGTTTAATCATATAGGTGGAAATGCTAACTGGCATGGTTTCATCATTATACATTGGCTACATGAATCAAATGATCACACTATGTAATAAATATATAAAATTGAAACAATGGTTAAGACAAACATCCTCTAAGACACTCATCTGGATTAACTCAAAATTGTGATTTGGGTTATCAGATGGGAAGTGGGTTACTGATGTCAGGTACAAAGGTACTGAAGGAAGAAGACAGGCTTGGTGAATTTCAGCAGAAGGGAGTATATAATGTCTTAGAAGAAAAAAGAAAGCTGGAGGGAGAGGATCTGAATGAGACTCTTTGGGAGATTATGGGGTGGGGTAGCTGGCATCTGGGAGAAGCAGAACAAGGAGCTGACAGGCAGCCAAAGCACCAGGGGACTCCTCCCAGTAGCCACGCATGTGTGGATCATGAGCCCTAGTTAGGAGGAAGAGATGCAAGGAAGAGACTCAAAGGAAGAGTTAGACCATGCTCCAGACCGAGGCACTGATGTACTCACAGATCTGTGTGTGTGCGCGTGTGTGTGTGAAAACAAATGAATTTACAAATGGCTGGTGGGGAGGCTTAAGCTGAGACCTATGTTACTCTGATGGACGGTATGAGAAGAGCTTCAGGGCCGACATTATTAACTACTAGTTTTCTTTAGAAAGATTTACTGCTTAATCTCAACCTTAGCTAACATTAAAAAAAAAAATCCAATTCACTACCAAGCTATAAAGTCATATTTGGGCCTGGTAAACAGCTAAGTGGTGATTGTTGAGGAGGGCTGGCAGTGGAACTTACCAGTAATATTTTGATTAGTTCTGCTTGGCTTGTGCAAAATTGAACCTTGTTAATAGGGCAACACCTTCGCAGTGATGCAACAGTTAATTCTGTAATTACATTGCCCTTCAAAACCCACAGATTTCACCAACTATGCTTTAAAGCATTGTTACAATTCCATTCCCAATAAACACTTTGAATACACTGAACACCCTTCTACAAACATCACACAGCCAGAATCTAAAAGCAATATGATTGTTCTTCAGCTCACTGAATAGAAATTTTCTCCCAAAGATCACTCTAATTCAAGCAAGCATGAAACAAAATAATTCCAAACTTATAACAGGTTTTCTGTATTCAAAATAAGCTTATATAAAGGAACAAGTCTGTTAAAGGTAGAATAACATTTAAAATTAAATTTCATTGAGATAGCAAGAATTAGATAAGATATATATTACACATCATGGTAACTACATTTCACAAAAGCCTATTTTATTGTTTTATATTTGAAATTACTAAATAAACATTTAAATGTTCTCACTACAGAGAAGTAGTTGAACCAGTGCATATGCTAATTAACATACATCACCTAGAACCTGGATATATATATATATATATATATATATATATATATATATATCACATCATCTTTGTAAATATGCACACATTCTATTTGTAAATTAAGAAATAAATACGAAGCCAGGCATGGTGACACATTTCTAAATCCCATCACCCTGGATGCAAAGGCAGCAAGATCTTGAATTCAAGGCCCGCTTGGGCTATTTAGCAAGACCCTGTCTCAAAAAAATAATAAATTAAAAATTAATAAATATAATACAACTAAAGGAAATTACAATCTGATATATATACACATATGTATATGTATATATACACATATATATTATCTCCCTAAAATACATATACATGAATATATACACATGTACACACATATGTGTGTATATATGTATACGTGTATATATGCATATATACACATATATCTATATATACACATGTTTATATATATATATGAAAAATAAAAGAAAGCCCTGTTCTCAAAAAATTCTGTACCTAGTTTTGTTTTTATGTTATTTTATCATTTTGTAGTATTTCAGTTAGGAAATACTGTGTCTGGATTACATCAGCAACTACATACATAACCATTACTACATGATATATAATCATCAAGTGTTCACTCAGTTCATGACTTTGATTGAAAATGAAAATATATTTAGAAAATACAAAATAAGCACTACTACTAAAATTAATCTCTATATTGAAAAGTTTACACAAAATGAACTTGCTAGTAGTTTAATTGCAGTCTAGAGAATATATATGCTTACTAGACTTAAATAAGTTTTCCAAGGTTAAATATCAAGAAAACAATAGACTTGAGTTTCTAAAGATTCCAGAGTCCACACAGCCCTATAAATTATTTATGAATCAAAATAAGAAAACTGAATAAATGAATAATTAAGGCATAAGCTAATACAATTATTAAAATATCCATGGAAGTTGGTATTTTCAAAGATGATATTTCAAGCTCTATAATAACAATTCAACTGCTATAAAATACATTGCTCTTCCAAAAATTAACTGAGCCAAAATATTTTTCAGCAAATATCAGACTCAGAGAAAATACTGTGTGATATAGAGAGCCTCATACAAAGGCCTGAGCAAGGATATGTCTAGGTGATAGTAATTAAGGACTTGCACATAACAAACACATCCAGGGAACACTATCAACTATGGAGAGAAATAGCAGATGCAAAAATTAATAAGAAAAAAGTATAGATGCCAAAAGTGAAAAAGTATAAAGAGCTCAAATATTTATCAACAGAGTAATAGGCAAGGAAACAATGTTACAGTCATCCAGTAGCCAATTACACTGGTATGACAATGTCAAAAGCAAAAATCCCTGGAAAACTATTAAGCTAAAGCAATCCAGAAAATGTTTGCAATCTACAACACAATATATGTGTACAAAGGAAAATTACTGAAAAAAGTAAAATATACCCAGATACCAAGAAGAAGATGAATTTTTAAAAAGAGAATGTGAATTTTATTTGGGGACTAAATTTCTCTATTCCAATTTGTTGAGTGAAATTTTCACTATTATAAAAGGCTGTTTTATTTAAATACACACACACACACACACACACATAGTGTCACAAACCACATAGTGTCACTCCAATCAATGATGGGCCACATATATTCATAGAGGATTATAACAGAGCTGAAAAATTCCCATAGCCTGGTAGTTTTGCTGTACCTTTCCTATGTGTAGATACACACTTTCTACCACATTACAAATGCCTACCATATTTGTGCTGCACACATTTGTAGCAATAAGTTATATGACATATCCTGCATGTGTAGTAGGCTATGCCCTCTAAATTGTTCAAATGTACTATATGATGTCGACATTGTTATGAAATCTCTAGCAACAGGTTTCTCAAAATAAGTCATGTCCCATTCATAAATGATGACAGTCATGCATTTGTAGACTGTCCTCGGTGTTGCTACTCCTTTTAAATTTAGGTGGGATACAATATGCCATACATCTCCTTCACGCCTTAATAGCAACCATTTCCACAGGAAATTGTCCGCTGTGAAGAAGCCAGCTTTTCAACATCCAACTCCAGCTTTTCCTCGTTCCCGTTGCTCGGACATTCCTCCTCTCAGGGTCTGGCCTGGCCACCCTTTCCCCCTTTAAAAGCCTGCACAATGTTTAAAATCCACAATGTCAACATCCTTGGAAAATGTTCCTCATTTTCTCTCCTGGTCCTGACCACCTGAGTCTCACTTACTTCCAACATGTCAGAATCATTTGTACTGTAGAGACAGTGAGGACCTAAGACAAAGCTGACCTTGAAACAAAGGGTATTCTTCAAGGTCACAGGCTTTTTTGTTTGATGGTTGGATTGTTTTTGCATGAACTCAATTCCAATCTTTGCTTTTGTCCCAATCTTTCCAATTTTTTTAATACTTGGAACAAGAATGTTGCCTAATCTCTGTTACTCTTTATTCACAATGTAACTTTTCAACTGATATTTGTTGTTTATAAATTTCCACATATTACTGGTACTTTATATACTATTGGTACAGTATAACATTATATCACCTTTTGGAGAACATTAAATCACTGTATGTATAGATCATTTTCCATATTCATGTCAGGACCTCCCTTTAACCTCTGTGAACTGTTTCAAAGATGGAGCTTGAATCCTATTACCTTCTGAATGGCCTACTTACTTAATTTGCATATTCCTCTAAGTCTAGGGTGTGGAATTTTCTCATTCACTAATGTATCTCCAGTATGTACATATGTGTTAAATATTTGTTCAATGGACAAATGAATGCCTGATTAAGGCATGGTGAAAACAGCTGAGCTCAGATTAATCAAGCAGACCAATTCTCAGCAGCAAAGTTTGCAAAAATGAGGGTTTCAGAAACTGGTCTTACTGTGAAATGATGCTGTGAAATGTTACTTACTTTACAATTGTTTCTACTTCAAAAGGGGAAAATCCTGATGATGTCTATTTCAATAAGCAAGTTTAATGAAGTGTTCAAGTAGGGTTTCTAGCCCTGAAATTTATATTTGCTATGATGGTTTTACAAATGGAACCTGATGGATGCAAACTCAAATCCAGAACATATTTATCTCAAACAACTGGGTCCTTCACATTGTCTAGCTCTGCAGAGAAGAGGTTAGTGGATCAGGTGGAGAGGCCAAAGGGTCATTGTTTTTATGTGAGAAAAGTCTTATGGGTTGGTGGAATGGTCTTTGTAGTAGATAAAGCTGACATTGTATCTTCTGTAATTTAATTCCTTTGCTCACTGACCACTTCCTCCTCCTTCACCTCTTTCCTCCTTTTAATTCCTCTCTCTCCTATTAAAGACACAGGGCTATAAATTAGTGCCTACCACTCATGCCTTGCACATGGAAGACATGCTGCATGTGTCAAATTGAATTATAAAGACACTAAAGGGAATAGAGATCACTAGTAAATTCTGACTCTTTCTAAAGCAAAATGCTTTTATTTAAGGATAAACTAATGGTAAACTGCACTAAAATATTTACAAGAATAATCCTGCAATCTTGCAATCCTAACTACTCAAGAGGCCCAGATCTGAGGATCAAAGTTCAAACCAGCCCAAACACACAATGCCTAGATACTCTTAACCTCTCATTAGCCACTGAAAAACCAGAAGTACAGATATGACTCAAGAAGTACAGCAGCCGACTTGAATGAAAAAGCTAAGGGAGCATAGGAGGCCTAGCATAAAGAAGAATTTTAAATATATTATTTTATGTTTATCCAAGGTATTGCCCACAATTTCCTTTCAAAGTACACAGTTCCAAGTACAAGCTTTAGACAAAACAATACTTCTTTCTCTTTTTCTTCTCTTCTTTTGCTTCCTTCTTTTTAAAAGCATACTCACGGAATTGAAAATGATTCCACAAAGACACTCATGAGTAACAAGAGGCTCAGGGAAATGGCCATCTACAAGTTGTTCAAGGTAAAAATGTCTAGCTAGTTCTCTAAGACAGCCAGCTGCATCGTATGAAGTTAAAGGTGGTTTCAAAGTGCCCCAGCAAATCCAACTCCCTCAGTAGAATCAGTCCGTCAGCCTAATCCATATTCAGGATTTTCAAAAATGGTATTTTGCAGCTTCTCAGGCTCTATGAGTCTGCAATGTACTTTGTGCAATGAAATAAAACATATTTTTAATATTTGGCCAAGACTTAAATCCTCAAGAGCCAAGATTTCAGAGCAAATATTTCCACATTAATTGAAAATTTTATTGTCAAATATATTTCATGGTTTATTCATGCAGAGTAGTGCTTCTTGTCTTTCTCCATTCATTCCAATGATTTCACAGAGGAGCCAGAGGCTATTTTCAAAATTGGGGTGACACTTAAAATCAGGGTGACATTGTTTTTCTCACATGCAAAAATAATGATTTCTTTCCTTTGTGCTGAAAATCTTCTCCACTGGGTGGTTTGCTGATAATAAAATGTTTCTTCCTCGCTCACAAGAAACAAGGATCCACAAAGAGGTACCACCTGTGAGTCTGCTGTGTAAACTAAAGCTCTATATCATAGATTATTATGGATTATAGATAATTATCATTTTTATTCTCCTTGGACTCTCGAATTGCCGATGAGGAAACAGTTTAAAGTATACAATGAGGGATACTTTAAAGTATATTTTAAAGTTTAAAGTAGAAATAAAAGAGGGAGAGGAAGAGAAGGAGAAGGGAGAAAAAGAGATAGCATGCTTTTAACGAAGGCATTGTTCTAGGGTCAGACAGCCTATGCTCAGCTCTGGTTTAATCACTGTTCCTTTTAACCCTGTACAAATTGACCTGAGTGAATACTTTTTAATTTTTAAAATAAGGAATATAGGGGTATTTTACCAGACTTTCACATTGTTAAGCTAGACTACTTTTAATTTGTACACTATGGAACCTACAGATGGTTTTCCAGATTTTCATGTTAGTTAAGTTAGATAATACATATGGTTCAATTGCTAAATAAGAAATGCTTGTTAGAAAATTTTATTTTCCTGTAATATGTATACAGATGTATCTAATAAACATACATATATCTAATATATGAAATACATATAAATGTGTTATGTTATATGTGTGTGTTTCATTAGAGTACCACAATAGAAAGGGTTATCTTTTATCCCTGTATTTGCTTATTCATTCTTCAGACAAATGCTTATTATCAGGTCATACTCTAGGCACTGAGTATATAACAAAGAGAAGATACAGTACTGAAAGTAAAAAGTACTCAAAGTAAGTACGTAAAGTAACTTTAAGGAGGGGCAAATGCTAGAAGGAGGCTAATGGACATTAATCACAAAGATCTACAGAAGTACAGAGATACTTACAGGTATTTTAGGCAGGGTAGTCTAAGAAGACCATCCAAGAGGAAGACATTGACCTAGCACCTGAAGGATGGAAAGGTGTGAGGACATCATAGAGCATGTACAGCCTTGCAAAGTTCTGAGACAAGAGCAGTTGGTAGCACGGATGTAACACTTGAGATCTATCTGGTACAAAACCTAGTTTGTTGTGTTCAGAAGATGAGGGGGTTCCAAATGTGCCTTGTGCAGGGTAAGTGGGAGAAGTATATCACATGAAGATGAGAAATGATAGGGACCACATCACATGGACAGTCTACCATTCTAAAAACTAAATTGTATTCTATTTGCTTATGGCTCCAAATCCCATAACACATTGCATGATCTGGAAAATACTAGATGTTTAGCAATTTTTTTTCTTTGTGATGCCAGTCCTGGGGATTGAACCAGGGCCTGAACACTGTCCCTGAGGTATTTTGCTCAAGGATAGTGCTCTACTACTTGAGCCACACCTCCACTTTCGGTATTTTAGGAGTTAATTGTAGATCAAAGTCTCATGGACATTCTTGACTGGGCTTCAAACCATGATCCTCAGATCTCAGCCTCCTGAGTCACTAGGATTACAGACATAAGCTACCAGCGTCCAGCAGTAAATGTTTTTAATAGTAATATATACACAAAATATTTTTGAGGGGCTGGGAATGTGGCCTAGTGGTAGAGTGCTTGCCTCACATATATGAAGCCCTGGGTTCAATTCCTCAGCACCACATATATAGAAAAAGCCAGAAGTGGCGCTGTGGCTCAAGTGGTAGAGTACTAGCCTTGAGCAAAAAGAAGCCAGGGACAGTGCTCAGGCCCTGGGTTCAGGCCCCAGGACTGGCAAATATATATATTTGAAATGATTTTACTAAGAATGTTTTTAGGATACTTAAAGATTTGAAAGGTTTCAAGGTAATTCCTTCCCTCAAGGGAAAAATAGAAATGAGCTATGAATTTCATTGTCAAATGGAGGTCTCAGTCTCATTTAGTGATGACTCCTAATGGTGGCACTTCTATATTCTTTACATCTTATAAAAATGTCTATACCGCCACATTTCATTGGGCAAAAAGAAAAATAACAGGGAAACTTTCCTTTTAGCCTAGAATGAAAACTGTCACAATGGGAATTGTTAGACAAATGGCCGAAATCTGTGATAATGCCAAAATTCTGTTTGTGACAATAGTAACTGTGGAACTGATACTTAATTTTAGGTCATTGTAATTAGTTTCCATTTTCAGGGCCTTGGGTGGCTTGTAGCTAATACACCAAGCAGCTCAGGTTTTACTTCTCTTTGTCATTAACCACCGTGAAATGACTAGGTAGCCTCTGATCTCGCCATCAGCATGGACTTTTCCTCCTTCTTCCTCTCAGCATATGCTGTGGGCTCTCCCTAAGGTTTCTCTGGCTACCATCGAGAACAGGGCTGCCGCGGGCATGCTCCATTGCCCTCACTCCTCCCACGAACGGCCATCTTTTGTGTCTGCAGTCATATAAAGAAAGCATCCTCATCTCTGCACTACAGATATTCTGTAACTTTAAATCAATGAAACATAGCACTCTTCTTTAGTTGTACAAAGTGGCTTCGTGGATTTTAAACTCATTGCCTCCGTGAGTTTGGGGGTTTTGTTTTTGGCCATGTGTAGAAGACACATTTTTTTCTCAGAGCAAAACAAGGGAAGAGATATTCCAGAATTTGCCTATGTTGAGTGCCTCTATATTTCAAGGAATTCTGATATTTCTAACTAGTTAACATTTCCAAATCTGTCACATAATCAATATCAGTAATAATGAAAACTGGATAACCTTTTTTTCTTTATAAAAATGAAACTGCTGTTTGAGTTTAATTACAAATAGAACATTCCACTTTTAAGTTCAGCACTTCATTGCTTTTCCCGCGTGGAGGCAGAAAATCAGTTTCTTGCTTTCTTACTCATATTTGTCTCTGTCCAAGGAATGAATCAATCTCGGAGATCAAGCTAAGCAGATTCTTGGGTGATTCGAGCTGGTTCATTTACGTTTCCCTTTGTGCTGAAAAACGTAGAGTTTTTTTTCATACTTAAACATTTTTATTAAGGTTAATTAGGAACATCAAAGAACATTTTAAAACAGATTTTGATGAATCAGATAAAACTAAACCAGGTTAAATGTCACGAATGGCTGGGTGCCCGTGGCTCCAGGAGGCTGAGATCTGAGAGTTGTGGTTTGAAGTTTGAAATCACCCCAGATAGGAAAAGCTGTGAGATTCTTATCTCTACCAAAAATGTAGGAAGTAGAGCTGTGTCTCAAGTAGTAGAGCACTAACCTTGGGCACAAAAGCTCAGGAACAGTGCCTAAACCACAGTTCAAGCCCCAGGACCAGCACAAAAAGGAAAAAAAAAAAAAAACTTCTATGAAAGAATCTGGGTGCAGTAGGTCATGCCTGTAATTCCAGCTACTTAGGAGAATGAGGTAAGACCATGAGGGATAGAAGTTCATACAACCCCTTCTCCATGAATGGCTGGATACATTAGCTGGCCTGTCACACTAGCTACATGGGAAGCATAAATAGACAAACAGTGGTTCAGGCACATGCCCAAGCCCAAAGTGAACCTACATCTCAAATTTAACTAGGGCATAAAAAGGATGAAGGCAGAGCTTATAGTTGAACTGCCATAGCCTACCAATTGCAAAGCCCTGAGTTCAAATCCCAGTACCAACACACACACACCACACACACACACACACACACACACACACACACAATCATTCAATCAATCAGTAGGGGAAAAATGTAGAAGAAATATGCTTAGGAAAAATTCACTTGAGATCAGTTTGAAACCAAAGCATTGGTGGACAATGATTTAAGAAATGACATTGATCAACATACATTATACTTGTAAACAATGGTAATTCCTTTGCACAACTACTTAAAGATAGTTAAAATTTTTTAAAATGAACAAAATAATGCATACACAAATAAAATAAATTTAATAAATAAATGAAATTATGGCCCAAAAATGGTTTATAATTCCCTGTTACAGGAATTAAAATTCAAAACTTCTTAGGTACTAGCTGATGCCCTTTGCTCCCTGCCCCATAGTATACATAGTAATACATCAAAACATCCCACTATCACAAAGATCTTTCTGACATGTGGAACACTCATTGGCTGAGAATTTCTGTGGAAGGTGGGATTACTTCCTTTGAGAAACCTACAGCCATAGCATCTTCAGTGTCAATACTTTGAGCTTCTTTCAATCAACCCATCTTCCAGCAGAGTATAGTGTGGTTCTAAACTTAAAAGGAAGTCGAACTCTTTCAAACATATTCAGTTCTCTACAGCATTGCTTTTCAAAACATGTAACTCAGGACTACAACGGCTCTAGATCTAGGCTCAGAAGGGCAAGGATATCAGAGTGACAACTTTGATGTTGCCTCCAAAGCAAATGTAATCACAGACACTGAAAGCTCGTGGTGATACTCAATCATAATGTGATTATCCCCTCCATATTGTTTGCAGATTCTTTATTATCCTATATTGTGTTTATAAACTAAAGATTTTTCTTATTTTTTTTCAGGCACTGAGCATGGCTGTGTTCATTCAGTGTTCTTACGTATTAATGTGTCCATGGGGTCCTGTTGCTAGCCAACAAATGAAAGACAATATTAGACTATCAGAAGATGATTTGACCAAAGACATATCCTTGTGGAAAATTACAAGTCTATGTGTCCCAATCTTCTTCTTGTATTTTATCATCATGGAGATTAACACATTGACCTTGAGTTCAACTAGAGAGCTGTTAACAGAATAAATCGATCAAAATATATATCAAAACTTGCTCTTCAGTCAATTCTTCATGGATTGGACTAATAAATATCTGTTGAGTGTCTCTTATACACAAAACAATATGAATAGATACTTGATGAATGTGAATATGCATGAGATAGCACATATTCACAAGAAACTCACGTAAATGGTAGAGTTCTGCAGTAAGAAATGAACAAAATGCCTTCAAAAACCTTTCAGATGTTGCTTGGTAAATTTTTTATCTTCAGGACAAATAGCAGTGTAATTATAAAGTTAATGTTTGATAAGATCTTTCCAGGGAAAAGTTTAGTTATATTAAATATGACCCCGGAAATTTCCTCTTCAACTTGTATAATTTGAATCTCATATTAAGGCAGATCAAAAGCAGCTAGCACTCTACATCATTTAGGGCAATTACTGTCAGCTTCATACTATTGAAAAATGTTGTTCTATAATGACAGATACTGTGTGACTATTAATATTCCATGTTCTTGTACTGCAGAAGCTATCTTATTCTGAAATATCTATTAACAAAGACTTGTACATATATACAGTACAACAGAATCTGGTGCTTATAATCTGTCCTTCAGGCATCTATGAATCTCAAAATACCTTCCAAATTTTTTTCTCTAAAAAAATGCCAGTGCCAGTGGCTTTGTCTTCAGTATGAGCTACTTAGCTTAGATATGGAGGACTTTGATTCAAGGCCAGCTTAAGCAGAAAAGTCTATGAGATTGTCTCAAAAAATAACCAGCACAAAATCAGACTGGAAGTATGGTCTGAATGGTAGAATTCCAGTGCACAACACAAGCAGGAGTGAGGCTCTGGCTTCAAACCTAGTGCTGTCAAGAAAGTTGTCCTCTAAATTATAAAGAAGTTGAGATCAAGCAGCAAATATGTATTAGTCTTTATTACTAAAGCTAAAGATAATACAAAAATATGCCAAAATGTTCCTGCTCTTGAGAATCCGACAACTACAGAGATCTTTATGTCTCTCAACAAATAAATGAGGTATATAATGTTAAAATAACTTTTGTCTTCAATGGTTTTTTCCTACCTCCTCTTGCCTTTAAATGAAGAAAGATTATAATTAACTACACATAAGATGTATACTGGTTTTTCCCACCATTAGAGGGGCCAGCAGCAACGTGAGCACCTATTGTTCATTTCCTGAGGCTATTGTTACGCCTCAGATCCAGTTCTATATTCAGAAGAAAGTGTTCAGGCCCAAGCCATGACCTCCTGCACAGATGTGAACAAACAGGACTGCAATGGAAGAGAGAAGATGATCAACTATTAATTTGGGGCATTTTATTTAAATTATGTATATATATATAATATCTTTGTATGATAATGTAAAGGAAAAAAAGAATGAGTATACATTTACTTAAATTCCACCTTGAATTTCCAGTGTAGTATTTGATCAGAAATTAAGGCTATTTGTATTTCTCAGACTTATTATAAAGTTAGTATTTGCATTTCCTTTTGATTTTAGTTGGAAAACGTATGCAATTTTCACAAATAGTATTTGTATGTATCTACCCTTATTCTGTCATGTAAGAGAAAATGAAAAAATGAAAGGAGCTAGCATAACACAACATGAAGGAATTCTTACATGACTAAGGTTGCTAATTAACTTACTTCCTTTGTTCTACCTTTTAATTATGGATACTGACAGAGTAAACTGCAAATTCAGTGCTCAACCCAATGAATGACTGATACTTAACCCAATGCCCCCTTCCATTGGGTTCATCATAAGCTCTTACTGAACTGAGCATTGCCTTAGCATCCTGAAACATGCTATAATCCCAATGGTCAGGGGTGGAGGCAGGCAGATCTCAAGTGTTAGGTGATTCTTGGCTATATAGCAAAATTCTGTCTCAAAAAATATCCTTGTTCAATAAAAAATGAATATCTAACCAAGATTTGAAGAAAAATAGGATGCTACCCAGTATACACGACCTGAGTGCGTGCCAGTCTTTCGGGTGCACTGAGTGCGTGTCTTTCGGGTGCACTGAGGTAAGAGGCAATCATTGCAACTGCGACTGCGACGCTTCTTTCCACCCAGAGACGGAATATGGTTTGACTGGGCCACAGAATTTTTCTCCGAGAGTAACCTTTGTGATGCAAAGATGACCTAAGTAGCTAGAACTACATCATGAACCGCTGGGCACATGGCTGGATTTTTTGTTGTTGTTAAAAGCAGAAAACATACTTTAAAATACATATCATATCAAAAATGTATCTTTTTAAGCTTGAAAAGTGTTTTTTCATCTTTTGTGTGGCACGTGAACAGCCTGTCCTGAAAGCTTTGCTGTCTGAAGGGCACCTTCGTAGGTGAGCTCCAGGTAGTCCAGAGTTATGAGGGGCTTCACACATACACACACACTCACACACACACTCACACACACGAGAAAGAAAGACAGAGATAGAGACAGAAAGACGGTGAAACAGAGAGACACATGGGTATGAATTAGTTGCTCATTTTAATATGTATTCAAGTCATTAATGAGTTCTTGAAAAGGGTATAATTTATATAATGAGGTAAACTGAAGGGCAGGTGGTTATTTTCCATCTTAAATGTATTTTTGAGCTAAAATTTGATTTGGCCTTTCACTTTCTGATATTTTTTAGTAAATCCTGCAGTAGTATATCTGTTTTTAAAGCTCTTATCAAAAACAGGATGTTTGGGGGTTGTTGTTGTTTTGGCTGTCCTTCAGGAATTATTTTATAGTATTTTTAGGTAAATATAAAATGTATCTCCATAGTATTCATGCTGGAATTTCCTCTAAAAATCTCATTTTTCACTTGCTTGTGTGTCTACCTACCCTTAAAACACTACAAAAATTTCAGTAACAGTAATGTGTCTTTAAAAAAGTCTATCTACTAAAATGGCTGCCTCCACAAAACTCAAAAAGAATCATAGTGTGGGTAGCCTCACTATCTTTTCTACCCAACCATGCAGTCAAGGACTGAATCTGACAGATTTCTAGAGATATCTTTGCTTGTCATGTCATGGCAATGGCTCAAAAACAGGCTAAATGCCTCAGACCTTTCTAAACATGTAGCGATCCCGTCTTCTTTTCATTTTGTGAGCTGCTGTTGACATTGAGATTTTCTGCATCCTTAGAGCCCTCATGCTACCTCTGCAGGAAAAACTAGCTATTTTCAGCTAGCAACAACAAAAAAGTGTGCCTAGACCATCCTCTGGTGGTGACAGTTGGAATGAACCTTTTCCACACAATTAACGCTTCTAGTCCAGACCCATTCCCCAGAACCAACAGTCCCCACTGAAGGACACTTCTTAGAAAACACACAGAAACAAAGACTGAGACCCCAGCTGTTCCCAGTCACACAGCCATTTCTGCTGCCATAGTTCTGTTGCTCAGCACAGGACTCCTTTTGTCAGACTGCAAGTGTAAATCTAGAAGTACAAAGGAAAAATACTTTACAAATTTGATTTAAGAAAACTCCAATTCTCATAGGGTTCTCATGTCATATTTGCACAAAGATGAGCCGATACTCCGTGCACTGCTTGGTAAAGTTGCCTTTAAGCTGTTTCCTTGTGACCGTTTGAGGTTCAGAAGCCACAAAGTGATATTTCCTCTCTTGATGATTGTGGACTGTGGTGCTTTGCTTCAAAACTGCTACCCACACAGGAAGGTTTCCCCTCCCCCTTCCACTTTTTTGGTGTTGGTTGTTTCCAGCATTAAGTTCTGAAACCACTAAACAGTCATTGGCTGTCTGGAATGGGTGGGCCAAAGTGTCAACAATGAATGTGTTCCATGGCAAATCAAACCCTGTGAGTTTGGTGTGAAGTTCTATTCATTTCTGCCAGTGACAGAGCAGTTGAGATCAGCATGCCTCCTGTCACAGGCCCCGTGTTCTTTGTGTTTTTGTTACATATTGCAGAATGAATTCAATCTAATGAGATGGCTTCTGTTGCTAATTTCTGTAATGATCTTGATTAATGTACGGTTTAAAGGAGGCGGTGCATGACTATCTGTTGAACGTTATACTAATGACAATATTTTGTAGATCACCTGCCTTCCAGAGATTTCATAAGTCAAAAGAATGACAACTTTGTAAATGTTTGCTTTATATTCTTCAAATTGCAGGGAAGCTAAAGATGGGCCTGTTTTCTGGATTTATCGATCAGTACTTTAAACTTAAGGCAGCAACTGCTTGAAAGTAACAATACTTTTTTTTTCTTTTTTGGTCAGTTGTGGGGCTTGAACTCTGGGCCTGGGCGCTGTCCCTGAGCTCTTCAGCTCAAGGCTAGCACTCTACCACTTGAGCCACAGTGCCACTTCTATAACAATACTTTAGTAAAGATGAGAATATTGCTTACTTAGAGCAAAATAGATAAATGATAACATTTCTAAAAGAACACAACCCTCCTTACTACCTACAATTTTTATTGCGTTGGGAGCTTCTGCAGTTGCAAGAAAAAGAAAAGTAAACTCTGTGTGTGTGTGTGTGTGTGTGTGTGTGTGTGTGTGTGTGTGTGTGTGTGAAATCTCTCAAATCAAATCTGGAGGGAAGATTGAAAAGTGCAGCTTGGAAAAGTCAAGAAATAGTTGCTCCCCCAGAGTTTCTTCCACCTCTTTCTAGCTCACTTCTCTATCCTACGATGGTAATAATCCAAAAGTCGCATGAAGCAGCTCCTGGGGTCCTAGAGCTTCCCTCCCAGCAGAGGAGCTTCCGAAGTTTCTCTCCCACCCAGTGGAAGTAACCTTGGACACACGAGAAGTATAACTCTAAAGCTCTAAAGCGAACCTGAGATTGTACATGCTGGCTGGTACAAGGCCCTGGGTTCAACCCCAGGCACCATGGGTGAAAGGGAGAAAGAGCAAGAGCTAAAAGGTGATGGAGAAGGAGAGAGAAACTCCCCATCATCCCCAAACAATGAGTGCCTGCTTGCTGTAGGTGCTCCACCACTCCTCCCTTGAACCACACCCCAGCTCCTTCTTGCCTTTCGGGTATGACCTTTAACTTTGCCCCCACCAGCCAGGACCAGCAACCCTTCTATTTCTACCTCCTATGTAGTGGGGATATTAGGCATATCCATAATGCCCAGCAGGTAAACAAAATTTACAACTGAAACTTGCTTTATTATTCAGGTGTCAGGCAGAAATGGGTAGGACAGCAATAATTTTTCTGTGGTTTATCAAACACTTCAAATCAATAGTCGTGCTTGATCTGTGGGGAATTGATGACTTAATCACTCGCCAAATGATTATTCAATTAAGGACATAAATCTAAAGAGTTATAAGGCCTAGGGGTTCCTCTCAAAAGAGATGGACATCAGATCTATGCACTGTGCTCACACCTGTAGTCCTATAGACTTTTAAGGCAGAGATTAGTAGACTCTCTTTGCAGAAAGTTAGCAAGATCTTTTCTCAATGAATAAGCTAGATGTGAGACAGTACCTAAAAAAATAAGTAAGCAAAAAAAGTCTGGGGCATGGCTCAATGAGTAGAGCTTCTGTCTAACAAGTATGAGATCCTGAGTTCAAATCCCAGTACTGCTAATAAAAAGTAACATTCATGGAATGATTGTCATCCTAAAAACTCCCCAGAACAGCCAGAATTAGTAGCTCGTGCCTTTAATCCTATCTACCCAGGAAGCTGAGAGCTGAAGTTCAAAGCCAGCCCAGGCAGAAAAGCCTGTGAAATTTATTTCCAGTTATCCACCAAAAAACCACAAGTGGAGCAGTGGCTCAAGTGGTAGCACACTAACCTCAAACAAAAAAACTCAGGGATAGCACCTAGGCTCTGAATTCAAGCCCCAGGACTAGCATACACACACACACACACACACACACACACACACACACACACACACACACACCATCCAAGCACAACCAGAACCAGAACCAAGTCTAGGGACTAAGCACATAGAATGCTACTGAGAAAAGTTGCACCTTCCACACCAATACTAATAAGGCGAAGGGCAGAACACCAGAGCTGATACAGCTCTGCTGTTAGGACCTGGCTTTCAATACACGGCCCGCTGTGACCTGCAGAATCATGCACATGTGAGCTTAACATAGGTAGCTCCTTAATTTTGTAATGAAATGTATTACATATACAAAGTCATAATTACTTTGTGTGATGACACCATCAGAAGGGAGGTGACCTACAAAACGGTATTCTTATCTTGCCACCGTAGGCAGTTCTGTGGCCTAGAGCAGCAAAGTCAGAACAATACACAACCACAATATCTCTTCACATTTGTTCTACCTGCCCCTGACTGCAAGAGACAGGAAAAGCATTTTGAATTGATTAGGGCAAGAGATTTCTTCATTGTTTTCTAACTAGTTAAAGGTACAAAGGAGAAACAGTACTTGTTCCTAATTATGACTAGGTTTGAACAAACTGAGTATCTTTAATACGTTCTCATGTATTACTTTAGTTAAATATTATTACATAATAGCCACTAATGTTAGTTATAAGTGCCAGTAAATGTTTATTTCAAACACTGCCTAATAATTCCTCTGTCTACCTCAGTGAAAAATGTTCTTTGAGACTGGAAAGAAAACACTGTATAACTGCAAAACAAACTAATGGGGAGGATTGCCTTGAATATGCTCAAGTGGAAAGTGTTAGGATATAATCAAGAAAATGGCTTACTAATTTTTAGCAAGTAGAAACTATACTTCTTGTTTTCAGTATCATTTATTGTAATTTGCCATTAAGACTCAGAGTAACATAAATAGATGGCTAAGGTTATACTTTATTTCATCTTAATTAACTAGTAGTTCAGATTATGAAATATCTGTGTGTCCCAAATCTACATAAGTGCTATAAGGAAGTAGATGCCAAAAAGTTTGCAACCTACTAACACACACACACACACACACACACACACACACACACACACTCTCACGGCAATGGACAAGACAGCCAGTAGCCATAAAATGTTAAAGGAATAAAGAAAAGACTAAATCTATATGGAATGTGATCTTCTCAGAAACATGGAACAGCTTCTTGCAGACATTTGGTTTGGTAGGAAGACTTTTTTATGGAGATACGAACGTGTGAACTCAGCGTTTCATGCTTAGTAGGCAGGTACTTTATCACATCCTTTCTTCCCTTTATTTTCTCTGTAGTTATTTTGGAGACAGGACTCTTGCTTTTCCACCAGGCTAGCCTGCAACTGGGATCTCAGGCTCCTGTGTAGCTGAGCGGACGAGTGCCAGGTGCTTAGCTAGTGGTTGAGATATGATCTTGTGAACGTTTTCCCAGGATGACCTCAAATGACAACCCCTCCTTATCTTCTTCTTCTGAGTAGAATAACTAGGATTACAAGTGTGAACTGTTGGGGTCTGGCCTAAGAGAACCTTTTCAATTGAGAACCTTATGAATTTGCTACTAATCTACCTTCGATAATATAAATAAAATATTACTTTTTCTTCCAATAGACCTCAAACTTCAGATAGGTAGATACAGAGAGAGATAGGTATATTATGTCACGGCCTCACCAATTCAATTTTAATATGTTTATAGGGTGACTGATGTGCGTCTATAGCCCATAAAGTGAGAACTATCTCAACAGCAGATCTGTCAGCCCATATAAGGCCCAAAATGTCATTTGACAGGTCAGACATGTATGCTTCGCATAAGCTTCCCACAATGCACCTGCCTATATTGATCATTTTGTATGATCCACAAATGATGTTACCCAATGGCCCATGGCAAAACAAAGGCTCCCCACCCCTAGTAGATGTTGGTATAATTAGTGTCCTCCAAATACTTTACCCTTTTCAGATGGCTGAAATAAGGTGACAAGTATATGGAAAAGTTTGGTGGAATATGTTGTAAAGATACTGTCTTCCAGGTAACACTACACACTGATATACTGAAAGTAGCCTAACTTTGCCTGCTTCTCACGCTAGGTAAAATTGTGGCTGGCAGCTGCATTTTTACCAAGCTAATATAGAAACTCTAAGATGAGTTTAGAAAATCATTTACCTTAAGCTATGTTTTCCCACAAACTATCCTTTCAGAAGCAGGTATATTTCACATATCAAGATTTATAAGAGAGACTGTTATAGACATTTTTACTTCTTTGGATTGCAAATACTATATGCCACCTTATTGTATGAAGAAAGTCATCAGGTTTATATGACATTTATTTTCACTTAATAAACCCAGGCTGCTCATATCTCTATTTGATTGTAGAAATCTGAACAGACTATAAAAACAAATTTCTAGGATTAATAACTAAAAATATTACCACTAATTGAAGTGCAAGTATTCATTTCAATTAAAGAATGTCACAATATTTAGTTTATGTATCATAGCTACCAATTTAAATCTAATCAATGGCATAATTTATACTGAAGAGCAATTGGAAGCATTCAACATACTGTATTTAATGCTGGTCATTAGAAGTAATTGCAAATTTATCTTAGTATAAATATAATATATACTGTATTTTTTTATTTTGCTCATTTCCTATTGCATTACATGTTATTACTATTAAAAAACAAAATCTAGAAAAGTATCCTTATTTTATCAAATAGCCTCAGAGAAAGTTTAACTAGTTTAAGTCCCTGGGAAAAATCCATCTTTCATAAATAAACACATAAAGAGCAAAAGCTTCATAAATATTTAACATATACTTACTCAAGATTCTTAAATAAACTCGGTTATCTACAGTCTGATTTTTCTTTTTATGCCAATCAGTGCTTGTTAAAGCATCATTCAATTTGTCCCAAAGAAAAGTAAAAATCAGACATCTGATTGCAAATCTCTGACTCATCTCACAGGTCCTACTTCAAACACACCCTTCTTTGAGTGACAAAGAAGGTTAACATTGCCATGACTCATGAGGAAAATATGAATCCACTAGAATTTGGAATTGCAATGGCCCCCAAAGGATCATGTGATAAAGTCTTACCCCACAGCTTGATGCTATTAGCTGGAGGTAAAATCTTCAGGAAGTAAGGTGTAGGGGAAGGTCTTAGATAATAGAACAGTGGGAACCCTTGAAGATGACAGTGGGAACTTAGTCTCATCCTTGATCACTCTTTCATTTTAGCCATGAGGTAAGCAGACTTCATCTATATGAACTTCTTTTCTAAGCCAATGTATCACCACAGAACCAGAAGCAAGAGGCCTACCTACTATTGAAATGTACAAAATAATGGGCCAAAATAAGCCATTTCTCTTCTATAGCTGATTGTCTCAAGTGTTTTGTCACAGTAACAGAAAATTGACTAACACAGTACTCTTAAAATGACAGGGTTATAATGGTACCTCAGTGCTATGGTTTTCTTCCCCAATCAAGACACAATAAAGGGGCTGGGATATGGCCTAGTGGCAAGAGTGCTTGCCTTGTGTACATGAGGCCCTGGCTTCAATTCCCCAGCACCACATATACAGAAAACGGCCAGAAGTGGCGCTGTGGCTAAAGTGGCAGAGTGCTAGCCTTAAGCAAAAAAGAAGCCAGGGACAGTACTCAGGCCCTGAGGCCAAGCCCCAGGACTGGCCAAAAAAAAAAAAAGACACAATAAAAACAGCAGAAAAATCCAAACTGAGGTACGTTCTAGAGAACATCTGACCAGTGCTGCTTAGAACTGTCAAGGTCTCTAACAACATGAAAAATCTGCACTGTAGCTTGTACCTAAAGATGCTTCCAGAAGAAAAACTATGGTTATATCTAGACTAATAAATCCTTAACTTGAAAGAAAGTTTGCAGAGCTGTGAGCTAGAAGACTTGCTATGTAACAAATTTCATGAGTCTTCAGTTATTTTCTGTTCAAACAATATAGGAAATTTAGGTGCACAACTGCTTTTGTATTCTTTAATACAATTTGCTAAATGCCTAGTGTATACTGGATAGTTTCTTAGGTACTGTATTGAATAGAAAGTTAAATATTCTGTAATAAATTGAGGCAGAAACATTAGGCAGAAAATGTTAGATCATTCAGTCACTCCAGTAGTTCCGTAGAGTTTTGCCTTTCTTCCTTTTATGGCCCCCAAATCCTCAGTGTGTTATTCAGAAAAGATAAGAGTCAGAAGACTGTCAGAATTTTATCTCAAATGCATGGAAACCAGACCACTGATGAGAAATGTTGCAGCATCCAAACAGCATCAAAGAAAAGTCGGGGAGAACATTGGCTCAGCTAAACCTGTGGCCTGCAGAACAGAGTAACTCCCCTAACATGTCAAGACTTAGTTGTAGCATGGTGGTAAAAATGATATCCTAACTTGCCAGCCTTCAGCACTAGAATACAAACTTAGATGACTCTGATGTTGGAATTGTTAGAAACCAATTTAAAATCACTTGTTATGATCATGCACAAAGAAATGTAACACAATGGTAATGAACAGAAAGATTAGGGATCTCAGGAGAGAATTAAAACTGTGAAGAACCGTAGTACCAGAACTGAAAGACTTGTTCGATTAGCTAAATAGCAAACAATAAAATGGTTGCTTTTCTCATTCTAAAAATGAGAACCATTTGTTGTTAATGCTGAGAGCTCCTGAACAAATGAGACAATTTTAAAAGTTCCAAAACTTGATTAAGAAGGGCTAACAAGGGCTGGGGATGTGGCCTAGTGGCAAGAGTGTTTGCCTCCCATACATGAAGCCCTGGGTTCAATTCCCCAGCACCACATATGCAGAAAATGGCCAGAAGTGGTGCTGTGGCTCAAGTGGCAGAGTGCTAACTTTGAGCAAAAAGAAGCCAGGGACAGTGCTCAGACCCTGAGTCCAAAAGCTCCAGAACTGGAAAAAAAAAAGAAGGTCTAACAAGGAGAGGAGAAGAAAGAAGAAGAAGAGGAGAGAGTGGAGGAAGAGTGGAGGAAGAATAAAGAAGAATAAGACCAAGAAAAAAAAAACAAGAAGAAATAATAGTGGCAGAAAACTCAAAGATGATAAAAGTTATATATTTTCAGGTTTATAGACCTAACAATATCTACAACCTGCAAGCAGTATAAATTTAAAGAAATAGGTACTTGAGCACTCCACAATCAAATTGCTCCAAAAAATAATAAGCTAATATCAACCATTTGAGCATCAGTAGTTTATGCCTATAAACTCCCAGCTATTCAGGAGGACGAGACCTGGAAGATCATGATTTAAAACCATCCCAGGCAGAAAAGGAGAAAGGAAGGGGAGAAAAAAAAGGAAAGAGGGAGGGAAAGAGAGAGGGAGAAAAGAAGGAAGGAAGGAAGGGAAGAAAGAAGGAAGGAAAGAGAGAAGGGAAAAGAAACAAAGCAAAGGAAGGAGCTGAAAACAAGTTTGGTCATAGAAATAATTAAATTGATTGTCCATGGAATAAATATTCCAATTAAAAGGAATATATAAGAACTGAGAGTATAGTTGAGTAATAGAACACTTGTCTAGCATATGTGAGGCTCAGCATTCAAACTCAGATACACAAAAAGAAGAAATTATCAATAGATTCTAAGTCAACTATTTGTTGTATACAGAAAATACATATAGTTATCCTAAGTGTGCTATAGTGACCAAAAAATAAAAAAGACCTCAAGAGAATGATAATTATCAAAGACACAGAAGGTATTTTAGAATAATAAAAGGAACAACTCATCAGAAAGACTTTGTAATCATAAATGTGTATGAACCTAATAACTAAGCCTCAAACATGACAAAAATAAAAGCACATGGCAAAAGTAAAATGATACTGCAACCAAACTATTTTAATGCATCAAGACAGATTATGTACAGACAGCCAGTAACCATGAAAAGATCATCAACAGATGACATTGGAGGAGAAATTATTGATCAAATTTGAGAGTATAATGGAAGATATATTTCAATATGTGAGACATTAAGAATTTTATACTTAAGGTCTTTGCTTGCAGGAAGCAGGGTCCCCAGTGCTGTAGTAAAATGAAGCAGAGACTCAGATGACCAGCAATAAGAGCAGTCAGAGCTGGGAGTATAATTGGCTTCTAAAGATTCTTCCTGAGGAAGATGAGAATTATCAAGTTCTTGATGACAAAATTAGAGTTTGGGATAACTGATGAAGAATCTGAGGTGGAATTAGCAATATGTATGTAGATCATTATTCAAACAAAATAAAAGGTAATTGTTCTCTCTGGGTGATTTGGGGGCCTTCCAAAGGCAGATGCTGCCACTGCATGGTTTGAAACAATACTGTATTAGGCTCCACCTGCCCTTGGCTTTAGCATATTTGCAGTAGTGGAAACAACAAATATGACCATGACTAAAATGACAATGAAGTTACTTAGAGAATGGGTGGGGGGACTGGACAAAGTAATAAGAGCTAAATCCTTAGCTTTTAAATGAAAGGATAAATAGGAATTGCTAAAAAGCATTTTAAAGCTTCAACATCTAGATAGAAGTAAAAAAGTATGACTGAAATTAAAGATTAATGTCAGCAACCTCAGAGGTAAGTGAGAAATTATGTACCTTGAAGAGAATCTTCTCAGAAGAAGTAAAAATAGCCAATAGACACCTAAAGAAATGTTCAACACAAAGGAAATGCAAATTCAAACACTGAGATTCTAAATCATCCCAATTATTGTAGCCATTATCAAGAAAATAAGCAGCAGCAAATGCTGGCCAGGAGATGAGCAAAAGGGAACTCTACTAGAGTGTATGTGGAGATGCAAACTTGTCCAATCACTCTGGAAAGCAGTAGAGAGGTTACTCAAAAATTAAAAAAAGAACTACCCTATGGTCTAGCAATTCCACTCCCAAGTATTTATCCCAAAATTAACAAACCAGGATACGGTAAAGCCACAGCACAAACATGTTCAAGGTTTGGAGTCATCCCAGATGCCCCTCAATAAGCAAATGGATCAAGAAAAGGTGGTATATATACACAATGGAATGTTACTCATCCATTAGAAAGAATAGTATTGCACCATCAGTAAAGAAACATAAAGAATGTAACTGTAACCCCTCTGTACTTCTCCTAGACAATAAAAATTTGTAATAAAAAAAGAAACATAAAGACCTGGAAAAAATTATGTTAAGAGAAGTATGCCAGGCCCACAGAGACAAGGATTGCATAATTTCCCTCATATGTGGAAGCATGATTTAGGTTATAAACTAATAAGTAAATACATTAGGTGGTTTGTAAGTGTAGACAAATGTATTAACTGGAATACGGTAGATTGAAGAGAGAAATCAAATTGTGTAATTCCTTAGAAGGACAAAGTCAAACACAAAGTTCAGTAAAATATACTCTAGAAGCGAGGCTCTGGTGGCTCACACCTCTAACCCTTGATACTCAGGAGGCTGAGATCTAAGGATTGCAGTTTGAAGCCAGCTCAGGCAGGAAAGTATGTAGGATTCTCATCTCCAATTAAATCATAGAAAAAGCCAGAAGTGATGCTGTGGCTCAAGTGATGAAGTGCTAGTCTTGAGCAAAAGGATCTCAGCACCCAGGCCTCAAGCATTAGGACCAGCAAAAAAGTGGGGGAGTGGGGTCATAGGGAAGGTAGAGAGACAGTCAGATAAATGAAGAGAAGTAGGGAAGAATACATGGAGAATTTAATATATATCCTACAAAATTAACAAAAGTGAGGGTAGGGGCATGTTGGAAGGGATAGTGAGAATGTTGAAAAGGATGACATTGATCAAGATGCACTGTATTCATAAACTCTTAAGGACAACTCCTTTGTACAACTACTTAAAGATAATAAAATATTTTAATATAACATCTTAAATGTTAAAAATAATTAAAATGATGTAGCTGACTATTATTATGAGAAACTTATACCTTTCTTAGTAATAAGGCCCCAAACAATTGACCTAAAAATAATTAAGCCATTCAATGTCATGAAGTTTCTGAATCATATATTGTGAATATTATATTTTTATCCTCATTTTAAATATGAAAATCATTGTTCCATTTTTTGTGCACATGTGTATGTGGACACACACACACGTAAGTGCTGGGTCTGGGGCTTGAACTCAGTGCCTTGCAATCTTGCACTCACGGCTGACACTCTAGCACTTACACCTCACTGCCATTTCAGGCTTTTCAACTGGTTAATAGGTGGTAAGAGTCACAAGGACCTTCCTGTCTAACCTGGCTTCAGACTGATCCTCAGATCTCAGCATTCTGAGTAGCTAGGATTACAAACATGAGACATGGGTACCAGGCTCATCATTCAATGTTTTTTTAAAATAAATAAGAATTATCCATATAAGTACCATTATATAGAAATAGCTGATATATGTATAGGAAGCCATTGAGATTTGTTACTATGGCTACTGTTTTATTAAAGAGTGAAATTCAATGATAAACGACAAATGACAGAAAAGATTTAATTAAAATAATTCAGCTTCTCTTACTGCTTGCTGACTTATTTTAGCCAGATATTAAACTGCAAATAATAATAATTTGTCTGTACTGCATATACAGGATACCTTAGCTATTCATTCATGTGATATATTATTAATCATGCATCCCCACCTATATGAGGATATAAATAAATGCTCAATAACAGTTAAAAATATCAAGGAAAGTCTAAGGAAACAACACAATTCAGACACTTGATGAATAAATGAAACTCAGCATTCTACAGGGAATCCTAGAATTGAAAAAGAACTCTAGGGAAAATTTTAATAAGATATGAATTCAATATGAACCTCGGTAAATAATAATGTATTAGTACTGGCTCATTAGTTGTGACAAATATGTCCCAGTAATGTAAAATAGTAATATTAGCAGAAAGTGTGTAACGAGTGAGTGGGTGGAAATTCCTTTTATTGCCTCTGCAATGTTTAGTATATTGAACATTCTTGCAAAATAGAATGATTGTTTCAGGCTGAAAATCAAACCAAGGGATAATCATGGAGAAAGTATAAATATTTAAGACCTAATAACCTAAAATGATCACTATCTATAAAGAGGTCTAGAAACTGATTATTGAAAGAAATAAAAACTAGAAAAGTAAACACTAAAACACATACAGATATCCCATGAATATGAAATTGCATTAAGCCTTACTAGTGACCAATGAAATACAATGAATGTGATCACATTTTATCCACCAAGATATGAATTGATTACATTAAAGAAATATCACTGGTTTGCTGGTTGGGCAGATATATCTATTGAACGATGCTACAGCACAAAAATATTAAAATAAAATAAATATGCTCAAGATGTCATCATTCCTTCATCTCTTGCAGCTCTGATTCTTTTACACTGATTAGTTCTCCCCTTACACATATTAAATATTAAGCATATTTTTGTACTTATTTGTAAGCAGAGTGATTTTTGGTGGCATTTGGTTTTTGAATATCGGGCCTCACACTTGTCTGTCAGAGGCATAATCTTTTTTGCACTGGATATGTTTGATAGAGTTTCACTTACTACCCAGACTGGGTAGTATATTGCTAGACTGAGATCTACTTATTTGGGGGCTTGTAGTTGTTTTAGTACTTTGTACGTGTAGCTAGGCTGTCAGGAAACACCCCACCATACCTAGCATCATCCACTGAGACAATCTTTAGGACTTTTCTGCCCAGGCTGACCTGGAACCATGATCTTCCCACTTTCAGCCTCCCACTGGGCTAGTATGAGAGGTAAATGCCACTGCATCCATCCATGGATTATGGAGGATTCTCATGAACTTTTCTAGTTTTGAAATATCCTACTCTCATTCTCAGCCTCCCAAGTAGAAGCAGAAGTAGAGTACCTTGTGATTTATAGGCCCTTGGCCATTAGTTTTACATTGCTGAGTATTAAATTTGGCTGTTTTCCTTTAACGAGAATGTGACTTTGCTCTGTTACCTTTGTATGCACATCATATTGTCCTTTAAGGCTTATTGGTGTTCATCTAGCCTGGAGCAATTCTAGATCTAATTTGAGCACAAAATGGTGACCCTTCTGAGAAGTCCACACACAAGGTTTCTTTGATCTAGTTATCCACTGGTAAGAATGTGAATTATCCCGCTGTTTCCTGGTGACTCTTGCCCCAGTTTACAAAGGTTAGCTCCTCTATGAGAATAAGAGTATTTTTAGCCAGACTCAATAGAGATCATCTGTGATTTTAGCTCTGTGTGGAACTTTCTTCCTGTCCTTTTGTCTTGTACTCTGCCTCATCATTCACAAACTGTTTGTGCCTCCACCAGTCAGCAAATCACCAGTATCTTTTGAGTTATCTCCTTGTCTCCCTGCACTGTAACCTGAGAACTGCCTCTCAGTAGTACATTGGGATGATGTTGGGATGCAAACATCATTCCCTTCCCTCAGGAATCACAGTCTAGTTTCCTACATTTTATAGAAATAAAGCAATCCTTAAAGTATTTTACCTTTTTCATGATCAAAAGTTGAAGTCCTGTCTACTTTATTTATTTTTTAGTAATTAATAATTCAAACGCTTTCTAAGCTTAAGGTTACTTAAATAGCATACGCAACCAGGTATGTATCTCCAAAATATAAAATAGTCACCAATTATTTAAGTCTAGCAAAGCCTCTCTACAGGCAATATTAACAGTATTATCTTAGTTGAGTAAATATATTCTTTCAAATAAGTAAGTGATTTTTAAAATATATCATAATGTCCGTTTATTCATTTGCTCACCAATACCTTTCTAAGTACTGCTAATGTCTATGTCTGACTTTTTTTGTTTGTTTGTTTGTTTTGGCCAGTCCTGGGCCTTGGACTCAGGGCCTAAGCACTGTCCCTGGCTTCTTCCCGCTCAAGGCTAGCACTCTGCCACCTGAGCCACAGCGCCCCTTCTGGCCGTTTTCCATACTTGTGGTGCTGGGGAATTGAACCAAGAGCTTCATGTGTAGGAGGCAAGCACTCTTGCCACTAGGCCATATCCCCAGCCCCTATGTCTGACTTTTTAATAAAGGAATTTGCTACATTTTGGAGTCCTGAAGGGAAAGAAAACTAGTGTTTGACACTATCAAGTGTGAGGACTACACTGTGGGTTTCATGTGTGTGCAACAATAGCTAACTCTACAGATAAGGATAGAGGAGCACTTAGTCTAGGTCACACAGCTGAGAGTCCATTGTGATTCTGACTGCAACTTCAAACTCCCACAAGCCATGATGTTTGCTATAGTGACCACCCTATTCATTGCAGTGACAGCACTTCCAACATGATAGGAGAGTAGAGAACTTAGAGCTACAAAGGCTGCCTGCCAACCAGCAGTCTCATAGACATGCAATGGAGAGAGCACTGAACTCAGCAGGGCATGACTTCTAATAGCATATCACCATTGGTAAAATTGGCATGGCCGGGTAAGCTTCAGTTTTCCCTCCACACACCAGATATTAAACAGTTCTGTGAAAATTTAAAGTCCTCTGTGTGTAAAAAAAGTAAATGCTTTATGTAATGCCTAGGAGCTTTCTTAAACAATCAAATTCTAGGACAAAACTATGAGCATCCAAATCTCAAATCTCCCTCTATTCCACCCTACCCTATCATTTGTCTATATTACCCTTTTACTCCCTCAAACATTCGCTTAATTACCTAGCTGCTATCATAAAATACTCAATGATGAGTTCTGACACCTGCATGAATAAATGTACCGTGTGTGCTGGAGGTTGCTTGCTGTTCCCAGTTAGGAAATAATTAGGAAATCTTATCAGTGGTGATCTGGATGGGCAGGGATTAAAGGTTGGTCATTTCTATTTCCAAATGACAATCTGTTACTTGTCACTTCTTGAATTCAAGTCATTCATATCAGCCTGATAGTTGGCACTTTAAAGGATAGATATTTCTCTGTTTTTTTTTCATCAGATTTTTTTTTTTTGCTATTTCCAAGTAAAGTATTACAAGAATGCAATAGGTGCATACATCCTCCAAGAAATCACAGTGGAGGTGGTATTAAAAGAATGAGATGTTGACTGGCTGTACCATGGGGAGGGGTACAAAAAGGGTGGAGTAACTAAAGGCAAGAGAAAGAAATTTTGAAAACTTGGCAATACCACCAAAGCTGGAAAAAAATGAAGAGAGTTTTTACAAAAATTTAACCCTATACCAGGAGGAATAATATAGTTTTAACATTGTACAATACTTTGTACTATAGTACCATTTTTTTCTACACATGTTAGGAAAGTTCTCATGTAGGTAAAAAACATGTATTATGACATCTTAGAATAAAAGCAATCTAAATGACTATCAAGTAAGGAATCAATAAGTAAGTAAAACATAAAAATAAAATATGATAGTGTTCATATAAATTCCAAAATAATATACTGATCGAAAAAAGTCAAGATAGCTGATACTTATATCATTCTAAATGAATGGATAAAAATATACAATTAGCATGCAGTCGCACATATATGTATTTAGATGAATGGAAAACTCCATGTTTATAAGAACTATATCTTCATAGTAAAGTAGTAAAAGGGGACTTCCTAAACAGAGTAAAATACAACAGTTCCATTTTAGTTTTGCTGGTGATAACTCTTAGTAATGGGAAAATGGGTATTTCTAACTGTATGGTCATCATCTTCACCTTCTTTATATTTGAAATTTATTGTTCAAAATAAAGTTAAAATAAGAATATTCTTAAAGAAGAATTCATCAGTAACATCTGGAATCTTATACGCTTTTTGCTTTGCTTTGTAATACAGTCTCAAAGCTAGCCTTGACATCTAGATCCTCCAGCCTGTTTCCTAATATATATATATATATATATATATATATATATATATATATATATCATATTTGCAACATTATTTACTTGGCTTATAGTCATTTTTGAAACATCACTGATTCCATATCCCCTTACAATAATTTTATGGACCCCTCCACTCCTTCCCATCAGTTTGTGGGAATAATAATATAGCAAGAACATTTGACTTGTACATTTGAAATGTAGATGATTAAAATAAATAGAAGATAACTATACAGGCATGTGTAGTATACACCAAAAAAAAAGTCTTTTCTGACCTAGAAATTAATCCAGAAAGCTTCATTTTTTTACATGACAAATGGCGGAGCTGAGATTCAAACCCATCTGCTTGGTTCCGAAGCTTGCACTGTTCTACTTCCCATTGCCTTGTGAACATTGAATTTTGTACATAATACTAGCATGAGTAAAAGTCAAATCTTAAGCTTCAGAAAAATCACTTTTTGGTATTACATTGGCAAAGTGTGCCTGCACGCACATGCGTGCACACACACACACATACACACAGAGTCATTCTTCAGTATCCTAGAGAGACTGTTCTCACCATTTCTTGAGTACTGAAACCCAAAGGTGCTCAAGTCCTTTTTAGAAAATGGTATGTTACTTGCACACAATCTATTCAAATCTACTTATTCAGTCTATTCGTGTCCATTTAAATAATCCACCTAAAATAATCTTAAGGGGCTGGGGATATAGCCTAGTGGCAAGAGTGCCTGCCTCGGATACACGAGGCCCTAGGTTCGATTCCCCAGCGCCACATATGCAGAAAATGGCCAGAAGCGGCGCTGTGGCTCAAGTGGCAGAGTGCTAGCCTTGAGCGGGAAGAAGCCAGGGACAGTGCTCAGGCCCTGAGTCCAAGGCCCAGGACTGGCCAAAAAAAAAAAAAAAAAAAAAAAAAAAAAAAAAAATAATCTTAAGATTAATTATAATACTTAGTACAATGCAAATATCATAACTTGTTGCACTATGCTACTCAGGAAATAATGACAAGCAAAATGTAGATATTCAGTACAAATGTACGTTTTTGCAGGGCTGAGGATAGATCCCAGGATATTTTTTATGTTAGACAAGTTCTCTACTCTGAGCTACATCCGCATCCCACAAGTAACTTTTCCTAATATTTCCAGTTCGTAGATGGTTGAATCTGTGTCCCATTTTTCTAAATTGAATGAAAAGAAAAAGCAGGGCAGATGTAACTCAAAAGTACTTGTATATTACTGAAGAAAAATGATGTGGTTTTTAACCTTACAGTGTTCCCTGCCAGAGAGTTAAGCAATGGAACTGCCATTCTTACTCAAGACAACAAATGCTAACCAAATCCATTAGGAGGTTTTCCTGTCAGGTCTTGAATCTATACTGAACTGTGAGTATCATGGGAGAAGCCTCTTGGCTCTATTCTCAACGGTTGCTCTTCACTAGTGCCTGATACACAGGAGTATTACAAATATTTGTTAAATAAGGGGATACCAGTGGTTGAAGGAGTTTAGTTCCTTTTATATCCTATGTTATACTGGGATATTTGTTCAGAAACCAAGATCAGTTTAAGAATCAGTATAACCCTAGAGCACAGGAGACTTTAAACATGGTGCTCACCCTCTCACATTCATCACTTCAAGCACGACCACTTCTGATCTTTCATCTGTGCTCAGTGATGGACACAACAAATGGCATGTGCATTTCACTTTCACTTGCACTTATTGAATTACCACCACATATTTGATGTACAAGCCATCATTATGATAAGTTTACCTATAAGGATACAAAACATTCTTGCAGGACTCAGACTGGTCTAAACAAAACAAAACAGAAAGATGAAAAGAGAAATAAGTTTGATTTCATACAACTAAATGTCCAGGGCTACATCCAGGTAAGGTAAAATGTGATTGCTCAATGTAAATTCCATAAATAATCATTGTGCTCCCTTATTCTGCGAAGTTTCTTCTCTATGAGTTGAAATTTTTCATAGGGCAGGTCATATCTGAATTACTAGCATCCTTACAGCTCGTGATGCTAGAGAACACCTATTAATCCCTTATTCCACAAAGCTCCACACATTTCTCAGATTAATCTAATTTGTGTCATGTGTCCATCTCACACTGATCATTGTGGTCAATGTACCTGACTATTTAGGTAACTTCTGCCTACGTCAGTCATATCAGGAAGACATAATCTATTAACAACCTAGTTTGATGGCAGAAAAAAAAGTTCCTAACAGAAAATTGCTAAGTGAACAAAATATCCATGATAACCAAGCTCAGAAAATTCACATAACTGCATAACTAGGAAATTCTATAACCACTAGTAGGCTCACTCTTGAATGCATGCCACATTAACTTTGCTGACTAAATAAGTCTCAGCCTCTATTCTAAACCCCAAACCTATGTCCTTTCCATTTGAGGGATAGCCTTTCTCAATGTTAAATAGCCACATATACTTAATGACGAGGATTCACCATAGAGTGACAGAAATCTGAAACACTATGGTAATTCTTGCTCCATGATGCTCCTCTTTACAGCTGCTTCTCACTAGTCTTAGTGGTAAGGATCTAGTAACTGATCTTGCTCATATTCTGAAAATCAAAGTTTCTATGCCCTCAGCCCACCAGTTTAGCTCAATATGGATGATAGACTTTGTTTCCTTAAGAGACAAGAAACAGAATCATTATGCTGTTAGTATGTCTATGTCTTTCACCTATTCCATTTCGTCCATCCTTTTTCTCTGATTCTACCCGTGAAGAATTCTTGCTTTGAATTAGTGAGAAAATAAATGAGTAGTATCTAAAGCATTTTCAATTCTCTGATCAAAAATGATTTTTACACTCCTTTCAGAATAAAATTGAGGTAAATCAAAAAAGCACCAAGCATTAACATAAATGGAAGCATTTCCATGTATGTTGTGACAGTAAGACATTTTCATAGTATCAACAGATGAACAGCTTTATTTTAAATGTTCTCAGATTCTGCCCAAGCTCCACTTGGGCAGAATTATCCTGCTCCACTACAGAAAGAAAAAAAATGGAGATGTCTTTCTTTATTGTCTAGGGTTCTTACAGACAGACTCAAGCATCCTGTTGGGTGATGAGGTACACAGGGCTTTCATTGACAGTAATGGGAATGCTTAGAGGTACGAAACAGGCTCCATGTTTTTAAATGCTTGGGTGAAAATTCCCACAAAGCTGGGAAGAGCCCTTTTGTTTTATGCAGCTATGTTTGCTGTGGCGAGACTTTGATTACAAATCACAGTAGGCTGTCCTTTTAAGACAACTCATGCATCCAGTCACTTCAGAATGCTATGCCAAAACATCTATTAGGGGAAACCAGTGTGATGCCCCTGCACGGTTTACTGCTCCACCATGAAGGCCGAGGAAGGCTTTCAGCAAGCTCTTGTTAGAAATGTTCTTGTTAAAAGAAAAACGCAGCCAGTTGAAAAACTACTTGGGACCTCTTTTTCTGATAGGTTCAAAGTAAGAGAAAAATAATAAAAATATTTATATTTGCAAAAACTGAAGAAATTCCTCTGAAATATGCATGCACTAATGTTTTTCACTCTTTTTTCACATTGACTTCTAAATAAGAAAAAGTACTACAAAGCTTACTAAATGACTATGAAACAGGAAGAAAATTAATATTTTAAAGAACCAATGAGAGTGGGAATGTAGCTTAGTGACAGAGTGCTTGCCTAGCATTCCCTAGGTTCAATTCCTCAGCACCACATAAACAAAAAAAGCTGGAAGTGGGGATGTGGCTCAAGTGGTAGAGCGCTAGCCTTGAAAACAGAGAGGCTCAGGGACAGAGCCCAGGCCCTGGGTTCAAGCCCCAGGACTGTAAAACAAACAAAAAAAAAAAACAAAGCCAATGACTCTTGAGGGAAGGGGTGGGTAGGATGGTTGGGTGAGACTGTTGAAAGGAGTGACACTGATCAAGATGCAGCCTAGCAGGTAGACCCTAAGGAAAAAAATCTATTACTGAAAAATAAAATGAACTCCTGGCTTTTATTTTTTACCTACACATACCTTTATTTGTGGGAAGTCTAAGGACACTCATGCAGTATCTCTGCCTGAAACTGTCCAAATAGCCACAGTTGCTTCAAGGAAGCAAGGCCCATCAATTCCAGTGTGATTGCTCCCTGACACTTGAAGAGTCAGCCACTCACATAGCAAAGTCAAATCAAGAAAGAAGGGGCAAGCAGCCCCTGATAGAGTTCTCAGCTTCCAAATGCTGTACCAGCCCTACTCAGGGCTTTGACATCTTGGATCTGTCATGCTGCTTCCTGTGTGGACTGCTTTACACGTGACCTTCGCAAGTAATGAGCTTTCATGTTTTTTGTTTTTTTTTATTGTCAAGGTGATGTACAGAAGGGTTACAGCTGGGTTACTACATATTATCTTGTAAGTGTTGCTGTTGCTTTGGTCCGCCATTTACCCTTTGTCTCACCATTCTGATGTGATGCTTTCATGGGTTTTCAACTTGAGAAAGCCTCAGTTCTCTCTCTGTCTCTGAAGAAGGGCTTTAGTTCTTTATGCAAATAGCTTCAACTTCTCCCTATAGCTTCCTGGCTAGAGAATAGGTAGTCAAGATCACAAAACACCTGCAGCAAAGCAACAGTCTAGCGGCCTACATTTGCATCTTTAAGATGGTTCTACCAGTGATTCTAAAGCATGATTCACCCTGCAATGATTCTCTCTGCCTTACTAAAGAAAAATTGGGCATAGTTAACTTTTTTGTCTGCATCAATAGAAAGTAGCATACAAATTGTGTAATACATTGTTTTTACTTCCCATTTCAAGACTATGCTCTCAGTCATCTTTCATGTTCTTTAGAAAATTTCCATATTCAGGCACAATTCTAAGGAATGCATTTCCTTTTCAAGCCTTGTCTGACCGGAGGAATCAAAAAAAAAAAGAGGGGAGGGGCATCTCCAGGGGTGCTGCTTTGCACAGTAATATTTTTCTCCTCAAAACCTGAGCACTACCAACAGCAAAAGATATAGTGATAGATCCACTGCAGTTCGTGCAGAGGGCCCTGTATAGAACAGTTGGGCTGTAGAATTGTTCTCCTGGAGAAAGGAAAAGGGTGCATAAAAACAGAAGCAAGTTCAATACTGTCAGCAGGAACTGACAGAGCAGCTCTGGCCCACTGTCTGTGACACTGCTTCCTCCATCCATGAAGACCTGGGCCATCAACGATCACTAGGAGCAAGAGCATGGAACCACAGAATTGGTGTACTCCAAGTTATAACTGAACCAATGCAGGTCATACAAGACAAGTGAGGAATGCACCAGACTATTCTTCAATCTCTAAATGTAAATGTAAATGGCACAAGAGTTTGATGCTTGCTATTGTGTCATATTGCTATTAAGAGTTAAGGAGGAAGTGGAGCTGTGGCTCAAAGTGGTAGAGTGCTAGCCTTGAGTGAAAAGGACAGAGCCCAGGCTCTGAGTTCAAGCCCTGCTAACAACAACAACAACAAAGACATAATGAATTAAAAAAGAGTTAAGGAAAACCCACAGGAAGCTAGATTTTGCTTATAAACTTATAAGTAAATACATCGCATGGTATCCAAATGTACACAAATGTATCAACTGAAATATGGCAGATTCAAGGGGGAACTAAAATTGTGTAATTCCTTAGAAAAGCGAAGTCAACGTTCAAAATAAACACCAGGAAGTAGGTAGTGAAAGAGGTGGAGTGGAATCAAGGGAAGGAGTAGATGAATGAAGAAGATATATATATACACAGTATATATATATATATATATATATATATATATATGTGTGTGTGTGTGTGTGTGTGTGTGTGTGTGTGTGTGTGTGTGTGTGTCTGTGTGTGAATATATATCCTACAAATATATATATTCAAATATATATTCTACAAATATATATATTCTACAAAATCAAGAAGAGTGAGGAATAGTTTGGGGAAGGTAGGGATGGGTGAGAGTTTTGAAAGTAGTGACTTTGATTAAATGCCTTTTATTCATAAACTGCTTTGCCAAATAACAACTCCTTTGGACAACTACTTAAAGGAAAAGAAAAGCCAGCTCTTACTATTCTGATCCAAGAATGATAAGTTGTATCTAGACCTCATCACTGTTTGTTGGCCTAGATGAAATGAATGATCTAGGAGGATAAAAAGATTTTGTATTCTTTTGGCCATGAATCCTGAAGTGCTGAGAAGCTGACCACAGAGGTGTGCATACTGTAAAGTTTCCAGAAATAGCACCGACTGGATTGACTGTCCACTCGCTGCCTGGCAAGTCACAGGTCTTACATTGTGGAAGCAATAGCACTAATTGAAACAGTATAGTTACACCTCTGAACGGATAAACAAGCAAACAAACAAAAGCGCTGGATGTGAAGAACTGGACAGAAAGGATCACAGAAGCTCAAGTATAGATCTCCATTAGGTGAATTAGTAAAAGCCTAATAGAATTAGGAGAAGAGGGTGAGAAAGAGAGAAAGGGGAAAATATTCAAAGAAATAATGCCTATCATTTCCAAATAAAACATTTTCTATCTATTCAGAGAATTCCAAGTAGTATAAAAGATTTATACCTAAACACATCATAATAAGAATACTAGGATAGGGGAAGAAAAAAAATATATTTTTTTTTTGCCAGTCCTGGGCCTTGGACTCAGGGCCTGAGCACTGTCCCTGGCTTCTTTTTTGCTCAAGGCTAGCACTCTGCCACTTGAACCACAGCACCACTTCTGGCCATTTTCTATATATGTGGTGCTGAGGAATCGAACCCAGGGCTTCATGTATACGAGATGAGCACTTTACCACTAGGCCATATCCCCAGCACAGAAGAAAAATTCTTAAGCTAAAGAAAAACAATGTATTATGTAGAAAGTAAGTTCTTACAGTTGACATCTCACCAGAAACAATAGGGACCAGAGGGTGGTAGAATGGCATTTCAAAAAAATTATGAAGAATCATATCCCTTAAAGCAATGTTTTGCAAATAAAGGTCAAATAAAGACATTCCAAATAAAAACCAGAGGATTTGTTGTTAGCAGACTTGCCTCACAAGAAATATCCCAGTGATCCCAGACATTAATTTGAATCTATACCAAGAAAGGTGTGCCAATAAATGTAATTACAAAATTATAAAATAATGTAAGTATGTATTTCTTACTTCTCTATTGACAAAGTAAATATATGCTTACACCAAGAACATACACAGATATAACAAAATTCCCAGTAACAGAACAGAGTTGATAAATGAGAACACATCAGTACCAAAGCAAGAACATAATACCAGCTGGAAACTTGAATTCACAGGACCAAATGAAAACAACCAAGAATGGTAAATAAAAAGAATAATGAAAATAGGTGCTGGTGGATCACACTACTAATCCTAGCTACTCAGGAGGCTATGATCTGAGGATTATAATCCAAAGTCAGCCGAGGCAGGAAAATCCATGAGACTGCTATTTTCAATTAACCATCAAAAATCCAGATGTAGGGGCTGGGGATATGGCCTAGTGGCAAGAGTGCTTGCCTTGTATACATGAGGCCCTGGGTTCAATTCCCCAGCACCACATATACAGAAAACGGCCAGAAGGGGCGCTGTGGCTCAAGTGGCAGAATGCTAGCCTCGAGCAAAAAGAAGCCAGGGACAGTGCTCAGGCCCTGAGTCCAAGCCCCAGGACTGGCCAAAAAAAAAAAGAATCCAGATGTAGAGGTGTGTCTTAAAAAGCAGAGTGCCAGCCTTAACAAAATCACAGAGACAGCATTCTGGCCCTGAGTTTAAGCCCCAGTACTGGCACAAAACAAAGGATTATATAAGAAACCCTTGATATATACATACTCTGTTTTTCTCAGCTTCCTTAACACATATACAGTTACGTAATGATTATAAAAATGTATTGTTTGGTTTGAAATACATATATATGCATATGTATACATATATGTACAGATATGCACATATATACATACATGTATACTACATGCATACACACAAATATATATACACATGTATACGCATATGGAGGAGAGTATGAATAACAATGATACATTAATGAGAGGAATAGTTGTGTAGGAATAAACAAGTCGTAATTTAGTTGTAATTAAATAGATTCAGATAAATTAACACATTTATTGTAAGCCTTAGAGCAATTCTAAGAAAATAAGCTCAAAAATCTCAACAATAACATTGATGTGATTAGCTTAAATAACTCAATCAAAAGATAAAGGATTATGTGGATGAAGTTACTATCCCTCCCCACCTCAAAAAACAAATAAAAGCTGTCTATATGACACACTTTAGATTTAAAAACATAAACTGAACACAAACGGATAGAAAAATATTTCATGCAAACAATAACCACAAGAAAACTGGTTTCCCTCATTTGTAATAATCAGAATGTGCCCAGAAGTGTGTAGGTAACCTGAATGGGTAATGAGACAAATAATTACACCTGGACATGATTAATTAGCTAGGATTCTAAACATTCACACAGTGAGGACATTCTTAGGAGAAGATTACAAGGACTAATATGTGTGTGCGTAAGATATAGAATTATGCTTATTGAAATGAACTTCACAAAATGGAAGCAAGAGGGTTTTTGTTTTGTGTCGTTGCCAGTCCTGGGGCTTGGACTCAGGGCCTGAGCACTGTCCCTGGCTGCTTTTTGCTCAAGGCTAGCACTCTGCCACTTGAGCCACAGCGCCACTTCTGGCTGTTTTCTATGTATGTGGTGCTGAGGAATCGAACCCAGGGCTTCAAGTATACGAGGCAAGCGCTCCTTCCACTAGGCCATATTCCCAGCCCCAGAAAGATTTTTTTTTGTGCTGTTTACAGTTCTTTTTTTCTTTTTTCTTTCATTTTCCCCCTTTGTTGCTGTTTTTTATTTCTGTACCCCTGGACTAGTACGTAAGTTTATCTGATTGGGGAAGGGGAAGGGGAAGCCCAGAAATGGTGAGACAAAGGGTGAACTAATTCAGCAGTGATATTCACCAAATATTATGTTGGAAATGAGCTATACAACTTGAGAGGGAGGGGTATTAGAAGGGAAAACTGGGATAAAGTAAGGGAGGTGGTGATACTGTTCAATAAGGAATGTACTCACTACCTGACTTATGTAACTGTAATCCCTCTGGACATCACTTTTACAAGAAATAAAAAGAGCCACCCTGATTTTCCAGATGTTTTAATTTGCCATACATCTCTAGCTAAGTACCTCCTCCCTTCTGCTCTAGACTGTGTTCAATTTCAAAGTCCCTCATGTAGCTTTTACTTTTCTTTCACATCCCACCATCAAGAGACAATAGATTTGAGATTTGGGTTTTCTTTTTTATATTTTTGATGATGAATAAATCATACTTTCAAATCCATTGCTACCAATGCAGACTGGCTGCAGTATTCCTATTCAAAGTTGGAATTGGGTAAGTGCCATGAAAGGGTTTCCATATTCAAGAATATGACGCTTCCAAAGGACCTCACAGGAGAGCACTGCTCTGAATCAAGCAGTTCATTTCAGAAACCACATAGAAAATAAATTGCTTCAATAAAATACATGAGCAAAACTCGAGAGGGCAAAATATAGGAAACTAAATTATCACCCTGGAAATCATTTCAAATAATTTTTGTTGTTCTACTTGTCAGTGTGTATGCTTTGGGGAACGGTGGCAGGAACCCAGGCCCTTAGGACTGGAGAGAGCAGCAGTGTGTTGTTTAGGCCCTGGGTCCCGGTGTCCTCCTGGGATCACATGTGACAGGTTATACATGAAGGGCTTCAGACTCATCTTTTGGGGTTCACCACAAAGGAAACAACTTCTGCAGCCCATGTTTGCCCATGACGGTACCTGTAGTAGTCTGAAAGATACCACTGTGAATCCGGCTTTTTATACCCTTCTTTGCCATTTCCCCCTTGGCGGATGCTCTGACCTAGAAAGCAAGTGCCCAGGGCCTCTGCCTCTCAACAGTCCTGCCTGTTGCTGCAACTGTGCTCAAGAACTGCCAATCCATGCCCGCCCCCACAAGCCCTACTTCCTGTTTTTTGCTGCTCTGGTCCTTTTTCTTTCCGGTCTAGGACTCCACACGAAACCTTTTGGTTTCTGCTTTCAAGGATGTCTAATATGGTTCTTATTGTGTTATTTCTTTATGCTACCACTAAAACAACTCATCTAAAATCTTTGAGTACATACTTATTCTACCTTCTCCTAAAAGACATTTTGGCATTCCTAGCTCTGTATATTACACATGCCTCCAAAGTCAGACTGCACTCTAGTAATTCATTTTACAACAATTATAACAAGTAATAGTCATTGTGCTCTTCCTTTATGCCAGGGACGCTATCGTTTTACATAAATTCTCATTCTGTCACATCTAACAATAGGTATATGCTCAAATTTGTGAGCAGTACTTAAAATTAATTAAAAGAAGGCTATCGTTGGCCAGCTTTCAAAGTGCAATCTATATAATAAAATACATTGGAGTTTTATAAAATGTAGCATTCAATTACAACAAGACACTTCTAAATTCATATTTTTATTTGTGGAAAATAAAGCTATTCCTGGTGTGTAATACCCATCTTCTTTACATCCTTTCATCTCTTATGCCATTCTCAATTTTTTAGAAGCCACAGCTTCAGATATTTCATAATATTAACTTCGCATATCCAATTAAATCCTTTAAGAAACAGATGAAGTAAGTTTTACATCACTTCATCAACTTAAAAGATATTTTCCATGACAAATCAGCTTGACAATAATTTTGGTATAGGTACTGAAAAATACCATCATTTAGGTTTTACTAATCCTTCTCGGTGCATTGTAAAGTTCTAGGCTATTCTTAATCAAAGATCTTATTTTATTGTCAAGAATTACACCAGTCTCAACATGAACAACTTTTCTGTTGGGGACCGGAAAGGAAGACTACTAATGCCAGAAATGCATGTTTGTCTATCTCAATATTAAATACGTTATATGTTCATGTTGATATAAATTCTGAAAACTAGTTTCATTCTTTCTACACATAAGCCACAAACAGTAGGTGTGCAATGTATATGGACATATAATGTGGGGCTCCTCCTGAATGTACAGCCACTTCTACTACTTCATTACAGCATTGTACAGGCAAGTGTCATAGAGGCCCAGCAAAGCTCATTAGACAAGACAGACGCTGCGGGCTGCAGGGATAAAGTGAGGCTTCGGTTCACACGCTTCCATTTCCGTCCAAGGGCACACCACAGGATCACTGTCTTCCTCCTTCAGGAAAAAAGAGCAAAGTAACTAAGTTAATAGCATTCTTACACGCTTACTCCAACCAGAAGAAATGAAAATGGGGGGAAAAGTTTATAATGAAGAAAACTGAAAACTTAGAAATATCTTCCTGTAACTTTTCCACAAATTCTACCATAATTTTGTTTTTGTGGCAGAATCAATTAGTACAAAATTTCACAGAAACAAATGTTTTAACCAAATTAACTATAAACAAAATATTTGTATATTACACCTAATAAATAAAAGTAAATCTTTAAGTTTCTGTCATTTATTTCCTATACAATAACCATGAGTGCATGGTAACTCAGAAACACAAAAATCATGTCTTCCTAGTCCCTAAATGACTGACATTCTATTAGGTATACAGTTTAAAAAATAAGTATAGAGTTTTTGAAATAACAAATTATATGATACTCATTTAGGAAAAGGACATTAGCTAAAATTTTAATTCAACAACACATCTGCTACCACTCCCAATAGAATCTAACACCAATAGAATCTAACACCCTCTAAAGATAATATAAACTTATCTGTTATTTCAAAAAATAACATCCATCAAAATTTAGGAATGTGTTTGGCAGTGTAGTTTAGAAATATACCACTTGCCTAGCATGTGTAAGATACTAGTGCCATCCCACAAAAATCACAAAGGAAAAAAATTAATAGTATATGATTTTTTCAAACCAGAATCATACTTCTAGAATCTTATAACAAATACAGAATCATCCAGTCATATGATGATTTTATATGTGATGATGTTCACTGCAACAAAAAAAAATTGGAAACCAACTGATACTTTAGAATCATCCATACGGTGTATATGTACATCCAGGGATAGGTTTATACACACACACACACACACACACACACACACACACACACACACGGAAATATACATAGTTCCTGAGACCATTCATTTGAAAATGTTTATAATGCTGGAGCATATAGCTACAAACTGTATTTCAAATAAAATACTGGGTCATGATCTTCGTAAGTTTATTTCATAAACTGGCATATTTATATGCATTTATCATGTAGTGATTTGTTGAGAAAAAAAACATTGTAGGTTAACTGAAGCTAGTTGACATATTTATTGCTTCACATAGCTGTACTTTTGTGAGGAGAACACTTAAAAGCTACCCAAGCCAGACGCTGGTGGCTCACACCTGTGATCCTAGCTACTCAGGAGGCTGAGAGGTAAGGATCATGGTTCAAAGCCAGCCCAGGCAGAAAAGTCTCCATGAGACTATTATCTCCAATTAACCACTCGAAAACTGGAAGTGCTGCTGTGGCTCAAAGTGGTAGAGCACTAGCCTTGAGCACAAAGTAGCTCACGGACAGTACCCAGGCCCTGAGTTCAGGTTCCACAAAAGCAACAACGAAGAAGCTACTCAATATTTTTAAAGAGTTTGACGTTCTTCTGAACCAGTCACTGTGCTGTTGCACAGATCTCATGAACTCACCCCTAATTTAATCACCCCGATCACATTTCCCCAATTCTTTCTCCCATCAGATCTGTAAGACGGAACCTCAAAAAGGAAATCTCTAAGGTAAAAGAGGTCAGTGTTTGTTTTGACATTCACAAGCTCAAAAATTACATTATTAAGTGACATGAAACTGATCAATGATCATTTGGGTTTTACAAAATCACAGAACCTCAAAGATAAATGAAGCCTAAAGGTCACAATATATGAATTTCCTTCCAAGGAAAGAACTCTTGAGTCTACATGTGAAATGTGGCCAGCCACTCTTGATTAAATGGCCATATCAGGGAACAGCACTCTTCTGAACTCACTAGGAACAGGCTGGTCCAGATGCAATACCCTAGGCTCATAAAGTAAACCTGCATTTGAAGGATATAGCTAAATGTCTAAAAATTAAGCTAGTATGACCCAAAATATCAATTACACAAAAGATGGATAGGTTCCCTGTGTGCCAGCAGCTAACACCTGTAATTAGCTATTGAGGAGATGAGATGTGAGTATTGAGGTTTGAAGCTTATCTGGGCAGAAAAGTCTGAGAGACTTTATCTTCAAATGAGCAACAAAAATTCTGGATTGAAAGCATGGCTCAAGTGGTAGAGGATGAGCCATGAGTGGAAAAGACAAGCAAGAGCACAGCCCTCAGAATTCAAGCCTCAGAACCAGCACCCACACAAAGATGAGTAAGTAATGAAGTCAGAGATTGACTGAAAGTTGAGTGATTTCATATTCTGCATACATCCACAGTGCAACAAGCACACAAACCCACTGGTGTCTCATTCATTTCTGCTTAAAGGCACGAGTCCGGGGTTCACAGAAAAATGGCTAACAAGTTCTTATTTACCTAGGTGTGGAATCTGCTGGTGAACTTAAGCACTTATTCCTGGTAAATGTACCTTAAAGGAAGCTAGAAATAATACTCTTTGATATGTTTTCAAGGAAAAGATACTTTCCAATGCCAAGGCTCTCGGAAGATGATCTTTATATTAGCTCTCCACTGAAAATGTACACTGAATCTTGCTTGTGGCAGATACCAGATTAACTGGGTAAACGTCTTCATTGACCATGACCTGAGAGGTGGATTGGAACCAAAGAAACTCAAGCTTAAGGCTCAAGTATTCCACCAAGTAGCTGTGCGATTTTAGGTGAGTGACTTTTCCCTTCTGAGCCTCCATTACAATCTCTGCTCTGTAGGGAGGGGGTGAGACTGGAACATGACAACAGATCCAGCGTGCTGCATGTAACATACCTCCCAGACACACAACTGAGGCGCCAGCAATGGCGGCACTAGATACTAGTGTTAGTGTGTCAGGAGGTCTGAGTGAGATATCTCACTAAATATTAAACTACAGCTTAATATTCATGTCAAGTATGGCTCCTTCGTTTCGGCAACATGTTTACATTTACCCCTTGCTTAAACTTCAGAAACAATTTGCATGTTTACATAACTGAGCATGGTCCATTTTATCTTCAGATTGCCAAGAGACCAGTATATCTGACCCAAATTAGACACTTGAGGGAGGGAGTCGGGGGGGAGAGAGAGAGAGAGAGAGAGAGAGAGAGAGAGAGAGAGAGAGAGAGAGAATATGTCTGTGTGTGTGCACACAAGCACACATGCATAGAGACATATAACCAAATGACAGTAGCAAGTGCTCATGTTTATTTTTATTCCTGTTGAAATTAAGCATACACAGTTTAAAGAATTAAATAGCTCTAAAATGTTCACTATGAAAACTACCCGTCCCACGTGTCTCCAGTTTCCTACTTCTCAACTCTCAGACTAGTTTTTAACATCACTAAGTAGCAGAACTAAGTAGTGAGAACTAAGTAGTAGAACTAAGCAGCATGATCACTGTGGCTACTTTCCCAATGGCAGCAGAAGATCTGGCCTTCTTTTCTCCTGTCAGACTTCCCTGTATACATAAACACTTTCCATCACCCCATCCTTCAGGGACCTAATTTGGGTTAGACTGATACCCAGTTTATATAACTGTAGCAATATAAATATCATCCAGAACTGATCTACATGTATTCACTTGATTTTTCCTTACTACAATAATGTTTCCTCGGCATTGAATAAACATCTTGAATGTTTCCACCTTTAGTTTCCTTTATACTCATAACTAATTCAACTCAAAACTACCTGTCACAGGCTGGGAATGTGGCTTAGTGGTAGAGTGCTTGCCTAGCATGCATGAAGCCCTGGGTTCAATTCTCAATACCACATATACAGAAAAATATTTAAAAAGCTAGAAGTGGCTCTGTGGCTCAAGTGGTAAATTGCCTTGGGCAAAAAGAAGCCAGGGACAGTGCTCAGGCCCTGAGTCCAAGCCCTGGGACTGGCAAAAAAAAAACAAACACCCAAAAAGCTACCTGCCAATTGCCCACCCCTCCTCCCAAATTAAGACATACTGTGCATTACATATGTGCAGAGGGTTCATCTAGAATCCTCCTCCCAGCTCAGGTCTGGATTGAATGGCCTCCATGCCAATGACCTCACTCCAATGAATGCTAGAGCATTCTCTAGCTCTCCCATTTTTTTTCAAGTCTGTTTTGGGGTCCTCTCCCTCTCTCAGCTCTCCCCTTTCTTCCCTCCCCCTGCCAATTTCTCCCCTCCCCTCTCTCTTGCTCCTTCACTTTGGTGAGGTCTCTTCTAGCAGCTTCCTGGCAAACACAGTTTTTGATAACCTCAATATCTGAGAGGAAATATTTGAGAGTGGCTACTCTATCCAGCTCTTAGTTTAAAGTTTGACTGGGTAAGGAACTCTCGAGATGGTTTGTAATGTTCTGTCAGGATCCTCAGAGCCATGCTCACTGGCTGTATCTTCACAGTTGCTTCTGGAAGTTCCATATTGAAGTATTAAGTTCTTTCATTTCTCCATTTTCCCTCACTCTTTCCTTGTAATTTTTCCTCAGTGTTCTAAAATTTCACAAGCAGGGTGCTTTGCTGTTTGGCCAACTGTGTCAAAAGCCAGTGGGTCCTTTTCTTTGTAAATTGATGTCCAGAGGTCTGAAAAATGTTTAGAATGACCTTGTTGCTGGGCTCTCATCTTCCACTCTCTGCCTTATCATTTCATGTGCTCCAAAGACTGGTTCTCTGATATTCTTACTTTTTTCTCTCCTATATCCTACGCTTTAACCCTTTTCTCTCCTCTCTCAAAAATACCTTCAATTGGTGCTTTCTTGCCATTTTAGAGTATATTTATAACACAATGAAAATGAGAGTTGACAGTCACTTGGACCAACATGGCAGAGGTAGAGATGTAATAGTAATTAGGCTAAAGATATATTTCAAATAATAGAATCCCTAGATTTAGTAATTAATTGAATGTGGAATGTGAAAATAAGACAGAGTTGTTAGAGTTGAGTTGCCATTTGCCACAAAAAGAAAAAGCATACATACTGAAAGGAGAGTTTCAAGCAAATGGCAGATGGCTATTTCAGATACAGTAAATATATCAAGTAGATAGTTACAAGTCATTGTATACTAGCCAAGCAAACTGTACTACAACAGATTCTAAAGAATTGTCAAGTCAAGCATGGTGGTATATCCCTGGAGTCCCAACTCCTTGTAAGGCTGAAGCAAGAAATTCACAAGTTTAAGGCTAGTCTGGGCCACTTACTAAGAGAGTGTAAAAAAAAATTTTGTCCAATGTTTTACTCTAAAAGACACTCATCTTTTACATACCTGTGTTTGGTTTTCAGCTTGAAAATTATATTCTGTCCCCCCCCAAATTGTGTCTTAACCAACTAGGTAACAAACACCTAACAAAGATGAATGAGAATAATTGGATGTTACATACTGAATATTACCAGAAAATACTGATTTACTCTCTGATTGAAAGTTAATATTTAATTAACAAAGTTCTCTTTTTACTTCATCTAATGGTAAATACTATGACTTTAGTTTTAGCACAGAGAATGGCAAATTACAGCATAGCACCTGAATAAACAAAGCATTTTACATTTGAGATATTACTGCTTCTCTGTGCAGATCTGCTTTTCCATGCCAAATTATAAAAGGGCTTTCCTTAAGCGGGTGAAAAAAACAATACAGTAGAGGAGGCCCAACAGCTGCAATGGACATTGATGAGCGCAAACGAGACAACTCAAGGGCAGCGGAGGAGGGAGGAAATGAGAGAAAAAGAAGGAACAGATTACACTAAGCGAAGGGAAAGAGATGTCCATATCACCCGCCCTGGAAGGAATTGTTTTATTGTTAATATTCATAAAGTTCATAAGCATTGTAGACTAGAATGACGATGTCCATCACTGGGAAGGTTTAAAAAAATAATGAGGAGCTGGGAATATTATGGCCTAGTGGCAAGAGTGCTTGCCTCGTATACGTGAAGCCCTAGGTTCGATTCCTCAGCACCACATATATAGAAAAGGCCAGAAGTGGCGCTGTGGCTCAAGTGGCAGAGTGCCAGCCTTGAGCAAAAAGAAGCCAGGACAGTGCTCAGGCCCTGAGTCCAAGACCCAGGACTGGCACAAAAAAAGATGAAAGCAAGGGGGAGGGGAGGAGAGGTTGGGTTAAGGGGAGGAAAGGCAGGAGAAAACTGAGGGAGGAGATAACAAGTATGACAAGAAATGTATTCACTACCTTAAGTATATAACTGTAACCCCTGTGTACATCATCTTGACAATAAAAAGAAAGAAAAATGGGGAAAAAATACCTTCAATTGTGCCTCAGCACCCTAAAATCCTTTATATTTGCTATGGTATTTCAACTTTCAAAAGCTTTCTGTTTTCTATTTCTTTTCTTAGAAGTTGATTGTTTTTATTATATGGTTACAATTTCTTTCTCTACCAATAAATGATGAGTTTTTGAAGAAAAACTTCAAACTACAAATGACATCCTAAGTAATCATTTTTGTTGGGGGGGTCTTTCATGTTATGGGCTTTCTTCAAATATTCCTAGCTGCCTCTATCGAAGAGTGAAAAACTCCAGAAGATGAGAGACAGGCCTGTCTCCCACACCCCATACAGGACAAGCCCCCAAGAGACTGGGCAAGAGCAGAAAGACATCCCCGGAGATCCTTCTCGCCTCTGTGTGGAGAGAAGGGACCTTTCTGCCAGTGTCCTGGAGCCCACGTAGAGAGGAAGGGCACATGAGTTTTGAGGAACTGACTTATTTATCTGTTTCCATGCAGCGTCTGGAGCCTCAGCTGTACTAGAGGCAAGCAAAAAGGAAGGGAAGGAGAAATTTGTGGGTGTGGCTTATTCACTGTGTTCACAAAGCATCCAGAACCTCCGCTGTGCTCACTTCCTGACATGGAGACTGCCTTCTCCTTTCTTCGAGGGGATGAGTACCTCTAGGCATCTTCTAGGCCCTAAAAGGAAATCTGAGGATGCAGCTTTTTCTCAACCAGCCTTTACCCAATACAGATGACTTTACTGTTACATCCACACTGAGGTATCTCTGTCAACTCCTGAGACTCTACGAGGTTCCATCCTGGAAACAGGCTTGTTCCACATCTGCTACATCCATTTCCACACAGACATCTGCTTCCACAATGCTGTTATGTTCTCCCCCACCCCCTTTCCTTCTCTATCCCTGCACGTCTGTGCACTTAGAAATCTTTCCTGTTCTTTTAATGTGATTTGCAGTAGGAATAAAATTATTGGTCTATGCTCAATCAACAATTATTATTTGGAAAACATGCTCCTTTCTATGCATTCTGTGTATTTTTTACAATTTCTCCCATAACTGTATCACATGGTAATCAGAACATAAATCTATCCAGTAAAATAATCTAAAGAAATGACACTTTGAATAAACAAAGGTAATCAGGCTTGCATTCTCCCCTTTGGGATTTCTTCCAAATACTCATTTATCTAAATCTAAACAGGAGAGCTTAAATATAAAGTGAAATTTTCTATTATACAATGATCATTGTTCATAATAATGACCTTGAAATATGGCCACATCCTACAGAGCCATCTAAATCATCAGTTATTTCAATATAACAGATGTTATCTTTCAAATGACTATTTTGAACCTTAAATTATCTTCCATGGAGGCACCCTAGGGAATGAGTGCAAATCAAATCTCTACCGTGTAATTTCCTGAGAAGCTACTAAAAATAAGAAAGGCACGTGTACGTACACACCCTACCAACCCCTGCAGGGTGTGTGCTGCTGGTCACTGGCCAATGTCCGGTCCAACGCTTCTGGTTCCATTAACTGAAAACCTATTAAAGAATCCCTTTTAAGGAGAATAGTCCAGGGTCAAGCCTGCAAAGTCATTTGGAGAAACAGCAATATGCTAGGAACAAGAACTCCCTTTGAACGTGGTCTCTTTCTCGTGGGGAGACATGTTCCCAGGGCAGTCTGCACACACCCTTCTGATAGGGACTTAGACTTAGCTGTGCTCCCTACTGAACCCTAATCCTAGGCTGACGTTCCTGCAGGGACAGTTTATGCTTCTGCTTGTGTTTACATTTTTACATAGCTGCTAGAATCCTGCCATACCCAAGGAAGAATGTTAAAAAATAAATGCCCGTCCTTGACGAGCAAAGTCACACCTACACCTTCTTTTCCCACATACTCCCTAATAACTGCATCAGTTAATGAAGAAGGAAAATGACAAGAAAAAGGAGAAAGAAAGGCATCAGAAATATAAAGTGCCTTTGAAGATTTAAAAGGGAGGGTGTGGGAAAAGATCAGCCACTGGATTTAGAAACAAAAATCAAATCAGGGAGGGAGTAACACTGTTCAAAAAGAAACGTACTAATTTCCTTACAACTGCACATCACCTTTACAATAACATTTAAATGTAAAAAAACAAAGCATAACAGAAATTTAAAAAAAAACAATGACTGAAATAGTTATCACTATTCATGGAGTACTCAGTAATATAGTATTCAAATTCAAAAAGAAAAAAATCATATTTTCATTATTTACAGATATTCTATGTATCTAGAAAACACAATCAATTGAAGTCTATTGGAAATCATATGGAAGGTTCATAAGAAAGTCATGGATAAACCTAATACATTTTATTTTTGATGGAAAAAATGGTACCTAATGGAGAAAGACACTAATGCTACAGTGACACTAAGAGATGCTAATACTAATTAAGATACTAATGTTACAGCTCACATTTAATGAATGCTAATAAATGAAGTTATAACTCAGAATATTCACTTCACAGATGAGGAAGTTAATGATAAAGTTTATAAAAGTTGGGGAGCAGCTAGCCACACCCCAGACTGACTCTGGACCCAAATGTGCCACTTGGAGTAAATTTAATGAAAAGACAGAACTATAAAATATATGAGGTACATAGAGATTCAGCATTATGAAGATGTACATTCCCTTGAAGTACATGTAATACCAATAACAAATTCTGATAGCACGCTTTTTCCTTTTTCTCTTATTTTCTTTTTTGTACCATCTCATTTTGTTCTTTATTTCTACCCTTTGGATAAAATGACACTATAATTTATCCAGAAAAATTATAAGCCAAAAAAATCTGCAGAAAATAATTGCAAAGGGTATTGTCCTACCAAACTCTGAAAAATACATCAATACCACAAAACTTGTGATTAATGTTCTTGACTAGACAGATTAATAGACCAGAACAGGGACTTCAGAAATAAACCAAGGATCCACAGGACTTAATATAATGTAAAGGAGACATTTATAATCAGCTTGGCAATAAAGAAAAGATTCAATACATCCAATGCCACTGAAAGAGAAAAGTACAGTTTGATATATGGTTAGTAGAAGCATAAATTGTTACACATGTCATTTGCATGTATATTATCATAAAATTCCCTGACTGGTACTCTCGTTACTAAGAATTTTTATAAAAGAAATAGGTGGGAAAGTTAGCCACAAGACTGTTAGTTATAGAAAAACAATGAAAATTACTTAAATATCAAAAGAAGAACAGCTCAAAACATTTTGGGACATCCATTAAATAATATATACTGAAAAACCATGGCATATACTATTGGAATGACATAAGAAGATACCTAATCAAACCAAGATAAAAACAGAATGTATAATATAATCCCATAAGGAACTATAGATTTATATATATGCACATATAGATATATACATACATAATAGCTATAGAGAGGTATATACACCTATATATGCTTATATATACACACATCCATATGAAATGAACACATAAAAGAGATCAAATGGTAAAGATACTATCTATTGCATACTTATACAATAGGACAAAATTCTATCAATCAATTTAACCATATTATCTCATTATGTTTTTCCAATCGCCTTATAATACCAACACTATTATGGCCTACTTCAAGTGATGGAAAGAAAATAACTTTTTCAAGGCCATACAATGAAAGGGTGGTGTAGACAGAAGTGAACTCGGGCTATGAATGGGTGGTGTAGACAGAAGTGAACTCGGGCTCCCATCCACTGTGCTCCAGGGCTACCCATGCCATGACGCTGGGCTGTCACCTGCCAAAGCATTTCAGAGATGTGTGAGGCTGCTTCATTTTAATGTGTTGTTTCCTTTTTCAAAAAACATGAACAGGTATTAATTACATTTGGAGTCATTGGAACGAAAGAAGCAAAGAGATCAAAGGTGACTTACTACAATTTTGTCAGGTAGCTGGACCATAAATATGTTTCAATACACTGAAAAGTAACAAAAGATAAGACAAAGGTAGGAATTATGCTGAGTGATTAACAAAAGATGACAAAATTAACTTGTCTACACTATTCAATCAGCAGTGTGAGCACAAATTAGCATAATCTTCACAACAGGTATTAGCAATATAGCCACAAAGTGAAAGAATGCATGATCCCCCGGCCACGCCCCCAAATCTTATTTGCAGGAATTTACCTAAATGAGATAAGAAGGTGAAGATGTATAAGGAAGTTCTTAATTCTGAAATGTGGTGAAGTGAAAAGAGCTGTCTGCAGACCCTACTGGAGTCTGAATCTTTGCTTTGCACTTTCCTGCCTGTGAACTCTGTTTCTTTATCTCTAAAATGAGAAGAAAAACACAATGTTGTGATGATCCAAAGAAATAAACCTCTGCACAGTGTTTGGAACATCACAAAGCCTAAGCTTTGTGACCTCTATGAAGGATACAGTCTGACACCTGACAATTTCTGTACTGAAGTATTATGAAACACTGAACTTAGCATTTAAAAGTAAGCTCATGTGATGCTTTGACACTTTCTCAATCTCAATTAGCACTAAACTAATTAAGCAAACTGTTTTATACACTAGAGTGAGTCACATTTTTCTTCCTTCTTCCCTAATCCCTGGAGTGCTATAAGGGTGATCGAGTATCTAATTACTTCTTAATTGAAAGCACATATTATACATTTTTCACTAGCTCAAGCTTAATACTTTTTAGTCCACAATCAAAGTCAATAAATTAAGCTGAACTGGGATTTAGGTTACTCTTATAATAAGATAATGATTGTATTATGTCTAATTATAAGTACATGTAGGTTTTAGTCTTATTTCCTATGGAAATATTTCAGGTACAGAAATATGTCATAAGTAACTACATTTGATGGTTAATAACATTGCTAGCCTTATTTACATGCTTTCATCTTTCATTACAGTGCTCTTATTTCTAGGACCCACTAAATAGAATCATTCTTTTAAAAAAAGATGCCACTAGAGAACTGTTGGTTGTACTCACATTAAAATCAGAATATACACTCATGTCTCCAAAAAAAAAAAGTTACATGTGTCTCTCTGCCCCATAAAGATTATAGGAATTCTCCCACATTGATAACAAAAATAATGGAATATTTGGATTATAACCATTGATATCCACCAAAAAATATTTCTTTACAAAAAAAATGTAGCATCAAATGGCTTTACATTGCTGAATAGACAGAGTACCTCATGAGGGTGTTCTGTTGTTTTACTGAACTTGTTTGCCTTGAGTAAGAGGAAGGAAATTCTGGATTCGTTATTCTCAAACAACAAAGGTTTATGTCTTGCTTTTTTCTAATATGTAGAGTAACCACACAGAATAATCGAGAGGAAGACCTCCTCAATTTCAAGATCCAATTCAACTCCATGATTCTAAGATGTCTCTGAAACTATCTTCTACAGGTAAGTCCTAAAAACATTGAGGAGTTTCTAATAAAACACATAAAAAGGATGCGCAGTAGGAATTCAGAAATGCAGAGTTTACTTCACTAACAAGGTAGATAAGAGGGGTCAATCATTTTGTCCACTTTCCATATGTCTCTATAATGTTGCCCACAACATTACTAGCTCTAGTAAAGAACAATTTTCCACAGGCCATTTCCAAGAATTTGCAATTAATATTCTAGACAACAGAATCAATAATCCTACCTTACGCTGTGACAATTAAAAAGCAACAGAACCCATTCCCGCCAATGGCAGATACAGCCAATCAGACATCACTCTTTTTCAATGTGCTCGCATGCGGATTCAGAATTTGTCTCCACTCGTTTTTGAAAAAACTTCATTATTTGGCAGCTGTGTATGGAATGATTCTTAGTTGATTTTAGGCTTTATGTCTTCACTTAAAATGTTGCTAGTGTGCAAATATATTGCTAATTATTCTAGTTGAATATATGGCTACTTTTCCAGATGCTCTATTAAATCAATTACTCATTTAAAAAAAAAATTCATCTCAGCTCTCTCCCCACAGCTAATACAAACCAATTAGGTTGATGTAGAAGTTTGACTGTTATGTGCAAACCATGTCTTTTATTTTTATAAGTTTTTCCTTAACAGTTTTATGTATGTTGAATACATGTAACAATCTATAGAATCTGATGCAAACTTTTATGGGTTCTGATCATGGAAATTAAGACCCACAGAAGGACCAGAAGCTCTCAGAAGGCAAATGAGCCAAGAAGGATGTTAAACTGGAAATGGGGGGTGAGAAGAGGAAGCAAGGAGTATGTATGCTCCAGGTTTCCAAGTTCATGAGAAGAGTCTAAAATTCAATCTTTCATTTGTGGAGTTTGAGATGCCTGAGACACATCCAAAACAGAAGAACAAATCCCAAACCTGGAGGCACGGAAGAAGAGCAGGGGACCGTGGTGCTCTTGTCCCTGTATCTCTTAGCTCTGCCTCTTCCTCTGCACAAGTCTTTGAAAAGCAAAATGAATGCACTCGATGATCACATTGATCAAAATCATGCATCATCGATGTAAACATTCACAGAGGTAAAAACCAATCCCTAAAATATCAACAGTAGTTAAGTTGTCAGAAAACAGAGATGAATACTAGATGGTTTCATTTGTTAAATTCCTGGGAGAAGGATAGAGGTGATTCTAAAAAGGCAACAGCTAAGAAAACTTTCTGCTATTCAATAATTTTTATTAACTTGCCTGGTAACAACCTTTATAAATAGTTCCTTAATCCAGGGCTGGGACTATGGCCTAGTGGTAAAGTGCTCGTCTTGTATACATGAAGCCCTGGGTTCGATTCCTCAGCACCACATATATAGAAGGAAGCCAGAAGTGGCACTGTGGCTCAAGTAGCAGAGTGCTAGCCTTGAGCAAAAAGAAGCCAGGGACAGTGCTCAGGACATGAGTTCAGGCCCCAGGACCGGCAAAAAAATAAAACCAAACAAACAAATAGTTCCTTAATCTTCTATTTTAACCTGACTTCAGTGCCTAGGTAACTTCTTTTTTTTTTTTTTTTTTGGCCAGTCCTGGGCCTTGGACTCAGGGCCTGAGCACTGTCCCTGGCTTCTTCCCGCTCAAGGCTAGCACTCTGCCACCTGAGCCACAGCGCCCCTTCTGGCCGTTTTCCATATATGTGGTGCTGGGGAATCGAACCGAGAGTTTCATGTGTAAGGAGGCAAACGCTCTGCCACTAGGCCATATTCCCAGCCCACCCTAGGTAACTTCTGACTTCTTCCAAAAAATAATAATCGAAGAATTAATACTACTTTGGTTTCACTTTATTTTAAAATTTTAATCAAAATGAAATGTCGACATAAGATGCTCATTTTAATATTGTTGCTTCTATAATAGCCTATCTTCAAAGAGGAGAAAACTCAATTCATTCAGTATGTACAAAAGAAATATTTCCTTAAACTACAGACTTTTATTTCATTTTCTATCTTTTTTGGCAGTACTATGGTTTGAACTCAGGGCTGTGTAACAGGTAAGTAGACTCTAGAAGTAAATTCTTTCCTTAGCGATTCAAGTGCTTTTTGCTGTTTTTTTGTTATTGTTGTTGTTGTTTTTTATGTTACTACACACTTTCGGATCAACCGTGATGGCAAAAAGCATGGAAGAAAGTGTTCATATGACATTACCACAGTCATTTTCTTTCAGACAACATCCTCCTACAGTTAAGATCATGAAAACTACATTTAAAGTGTCAGAGTATATTAACACTGAGCCTACACATTAGTTCAAAACTGCAGAATGTTCTCTTTTCTTCTTCGAACGGACAAGAACAAAGTGAAATCATTTCAGAAATTTTATTATAATAAATTATTCAATTTTCTAAAGCATAAAAAGGTAAAGAATTATAATTCAAAGCAAAGATTACTTTCCTTGTTCAGTAATCTCGAAGAAAGCCAATATAGCTTTGACATTTTTCATTCGTGGCTTAATAAATTTTGTATCATATAATCAAAACTTAATAGTTCAAGCATCCATGGTGTTTCTACTTTCAATTGAAATCACTTTGTGATCTTTTAGGAAATCCATTCCATTATAAGGGTATACGATACAGTATGATGTATGATATGAGGATGTATGATACAGTGATTCTATAAGGTAAGAAATACTATATAAATCTATATGACACAGTAAATGGAAAACAACTGTATCAATGGAGCTTTCATTTCTCACCCTAATGCTAGGTATGAGACATGCTCAAAATGGGGGGTCACAAGTTCCACTGACTGCAACCAGGGTTCAGAGGTCTCATTACCCCTGGAAGGATAACAGCTTTCACCCAGCAGCCCAATCAGAGCTGACATTCTCACTTTCCTATACAGTCCTTCCTTTCCATGATGCCATATTCTTTTCAGCATAAATCTCTTTTATAGGTTAAAAATGAAAATAGATATGAAATTGATGCTATAGTGATGTTAAAGCCAGGAAAGCAAAGGTATTAATTTTAAAAGTACATGTTAGGCAAAGTTCAACATAGTTAAGGATGAAGACCCAGAAAGAAAAATGAAGACAATTTAGACAAAGGACTAGTCAGACACACTTGCCAAATGATCCCTTTTCTTTGCTTCCTTTTGCTGTTTGTCTTTCCTCTTAACCTGGGTAGTTTTTATTTTTCCCCTCATAAGGGAGAAAAAAAGAAAACCAGTCTTGTCACATTGACTCTTGAGGAAAGTAAAACTGCAACTTACTATAGTTACTACAAACAGGTACACAGCTTAACAATATCTAAATCATGGATGAAATCTAAACAGTCAGAAGAGCCTTTAAAATGGGCTGGTATTTGATGAAAGAGGCAAACTATCATTTTGTCAGAAAACTAGTACCAAAAATATGTAACCTGAATCTTAAAGCTTGGGCTTACTATTGTTCCTTGTTAAGTCTGGATCTTTGTCATATGAGAGTTGAGTGAATCAAAGACCATTTAACACCAAAGAGCTACCTGAATCTGAACTGCCACGGCTCTGCTAAAGAATTCCTGTTGTCTTGGTGAGTTACAGGCTGAGTCCTTCCTTCAACAAGTGCAAAATCACAATTTATACTTCGTAAATGGTAATACAAAGTCTCAGATTATTCCCAGGAATAATAATTCTTGGTTATCATAACCCTCCAGATGTCTGGACACACCATGCAAAAGGAAAAATCTCCAAAAGCTAGTCATTTCAGTAAAATGGAGCTAAAATAAATCTGAATTGTTTTAAGGATTTTTTGAGAAAACTACTCACTACAATAGAATTTCCCTCCTTTTCCGTTCCAAGAGCTTAAATGAAACATTCACGCATTAAATTCAGAGTCTCGTTGTCAAGTCACTTCACTTCAATAAAAATTTGAATTACCTGCCTTAGGGCATTATTAAATATCAAATAAAAAGCACACATCCATAAGTCTGATTTCCCAATATAATTTTATGTAGAACTATAACTAGATTTGTATTACATATTTCAAGATAAAGGGCTAAAAATATATTCATAGAAGGATAAAATCAGAACTGGAGTTGCCTTAAGAAGAATTCTTGTACCATTCTTAGCAATTTGTGGAGCAGTGATTTTCTAAATATATGAAATCTCAGTCACTAAGTAATCTCAGCGACTAAAATCTGAATATAACCCCTTTTTTCTCTTAAAAATAACTAAATTGTAATTAATTAAAAACCTTCAAAAGAGTAAATACTGTTCTTCAATTATATAGTAAAGTATCTGAGATATAATCTTATAGGTGCCAATCACTCTCTCTCTCTCACACACACACACACACACACATACACACACACAACACACACAGTTACCATAGTGACGGGTATTTTAGAATTAGTATCAACTCTGATCTAGAACTAGATGTGAAACTAACACTTAGAGTTACAACCTCATTTCGTCAAGTGTCCTGTATCGTTAAAAACAGTCAAAGAGAAAGTACTATCCCTAGACTAGAGAAAGTGACCAGCTCAAGTTCATCATACTGCTACTCTCTTACTGAACCTGACCCGTGTGCTCCTTTTCCCTTTTCTCCCATCCCACCTGCTCTTATCCTCCTGAATATTACTCCATCCTCATTATAAAACAGGAGCAAGTCCTGGACACATTCAGTCTTTAAACCACAAGTTTCTTCTTCCTTCCTGCTACAGGAGAGCAAACATGATTGACAAGGCTTCTAAAGTCTAAGCTTCACTTGCTTCTCATTATTATTTATTCTTCCTCATCCTCCTCCTTTCTCCATCCTCTCCCCTCCTCTCCTCCACCTCCTCTTGCCTCCCTCCTCTCTTCCCTCTTCATCATCCCCCACCTCTCTTGTTTTGTCATTACTGAGGGTTTGAACTCAGGGCCTCACATTCACTAGGCTGGTATTCTACCACTTAAGCCATGCCTTCAGCTGTAGTCTTTGTTTCTTACTTTGGAGATGGAGTAGTAATCTTTTCTGCTTTAGCTGACTTCAAACTGAAATTCTCCAAATCTCACCCTCCGGAGTAGCTAGGACCACAAGTCACTAATACCCAGCAACTTCACATCAATTTTTATCCTCCAGACTCACCAAGCTGTCGCTCAGCTACCACAGGGAACACTCCCACAGGGTCTTGCCAAAAACACATTCTCCAACTGAAATCTCTACCTGCATACTCCTTCCTTCTTCTCCTTCATGGTATCTATTGCCATGTGTCGTGATGCTTCAAATGCTTATCTCACTACTGGCAGTGTCCCTACCTCAGTCCCCAGGGTACAGAGACCATAGATGTCCTTCCCACCTCTGTGGACCAGAGATAGTACACTTCTGTGTATCCAAAACAAGTCCTGTGGTAGATTTCTAGTAACAACTTTTAATCGAATGGCATTTTACTCCTTTAACTCATCGATTCTAAAGTTTAGCATAAAACATTGTTTTTTTTAAATGTCTTCACATTACTACCAAAAGTAAATTTTTTTATCCCATTATTTCCAAACTTAGAAGAAGCAGAGCTGAGCTACAGTGGTGAAGTAAGAAATGGGAGTAAAGGATAGGAAAGAACTTGGGATGATATACAGCATGGGTAGCCTTGAGGACCTTCTCATTTGCCCACAGACATGCAAGGCAGGTCGTGTAATATGTTTTGATGGATCCATGGCTGAGTTAAAGTATTTCAACCCATGAAAAGCCTCAAGTCTGAGGGGAAAAATAAGAATACCTCAAGAGCTAAAATGAAGAACGTATACAAAGTGAGGGATAACCGAAGAGAGAAGCAGAGAATCCGCATGAAAGCAATATCTGAGCCGGGCCCACGTACATGCAACATCATTTCCTCCATAGACCATCAAACAGCCACAGCCCCATCCTAGTTCCCCAGGTACCAACCATCCCAAGAACGCATTCCCTTCAGAGAAGAGGCGCCTTACTGTGATACACCTTGACCTAAGCATACCTAGGCTACTGATAAGTAGACATCCAGTACACGGTCATCTTTATATATTCATCATTCTCATATCCGTTACTTTTTTGCTCTTCACAGATAAGAAATATATGTAAAAATTCAATATACTAAACTACATATGTCACGTTCCAGTGGATAAAGTAAAATACTCTGTTCAGACAGCTAATAAGTGCTTCTTAATCTAGTCAATACAAAGCATTTCCAGTTGGTAGGAGGACAAGAGACAGCAATAGATGGGGCGAATATGAGCAAAGTACACTGTGTATATGTTTGAAAATGTCATAATAAAACCCAATATTCTAAATTGAGAGACACAGGGTAAAAAAAAAAAGACAAACAACTACAAAAGCAATACTTGCAAAATTGTTTGGTGTAAGTGAACTGAACACCTCAGGGGGGGGAAAGTGAAAAGGGGAGGAGGGAGAGGGGTATGAGGGACAAGGTAACAAACAGTACAAGAAATGTATCCACTGCCTAACGTATGAAACTGTAACCTCTCTGTACATCAGTTTGATAATAAAAATTTGAAAAAAACAAAGAAAATTCTAGTTACATATGTTACATATGTGTTAGATTTCCATAAATGTGTTGGTAAAGAAAAGCAACAGAAAGGAAATGTAAAGGAGAAAACACCTATTTTTGCTCATGATTGCAGAGACTTTAGTCTAAGGTCGATGATTTTATTATTTGGAATCTAAGGATAATCTGGATCGCCACATACAAGAAATCAGCAGTGTCAGCCTTTGGTTTTGGTTGGGGAGCCTATTCACCTTATGCCATCTAAGGAGAAAAAGAAAGCTACTAGAGGAGAGAGAGAGAGAGAGAGAGAGAGGATAATGTAAATATATGCATTTATCATATTTTGAAATATATTATCATTTATATATGTTACTTTAGTAGCATCCTTTGCTTTGGCTTTTACATTCCAAGTCTCTTTGTGATTGAGCTCTACTTACCTCACTATAACTATATTTTACTTAGAACATCAGGCAGATACTATTTATTTTATATATCACCTGCATAGACTGCATTAGTTTTTCTACAAAATGGACATATGTTTCTAACATAAAAAACAGAGCAAAAAAACATGAAATGACCTTCTTCCAAGTTAGAGACACATTTTGTGAATCTCCATTATTCTAAACATCTTAAGCTCTATTGATGGACAGTCCGGTTTCACTGGCACGAAACATATGATTTATGAGGGGAAATTAAATGCTTTTTAAGACTGAAAAAAACAATATTCTATGCGATTATGCACTATTTTTAAAGCACAGCATGCATAGGACACGTATTTTAATTCATGCCAGATACACCTGATATTGACCAATCTGCATGGTGCTCAGCTGTGCATTAGGTAAGAGGGCCAACACGGTGGCGCGCATGCTCTGTGTGCCCTTCCTCCATGCTCCTCGGCCACCGAAGGTGACCACAGAAGCCTCCAGAAACCACACAGCTAATTACGAAAGAGGGCCTTGCAGTATGAAGCTTCTTTGCTACGAGTGCTTTTCCTTATGGACGCCAGTAATAAAGCAAAAACCCCACGTTAAAGGTGCTTTGGTAGAGAAGGATGAGAATCAGAATTTTTTCCAGTATTACATGGGATTAATCAACTGATTTGTCATTAATGCGTCTTGAGAAAGTGTCATAGACTTCACACTTGTTTCACTGCTAAGTTGGCAGGTTGACCATAAAGCAGCATTGGAATACTAAATACAGAAAGCTGTACTCCTGATTTTCCTTAATCAACCTGCACATACCCTGAGGGAGATGGGCTCATTCATGTTCTCTTTGGCTACTGAAATGCAGCTCTGATGACTCTGTCACTCAGTGGCTGAGTAGGTCGAAAGTTGTCTCCCAAAATTCCATCACAACCTTCCACAAGCTCAGCCCCCTTCACATGTGTCCGCAGCCTTCGAAATTCTTCTATCTGAAAATGAAAGAACAGCAAGACATTAATAAGACTGAAGTTTCATAAATGATTTATATAGGCATATTAAATTACAATACAAAAGAGAAAATTAAACTTCAGAGAAAAACAGACATAAGGGAGATATCATACAAGGCCATCTTAAGAGAAGACAATACAATTAGAAGAGGTTGATGTATGAATCAAGTGGTAGAGAACCTGCCTAGCAAATGCAAGGCCCTGAGTTCAAACACTAGTACCATCAATATAAGTAGAGATCAAAGTATCCAAACAATTCCAGTAGCCATAGAGACTTGCTGGATTTGTTAACATGAAAATGATACACTCCGCTGACAAAAAGCTCTGTACCACCTGTCTACACCTCTAAAAGAAAGGATGAAGAACAAAAGACTGTTCTTAAATGCATACTCAGCTCTTATTATACATTAACTCTGATTACATGTTAGATTTGACAGATAAATCCAATGGAAGATTTCTTGCTGCTCCTCTCCTAGCAACAGCAACTCTCAAGTTCACCTCCCTTTCTCTAGCTACTGATCCACACTATTACAGGAGAAAAGGGCCCCAAATTCATGAGGACCTTTCCCTTCAGCTGCAAGACAGTTTCTCTCACTTGCCAGAGCTGAGCCTCCTGTGAAGGTTCAGAGCCTGGAAGGCATAACCCTCTGAGAAATGTTTAAGCAAAGATGGCATAAGCACTCTCCAAGCTCATTTCTGGTTATTAGTTGCTTTATACATCATCTGTTACTTCATTAAAGTGCTGTATAGTCATGAAACAGCCATTCTTCACTTTTTGCAGATAGGGGAAACTGAGGCTACAGGTTTAAGAAAATCTCCAAAGTAGGCAGCGCCAGAAATCTAACACTAGAAAGAGTCCATGAAATCCCTAAATGAGAAGCAAAATTTTACGTGTCCTTTGGCTAAGGCGAAGATCCCTGACTCTGAAACAGTTGAATCCTTCTAGATCTTAATTCAGGCCTCTCCCATATATGCTTAGGATACAAAGTTGGGGGAAAATCAAAAGGTCTGTTAAGTCAAAAGCCTGGTTTTCAAAGATTTTAATGTTTTATTAAGCTTTTTCTTGTTATATTTTCCATGCTTCCAAATACTAATTGATTTCCTCAAGTGGAACTGCAAGGATGATATAAAAAGAAAAGTCACAAAATCACCTAGCCCAGCTCCATAGACACAGGAAGTATTCAATTAGTATTAGATCCCTTACAGTAAACCTTTAGCACTTTGAGATAAATATTTGACTACAATTGATAATAAACCAATTCACTTAGAAAATTCAAAGCCATCTGTCTTCCCGTTGACTGCTTGCATAGCTACGCATGCAGAAACAGCAGACAGAATCCATGAACCATGGACCGGCAGGTGGTGAACAAAGTGGACCAGAAAATTAACTGCTCAGATACATCTTAAGAACCAGTCCATTTTTTATCAACTTTGAAGTGTATCTTAATTTTATATTCAGGTATCCTGAACTGAAGCTACATTCTTCAAGCCCCCGGGCCTCAGCCTAAGTTCACTCTATGGAAAACAACTTCTTGCAAGAGATAAGTCATATCAACAGCCAGCCTCAAATCACTGTTATCTTAGAGAAAACTATTTCACAGAAATATTTCTCTCTGATCACAGTAGTACTTTGAAGATTTCAAACATCCATGGAGATGGGAGGGCGGAGGGAGAGCATCTTTCTAAAATGCCAATTTTTCTGAAATAACCGCCGCTCATAGAAGCCTTTAGTCACTTCAAACGGTTTCAAGTGCATACTGAATCAGCCCATGGTGAAATAGAGACTGATGAATAAAAAGAATATTTCAGGATAAAAGTCTTCAACAAACTCAAACGTCAAAACATTACAGAGACCATCATTATTACATGTGGTGTCTGAGTGTGCAATTGCATACTTTAAGGCCACTGTGGTTAAATATAGCATTTCCTTTTAACCAATTTAAGAGAGAAATATTTACCTGTATCTACCTAGATTAAAAGACCACAGGAGACAAAGAGGCAGGGAGTTGGGGGGGGGGGGTGGAGAGAAAGAGAAGAGATGGAGACATGGAAGACTAGATAGAGATTCAGTGGCAACAATTACTAGCTGATCTGAGCATCAAATTAGCTTTTTTGTTCTTGAAATTAAAATGCAATTCCTGCCTCCTTTGCAAGCAGGTGTGGGCATGCAACCAGTTCTAGTCAGCAGACAGGAAAGATAATCGTAGAGCCTGTCATTTCTATCCTTGAGAAATCTCTCTTGATGTCTTTATATTCCTCTTCCTTCCTGCTGGTCCTATGCCCCTCCAAGGGCAACCTAGGAAAGAATGCATGAAAGGTAGAAGACTGTACAGAGAGAAACCTTCACTATGAATCAGAAACACATATGCTGAATTGTATGTCAGTATGAAATGGGTTATCTACTATGAAGCACCAACATTTTGAGGATTCCCTGTTATAGCGGCTGGCATGTTTGTTATTATATCTCAAATCTAATCATCTTTTAGTCCAAGGCTTGCTCTATCCTTAATATTAGAGTGCAATTTCTAACTTCCTCACTGTCTTTCACCAGACTTTTAATAATTTACAAGAATTATTCTCTAAGCTTTGCAGTCTAGGTTAAGCTCCTTCATCATGTGTTTTTGGTTTGTTGTTTGTTTTTTGGTTTTGTTGTTTGTTATTGTTGTTGTTTGTTCTCTAGTTCTGTGCCTTCAACTCAGGGCCTGGCTGTTGTTTCTGAGCCTTTTAGTACTCAAGGCTAGCACTCTACTACTTGGGCAACAGTGCTACTTCTGGCTTTTTCTGAGTAGTTTATTGGAGACAAGAGTCTCATGGACATTTCTTCCTGGGCTGGCTTCAAACTGAGATCCTCAGATCTTAGCCTACTAAGTAGCTGGGATTACAGGCATGAGCCACTGGTGCCCAGCACCTTTCTTACTGTTTCTGACAGAGTCTTAGAAAATTATAATTGTGGGGCTGGGAATATGGCCTAGTGGTAAAGTGCTCGTCTCGTATACATGAAGTCCTGGGTTCGATTCCTCAGAACCACATATATAGAAAAAGCCGGAAGTGGTGCTGCGGCTCAAACGGCAGAGTGCTAGCCTTGAGCAAAAAGAAGTCAGGGACAGTGCTCAGGCCCTGAGTTCAAGCCCCAGGACTGGCAAAAAAAAAATGTTAATTGTTCATGTAGTCATCTTAATGATAAACTCTCTGGTTAAGTTCCTATAAGTAGAGATTGTTTATTTATGTATCCTGTGTCTAGCTGGCACTCAGAAATAGTTTCTTATAAGAACAAACAGATGAAGGAATTACAATTTTCCATGTGGAAAACATCAAGGCCCAAAGGAAATGTGTTTTTAAAAAAACTTAAAATAGGGGGCTGGGATGTAGCTCAGTGGCAAAGCGCTTGCCTAGCAAGTGCAACGTCCTGGGTTCAATCCCCAGTACCAAAAAAGAAAAAAGACCAAAAAAAAAAAAAACCCTAAAATAGTTAAAAAGCACACAGTAGTGTATGGGGACGAGGAAAGAGAGCTTAACAGAGGAGGGTGTCCTGATTAATCTATAATATATACATGTGCAAGCTATCAGTACACACACACAGAAAGAGAGAGAGAATGATGGGAAAGTAAAACAAGTTCTGCTGGAGGATAGGCGAGCCAGCCAGAGCCCAGGGAGGAGAGGAAGAGAATAAATGAGAACGAATATCGTTCAAGTATTTTGTATGTATATGTGAAAAATGAAACAGTGTTGAAACTTTTCTACGAAGGGTAATAGGAAGGAAGGTGATGGAGGGAGAGTGATGGGAAGTGAGAGAGACCAGGTTTGTGTAGAAGCGAGATCAGCTTGTGCAGCAATTACACACTAACAGAGAGAGATTCGAGAAAGTATTGAAAGAAAAAAAGGAAAGGCAGAGAGGAGAGGCTGAATTTTTCAAATGACACCCTAAAAAGGCAGAAATAAGGAGGGAATGTTAAAGAGAGCATTCTTAAATGTTTTTAAAGGAGGATTTTAAAGATTTAAGGCCAAAAGGAAGACTTGAATGAGAAGCTATCAGACTTAAGCTTCTTAACTTACAGAAATGATGGGAGATATTTAAAAAAAAAAAAGCAACCTTTAAGACATTACTAAAGAAAACCTCAGAAACTTCATTTCTTCTGAGTATGAGCAAAGCCTTTGAGGTTGATCATGAAAGGGAAATAGAGCTTTCTGGAAGTGTCCCTTAGATCTTGGCTGGAGAGGAAATATTCAAAGCACCTCTTTTATAACAATGTAACAGTCACTGTTCATTTTTTTGTTCATGTGTGTATGTTCCTGAGAATGGATCCCCAAAACTTACAAATACTATGCAAATGCTCTACTACTGAGTTAAACTCCCAGATCCTTCCAGATTGTTGTTTATCCCTTATAATAATGTTAGCACATGTTTCTTTCAAAAAATTTTATTGTAAAGGTGATGTACAGAGGGATGAGTTATATGTCAAGCAATGAGTGCATTTCCTTTTGAACAGTGTCATCCTTTCCCTCATTCTTCCCCAGTTTTTCTCCTCCTGATCCCCCCACCTCCAAGTTGTATAGTTCATTTCCAATCCAGTGTCAAAGGGGTTTCACTGCTGAATTGGTCTGCTCTTTCTCGCACTGTTTCTGTGCTCCCTTCCCCTCCCCAAATCAGACAAACACACACAAGACAAAGGGTCAGTACAATGAAAAACCTCGTTTCCATTTCTTGGAGTTCATTTCAGAAAGCATCATTTTATATGATCACATGCACAAAGCTATTGAGCCTCCACCCTCTCCTAAAAATATCTTCCTTTGTTCTCACTGTGTGAATGTTTAGATGGCTGTTTCTTAATCATGTCCAGGTGTAATTATTTGTCTTGTACTATCCAATGGGTTTGCCTGTAGCTACCATACATTCTACTAGCTGACTCCCAAGTTCCTCAATCTTTTTTTTTTTAATGTTAGGCTGGTCTGGAACTCCTGACCTCCTACCTGCCTTACCTGATAGCTAAGATTACTGGTATGTTCCTCCCCAGTGAGGTTACATTAGTATTTAAAGCACCAACAGCAGCACCTCAGCAGAGTTGACGACTGTAGGTGTATGACCAAAATAAAGTCAGTGAACAATTTAGAAGTTTTCTGATCACTCCCACTCCATTGTCCCTCACACAGAAATATCTGTGCAAGGAAGCACTGGCAAATAGCCCACATGTGATCCGCAGAAATAATTAGCACACAGGCCTTAATTTCAAGCCTATTTCTTCCACTTGGGAAAATCACATAGAGGAATAACTGAATTAATCATAAGTTTGGATCTTTCCATTCTATTTACTATGTGAAAACTAACATAAAATCCAGGTCATAAATGAGTGCTAGGTTTTGTTCATCCTTGACCTTTCCTTTGCTTTTGCTAGCTCAAGACATTTAAGTTTCATCTGAAAAGGTGCAACTGATCTACAGGGAGCTCAAACATGAAACAGACTTTTTCCTTTTACGGGGATAATGTTTAACCTTTAGCTCAAAACTTCACTCTCAAAGATTTAAAAGAGCATACTCACCTGTAGCTGGGATATAGTTAAAGGGTATCGGAATAATATCCAGGTAACACCTTCACTGCAAGGTGGAATGGTAAGAGAGCCTTCGTAGACCCAGTAATCCCGCAGCAGAGGGTCTAGGCACAGACATGAGCATGTCATGAAAAGGCAGGTTAATAATCTTGAAGACCCCAACAACTCCCGAAGTTATAAACTGTCCCAAGAATACTTCCTTAAAGAGACACCATTTTATGGTAAAGATTCATAAATATATTCTTAAACCTAATCACTGTGGGAGAACATAATGGGAAAAAATAACATGATAAATAATCCATTTACGTACAGTGATTGATGTCAATGGATTACTATATGTATCAGTCAAATTTGATTTAGAAAAAATATATTAATGTTTTGGGTTTTCAAATATTGGATGATTTACCTCATTGATTTATGCCTCATATTTATTAAACATTGTGCCAACTGCTGTTCTGAGCATTATACATCAATTCACTTAACCTTCACAAAAATACAAAGAGATTGATGCTATTATTAGCCCCACTGTTCAGATGGGAAAACTAAATCACAAGTTAGTAATTTTCCTAAGGTCACACAGCTTGTTGACTGGCAGAAGCAGGATTGAAATATTTTAGTGTGGCTGCAAAGCTATGTTTTTAACCATGAGTTTCTAGCCTTCTCTCTACTGCTTGCTACTTCAACAGCAAAATATTAAAGTGATAATATAAAGGAGAAAAAAATCACTCTTATGAAATCATCTAGCTATACATAACAAGAATTCGTGATTAAACATGCATATAACAAACACAACAAATTGGTTTGTTGTAATTAAATATAGCAAGCAAAGGATATAGTGCGTTAACCTTTTGATTTTGTTTGAAACACTACAACACAATGCATTTTAGGCAGAAAAAGATCAAAATTCTATATAAAACCACCTAGAACTGCAAGTTATATTCTAAGTTTCTCATGCACAAGTATTATGTGAACAAAATTTCATTTAGGATAATATGTAAATAACAGTATTACTATAATGATGTTTTGCAAAAGTAGATATAAAATGTATTTCACTCTAAAGATGGATGAATAAGAACCTTACTGATCAATATTATGCTAAAACTTCACAGAAATAGCAATGTTGGTCCCGAGAAATTTTTCATGGATTAATGGAGCTAGTGACAAAGGATTTCTTTATTATTTCAAAAGTTTTAGTTCTATATTTATGGTCATTGGAAAGTGGTACCTTCTACAGAGAAGATTAATTGTAAAGAAACTTCATTCATTAATAGCATACAATTGCTATGTTCTGCAGGAAGCAGTGTCATTGTATTCACAGATGAAATTCACTTTATGCCACAAGTGACAAGCTTACCTGGTAATAAAGTGTTAGGATTAAAACAGGGTATTGTTTTGGACTTTCCCTAAAAAAAAATAAAAATAAAAACAAATATTCATTCCACGTTAAGGGCAAACTCCTAATTTTTGAATAAAATTTATTAGAACTGAATTCATTTTCTCACTGGTTTCATCAGGTTGCTAGATTGGAGGTGTGTCACTCTCTTCTCACTGGAACAAAATTGATGAGTTCCAAAAAAGCCACTCCTACTTGGCGTATGTGGCTATTTACTACTGCCTGGTTCTTGACATGGGATTTACAATTCGTGGATAGCTGTCATATATGAGCTACTTTTTCTGGTTCTAGCAGGCACATAGTCTTGCCTGACCAACCCCAGATAAACTCCATAGCCATCAAGACCCAAGTGGAGCTTCTCTGGTCATCCACACGTCACATGTATAGATCGTGACACGTCATCACGTCATGGCTGAGGTGATCAGGGGCAGGCCTACAAGCTCTTACCGGGAAGGGACACCAGGAAGAGCTCTATGTGGAAGAGCTCTATGTGAAGACTTCTGTTCCCTTTTACACAATGACTTACCTTATACTGAATATCCTGGAGTATTTCAGTCACAGCCTTCAGGCCGACGTGTTCCTTCCCTATCTGAAACATATAAAGTATAAACCACAAGGACAACATTTTGAATGTTTAGCTTTTAATCAAAGTAACTACCAGAAGCTAGGCTCAAAGTCTCCTTCTTAGGGAATTAAAATGACCTTTCTATTTATAGCCAGGCCACTATCTACTAAATGGAACTAAATTTGTAGCAGCTCGTAGAATAAAGTATTGGCTATGATATCCAAAAATCCATTTTAAATACATTTTCCTACATATGGGTATCAGTCAGAATGTCACATATATCAATTCATAAAAGGCTGCTATATAAAGCTGTCAAGGACAGTTCTGAATTAATATGTCTCAGTACATGTCCAAACCCCTACCTTCTTACCTTTGGCATTTATAGATCATTGCTATAAATATTTTATCAAAGTTGAACATTTTTATTAACTCATAAAAGTGGGTGTGTGGTTTCCTATGTTAAAGTTATCAAAATGGGGACTCATTTCTCAATTATCACTGGTCATAAGTCATAATCACTAATCAAAATTCTACAGCTACCTTTTTATTCTTGAATAAGGACGCTTTTCATAGCTGTCTTTTTACGTTTTACATATTTTAACATACAAAAAGCTCCAAAGAAATTTGAGACTTGAAAAATGTGAAGTGCCAGCTGAGTGCCACTTTTCAACAGCTGCTGAGATCATGACAAGGTAGAAGAGTAGCAGCAGAGGTCATTGGATCCCTCCCGGAAGCTATCCTTTATACTTAGCTTTTCTTCCTCCACCCACATTTTTTGCAGGACAGCCTACAAGAATATAGCATAGCTGTCAGTCTGCAAACAGTCTCTGTTTCTCTCAAAATTAACCAACTGGGAGATAAACAGGGTAAAGTAGAGAGACAAGCAACACTTAATAGACGGGCAAACCAATCAGTGCAATGCAACCAAGGCATATGCTACTGTAACTCTCTAAGGATTGACCATTTGCAAGACATGCTCTAAAATTCATTTTCTGAAGTTTACTTTTCTTAAATCACCTAATGCAAATGAATGCCTAAATTAAAGAAGCTGCCGTCTCTACCAGAAGCTTGCACTGGACCATCACAGAAAGGAACCCTCCCGTCTTAGTGGTTTAACCAGGAGACACAACTTGAACATCTGTGCCTCTATCTGTGGTCTAGTTCCACCTCATGTATCTCCTGACAGATTTGAAACTCTAGAGTCCACATCTGCACACTCTTATAATGCATTGGCCTGGGAGTGAGCCGCTTTAATTGACAGCCTGGGTTCTAATCTTGGCTCCTCTACTCTTTAGTTGTGTGACATTGGGCAGGTTTACTTCAACCTCTATATTCTTCCTCAGCAACAGAATAGAGAAGACAATAGTTATAGGGTTGAAGATATAATTAAATCAAATAATTTAGAAGTGAGCCTACTATGGGGGTAGGAAACCATTTTTTCAACCAAGTGTCATATGGATATTGATGACATCATTCTTGGGCCATGTAAAATTATCAATAAAGGCTGACAGTTTCAGGACACCAATAAGAAGCATACATGTCTGTCTCACTATGTACCAGAAAGTTCCCCACACCTGGTCTAGCACACCGTAATTCAATGAATGTCATCAAATATAGATTCGTAATTACATACACAGTACTTAGTCATTATAGTTTGTTCCTTCTCTCCGTAAAGACTATTATCAATAAAACTTTATCCACAAAAACTACAACAAACTGCATCAATTACTTTGCAATTTTCCTTCTTTTACCAAAAAACTTTATATGAAGAGGTCATGACCACCAAAAACCAAGCATAGCCAACCATCTTCACACTAAACTCCTACAGCCATTCAAGTACCACCACCAGTTTTGTCAAGGAGACTAGGACCATGAGACCAATTACTTCTTTCCCTCTCACTCTGCATTACTTTGCCACCACCAAACAGAGAACTCTAGTCATTTCTCTTCTCCCAGAGCCTAGCCTTGTTCCACCTGCTCTCACTTCTAAGGCCGCCTCATTTTTTGTCCACTGTAATCCTTGGATACAGGATGGCTCTGTCCTTGGCAAGGCCTCCCACCATCTCCTGTTTAGGTCTGTCCAGAACTGTAGCTTTCTCGGGACTTCTTTGTGACACTGGGCAGTCTCCCAGGGAGAAGGAAGGAATCTGTCAGTCTTCCAATATCACCTTTAACCGGGCATCTCTCACTCACAAGCAAAGGCTGTTTTCCTTAGTTGACTGCCTACTTCTGCCATCATGCCTTCACTGCCATTTACTGACCCACTGAGCGCTCCTCCCAGGCAGCTCCTCCTGCTGTCCTCCCGTAGGGGGTCAGCATCCTTGTGGGTAATGACCCCTCCTTGGCCTAACCCTCCTCATCCCTCCATCCTTCATCTTCAGCACACCTCCTCAGCCCATACCCTGCCTTCACTTTCACCTGAGGTCCAAGAGACCATTCTCACGTCACTCAACTTTTTCCTCCTTTGTTCTCTCTTTTTCCTTTTACTAATCACTAGGAACCAACGCTTTCCTGCTCCTCTTGACCTCATCTCCTGCCCACTCTCTGCTGGAATGGATGCCCTCTCTTCCAGCATACTCAATTCTCCATCCATTTATCCTCGCAGGTCATCTGTGCTACAATGGATCCGCACAACAATTTGCTGGACTGCCCTGCTCTCCTTTGCCTGAACAGAAAAGAACCTGTCATGTGCTATCCTGAACAATCACAAGAACCAGCCACAAGTGGCTGCAAACTCTCCTCACTTACTGTGTATTCTCCTCCCCTTTGAGCTATTTCAAAGCCCAACCCCACATCCTTGGTCCCTCATTCCATAAATAATGTTGCTTTGTATGTCTCGGAGATAATGGAGGTCATAAGTCATGAACTTCCCTAATTATTTTTGCCTTTCTTTGCCACCAAGTTGGCCCTTTTCCTCCTAGCCCTCCGTTTCAGAGGAGGATGAGTTGCTACCAATCCAACACATTCCAACTATGTACATTCTCCACCCCAGGCCCTTATCCCTCCTCTAAGACTTTTCTGCATAAGCCATCCCTTTTCTTTTTCAATAGTTTTAAACTCAATGACTGCACTAACTCTTCTTGCTCAGAACAGCAATACAAGATCTTGAATTTCATAAATACCACTAGCAATTGCCTCTTTTGTACTTATCTCCAGTCAAGCTTCTTAGAAGGCAAGTCCATACCCATTGACCACAATCCTCCTTCATCTCCAGTGCTCTGGCCTGAGAACCAGCCACCCGGGAGGGAAGAGGCATATCCCTCTACCTCTGCCTCCAGAGTTTCTGGGATGAGAGCTGAACCACCACACCCAATTAAAATAATTAAATAAACTAGATTATCAAGGTATTTAGCTAAAATCATTTTCATCGATACTTTATTCTGCATTATAGAATGTAGTTCTAAAATAGAATATAAAGCCCATGAAAAAATTATATAATAAATAGTGAGAAGAGAATTCATTTTAAAATGAAGGATTTGCTTTTAAATTCTTAGACACTCGTTATACTTTCAACACTCTGGTTTTATCTTGTGTCATGATTCCTATATGAAACAACAAATCATCTTCAAGTAAAAATCATTAATAACAAAGAGATAAAGTAATCCACAACACAACTATATTATTGATTTTTCTTAGATTTCAGCATGAGTCTAAAGGCATTTCTGAAACTCATCCTCATAAATGAAATGAACTCCACCTTCATGAGATGCTTTCAAAATCATTTCTTCCCAAGCTCTGGACGCCACACTGAGGAAAATCTCTAATAAGCACACAACTTTCTGGCAAGGAACTTGGCTGAACTTTCATGAACTATAAAGACTGAGTTTTCTATTTTGACATTATCAGTGTTCTCAGTACATGTGTTTGAATCTTACCTCTGAGTAGTAAAGTTGAAAGAACAGAAAGTATTTTACCGAAATGACCTGGCAATTAGCATCTCCTAGTCAACACAAGTGACAATGTCTGACCTGAACGAACAGGGCAATGATGGCTATGCCGTGTGGCTTCCCGACAGCCTCGTCAATGCTGCCAAACAGAGTGGAATTCCAGTGGATCAGGTGCAGCTGGTGGGAGAGAAACGCACATCATATCACTAGCACCTCTCCTGGTATTCAGAATTAAAGTCTGTATCTTCATCTTCGCTGGATCTCTATGGCATCTGTGCAACAAGGGGACCAACAAGGGGACCACAGGCAGACTGCTGGGAGAGTGGTCTGCCGTGAGTTCTCTGCAGGAATTCCTTCCTTCTTTCTTCTTCCTTGAGTTCAGTTCAGGAGAAGCACAGTGGAGAAGAACCTCAAAGAGTTACTATTGATTCAATTATCTGTCCTTCAATGCCATTCCCTCTGGACCTCAATGGAATGAAACTCCAGATCTGGGCACAAACACCATAATTTGTTCAAAGGAGAGTACGGGGTAGAGCAAGGGTGGGGCCTGGTGAGGTAGCTCAGTAACTGTTTGCACAGTATGTGTGAAGAGCCCCAAGTCTCATCCCAGCATGCAGCAATAGAGAGACAGACCGACAGACAGGCAGACAGACAAGACGAAAAGATAGGAAAAAAGAAGGACAAACAAAGGATTACCACCTGCATATCACCAGAATTTCCACCAGGAAATGGATGAAGCCAGTCTCAAATTCTGACAAATTATTTCAACTCAGAATCACCAAAGAGGGCACACTATTTAAATAAATGCTATAGTTTTGAAGCCATAGCAAAATAACAAACGCTGCTGTAAATCTCTAAAAGAAGGCCATTTCTTGTACTAGATATGATTTTTCTTCTGTGTGAAGAACTGACAATGTTCAGAGGAGCCCGCGCTCCTGTTTCATAAAGCTGTGGAGCTTCCAAGTATGTCTAGCACATGCCCTTGCTCCCACAGCACTGAAAATCTCCTGCACGAAGACCAGCTCAGCTTCCTCAGTAAAAGTCAAATTGTCACTGAGCTTCTCAGTATAGCAGGCACTGGGTAAGATCAGCTGCCAGAAATATTATCTTCATTAGAGCTTTTAATCAACTCTGCCACTTACCACCTTAAAACATTTCCCCATTTAAAAACTAGTTTCTAATACAAAAACACACAACTAAAATTCACTAGTTGAGCAGACACACGAAAATCCATTTTAAGTCTCATGAAGATTGTCAAATGTCTCATTTTTCCACTGCGGAATTTTGTCTCTGTGTAATGTAAGAGTATACAGCTGGCCACTAGAGGGAGAGAATAAAATCAGTAATAAAAACAAGCAAAAGAATAATACAGTGAAGGCCAAGCTGTGAAAAAGTCAGGTCAATGTAACTTCCCAGTGAGTGGGAATTGTCAAGAAAACCATATCCTACAACATGATTATAATTAATAGGAAGAGATTGGCTAATCTGAGTATTTCTTCTCTAGCTGTAGCAATCACAAAGACATCTAGTGGAGCAGATAAGAACTGGTCTTCTTAACACAAAAGGTCTAGGCCACGGTGAAATTAAAAGTTCAATCTGATATTTTCTTAGACCTCAAAACATTATTAGGAGCTATCCATTTCAGAAATGAAACAATAATAAACCAAAAAAAAAAAAAGAATAGGTTGTTTGGAGGGGAGGTTTCTTGCCTTCTTCAACAGCAACACTCACACATGTTCTTTAAAGAGGTTTTACCCTTTTCGTGTGTTTCATTTAGTACTTCAGGGAAGAAAAGGGTGAAGAGTGACTTGATAGTAGAGGAACCAAAAGGTATATCAAGGTCAACCTCGGCAGTAATTCATCATGTTGATAGTAGCTGTCCTCAAAGCAAGAAGAAAATAGTAGCCCACTGCTGCCTTCTTCTGCCCGATATCCCAAACCACAGTGCACTCACGAAAAGCACATTAGATTATTTCAGTGGGGACACACTACAGAATCGTGTTCAGGATGCCTCAAAACCGTCAAGACTAAGAATGAGACAAGTCTAGCCAGGTGCCCATGGTCCTGACTTGGAATGCTAGCTGCTTAGGAGGCTGCGGCCTGGAGAGTGGCAGTTTGAGGCCAACCTGGATCGAGAAATCTGAGGCTCCATCTCCAATGAACCAGCAAAATGCTGAGCTGGGAATTTTGTTCAAGTCGTATAGTATCAGCTATGACCAAACCAAGCTGAATGAGAAAAGAAGGCCCAGTACCAGTAAGATGAAAAAGAGGATCACAGTAGCCCAGGAGCTGTGTACATATGGCCATATAAAATGATGCTAATTGATGAACTCCATGATACGGAAACAAGAGGAGTATTTCTTGTTGTTTTATCATTTTTAGTGTACTGTTTGCAGTTACTTCCTTTGTCTTTCTTTTTTTTCTCCTCGGGTTTATTCCCTGTGGTCACTGTTTCTGATTCCAGTACCTTTTTCTTATATATCAGTTTGTCTGATTTGGGGAAAGGAAGGGAAATCACAGAGATGGTTGGACAGAGGGTGAACCGATGTAACAGCAATACTCACTAGACACTATGTTGGACATGAACTTTACAACTTAGGGAAAAGGGAGTGGGGGAGGGGAAAGTGGGAGAAAATGGGAGGAGGTGGTACTGTTCGAAAAGAAAAGTACTCATTACCTTACTTACGTAATTGTAACCCCCCTGTATAGCACCTTTACAATAAAATAAAATGTAAAAAAAGGAGAAGGAAGGAAGGAGTAAATGTCACAGACAGGAAGCTCTCTTAGCTATAGGATCATTACACTTCCTGCTACTTTTAGAAATATATATTATGCATAAACTTTTGAGAAGGCTTTCAATGAAACTGTTCTTATTATTACCTATTAGGTAAATAAGACTTCTGTTAGGAAGATATGATATGGATAGCTTTTTCTCTGAACCATGAAAACAGAAGATATGTGTGTATTTACGTATGTATTTTACTGTTTTGGAATTTGTTTTTCCTTCAGAGGAAAGGCTTCAATATAAGCATTTCTGATAATCTATGATTCTAAAATATGACAATAGCTGATTGTAAGGGGTGGCTACAAGTGAGTAAAGAAGTGGTCATCAAAAACATACATAAACTCAGGATTTATGGAAAAGGCTTCCTAATAAGTCCATTTATACAAATGGCAGATGGCACATGACGGACTGGCTTGATTCATTTCCACTGCAAATGAATCATACTTTGCTGATGACATACCTTACTTGTAAGTGAAGTTCTACATGGTAGTGATGGTATTTGGGGTTGAAGATAAGAATAAGTGCTCATTTCACTGGGCCATTCTGCTACTAAGTGAAAACTTCAGATCATTGCCCTGGAAATTAAGAGAACTGATTTTCTTAACTGAGATGCAGCTTTTCTTCAAAAGAATATGTTGGTAGCTATGTGATGATCATAGGTAATTCTGTGAATGTCTCTGGACTACGTTTTATTATCTTCTGATTTGTAATTTCTGGAACTCATTTAACTCCATGGCCATCTTTATTTTGTGAAAATGTAGTCCTCACATCCTCTACTTCAATATGAAAAATCCCTGTCTTTGAGCCTGAATAACTCACCAATAATACTACAGCTGGCCTGAGGTAACTTAGAAGAAAGGAGATGAAATGGGCATGGCACTTTAGCATTACAATTTGGGAACATGAGTTCTTGTACAGTCTTATCAACTTGTTTTCTGAAAATAATCTATGGACACTGCTCATCCATTGCAAACAAATGAGTCTTTTGTTTCTGTTTGGCTTACCCACCAGGAATATGTATACTCTGGGTACTTCTAGAGTTTGGTGAAACATCAATCTAGATGTTGTGGTGAAGGCATTTGTTTTTAATGTGATTAACATTTGAGTCAATAGACACTAAATGATACCAATTTTCTTCCACAGCATAGGCAAGCCTCATTTAATTGGCTGAAGGCTGTAAGAACAAAAATGGAAGCCCTTCAGAACAGTAGAAATTCTTCCCCAATTGTGTTCATGGTTAAACCTTCCTCCTGAGTTGCCAGTCTCGAAATTCAATCTTCCAAATAAAGGCCTGCACAAATTTCAGACTATGTGCGTATTTATCTCTGCTCTGTCTATGTCTCTTTCTGCCTCTCTCTGCCTCTCTCCCTCCTTCCCTTTCTATTTTCCTCCCTTCATCTCTTCTGATTTTCTGTAGAATCCTGACTAATGCATCCTGTGTACAAAAAGTGTACAGACTGAAGGAGGTTTAAATATGAAGATGAGCAGTCACAGGAATAAGCAGAAGGGACCCTAACGAAGTGAAGAGGTTGGGATTTATTCCATATGACTGAACAGAAAAACAATTCAATAAAAACCTTATAATGGCAAGGCACCAGAGGCTCACTCCTAAAACTTACCTACCCAGGAGCCTGAGATCTAAGGATCACAATTCAAAGCCCAGATAGCCCAGATAGGAAGGTCTGTGAGATCCCTTATCTCCAATTAACTAGCAAAAAAAGGTTGGAAATGGAGCTTTGGCAAAAGTGGTAGAGAATTATCCTTGAACAAAATATCTCAGGAACAGCACTCAGGCCCTAAATTCAAGCCTCGGAACTCGTACCAATAGAAAAAAAAAAATCCTCAAGTGATTAGAAAATCCTTATTGAACTACTTAATTTTTATTAATTGCCTTGTAACTTCAATTTCTCTATGCTTCATAGGATATATAATGCATATAGTAATCCCTTTTGTCTGATTCTGCCTTCAACATTTACAGTTCCTTATAGTACAAATATTAAGTAGATAATTCCATAAATAATTCATGACTAAATTCATGACTGCTAAATAATTTTACTGTAGTACTTTACTGCAATACATTGTGAGCATTTTATTATTATTGTGACATGGATACTAATTCATAAACTCTATATTACAGATATGTATGTGCAGGAAAAGTGCAGTATGCATATATGTCAGCCATGCTGCAGGCATCTAGTGAGGGAGATCTTCAAACAAATCCTCTTCAAATAAGGAAGACTACTGTCTACATGCTAACGTGTGGATATAACGCACACATACAGATGTATTAAGGTTTTATCTAATGGGGTGGTTAAACAAAGACATTTGAAGAAAAGGCTAATTGTATACGTGATGCTACGCATGTGGTTTGGAAATGAAGCAGCCACTGAGTATGATGGAGGGAAAGCATTTTTTCCTAATCATCTGACGCACTAGCTCATGAGCGGTCCAAGTAGACAGCTATTATGAGCAGAGGGGTCTCAGAAGACTGACTTCAAAGTCCAACCGTGCACACATGCTCTGGGGCGTGTCTGCCCCATGGCGAGGGCAAAAGGGAGAGGTGGCAGCATGGTGCACTTGTACCACTTGACTAGACTTCTCAGAGGCAGTGTGCTCTCACAGAAGACCTCTGAGCTAGGAATCACAGGCCTGAGATTCTCTTTCAGTTCTGCCACTCTTTAGCTCTGTGAACTTCACAAGTCACTAACTCCTTTGAGCATCAGCACCAGTCTCTGTAACACAAGGGGAACAGTATTTCACTAGCTTGGATTATTCATGCCTTCGGGTCTGCCCACATGCTCTCTTTATTATTATATTCTGCTGTACATTCTGCTGTTATTAGCATTCGATATCCATAGCCAGTGAAGGCGCTGAAGCAAGGGCTGAAGACAGGATGAAGGGCAGCAGTTTAGAGCCAAGATCAAGCATATAAATGTCACTTGCCATTGCTCAGGGGCTGCAGAGCTGAATGGTACTGTCACTCTACTTGCTGGCTGGATTCCTTGGGGACCACTGGATTAATGATGACCCCCCCACACACACACCCCGCCCGGTGGATTCAGCCTCACCCGGACCATTGGGAGCCTGACCTTTTTGAACTTGCAAACATCCCATGAAGCAGGTGGGGGTCAAGTGTGTGGAAGGCAGCCAATGAACCCAAATCCCTACTGCAGCCACTAACAACTGAGGTTGGAAAGCAGATGCTGAGAATTCCTCAATTAAAGTAAGCAGCAGTTGCCAGGCTCACTCCAGCTGTTCTTCCTCAAAAAGCAAAACATTTGGCTTGGTCTCAACACAGGCATGTGAGAGTAGAGGAAAGTGGTTTTCTCCGACAACCAAAGCCCAGTCTTCCCTCACTCCTTACCATTCCTAATCCCCACCTCAAGCCTCAGCACAAGATATATGTCACAAAGAAGAAGTGATTCATCTTCTCTTTAGCAGTACGACAACCACTCTGCCTTCCTACTAAACCATCAGGGCTCACAGACTCAAACTTCCAGCAATTGATTACACTGCTTTCCCATCAGTACTTGGAAACTTCAATCTCATTACGCTTACCTTGACACAATGGATAAATTTGTCCAGCATTATGAAACTGTGAGAAGCCATAGCCTTATAATAATTTATGTGTCACTGAGAAAAAATAAGTTTGAAGATTTCATGGCAGCTTAACAAGAGAGCTATCTTCAAGATAAACGAGGTTTATTATTAACACAAATAACATGACAGCACTAAAATACAAAGGAATGAATCACGAGGGAAGGAAAAAAATAGTAAAAACCTGAAAAGGCAATTATGACTCACAAATTTCTTTCTCTCGTCCTGTGCATTCATACAAGTTTGGTGAAGTCTCCTATCTTGCAAATGATTAATAACATTTCCTTTCAGCTGTCATCTTGTCATCTAAAGCTAATGATTTCTAGAACTGACAGCAATTTCCCTCAGTATCCGCCTGCTGACCCTCTGTAGTAATTCAAAGTCCAACCCTTGAGGCCCTGGACCAGGACCCTTTATCTCCAACTCACCAAGGCTTGTGCTGTCCCTACCCATTTACAATACAAAGCCAGACTAACTCCTCTTGGGCCCAGCTTTCGCCACATTTCCTTTGCTCAGAAACCTCCAACTGCCCTTATTTCCTGCCCATACGAAGCTTACATATCTCAAATGCCATGCTTCCCATCCTGTCCCAAGATGCTCAAAACAAGCCTGACCCTGACTCTTCCCAACTCTTCCCTCACTGTGTTCCACTCACTGGGAGTGCCTGTCCCCACAGTGCCTGTCCCCCGCCCCTGCCTACACAACCAGGCAAATCCTACCATCCTGCTGCTTCTTCCTAGGCATCTGGTAGAACGCCACTGGAGTGTGCAGATGAACAGTATGAGTGGTGGGAAGGAGAAAGTCATGGAGACTCTGAGTCAACAGCAGTGAAGGAAATGGAAAAGGGAGGAAGGGGTAAGTGGAGTTTCCAGTTATCTCCTTCTTCATCCACAGTAAGATGGGTTCCGTTTTGCAAAAAGTAACCTACATCAGAAGAAGAAAACGTGTGTACTATTCAGAGAGGTACAGACCTGAAGCCTCCCTGAGAAGAAGGGCCTAAAGTTACGGACTTCAAATACCACTAGGGAGATGGACCTTAGAGGATCCATCCACATGCGGACAATACTTTGAGAGGAGTAGGGACTGAAATGGGGGACATGTGGAGATAAAGAAGGGGAAAATACCAAATAGGCAGGAGGACACAAAAAAATCCATCATGCTATTAGGACAAATGAGAAGACTTTCTGAAAGGAAGTGTGGTGATTGATGGAAGGAAAGAAGGAAGCTGCAAGAAACAAAGAGAAGTCAGGACAGAAAGAGATTTGCATGTGCTGTTTTTAGAATTATTAAGCTAGCTCTGAGCAATGAAAGGAAGAATGGGAAAGCTCCCAGACAAAAGCGACCTAAGGACACATATCCTAGAAAATGTGCAGGATTGCCGTGTGTGTGTGTGTGTGTGTGTGTGTGTGTGTGTGTGTGTGTGTGTGTGTGTGTGTGTTCTGCTACTGGGGCTTGAACTCAATAGGGTCTAGGTGCTGTCTCACCTTTTTCACTCAAGGCTAGTGGTCTACCAATTGAGCCACGGCTCTACTTCTGGCTTGGTTTTGGTGGTTCATTGGAAACAAAGAGTATACTTACAGTTCTCTTTCATTGGTGATTAATTACAACTAAGAGGCTCATGACTTTCCTGCCCAAGCTGGCTTTGAACCTCCATTTTCAGATCTCAGCCTCCTGAGTAGCTAGGATTAGAGATGTGAGCCACAAACTCCTGGCTATATTTCCTCATGTTAAAAATGAGGAAAATTAATATATATGAGTTTATGAGAACGTCTCCTATGACATTCAGTATTGTTTTAATGGTCTGAAGGGAAAACTCAAAAGATCACAGGATGCTATAAATTTTCATATAAATTGCAAGTATTCAAGGCAACCTATGAACTAATCTGTAATTGAACCTGAAAACCACTTTCCTCCTAATCTGCAGTTCTTAAGAACTTTCCACTGAGCTAGGCTACTGCACAGCGAAGACCCATAGAGGGAAAAGAGCCATCAAGACTGTCCCAGATTCTGTGTCATGTGTTTATTTAATTGCTCTCCTCAGTCCCAAAGAAGTCCAGCTAGGGAATGTTATGGCTGATCTACAACAGATTTGAAATTTCAGAAGCCAAGCAACTCGCTTACTCATGTCCTGCCCAACACATGCATTCTCAAAGCACCCAGGAAGGGTCTGCTATGCTTTGCTTGCGATCAAACCCAAGGCTTTGTACATGCTAGGGATATAGTTAGAAACGAGAAAGAGAGAGAGAGAGAGAGAGAGAGAGAGAGAGAGAAGAAGAGAAAGAAAGAGAGGAAAGAAAGAAGAGAGAGGGGGGAGGGAGGGAGGAAGAAGAAGAAAGAAAGAAAGAAAAGAAGGAAAGAAAGAAAGAGAGAGGGGGGAGGGAGGGAGGAAGGGAGGGAGGGAAGGAGGAAGGGAGGAAGGGAGGGGAAGGAGGAGAGGGAGGAGGAGGAAAGAGAGGGAGGGAGGGAGGGAGGGAGGGAGGGAGGGAGGGAGGGAGGGAGGGAGGGAGGGAGGGAGGGAGGGAGGGAGGAAGCAAGCAAGCAAGCAAGCAAGCTATGTCTTGACTATCCTTAGCAAAATGGAGATCAAAATACCAGGTTTGGGGATTCAAAAAGGAAATGAAATCAGAAGTGAAATGTCTAGCAAATTAGACTGTTAAGTAATTGTCCAAAAAAGTTAAGAAAGAAAGCAGCATTTCTTTCCAGGTACACTGTTAATTATACTACTACAGCCCATTCTCCTGCAGGTAAATGGAGATTCAGTCCATACCATCTTTTGGAGCTGCTGCACTGTAAGATGTCACTGTCAATGTATCACACAGCTATTATTCAGATAAGGCTATCCAAGGTATAGACAGAAATAATGGTGACAATACATTGTAAAGCATGGAATGTAAAATGAACTGATTTGAAATTCTGTCACCCACTAGTTATGCTTACCTAAATTTAATTATGTAATCACCTTATATAGGTAAAAAGAAATAGTATGTTAGCTTGCTTCAGGACCACTTCATCCATTGATATATTAATACCGAACAGTATTTGTAGTGTTCTTTGAGTTTAGGATTTTCAATTTTAAAAGTACTGGGTTTATATAATTTATTGGGGGAAAAAAAGATTGTCTTCCTAAGCAGAGCAATTTCCTCTGTGAATGCTAACTGCCTTTTGTTTACTTACTATTACTGCTTTTTTAGGAATACCACATCATAACACTTTTCTTCCAAGGACAATGCTACCTTCAGCAAATCCATTACAAAAGATTCAAAACCCTGTGAGAGAGGTTATGTGCCTCCAAGGAAGGAAACTGCATTGCCTTCAAACATTTTATATTGAACCTAAGACCAGAAGCAATTAAAACTGAGTATTCAACACAGGTGTCTTTGTTTTCCATTTTATGTCCCATCTCTTACTTTCTCAAAACAAAATCAGAAATGTATCAGATGGCTGCAATCCAATTGCTGTATCTTGAATTGTCTATTTTGCCTTTATTTTTATTACTTTGGAAAGAGACTATCAAAAGGCTTTGGTATTGTGCAATATAAGTCATTTATAGACTAAATCTGTTAATAATGTATAGTGAACCACTGAATTATATCTGTCAACCTCCTTTTCAACCCTAAATGTGAGCTGCCCTTGATAAATACAATTGTGAAATCATGGCAGCATCTTCTCTCCATTTGTTGTGCACAAGCAGGATCTAAAGTATTTACTGCTTTTGACACTGGAATCATAAAGACCAAATCCTTTTTATAAAAGAATACAGGGTATGCACAAACAAAAATATAAATGCTATAACCAAATAGAAAGAAAAGATGATTGAGAGGAATAAGCAAACAATTTTGTTACAAATGATGTCATTCAACCCTCATTAACATCTCTATAGTGGGTCAAGTGCTTCTCAAGATACAGTGCTTGCTCTGCATGCCCAAAGCCCTGGGTTTGATTCCCAGCCTTGTAAAAAACAAAGCATCTTTTGTAATGGTAGAGTCTGTTACTACCACTAGTTTATCTCCTCACCGGTGAAGTTTTAATGCCAAGTGCTGGCTGTTAGAAGGTGAGGGCTAGAAATGATGATTTGATCTATAAGAACAATTAATCTTCCTTGCAGTGAATTCTTAGTCTCCAAAGATTAGATTCGTTACTACAAGACTAGGTTATCATAAAGTGAGGCTACCTTGTGCACTTTGCTTCTTCGCACATGCCCACTTGCACTTCTGTTCTCCATCTTATATCAGAGCGTGAAGCACTCACTGGATGCTGGGCAAATACCCATGCCCTTCTCCTTTAATCCTCCCAGCCTCCAGAACTGGGATCTAAATATATCCCTTTCCTTCTTTTCTTTTCTTTTTTTTTTTTTTTTTTGCCAGTCCTGGGGCTTGAACTCAGGGCCTGACCAATGTCCCTGGCTTCTTTTTGCTCAAGGCTAGCCCTCTGCCACTTGAGCCACAGTGCCACTTCTGGCTTTTTCTGTTTATGTGGTGCTGAGGAATCAAACCCAGGGCTTCGTGCATGCTAGGCAAGCACTCTACCACTAAACCACATTCCCAGCTATCCCTTTCCTTCCTAAATTAGCCAATCTCAGATAATCTTTCTGTTATAGCAACACAAAGCAGACAAAGAAAATCACCATCATTCCATTTTATCAAGGGAAGAAAACCATAGAAAATAAAAGAGCCCTCCCAGGGTCATATGACCAACAAGTGAGAATCAGGCTTTGGATACCTAGGATGTACCTGCAGCTCTTGCTTTATATGCCAAAGAGGGAATGTCAAAGAAGATTAAAAGCTGAAAGGAAATGTTTGTCCAAAGCATGGATAAATGGCAAAGTTCTCTGTAGAAACAGCTATAAGACACACACACACACACACACACACTCACACGCCTGGAAGGAATGGAGAATGTGCAATCCAAGACATACGGGTGACCCCAGGAAGACTGTGCCAAATGCCAACAGCATGTCTGCAGTGAGTGAACACTGTTGCTAGCAGCTTCTGGGGAAGCTAGCTGGGCCAGCCTCAGCTGTAATGAGACCAGCTAGTCGTCACGCAAGACCATTACAAAGACAAGAAATACTCTCTGCAAAGTTCCTCAAGTATGCAGAATAAGCACCTGATGGCTAAAACTGAACTCATATTGAGGCAGGAAGTGACAATGGAAATGTAGGTAGGCTAGAACTTACAGAGCCTGCTTAGTGAAAGAGAAAAAGTGTGTTCCATTACCTTGATTTGAATTATTTTCCCATGATGCCTGTCAGAACTCAACTCTTTTAAAATTTAAAGATAACTAAGGATGCTTTCTACTACATGAAGCCTGGCCACCTCCATCAGTCACAAATTCAATGCCGCTAAGTAAGGACCAAGAGAGCTATGAAAACTGGAGGAATGCACCTGTTCCAAGGTATCTCAGTTCCAAGGTATCTCAGTGTCTTCTGAAGTCATCCTTAGGTCCAGCTCCAAAGCCCTTCAGCTACGCTCATATACACTATTAATATTCTCACACTAATGTCACTCATCTCTTAGAGAAAAATCAAATTATCAGAAGGCTTTGTCACTGCCTCTTTCAACCTTTCCTCCCACACTTCTGCCCATGCTTTGCTCCATTCCACTGCTTAAGACCCACTCCAGGGACTTTGTACCATCAATGCTTTCTCTTCCTGGCCTTGAACCTGATGTCTCCTCCTCTGTAAGCTCCTTCTCAGTACCATTTAAACATGAGTACATTTTCCTTATCTTCAAATTGAAAACAAAACCTTTTCCGACCTCACCTATTCTTCTACTGTTTCCCTACACAGCAGAACTTTTCAGAATCTTGTCTACATTCCCATCACCACCCCTTCCCTGGGTGTTTCCTCCAAACTCCACATGCTTTAATGAACCCTTCGCCACATTCACTGGGGGCCTTCCTCCTGCCAAGTCACACAGTCTTGGCCTTGCACACGTGGCCACTCTGCAGCACCTGGCCTTTCCACTCTCCCTGCCCATGGGCTCTCCTCCTCTTCCATCTTGGGCCCCCTTATTGGTTCCCTTCTGACTCCTCTCAAAAGATGGTTCTCTCTAGGTTCCATCTTCCAACTCTTCCAATCTTGTGGAGGGCATTCTTGGTGATTATACCTATACTCATGTTTTCTGCAGTCACTTATATACCCCTGATTCCAAAATTGACCCCTTTAACCAGACTCTCTGCCTGAGCTGATCCCTTTGTTAAGTTGGCCCATGAATAGTGATAGTGGAATTTTTTTTTTGCCAGTCCTGGGCTTGAAATCATGACCTGGACTCTGTCCCTGAGCCTCTCTGTGATCAAGTTAGCACTGTACCATTTGAGCCACTTCCAGCTTTTTTTTTTTTTTTTGAGTAGTTTATTGGAGATACGAATCCCACAGATTTTGCTGCCCATGCTGGCTTCAAACTGCAGTCCTCAGATCTCAGCCTCCTGTGTAATTAGGATTACCTGGATAAAGCAATCTTAGTAGGATTCAAAAATCCAACACTATTTCATTTGAAATACCACTGTCGGTTTTCAACAGACTCCAACTTCAATTACCTCAGACATCGCCTAGTAAGCCAATTACTAGAAATAAAAATTTAAACCCAATTACAATACTCAAGGTATTATACTTTGTAGTAAAATGCATTTATCAGAAAATGTCAAAAAGTAACATTTCATTTTAATTCTCAATACACCTGCAAAGGTGCTTTGTCTGTGTCAACGGTGTTCTCAGAGGCTTACACTTTCTGAATTGCAGTTATCTAAATCAAACATCAGTCCTTTTATTAGAAATATGAGAAGGCATTGACTTTAGATGAAAGAGAGTGACAAGTGATCCAAGTCTTGGCCATTACCTAAGTAACTTTGGGTGAGTTTTTTAATACCTCTTGATTATGCAGCTGAAAAACAGACCTAGCAATACCTACCTGTGATGGATTACATATGATATAGCATGTGCATGACACGTACATCATCTTCATAAGACATTATTAACACTCTTCTTTTTGCTCCTTGGAGATTGCCGAAAAGTACATCTTGCATTGATCCTTCTCAGGAGATAATGCAAAGGATATAAAACTTTCCAACAACACAAACCTCTATATCTTCAAAGCACCATGAGAGGAGAGAGCTTTAATGGGCTAACCACATAGTATACACAGTAACACAAGTAAGAGAATCTTACCAAAACATTCCCCCTGGAAGGGAGCAATTTCCCCTACATGAAGGTGAAGCAGGCTAGCTACCCACTCTGAAAAGAAGGAGCTTAGTAAAACTATGCACTTAGGCCGTTCCCACAAGTACTTCCTTGTTTATGTAAGCTTTGTAAGTTACTTTAAGATCATAATAACCAATTCAACTCTCTTGTTTCTCAAGAGAGTTACACAAAGAACTACTCTAGTGCACGCTCTTCATAAACCACATGCAGGTACTGCTGGTGCTAATTAAGGGTGACCTGAGATTTGGGGATGGTTCTCCCCTCCTTCAGGGCTATGGGCAGCCCAATACTCATCCACTTATTTTAAAGGACAGTCAGGAAATTGGATTTTGACACACTATTGATCTAAAACACTGAGTACTGTTCCCTTCCAATACTATGACAAGCTAAAGTACTACTTTCCTTGGCTGAGGTGGAATTTGTACCAAAACAGCTTGGGTTAAGAAAAGGTCAGCTAGGAACAGGAAAGGCATCAGCAATGGGTGTGAACCAGAAAGGCCCAACAATTCAGATAGGAAATTTTACCTATGGCAAAACACTTTATTTCTGTACAGCACATACCGATATGGGAGAAACTTTTCTAAAACAAGATGATTGCATCTTGGACATAATCCAAAATGAATCACCATGAATGACGAAAGTCTTCGAAGAATTCAGAGGACAGATATGCAGCTGGAATGAGGCAGGGAAGTTGGCAGCAGGCCCTGCCCTGGGCTTGCTTCTCAGGTCAGCCCACTTCTCATCCTGCTGGTCACAAGTCAATGCCTTCATCATCGTAGCCACCCAAATCACTCATCAAATCCACATCAATACCAATGCTAGAATTACAATTACAGTTCTGCACATGTAACAGGATAGCAGTTGACAATGGACAGGATATCTAGGACCATGTCCTGGCAAGATTATACAAGAGCTCAGATATTTTTTTCCCATCCCACTTCTCATAACATCCTAGGAACACACTTGCCCTCACATTTGTGGTAGTGCTGTTGTAAACACACTACTACTCCAGCAGTCAGATATAATTACGCACAGCACATAACGCGTGGTAAGGATAAAAATGTGTTATTCACTTACGTATTTACTATTCTAAGCTGCTTATTTTTTTAAGTTTATTATAAGTCAGTGTGCTGTTACACGAGCAGCCAACAGCCTCAAACATGTTGTGCTGTCTCTTGACGGTAAGAAGAGGCCATGTTGAGTCACTGACCTCAACTGTCGTAGTGTGACTACATTTTGGGAGCTGACACACTAACAGAATGCCTTACTAGTGCACTTCTCAGAATATGTCCCTTTCATTAAGCAAGGCACAGCTGTTTTGCTTTCTAAACAATTATGATAACTGGTGGATTTGTTTTAGATAAATTTAAATGTAAATTTAATACCAAGTCATTTGTAAATGTATCTGTTTGGGAAATCAACATTTTCTAAATATCAAGCAGATGTTATTAGAGGGAGTTTATTATTGGATATAGCTTAACAAAATTTCAAGAAAGGATTGATTAGTGATGTGGGTAAGGACAATATATGTTGTATTGGAGTTAGAATCAGAACAAGAAAAGCAGAACACAAAGTAACACGACCTGAGATCAGGGAGAATCCTGATGGTTAAGTGTACTGGGGAGCATTGTATGGTCCTGTCATGCGAACAAGCACTGGTGAGAGAATGCCAAATTAAAATTGCAACTGTTACCCCATGACACTGGAGAAAGGAAAGATACTGTGTGTTCCTGCGGGAACTTTTTCCCTTGAATGAGATTCATAAAAACAAACAAAAACTGACTATATATTAGCAGCTTTAGTAAATCTGTCTGTGACTTCTCTTTACCTTTCTTTGCAGTTATAGATTTACACTTCTAGCCCCTTCCTGAGTATTTCTACAGAATTAATCGTACCTGTCAAATTCAAAACATTTCAAGTGACATATCACAATTTTCCATCAGAAGAGTGGAGAATTCTCTGATGTTCCTTTAGAACTCCACAATTCCTGAATTACCAAGGATTATATCTTAGAGGAGCTAAAATTCCTTTTTTCCTGATCTCTAACAAACTACTGAGGTCTCCACTGCGCACAGCACTGGTTCTTCCCCATATTGCTTCTCATGTGCCCTTCTTTTTCTTTGTCATGGCCATCAGCCCAAATATATAGTATCATCTGAACAACCACACCAGATGTTAACAATGATTTCCTGAAATGCTTCTCTTGGCTCCATCGAAGAAACTGACATACTTCACCAGAATGAAAGTATTGCAGCAAACGTGATGTGTATTATTTTTTTCACTGATGTATTCCCAGTACCTCAAATGATCTGGAGCACACAAACACTCCAGGAGCAGCCAGACACTGTACCTAACACCTGGAATCTCAGCCATCCAGGACAGAGATACAGAAAGGGTCATAGCGTAAGGCCAGTTCAGGTAAGACGTTAGAGATAGACATAGTGGCCCATTCCTGAAGTCTTAGCAATGCAGAAAGTGTAGGCAGGATGACGGAAGTTCAAGGCCAGCTAGGCAGAAAAATGAGATTGTGTCTGAACAAAAACCAAAGAAACTACTCAAGAAATAATTCTGTTTATATGTATGCATGTGTAATAGTTACACATATATATAATATACACACACATACGTGGATATACACATACACACCATGAAATTACTATTAAAAATATGGAGAGAAACAAACCAGATTAAAGGATACAGACTCCAAGCAGGCTTAGGAAAATCAAGGTTTTATCTCACTAACTGTGTTATGTTTGACTAGAGACCCAGAGACACTGAAGGAGCAATCTTGTGGCTATTTTGAGAGAGCCTTCCAGACAGGCCAGTATGCAAGGCCCAAGTTCCCTAGTTGAGAGACTACCGCTGTCAGCTTTGAAGCTCAGCACATGGCACTGTGCGTGAAAGGTTTCCATCTCCTCTTTCATTCTCTTTTCCATCTTTATTTATAAAGCCCTCTACACTCTTGGAAATCATATTCTATTCGAAATCAAACGAAACTTGCAAACACGAAAATTCCTAGATTTTTCCTGAGTTTTAGATTAGTCTCACCCACACACAGCTTCAACATGACTTCATTTGAACCTTGACAACTTTATTCCAGTTCCCTTTGCCTCCTTGGCACCACCATGTCATTTGACAACGGGTGTTTTGGATCAGGGCTACTCTACCTGTAATTGTGTCATCATTTCGCTGATGTTGCTCCAGTAATATTTCTTTACTCAAGTTTCACTTCTCAGCAACCTAGTTCGCTATTTCCAATCATTTCCTATTCCTTTGCCCCCTGGCACATTTCTTATGTCCACCCTTCTTTTCCCATCTTTGCTTTTCTTCCATGCCAATTCCACTTAAGAATCTGGGGTCTAATCTCTAATATGGTGTCAGATTGGAGATGGGCCCTTCCTATCCTAACTCCAGAAAACACTAATGCCCTTTTCCAAACACGATGAGGAACCCAGAATTTCTGCCCAGATTCATGTTATTCTCATCCGGAAACAGCTTTCCCAGCCTTGTTGACGGGGTGAACACTGTTCAACTACCAAGATCCAACTGGAAAATCCATTCCTTGTCAGTTTTCTTTCAGCCATTATTCCATGATTCCATGATCCATATAATGCCCCCTTTGTATCACATACTCTAAGCACATTTTCAGATATAACAGCCGTGTGTGTGTGTGTGTGTGTGTGTGTGTGTGTGTGTGTCAGAGACAGACACAGAGAGATGTGTGCCTGTCCTGGGGATTGAACTCAGACCTGGGCACTGTTTTTGAGCTGTTTTGCTCAAGGCTACTTCTCTACCACTTGAGCCACAGCTCCACTTCTGGCTTTTTGGTGATTAATTGGAGATAAGACACTCAGAGACTGCCTGCCGAGACTGGCGTCAGATCCCCATCCTTAGACCTCAGCCTCCTAGGATTACAGGCATGAGCTACCAGCACTGAGCTTAGCCTAACAGCCATTTTTAAGTAGGTTGGCCACATCATAGGGAATTATGTACTTCTATTTCGTATTCATTGCCAATGTTCAGCATCAAGCACAATGAAGTGACCTGTGGTGTCACTGTGCCCTTCAGTTCTGTCACATTTCTACCTTACCTCTACCTCTCCCTACCACACTTTGGAGCCATTAAAACAAATGCTATTTTCTTATGGTTTATATTTCTCATAGGCATAGCCTCAAGTGCAGACACTTACATATTTGCTAACAAATAACTACACTGGCACTTTCCCTTCCTGATACTCTCAAAGTTCAGCCACATCTTCCTTCTCATTGGGGTTCTGGAAGAGAAAGGGTAGAGAAGAAAACTGCCCTGTGGCTCTCACTGAGGACAACAGAACACTACAAATGCTGTGGTCTGAACTCCAGAGAGACCTAGGCAGTTGGAGCCTAGTGTATCAGGATTCCAGATAGTGAGAAAAGAGCAAGAACAGGAAGGAACTGGGTAAACAAAGCACATTGACGCCGATAAGTTAATTAGGAATAACGCCCACTGATAAAAATCTGTAATCTGTGTTCTCTAAACCAAGGTGAATATGTGATATTTGTTTTTAAAAGGCAAAGTATTTCCAGTGCTAAAAAACCTAAATTCAGAAAGGGATTAGTGATTTTAGCCTTGGATCAGAGCGAAAAGTCCATCAGTCATACACTATGCTTAGGCTGACAAGATAAACTGGGGTGGGAGAGGGGAGGGAGGAGGGAAGTCCACCTAATAAATAAAGTAGAAAGAAAAACCATTGGGTGACTGAACATCCCTGCTCATGCCCAGCCCACCCGAAAGTCTTTTAAGAACAGGGAAAATTGTATGGCGGTTTCAGGTACACTACAGCAGGCAAGAAGAAGGGCTCCCAGTTGTGAGGATAAAGCATTCTGCAGTCAAAAGGAATGAGATTTCCTTCACCTGTTCCCAGATGTGAGTGGTCTCTTGCTACTGTCAGTGCCTCGGAGTTTGGAAGAGCAAGCAGGAGAATTTAAAGTGTGAGTCTAATTAACAGGAAATGTCTCTTCCCTGTTCCGGGATTTTACAAAGAGGGATTTTCCCTAAACAAAGCTGGCCCTTTTCTCCATTCCTTCAATGAATCCTCCCTCTTTATTTTTGTTTATTTTTTTAACCTCTGTTGCAATCTAATCTCTTAGGGATACCAGTGGATCCTCCTTGATATACTGGTGGCCCCATTGCCTGTAACCGGCACCTCTGCCTCAAGGGGGCAGAGGCTTACCTTTCTCATGCTCAGCTCTAGCTCCAAGGCAGTTCTAGCCATGGGAAAGTGATGTTTTTGTCGCTATCCAGGGACTCTAATAACATCTCCTTTCCTAATTTGTCCAGAGAACTCAATGTACAGTTCCCAAGAATGGTTCATAGGGAATATATTAATTAACTCAGGAGCTAAGTAAATGAGTTTCATTGAGTAACCTCTTTCCTGCAGAATGTAATCCAGTTCCCTAAGCTAGCTAGCTTTGAGTTGCCAAGTAAAGACAGCAGTGAGTAAAAACAAAAGTCTGCCTGTCATTTGTCGGGTCTTAGAATAAATGTCTTCCTTCTGTAGTTGTTGTTTCCATTTTAAAGCCTATTTTTCTATTTTTTCAAAGCTTCTACAATAACAGAATAATGATTGTCTTAAGTCACACCATTAAATGCAATATAGCTACCTGTGTCAATAAAAATGCTTTCAGAAAGCATCTCAAGTCAATACCACATTTTGTTTAATGATAACATTCTCTACCACCAGTTTCAAGAAATTCAGTGCACATCCTTCCCAACATCACATAATTAACGTTTATAACTCCTTTGCTTCCTAAGGACAAGTACAACTTCATTCTCCTTATGAAGCAAAGAAGGAAGAGAGGATAAACAACTGTACCAAGGTCAGATGGAAAAATACATAAACTGGAATCAGAACGTAGCTTTCTCTGCCTTGTAATTCAGAGCCCCAGAGCCGGCTGCCTCCAAATGGAATCATGTCTCCAAAAGCCCCTTTCCTACTGTAAGAATATAAAATCTGCTCTGTTGGGATACTATAATGAATTTCCGTTGTAGGGAGCCCTATGAAACTAAGAAAAAAAATGCATTCACTCACATCAAAGCATTAGCAAAAACACGGTTAATTTAAAACATCCTTGTGCCATGTTCTTTCTTTCTCTACACTGCTGTAGATGGAACCCAGGGTCTTTGAGTACCCAGGGTACTCTGCCACTGAGCCAAACCATACTTCTAGCCCCTAAGCTGTCCCTCTTTTTTTTTTTTTTTTTTTTTTTGCCAGTCCTGGGCCTTGAACTCAAGGCCTGAGCACTGTCCCTGGCTTCTTTTTGCTCAAGGCTAGCACTCCGCCACTTGAGCCACAGCACCATTTCTGGCCATTCTCTATATATGTGGTGCTGGGGAATCAACCCAGGGCTTCCTGTATATGAGGCAAGCACTCTACCACTAGGCCGTATTCCCAGCCCTAAGCTGTCCCTCTTAAACACCAAAAGACAAAAGCAAAAACTGAAATGGCTGTTATATTAGCTAAGATTATTAAACAACTCTTAACATACTGTGATTCAACCAGAAGTCTTATATTGTTACACAATAATCCTTCTTGAAGCAATATTTACTTCATTTTCATTACCAAATAATCTTGGGAACATAAATTCTCCTGTTTATTCATGTATAATAGTTATAATAAAAAAGATGGCAGGAAAAATAAACTGGGAAATGACATACTGATTACACTGTAAAAGTCAATATATTTCACTACAGGAGAAATCTTAAAAGAAAGGAAAATAAAGGTTTAACACTTTTTCTCCTTCACACTTTCAGCATATCTTATTTGCAGCAACAAAAAGAGTTTTGTCACCTTCTTTAGGATATTTCCACTAGATTTTTATCATCATAAAACATTGGCATAAAACTCTGATGCTCTCCAACTGCTTCACAATCATAGGAAATACAGAAAGGTTAACTCTGTCAACCTCTGAGTTAAGTTCTTGCCCTTTTATAAACAGAAACAGTGAAGTTAGAGGAAATTTTCCAAGAGGATGACCAAGACTACAGAGCTTCGACATTTCACATTCTAGTTGCTTTATGTTCTGTGTGACTAGCAATCATCTACAATAGTCACTTTCTAATAAATGTCTTCAAATGTTCCTATTATTAATTAGCTCCTAGTAGTCAGAATTTACGTACTGGATAGACTGGTTAAACAACAGGATACTTTCCTAAAGAACCATCCATTTAAGAATAAAGGAGGAGAAGACAGAAGAATGAAGGAGTGGTTTGGACTCTCCTGCTGTACAAAACGTTCTGAGTTGTCTGTTGCATTCATTGTGTCTCCTTAACACTTGGTCAAGAGCCTAAATGGTAGGTTCTCGAAACAGTCTACTGGTGGGATTATGGATGTTTGGATGGATAGAAAAACCAAAGAAGGAATAGATGGATGTGAGATTAGAAATGGCAACCCAGGAATGCTTGTAGGACCAGGAGGAGGCTCCAGCATACAAAGACACAAAGCCTGGTAAAAGAAAAAGCATGGTGCTGAGCATACCAAACTCAATGGAATGGAAAACGGAACCCAACTTTTTGAACATGGTGGCCAAAGCTTTGCCTGATATACTAAATCCCCCTCCAAAGTTCTTTCAAGCATATGTATCTCACACACACACACACACACACACACACACACGACAGAAAAAAACAAACTTGCCAGTACCCAGTCATACTTAAACAATGGAAATGCCCAAATGAAATGTTACAGTAAACCCTCTAATAAATAAATTTCAATGAAGAAATACTCATCACAGGAAAACACATCTCCATCAGATGCCAACAATCCTACAACAAAGCAATTGGATAAACATGAATCAGATAAAATCTCAGATAATTAACTCAAAGTATCAATGACAACAGTGATCAATGAAATTAAAGAAGAAATGGAATAAGAACCTGACTGAAACCAAAGAAGATACAAATAAACAGTCAACTGAATTCCATTTGAATAAGGAAGACAATACAAGATCAGAAAGAGGAATTCAAAAAGATGCAGTAATTTTGGGAAGGAATCAAACTGATATTTTGGAAATTTAAAAAACAACTCTAGAACACAAATAAAAAGCTACACTGAAAGATTTGCTAGGAGAATGATACAAGCTGAAAATAAAGTATAAGAGACTGAAGATAAACTACAGGAATTAGATGAGTCAATGACAAAGGGAAACTACTAAAGAAACAAGAAACGAATACCCAAGACCTTTGGGACACTATCAAAAAATCAAATCTAGTTAGGCATTGGTGGTTCACATATGTAATCTTAGCGACTCAGAAGATCTGAGATCTGAGGATTATGGTTCACAGACAGCCAAAGCAGAAAAATCTGTGAGACTCTTACCTCTAATTAACCACCAAAGAGACAGAAAAGGAAGTGTGGCTAAAGTGGTATATAAAAGCTTCGTGCAGGTGCATGAGACCCTGAGTTCAAGCCCCAGTACAGGCACCAGGAACAAAGAAAACCAAAACCTACCAGTCCTGGGTATAGATCAGGTACAAACTAAAGGCAGGATAACATAGTCAATAAAAGAGTAGCAGAAAACTTCCCAAGCCTGAGAATGAGGATCATCAAGGTATCACAGTCTGTGGCACTCACAGAATACTAAGCTGGCAAGATCAGATATTAAATGGGAATTAAGTATAAATGTATTATAGTTAAAATACTACAGATACAGAACAAAACTCTGGATGGTTAAAGGGGAAAGGGGGAGGTGATGAATCACATATAAAGGGAAGGCCCTCACAATAATAGTGTATTTCTGAACATAAATCCTAAGAACTGAAAGGAAAGGAATGACATAATCCAAGTCCTGAAAGATAATTGTCTAGCTATCCTAGATTAGCATGCCAAACAAAAATTCTTCATAATTGAAGAAGTGAAAATCTTCCACAATAAATAAAGCTAAAGGAACTCATGACCACTAAGTCAGTGGATTTAACAGACATAGACAGAGTACTTGATCTAGAAGCTGCACAATATATATTCTTATCTATAGCCAATAGAATTACCTCTTAAATATATACCTAATTATATTTTAGAACATAAGGCAAATCTTAGCAAAAAAGAATACTAAAGTGATTACCTGTGTTCTGGCTGACAATAATGAAATTAAACTAGAATTCAACAGCAGAGGAACTTCAGAAAACATTCAAACATATGGAGAATGAATAACACATTAGTCAATGGACACGTGAGTCATTAAAGAAACAAGGTGAGGACAATTAGAAAATGACTGGAATCTAAGGAAAATTAAAGAATCTATCAAAATCCTTGGATATGGCATAGATAATGCTAAAAAGAAAGTTACTAGCTCTAAGAGCCTATGTGAAAAAATAGAAATCTCAAGGATGCACCTCAATCTCACAGAAAAAAAAAAAGTAGCAGATGGAAATAAATAATAAAGATCAAGACAGACATTAAGGAACTGGAGACTAAAAGAACTGCACATAGAAATCAATAAAACAGGAAGTTAGTTCCTAGAAAAAGTAAGTAAGACTGATAAATCCCTAATCTGACCAAAATAAGTAGGAAAAATAGTCAGAAAATCGCAATCCCCAATGGATTCACTACCAAGTTCTATCAGATGTTTAAGAAATAACGCCTCAATTTCTTTCCTCGAAAAGAAAAGGAATTCAATAAAATATTGAATGAGCTTGAAATTATACTCACTCCAAAACACAACAAAGGTTAAATAAATAAATAACAAGTCTCCTGGATGAACACAAACAAAAAAATAAAAAGTTCTCAGTATAAGATCATACACTATAATCAAGTTGATTTCATCCCAAGGATGCAAAGATAGTTTAACATATATAAATAATTAAGTGTAGTTAGCACTGAACAGAATCAAAGACAAAATCACATCGATACCAAAAAAGCCTTTCACAAAATTTAATGTAGTTTTATTTTAATAAAAGCTTTTAAGAAGCTAGAAATTTTTAAAAATGTACCTCGAAATAATGTAGGCTATTTAAATGACAAATCTATAGCCAACATGCTACTAAAAGAAGGAAACAAACTATTTCCTCTCAAGTCAGAAACAAAACACAGGTGTCACCCTTCGGTACATTACTTTGACAAGAAAAAGTTAAAAAATAAAAAAAAAAGAGGTGTCCCTTTCCCCACTCTTATTCAACACAGTACTGGAAAGCCTAGCCAGAATAATACAGCAAAGAAATAAAAAGGGATAAAGAAGTTAAATTATTCTTATTGTAGAGGATACCATCCTATATTTAAAAGACCACATGGATTCCACCAAAAACATTTTAAAGATATGACTAAAATAGCAAGATAGCAGCACAACACACAAAAATTGTATATATATATATATATATATATATATATATGATAAACAGGATGAGAAAGAAATTAGAAAAATAGTAATTTTATTTGCAATAACCTAAAGACAACAAAAAGCAAAATGTGCAGTCATAAACTTAATTAAGGAAGTGAAATGATTATACAATGAAAACTATGAAACTATAGAAATGAAATGAAGATGTCAGATGATAGAAAGATCCCATATTCATGGCCTGATAGTAGACATGGATAGACAGAATTAGTACTGTGAAATGAGAATACTACTGAAACAATCTACAAATTCAATGCAATTCCCTCCAAACTCCCAATGATAATCTTCATGGAAATAGAATGATCAATCTTAAAATACACATGGAAGAATAAAAAAGGTAAGCAGCAAAATGATTCTAATAAAAGCAGCAATGCTAGAAGTCTCATACTACAAATTATACTTCAGAGCCACAGTAAACAAAATATAATTTTACTGGCATAAAAACAGATACAAAGATCAATGAAACAGAATACATGATTCAGAAATAGCTATAGGTACCTAATTTTTGAAAGGATCCGAAAACATACTAAAGAGAGCCTCTCCCACAAATGCTGCTGGTAAAAACGTTTATCTGTTTTTACATTCCCACCAACAATGAAGTAGGGTTCCCTTTTGGCCACATCCCCTCCAACAATTGTTATTGTTAGTTTTCTTGATATATGACATTCTCACTGGGGTGAGATGGAATCTCAATGTTGTTTTGATTTGCATTTCTTTTATGGCCAGTGATATAGAGCATTTTTTTCATATATCTCCTGGCCATTCTCATTTCCTCATCAGAGAAGTGTCTTTGTAAGTCTTTAGCCCACTTGATGAGGGGGCTATTGGTTCTTTGCGGTTTTGTTTGGGAATGTAAACTGGTTCAGCCACTCTGGCAAGCAGTATGGAGATTCCTCAGAAGGCTAAATATAGAACTCCCCTATGACCCAGCAGCCCCACTTTTGGGTATCTATCCAAAAGACCACAAACAAAATCACAGTAATGCCACCAGCACAACAATGTTCATCGCAGCACCATTTGTCATAGCGAGAATCTGGAACCAACCCAGATGCCCCTCAGTAGACGAATGGATCAGGAAAATGTGGTACATATACACAATGGAATTTTATGCCTCTATCAGAAAGAATGACATTGTCCCATTTGTAAGGAAATGGAAGGACTTGGAAAAAATTATACTAAGTGAAGTGAGCCAGAACCAAAGAAACATGGATTCTATGGTCTCCCTTATTGAGAATAATTAGTACAGGTTTAGGCAAGCCATAGCAGAGCATCACAAGGCCCAATAGCTATACCCTTATGAACACCTAAGATGATGCTAAGTGAAATGAACTCCATGTTATGGAGACAATTGTTATATCACAGTTGTAACTACTTTCAAAGTCCCATGTGTATCTGTAGCTTCTATTATTGCTGATGTTCTTGTATCACCTTCCTGTGGTTGTACCTACACTATCTCTGTAATCTTATCTGAGTATATTGGAAACCGTGTATACTGGTATTGGAACTAGGAAATTGAAAGGGAATACCAAAATTGAGAGACACAGGGTAAAAAAAGACAAACGACTACAAAAGCAATACTTGCAAAACTGTTTGGTGTAAGTGAACTGAACACCTCAGGGGGGAAAAGGGTAAGGGGGAGGGGGGAGGGGGGTATGAGGGACAAGGTAACAAACAGTACAAGAAATGTATCCAGTGCCTAACGTATGAAACTGTAACCTCTCTGTACATCAGTTTGATAATAAAAATTTGAAAAAAATTAAAAATAAAAAAATGTTTATCTGCATACAGGAGACAAAACCTCAGTTAAATTATCTCGTACCCCATATAACAAGAAACAAAAAGATCTTAATGTAAGATCTGAAACTTTCCAATTACTACAGGAAAACATGGAGAAAACTCTAGAAGACATAACCACAAGTAATTTTTTTTTCTGAATATAACCTCCATTGTCCAGAATAATCACTGTCAACTACGTTGACTGCATCAACTTTTTTTTTTTTTTTGGCCAGTCCTGGGGCTTGGACTCAGGGCCTGAGCACTGTCCCTGGCTTCTTTTTGCTCAAGGCTAGCACTCCACCACTTGAGCCACAGTGCCACTTCTGGCCATTTTCTGTATATGTGGTGCTGGAGAATCGAACCCAGGGCTTCATGTATATGAGTCAAGCACTCTTGCCACTAGGTCATATCCCCAGCCGACTGAATCAACTTTAAAAGTTCCTGAATATCAAAAGAAACATTTGCCTGAACCAAGGGATAATGTACAGAATGGGAGTAAATGTCCACCAGTTATTCAATAGATAAATTATTAATATCAGTCAAAAGAACATAAAAAGAAGGACTAGCCCAATTAATAAATGAGTAAGCAAACTGAATATACAGTTCTCAGAAGAAGAAGTATGCATAGCCTTAGCCATAAAGGAAATGTGAAATCAAAACTACACTAAGATACCAACACACTCTGAGTCACAATGCTAATCATTACCAAGCTAAAAAGCAACAAATGCTAGTAAGCACATAGGGGACAGGAATCCTAATACAGTGTTGGTAAGACTATAAACTAATGCAACCACTATAGAAAACTACCTTATGACCCCACCACATCACTGTTGAGCATTTATCCAAGAGTTTAAACCAACATACATGAGGGAGGACTGCAGACTCACGCTTATTCTGTCCACAAGAATTGAATAGTGGAATCAAAGTACCCAACAACTAATGACTGGATAAAGAGAATGTACATATATTACTCAGTCATAAAGAAAATGAAATTGTGTCATTTGCAAGAAAATAAGCAGAACTAGAGATCATCATGTTGAATGAGATAAGCCAAGCTCAAAAAAGCTATCAGATATTAAATTTTCTCTCATTTGAGGCTAGAGATCTCAGAGATATCCTACACACAGAGATATACATCTATACGTACACACAAGCATGTGTGCGTACATATATGCAGAAAATGACTAACTGTTGGGCTTTGCGCATTGAAAGAGGATGGGGAGAGAAAAACAGAAAGGAGAATAAATAACATCAAAATACACTGTCTTCACAGGAAGACTATATGTGGAAATTCACTGAAAGCTGTTTAATAATTGAAAGGATAAGAGGGACAGGGAATGAGAAAACAGCAGAAGAGTTACTCTGACAAAAGTATAAGCATTTGTGAAATACCACGGTGAAGTGAATCTTCTCTGTGTGTGTGTGTGTGTGTGTGTGTGTGTGTGTGTGTGTGTGTGTGTGTGATTTGTTTTTTGGGTTTGTGTTGTCAGTTGTGGGGTTTGAACACAGGACCTAGTCACTATCTCTGAATCCTTTTCTACTCAAGGCTAGTGCTCTACCACTTTGAGCCACAGTTCCATTTCCTGTTTTTTGCTGGCTAATTGGAGGTAAGAGTTTCATGGACTCTCTTGCCCAGGCTAGCTTTGAACTGAGATCCTCAGATCTCAGCTTCCTGAGTAGCTAGCATTACAGGTGTGACCCATCCATGCCCAGCTGTGAATCTTCTTTGTACAATTAATATATACTAACACATTACAGAAAAGTAAAACAAGCTTTATTGGGGATGAGTAACAGTCATGTGAAAGGCAAGCAATAAATAAAAAATAGCCAGTTAGACTGTATATTCAAAAGAATGTTTACTATCAAAATCTTACTGTGGAATATAATACACTAAACCCCAAAGCTATAACAACTCAAACATTAATTGCATAACATTTCAATACAGTGACTTTTACGTCTTTTAGTTTATTTGTTAGTATCTTTCCTTGTACACAGGGCTTCCAATTCAACATGAAGTTATTAATTTTTAATTCTTCTACAAATTTGCCTTCAAACCTCAGCTATAACTGTTTCTTCCAAATTTAGTTTTCCCAAACAATCTTCTGTATATTTTGAAATAATGACCAAGAATGATCTAGTAAGGAAATGCTTACAGAATACAAAAAAAAAGCAAAGGTAAGTTCAAAGTGACTACCCAAAGTTCAGATCAGCCTGATAGGCTTCTCTTTCTGGGTAGGAGTGGCAGGTTGCCCTATCATGTCAAGACAAGTGAAAGTACATTTCTGTTTGCCCAATATAATGATTTATCTTCTAGTGAGTCAACTGTTAAGGTTCTACATAAAATATATTTTAATAAATAAAAAAATAAACATGATGAACGACAGCAGGGATCATGACTTTTATGGAGTAAAAGTACAGGTGTGCATTAGAATTCAGGAATCATAAAAGTTTGTGTGTTTTATTGTTTCTGGTTTTTTGCCAGGATGAGAAGTAGTTTCCACAACTAAAAGCGATGGAGAGAGCAGAGCATGGGGTTCTTGTTCCTTCATCTCTTCAGCTGTGAGGCTCAGTCACAATCGGCTAGCACTGTGAGAAGATTCCAGGGAACCACACAGTAATAACCACAGCCATTATTATGTTGAGAGAAAAGGTGTCCCTTTTTCGGGTAAAAATACTAAAACTCCTCAGGGAAGTTCAACATTCACATTGCAAATCCTCTCTTTTAGCAACAATGTTAGGTCTTCTGAATGACAAATTCCTTTTTCTCCTCCAAAGAAAATTCGGTTCAGAGTATTCACTACAGGCACAAATAAAATCTCAAACTAGAGGTGATTTTTCTAGTAAGAACTGACTTTGGAAAGTAGGGAGAAGTTGGTTCTTGTGCTATTTCTGAAGGAGCAAAGGGAAGGAACCTGATTATAACTGGCATTCTTAGCCAGATCTGGATTAGAAAATGGGCAAAGTAGATGGAATCACAGTCCACTAAGTATCCTTAGTTCCCAAGGGGCAACAAGGTGTCCATTCATGCTCTCTGCTTATCTGTGTGATTCGTGCTTCCTAAAACCCCCGTGCCTTTACAGACTGTATGACAAGGGCACAGGGCCATAACTTCACTCCCACCTCCTAGGCAAGGCCCATTTCCTATACACACATTCTGCATTTGAGGTAGCTGCAGGGACCACGGGCAGCAAGGATAGCCCATTATGTTATCTGTATCCATCAGAACCACTAGCAGAAAGAACAGCAGGAGAAAATAACACTTTCTTAAATGGGATAATTAACTACCCTTCCACAACTTTCTTTATCTGGTCATATATTATGGTTTCCTTCAACTTGTTCCATGATGTTTCATCTTTCAGTTCCTAAGATTTCTCTGCGTTAAATAGGCATTTGGATTAGGTGATCTCAAATGTTCCTTTTAACCCTAAAATCTTTTCATCATATATATTACCTATTTAATTCTCTGACTCATATTCTGACTTATAAAGTTCTCACATAACATTTTCTTAGAAAGTCAATGGAAGTCTCTCATAGAAGAGATTTGCAATAATAATTTCACTATTGTCCAATAAAACTCTAGGATTTCTTCTGAGCACTAAAAGAAGTAAGTAAGAATCAGACAGGTGCCAGTGGCTCATGACTGTAGGTAATTTTAGTTACTTAGGAGGCTGAGATTTGAAGATCATGGTTCGAAGCCAGCCTGAGCAGGAAAGTCTATATGACTCTTATCTTCAATAAACTACCAACAAGCTGGAAATGGAGCTGAGCCTCAAGAGGTAGAACCCTAGCCTTAAGCAAAAGAAGCTCAGAGACAACATCCAGGACCTTAGCTCAAACTCCAGCACACACTCACCAAAACAATGAGCCAATGTGTACTCTCAGGTAAATAAGAAAACGATCATTTTACCAAGAAGACGCCTCATGGTAGTCTCTTCCACTTGCCTGAAAAGAAGGAAGAAGTATAGGGTATTTGGAAAAGTGCACACTTTGGACCAGTGCTAAGGAGAAAAGGAACAATTGTAGTATTTAGGATTACAATTATATGATGATATATGGTCTTCATAACATTATCATTGGCCTGTCTTGGAACCAAAGCCTGGACTGTTCATAATGAAAGAATCCTGCACTGCACAATGAGCTGCTTTTCCTCTTCTATGTACCTAATCCACTAAACCTCCCAGAAAAGCTTATATGTTGGTAGTTTATTGCAAAGCCCTTTCAGAATATAGAGAGCAAACAGCTTTTTAGATGCAATATAAACAAAGATAAGGGTCTGCCCTACAAGAGAACTGGACCTCTCGCTGTGCAATACACTATAAGTCACGGACTTTTAGGCCAAGAAGGCAAGAAAGTCATGACCATACATGCTCTCTGCTGGTCTGTGGGCCAGAACGGTGTCCAACCCTGACAAAGTTTCATGCACCTGCAGTGAGAGAAAAATAGAAATAATGTAACTTAATCTATTCAATTTGTAAAGGTCAGTGGCTTATTCTGAGACCATATCCTTTCTCCATTTGGCAAGTAAAGACCTATTCTTTATCAAATGATAGGAGTGGCAGAGAATGAGACAATGCTTATGTGTTGGTCTCCTCATCACGTGTCTTTTTCAATTTTATTGATCCGGCATAAAACGTAAATGCCTAAGAATCATTAGAATATTAACTCTTCATGTATAAAGATGGGCCATAATTTGCCAAAAACTATCACAGATCACAGAGTTTGGCTGTTTTGAAGCATCAAAGAATTGACAGTTTCTATAGCTTGTCCACAAACAAATACAGTGAAATTATGATGTGAAGCTTAAGCCTAAATATCCAGAAGCTCCAGGCATAGAATAATAATTAATGGGGATGTGATACAATCCTTGTAGAGAGGTGAGTGCACAGAGCAGAAATGTGTTAGAACAATGGCACAGCCCATAAAACTGCAATTCACGGGCCAAGATGTTCACAGTGTTCCGAGGAAACAAAAGGCTTCCATAGACACAGAAGAACAACTACACAAGAATTTTAGTGGATCTTAAAGTCTGAAATCAACAACCTTCTGCTCCTGTTAAGGTCTTGATTAAATAATAATAATGCAAAATACCCTCAAATCAAGGATTTCTACCTGGCAAATATGAACCACGCATTTATAAGAGTATATTTAATGTATGAGCATACATGGTGCGTCTAGGACTAACAGAAAAGAAAACGCAACACAATTATTTGTCCCTTGCTAAGGCACTGATATTTAGACAGATACCTGACCTCTCTGTAACAGAACTCAGCTGTTCAAACATGATCAGGCATGTCAGCTAACTGTAGAAGTGTGTTTCTGAAAACTGAAAAATCTCAGTAAGAGAAAATACAAAAGGTATGCTTTATCCACCTTGCTTAGAGAAGGAGCTGCAGGTGACAGAGGTGGAAGTCAAAATCTGCCGTGTCAACTTTGGAAGCGGTGCTGGTGGAGACTCCAGTGGAGTTGGGAGAGATGGAGGAGAATGACAAAAGGGGGGAGAAGGATCAAGTTGCATTATTTACCAACTGATAGATTATATTGAAACCCCTTCATAACTCTTTTTTTTTCTCAAATTTTTATTATCAAACTGATGTACAGAGAGGTTACAGTATCATACGTTGGGCATTGGATACATTTCTTGTACTGTTTGTTGCCTTGTTCGTAACTCTTTAAACATAATAAAATGAATAAAATAAAATGTTGGTCTCGGCAGAACGTGCAAAAGAATAAATATATAAGGCCTAAACATCTCATTTCTGAGTGGGACCAGAATACAACTAAAGATGAGAGATTTCAGTTTAAAGCCCTTCGATCAGGAAATAGGGTTTGGAAAAATACCTCACATATATCTATTGGTTAATCCTAAATAAAATTTAATTGTAGCTTAGGAGAAAAAATGTAAAAAATATATATTCAGTATGTTATTATTATACTTGCAGTAATCATAAAATGTCCAAGTCTCCCAATGTTCACAGAGGTTTATAAAAAGCTACATACTGCAGGTAACAGCATGGTAAAATTTTGTTTACTATATTTGTTTAACAAGCCAGACATAATTTTAATGAAACCAAGAAGGGAATTGATGCATGGAGGTAACTGTGACATTAAAATTGGTCTTAAGCTGTAAAATATGAGCAGGATTCTTAAGTAATAAATATATTAAAATAAACAATGTATTCAAAAGGGAAACCGGTGCCCTCGCTCCCCGCCGTCTTGTTGCCCACATCCTTGCATTTCGGGTGATCTTAGTGGCTGTTCAGAACCAGGGGGCCAGCAACACTGCATTTGTCAACACATTACTGCTTCTGTAATGCCCTTCCATGTGGACTCTCGCTAGTCACCACACCCAAGGACCCTCAGAGTCCTTATTTAAAAAAACTGCCACACAGGCATCTCTCTCTGGTTCTGTATACTCACCACATTTATTTATACAACAGAATATAGCCTTAAACAAGAGCCAGGTCACCTAGGTGAGCATTTTGTCTGGGATTACATCAAGGATAATCTGAGATTGCAAAGAATACAAATATTACTCCCTATCTAGTTTGGAAAAAATACAATCCATTAATTCAATTGTTTTAAATATAAATATTTCTGCAGAAACAAAGCCTTAACTGCTATCATTTAATCTTCACTGAAAACAATCCATTACCTGTACTTAATGGACCAGCACAGAGCAAACACCACCGCGTACCCAGACCTGTTGGAACATTTGGTCCAGAAATCCTGACTACACTGAGAGAGAACACAGATCACTGGCTCCATAATCAAATTAATCTTCCCCCGAACTATAAACAGTAGGCCACGAGCAAAGCTCGTGGTGGTACCCCACCTAGAACGCCTTGCCTGCCCAATTATGTCCATCTCACCCCAAGCCTATGATTACTAGAGCATGCTCTAAGGCCTGTTGAAGATCAAATGATGAATCAAGTCCACTGTTCAAAAAGAAACATACTCATACCTGACCTATGTAACTGTAACCCCTCTGGACATCACCTTTACAGTCAAAATAAATTTTATTTAAAAAAAGATGTGGTCCAAAGAAGAGGGCAGGCAGGGTTTGTCTGGGAATCCTCTCACCCTTCCCTAGGTGGCTAGCTACTCCCACTGTTTTGGACTACTTTGTTTTGTGTTCTCTTTGCTTATGTGTTTAGTTGTGAGCTTTTCCTCCTCAGGTTTGCTGAGGCCAGGACAGGAGCTGGAGATGACATAGAATTGTTTTAAGGCAGTAGAAATCAGAGGATGCATTTAGGCATTAAAAACAAAACAAAACAAACTCTAGGCAGCTGAGGGAGTGGCTCAAATGGCAGAGCGCTAGCCCAGCAAGCACGAGGCCCTAAGTTCAATATACATTTCCACACTTCATGAAAATATGTATGGAAATGTCACAATGAAACCCCTTTGTTCAAATAATATATGCTAATAAAAAGTCTTTTTTTAAAAAAGCAAAAGCTTCAAGGAAAAGGGAAACACGTGAAGATCTTCCCCAACGAGGCCTTTGAGAATCTCTGTGCTCTACTATTATCACAACCACATTCCTCAAACCTTCTCAAACATACCAGAATTCAGGATTTTCCCCTCAAGCCTTAAAACATTTCACATTTCACTTTTAAAGCTCAGGTCTTTTCCTTTATTGAAATAGATAACTTTACCTTCCAAAAGGATTTTTTAAATTCTAGTTAAGGTAATGCTAAGAAATACTCAACTTAATCTTTTAAATTATACATCTCATGTATATAAAATCATATGGTAGGGATTTCCCACCACTGAGTTGGTAGTAGATGGATAGTAGATGACGTATCTGGCCATGAGCAAATCTCCATTTGGTGTTAAGCATGTATACAGCTGGAAATGGTAGAGAAGAAAGACTAGCATTCCAGCACCCCTAGATGCAGACTCTTTTTTAAGAGCTAGGTTGTACTTAATCTGTCATGTCTATCAGGAACCCACATCAGAAAATCTACTAGACACTCTATATGAATCTGGGTGGAGATAACATCTCAAGCAGATATATTGAAACCTAAAGGCTTAAAATGGATTAGATCACCCAGAGGAGAAGAATACACAAGTGAATAGATGAATGGGTAGAAGAAAAGGGGGGAGAGTGAGAGGGAGGGAATAGAAAGGAAAAACATACATTCACATGCCAGAGAATAACTGTATCCTGGGGGAAATTGAGGCTCCTTATAGAAAGAACTACAACCCAAGCCTGGCCCATCTGGGAGATCCCCTCAACTTCACCGGCATGGCATATCTGTCTAGGATGTGCCAGGCAGCTGCTAAGGGAAGGGAATCGACAGGACAATGAAAGGGAGCCCTCCATCCTGAGCAGCACAGGCAGCAAGAAAGCACAGCTGACGACACAGAAGACCCAGCATGTATACCAGGAGGTCAGAAAGCAGAAGAGTCCCCATGGGTGATAGGACACTCTAGCTAGTGAGAAAATGCGAGAATTCACTAAGAAGGTATTAGCATTTTCTAGGATTCCCTCTCTGCTCATTCTCGGAGTCCTTGTCCTCGGTGACTAAGCTATCAAGTGGACTGAACTAGACTTTGTAACTACTGCAGAGCTTTTGCTGCAGTTGTCTCCAGCTCATCACCTACTTGTAGCATCTGAGAAGTGACCTACACCCAATTTGCAGAGGCAACAGAAAGGAATGATCCCAGGTGAGACTTACAAGTGTAGATCATGGGGGGTGGGGGCGGGGAGGATAAGAAAGAGTAACAGAGTAACATAGACCAGAGCAATCTGATCAAACAATATTACAGAAATGCATGAAAGTATCGCAATGAATTTCTTCTGTACAGTTCATATAAGCGAATAAGAAGAGAAGAAAATGTGTGGAACACCATTATGACCCATCGCTTACCTGCACGGTCCAACGCCAGGAAGTAGGGAGAAAACCGCATCTGCTGGCCCAAGCTTATTAACATTTCACTATGCTCTTGTGTTCATCTTATATGAACTGATAAAGCCCCAGAATTATGCATCCCCTTTTAAATCAACTGTTTTCAGGAATTTGTAGACTTCTTTACCAAGCACCAAGATTTTTACAAGACAGTTCTTATTCTTACCTCCATGGGAAAAGCTTTGAAATTAACGGTGTGCTCAGAACCACGCTGGTTTTCTCTTCCCCAGTGAAACCTAACTTCATACAGCTCAAATTCATGCCCTTGAGGCAAAGGTCCTCCAGACAGAACTGAAAGAAGAAAATAAATTCTACTCAATTACATCTGTTTATTAGCATGGTATAACATACTACCTGTGTTTACTTAAATTCTTGTTCTGGATATTCTGATACAAAAAAGTCCTTGAAAACTTGGTGATGGTAATATGAGTATTTTAAGATCTTTTGTGTTTTCAATCCAGAACTAGACAAGGAAAAGAAAATTTTCCTTGAGACTTGAGCTTAAGCAGACAGGAAGATGTTCTGAGACCCAAACACATCCTTACTTCACTGAAAACCTATCAATGAGCCAAACTGCATATTTATATCATCCATTGGTTCTAGTAGGGTTCCAATTTAAGTAACAGGTTTAGGCTAACAAAATTAACCAATAATAGACCCAAGATGAAGTCAATCCATGTATTGCATATAGTGCAAACAAAATATAACTATGACAAATTTAACAATTAACAATACTCGTTACTAGAATCTGTTCCACAAGGCCCTGTCCCTGTCTCTCACTTCTGAAAATAATCCAAAACTCTGTCCCAAACCAGGGCACAATAAAAGATAGTGAGAATTACATTTGAAAGAGAATCTGTCTTTAAGTGATAAAGTACATGTTTTAAACATTTATTGATGGTATATGTAAAAGCTTCTTTTAAAATGTGTTACAATCAAATGGCCACTCTCAAAACAAATAAGCATTGTCTCATTCTGAACATTTCTTCTCTAGCACCTCCAATGTATCAGCTGAGAATTTAAGGTTGTTTTCAGTCAGAAAGCTTTACCACTACACCACTCTATTACTGTGCACACTTAGGTCGCCTTTTTGGAAATAACAGACTCCAGATTTCTCTATGGAGAACAGTTGTTTGTCCACCCTTGAATACAACATAATAAAAAAAAAGCTAACAGATGCGGCAAGATTTATTTGCTTGGTTGGTTCTTACTTAATGTCTTATTCTAGATAAGATTTAAGGATTCTGATGTCAATGTAGTATAATACAGTTAGAATGTGTGAATTAGCACAAGGAAGTAAGGTAACAAAGAGGCAGAAAACAGAGAAATGAGCCTGTCGCACAAGGTGAAGGTGATGAAGTCCTTGTTAGAGGTGTCCTGTTAAATTCTGTTTCTTAGCTTTCTATGGGCTCCAACAAAAAGAAATGGTATCCACTATAAAAAATGATTTTAATTCCTCATTTTAGTTCTTTAAATTTTACCAAAGGGGAAATGAAGTATAATGCAAGGGGGTACAGTAAACATAAGACCATGTTACAGAATCTCACACTCTTCCTAATATAAAAAACAAGGAACAGTGTCACCATCCTCAGGGACAGAGGTGAAAGAGGGGCTGAGAGGGGTTAACCCATGTGGCCCAGTCACCACCAAAGACGCCAAGGAAGAACCTGGAACTGATATATGTCCCAAGGGTGACTCAGGATAGGAAACCCAAAATCAGTATCTGTGAACATGAACTAGAAAACAGTGAATTCCCTAAGCCTAGATTTCCAAACCGCAGTTCCTCCTTTGCATAACACACTTAATCCTATTTTCTAACACAATCAAAATAATCAAATATGTGGATCAAGGTTTATATACATTCAGAACCGCTTTGCAAGCTCAGTCCATCTTCCTCATCTGCAAACATCCATGAAGTGGATTTCAGAACACATGTGACTTTTTGTTTTGTAAGCAGATGCCACAATCTCTGAATAAATTCACCACCACTTCAACTCCTTGGTTTTCCAAACTTGGTCTTAAGAAAAATGGGAAAGGAGACTTGAAGTCTACCCACTCTGTACTGTTACGGAGTTTGAGCGAGGAGATTGCACGTCCCTCCAAGAGTCCACCACTCAGAGACAGTCTCAAGCAAAAAGATGGATTTATTGGGGAAGCAAAAACCAAACTGACCGTCCAGGGCGCGGCACAGACTCGAGAGCTGAATCTGCGACCACCCCTAACAGTCCTCGAGCTGGGGTTTATCAAGGTAAAAGCATAGCACAGATATAGGGCAGTTGACACAGGGAGTAGAGCAAGCCACAAACAAGTTAAGCAAGCCATTTACAGAAGCAGAATTTTGGGGTCAGGTTGACCTAATATTTAACTTCATTTTAACAATTGTTACCATGTTTCCTTAATCAAGATGGAGTCAGCTCTGCATCCTACAACAGTAGCTCATCACCTAAACAAGAAAGAAAAAAAGAGGAGAAGAATATTTGGAGCCTCACACCACACCCATCCACCATCAGAAAGAGGATACACCCTCAACTCAGCACCAGGCACAGCAAAAACGTGACCAGAGGCTTCAGGGGCCATTCCTATACTTCTCAATTTTTAGGGGAAAGTTGTAACTTTCCCTTAGAGGAGGTTTGGTTGCATGTTACTACAAAGAAGGAAAGGGAAGAGAAGAAGAGGAAGACAAAAAGGATGAGAAAGAGGAAGAAGAGGAGGAGGAAGAAGAGGATGGGGAGGGGAGGGATGAAGAAGGGGAGAAGGAGAAGAAAGAAGAGGATAAAATGAAAATGACAACCACCGGGGCTGGGAACATGGCCTAATGGCAAGAGTGCTTGACTCGTATACATGAAGCCCTGGGTTCAATTCCTCAGCACCACATATATAAAAAACGGCCAGAAGTGGCACTGTGGATCAAGTGGTAGAGTGCTAGCCTTGAGCAAAAAGAAGCCAGGGACAGTGCTCAGGCCCTGAGTCCAAGCCCCAGGACTGGCAAAAAAAAAAAAGAAAGAAAGAAAGAAAATGACAACCACCACCACAAAATGTAAAATGGGAAAGAGGATTTGGAAAATGTCTCCCTACGTCCATTCATCCAATACACTTGAAGCCTAACCCTATTCCTAACCCTATTATGGAAAAGTCTGCCAATACATTTTTCTGGAAAAGGAAAACATACCTGGTCTTGACAATGATTTCAGGGGAAGAGAAAGAAACTCCTGTTTCAAAAACATATTCCACAGCTGGGTACCACCACAGCTGATAACTACACTGGAGAGCGAGATCTCAGCCCCGTAGTTCAAAGCCAGCCCAGGCGGAAGTCTCTAAGACACTATCTCCAAGAATGCGCAAAACGCCAGACTGCAGATGTGGTGTTAAAAAAAAAAGCCAAATAAGAACAAGAAGCCCTGAATTCAAGCCCCAGTACTGGCACCCCCCCCCCCGCCAAAAAAAAAAGAAAAATCCGGGCTCAGAATGTGGCTTAGTGGTAGAGTGCTTGCCTAACATGCATGAAGTACTGGGTTCAATTCCTCAGCACCACATAAACAGATAAAGACAGCAGAGGCACTGTGGCTCAAGTGGTAGAGTGCTGGGCTTGAGCAAAAGGAAGCCAGGGACAGTGCTTAGGTCCTGAGTTCAAGCCCCAAGACTGGTATAAAAAAAAAAAAAAAAAAACCATCCCACATGATCGGTGCCAGGGACTTTGCTGTCCTTGTTTTGTTTTGATTGCTTAGTTATAGAGTCTCAATATGTGTTCTACGCTGGCCCAGAACTCTCAATCGTCTTGCCTAGCCTTCTGAGTACTGGGTTTATAGGCCTGTGCCACTAAGCGCAACCCAAATATTTCTTTAAAAGCAATAAGACACAAGAGGTAGACATGACTAGAATCTCAGCTACTCATGAGGCAGAGATCAGGAGGACAGCAATTGAGGCCAATCCACACAAAAAAGCAGCAAGACCCTCATCCCAACCAACGTGTCAGGGAGGGGACAGTAAGGTATGCTTGTCATCCCAACTTCAGAGGCATAAGGTAGGCCAAGCCCGGAGCAAAAGCACATATGAAAAATAAATCCAAAGCGCTAGGGACATGGCTTAAGAGGTAAAGCACCCGCCTGGAAATTCAAACCCCAATATTGCCAAAGTTAAATGAATAAAAGTAATCGTGCCTTTAGGTTAAAACATAGTTCAAATTTTAACATTGGAAATTAAAATTTCACAGATCCATGCTTTGACAGGAAGAAGTCCAAAGCCCCACGAAGTCTAGTTACAAACATTTCCTATCATCTATTTCATTAGACCAAGCACTCTACAGAATGCTTAGCATACGGTAGCTTTGATAAAAACAGACAATATTCCTGATCTCTGATGGATCTCATATTCTATCGGGCTGAAATGTAAAGCCATCCACTTGTGAAGCTATATTACTGAATGATATCTGAGCACCACAGGCACCTTTACTAACTGAAATTAATTATGTTCTCTAAAAATAACAATAAACACCTCAGTCCTCAGCAGTCACATTCCATGAGCTTGAAGGAAGCACAGAGAACGGAAGCACTGTAGAATCCTAGTCCTCCAGGAAGAATGACAAAGGGACAGCTTTCAGTCAGGAATCAGATTCCAGGGACCTATCATTTTGCTGAAAATGCAATCCAAAATAAACCAGACTAAAATCATGTGGCTGCACAAATCCATTAAGAAATGACAATGCTAAACTCAAAGTGTACGAGGTGCCAGGTAAAAGCACTACCTGTTCATCTCCTGAGAGTGATTGTGTTTATAGGCTAAAAATAAATCTCAGCTCCATTTCATCCATTTGGCCAGATTCTCTTAAGTCATTATTTTCCCCTTTTAAAGCTTATATTCATGATAAAATCACTCACACTAAAAGAGGTACACTCTTCCTCCATTACTGAATATCAGATTTGGGTGAGTGATATTTGGTCACTATATGGCAGGTTTAAAAGCCATAATGACATTGCGTTCAGACAAGCAACAGTGAAACAACATGCATTGTCAACTCGTGCTGACAACAGGCTGACTGTCCTTGGACTAACCAACTTGTAGACAGAATATACAAATAAACTGATGTCACTGTCACCACTTCCTTAGATACTTCTTAGGAGACATGGCCCCCCTCTTCTGGGAAAATAGAACCAAGTCTCAAGTGATGTTTCATCTTGGTTGTGTCTGGAAGGAACTACTGGCCTGTGGAATACCTACGCTTCTCAGGGGTTTTCTCCGCTGTCCACCCATATTGATAATTTTGTGTGGTCCTTGGCAGACAAAATGTTCCCCACTCTTATTAATATTGTAGATGCAGGATAGTACTGCATCCTTCCTCTCTGAATGTAAAATACCTTATACCCATTTTATGACACATATTAGTGACCATGGTTTATCAGAGATGTTTGTTATAATGCTGGTGGTTGCTTGTGGTCATTGTTGGTATTGCTGCTGATGAGAATGTTTGCATTTATCTCTTTATTGTGTGTTGATACTAGGGTTGGGGATTTGAACTCCAGGTCTCATTCTTGCTAGGCTGGCATGATACCATTGAGCCATGCCACGCCCCCAACCTTTAAGAAAAGGGTCTCAATTCCTACCTAAGCCACAGTCAGCCTATTCTGGACTTCCTGTCAGAGCTGGTATCACAGGGAGGCACCATCTTGTCCAGCTTCTCTTCCGTGGAAATTGATCCTGCCGACTCTTCTGCAGGCTCTGGCCTGACAACATGTTCCCCTCATTGTCAGCCTTCCGAGTAGCTAGAATTCCTGGCTTGATCCACTGGCGCAGAGTAGGTTTAGTGATGTCACTATAGAATGTTATCTTTCTAAATGATGACTGAGGAGCTAACATAAAATCAATGGCAGGTACCACAACTGTAACAGATTTCCACTAGTATGAACCTACTCTGTATAGACTAATAAAAGAAAAAACTGTCTTTAAGATTTGGCTTCTGGGGCTGGGAATATGGCCTGGTGGCAAGAGTGCTTGCCTCATATACGTGAAGCCCTGAGTTCGATTCCTCAGCACCACATATATAGAAAAGGCCAGAAGAGGCGCTGTGGCTCAAGTGGTAGAGTGCTAGCCTTCAGCAAAAAGAAACTTAGGGACAGTGCTCAGGCCCTGAGTCCAAGACCCAAGACTGGCAAAAAATAAAAATAAAAATAAAAGTAATATTTGGCTTCTGAGTGATTTTGGATGCCTATATTATAGCCCTCAAACCACAGATTTTTCTGACGATAACCAATCATTTACTGTTTTGACTTGATTACTATCTCCATTCAATCAAATTTATTTCTGCTATTGAAACAGTGTACTTACCAATAAAATATGTACCATTCAATATGCTGTTGTGTGTGTGCGCATACAAAATGAAACAGATTAAAGAAACTTCCCAGATAATTCAAGTTCCCCAGTTAACTAACAATAAATAATACAAAATCGTGAGCAAAGTCAACCCTGACATTTCAATATACAGAAAATACAGAGCCACTTCAGTGAAAATAATTCATATTTCTGACAAGTTTGTCTTTACATAAGTAAAGTTACTAAGAACTATTATAAAAGTTTGCTTCAAGGGGGGAAGTATGATTAATAATAATTATGTAGCCTAAAATTACTATTGAAAATTATGAAAGTCCCAGAAGTAGAACTTTCTAATTAAAGTTTCTATATTAAGTCACAGTAGATGACACAAATGATCTATCCTGATTAGCAATTCTCTCACACTTTTGACCCATTAAAAATGGCATTACCCAGTAAAAAAAATGTGGTAAAAATCAGAAGTACTTTGTCTTCAAATTTTAGAGATATTTGTTCCAATACAAATTTTGGAGGCTTATTTAAAACAAAGACAACTTCTGAGTTACAGAGCAAGTTATAACTTGAACTATATAGCTCCAAGGCTGGCACAAAAGTCAACCATTTTTCTCCCATGAAGATTCTTTTCAACCACATGAATAAAAACACAAGAGCTTCTTCTCAAAAAGACGAAAAGTCATTACCCTTGCTGGTGTGTTAATACACACCTATAATTCCAACACTTGGGAGGCTAAGGCAGGAGAATCTCAAATTTGAGGGCAACTTAGGACTACACAGCAAGCCCTTGTCTTGAAAAACAAGATGCCACTACCTTTAACACACAGTTTGTAATCCGACAGAGTGACTTTCCATGGAGCAGGCTTTGACAGTCTCATGCTTTCTCACTAAGTTCCACAGCACTCTGGCTAGCATTCTGTGCTGAGACTCTCCTCCAAGTTTCACATTCTGTGACTGTAGTTTACGGAAAACTCCAGAGAGAAAAACCACATTCATATAACTTTTATAGTATATTATTAGAATTGGTCAACTGCATTATTATTTATTGTCTGTTAGTCCCTTGCTCTACCTAAATTACATCTTCTCACAGGTATGCATGATAGGAAAAACAAGTAGAGAGTTGGGTATCGTCTCCAGGTAGAGGTCAGCGAGGACTACCATCATTTATATTTTTATATTTATGCTGCTTGTCATCACAAATAGGTTCAATTTTAATTTGTCTTTGCACCTTAAATGTTACAATTCCTGTATCTATCCTACTGAGAAATGATCTCTATGGTGGCCATAACCAAGGCCAGCAGTCTGGTTAGGTTGCCCTTGAAATATGATGACTGGCTCAAATCCATTTTAGGAGGGACTCTGCCACCTGGAAATATGCCCAGCTAGAAGGCTGGGGAGGGGTGACGGGATGTGAACCACGGCCCAAGCTCAGGAGGTCCACCACTGCCTATCTCTTCAAGGACTCCCATCCAATCTTCTGTGCCACAGGCTACTCACGGGAGTCCTGTGTACTGCACCTAAGAAATCTCCATGTCACCCTTCATCTTTCACTGATAGGTATTGAATGAGGGCTGTGGTGACTGAGTCTCTTGCGCTAACCTTTAAACCTGCTCCCAAACTCTCGCAGATCCAATCTCATATTTAGGGCTCCAAGGTTATTTTTCCTAAAGTAACACACTAGTTTTGACTTTATTCCAGAGAAAAGTTAGAATGCTTGAGGTTCCTTGTGAATGTGTTCCAAAATGCCATCTGTGGTATTGGTATTACCCATCTTTTTTTTTCTTTTTCTTTTTCTCTTTTTTTTTTTTTTTTGGTCATGGGCTTGAACTCTGGGCCTGGGCACTGTCCCTGAGCTCTTCAGCTCAAGGCTACCACGCGTCCACTTGAGCCACAGCGCCACTTTGGTTTTCTGGTAGTTAATTGGAGGTAAGAGTCTCATGGACTTTTCCTGCCCAGGCTGGCTTTGAACTGTGATCCTCAGACGTCAGCCTCCTCAGCAGCTAGGATTATAGGCATGAGCCACCAGCACCCAGTTAATTAACTCCTTTTATGATGACTGACTCTTCTCCTCCATATGCACTAAAGGATTTAGCTTCCCACAGCTATGTCTTTTATACATTGTCCCTTCTGCCCACCATACCCATATGCTATTCAACCATCAAGGATCATTTCAAATGATCCAAGGGGTTCTTCCAAAATCCCTTCCCCAATAGTTTCCACCAAAAATAATTTCCCCTACAAAATTTGTCTTTCATGATCTATCACAGCAACCTCACAGAGAACAGGCAATGGCTCTGGTTTGTATTTACTTCATGCAAAATGTGTAACTCTGGTAGGGTAAAACAGACTGTCAAATGCACCCTGCTGGTCAGAGGAAACCAACCAGCAGCCATGCTGGAGGTGCAGATTCTCTCCTAATATATTTGGCATACAGTTCTCTTAGCTTGTGGGCCTTCAAAGTTCCCACCAGACCCTACTGCCTCCCAACACTGCAGATGATACCAAGGGGTCAGAAGCTATTTATAGTCTTGCTCTCCTGGTCATTTCCAGTCATAGTATATGCTTGGCCTTAGAGATAAGTGGGTTCATAAGTGGCAAGTAATAAGTAAATGTTGAGGGACTAGCCCATACGTTGAATGAGCTAAACATGTGTGGAAGGGAAAAAAAGGCAATTACATGACAAACTGACAGAAACAGGTATTTTCAATGATGCCATATACAGGTATATTTGTCATGCATAGGTCCAGAGTTCTAAAATAAAAACAATAAACAATGGGAGACTGCAGGACTTTCTGACTGTGGAAATTGCTCACCCACAAAATGGATTCCTCAATGAGGAAAGAACTGTGTATGTCTGAGCTTCAAGTTCAGGTTGTCCAGCACCATCAGAGGGTCTGTGATTAGAGGAAGCTGGCAGCCCAGCTACCCTCCAGAAACCCATGTCACCAGAGGACTTGCAGCTACACATCCCCTTTCCTAAACCCAGATGCTGTTTACTGGGCAGAAGTAGCCTTCCACCCTCGTGGTACACTTTCTGCGTGTGGGGTATGTACAGTATTGAGAAGAGAGTTCGCCAAGAAACACTGAGAAACCTATTATTTAAGAATAATGGAGCGTGAAGAACGAGCAGAGAACAGGCAATTAAAATTTTAAAAGAAACACCAGGAGAATGTGTCACAGAGACCAAAAGTAAAGAAGGTTTCCCAAAATTCCATTCAACGGAAACAGAGTTAAAGTACTACAAGAATTACACAGTGGGCACTTGGGGTAAGAGGAAAAGAGGATCCCAGTGGCCCTGGCCTGAGAAGTTTCAGCAGATGAGAGGATGGCCGGGCAGGGGAGTTCAGCTCACGCCTAGGAAATAGCTCAAATACAAATTAAGGCAATTTATCCGGATGGGCTTCTCTGTGGGAACCAAATCACTAAAACTATGTTTAAAAAGCTATACTTGGTAAGCATAAGCATTCAAATAATACAATTATTATAGTGTAATTGCCTTTTAGGACAACTGCATAATGGTTTAATATTTTAAAAAATGAAAAAGAAAGAAAACTAACCTCTGACAGCCTCAAGAAGATCAGAGGTTTCAATAGCTTGGTAAGCATAAAATCTGCTTTAATTTCTATTTTTTTAATTAAAACTAAAAGTGTGTCGCTAAATGCTGGTGGCACACACCTGTAATTCTAGCTACTCAGGAGGCTGAGCTCTGAGGATCAAGGTTCAAAGCCAACCTGGGCAGGAAAGTCTAGAAGGTGCTTATCCAATTAAACAACAAAAAGCTGGAAGCAGAGCTGTGGCTCAAGTGGTAGAATACTAGTCTTGAGCAAAAAAGCTAAGAGACAGCATCCAGGTCCCAAGTTCAAGCCCTAGGACTGGCACCACAAAAAGAGAAGAGAAGAGAAGAGAAAAGAGAAGAGAGAAGAGAAGAGAAGGGGAGGGGAGGGGAGGGGAGGGGAGGGGAGGGGAGGGGAGGGGAGGGGGGAGGGGAGGGGAGGGGAGGGGAGGGGAGGAGGGGAGGAAGGAAGGATGGGTTAGCATTTCCCCCACCTTAGGTCCTCAGCTTCTCCCATGAGGCCCCAGATCCACCCAGACCTAAACTCCCTTCCCTAGAACTATAATGGGCCACTCCTATTCACCATTAAGACCTACCCACTTCCCCTTTAGCCCCAGAGAAGCAGCCACCTGGATAAGGTGCAGCCGCCACGATGCTCACTCTCTCGTGGGAGATATGGCCCCACTAATAAACCTCCTTATGAACCTTCTCCTGTCCGTGACTATCTCTGTATGGTCCCCTGGGAGGGCTGAGACATATCATTTCAAGAAGGAAGAAAGGAAGAAAGGAAGGAAGGAAGGAAGGAAGGGAGGGAGGGAGGGAGGGAGGGAGGGAGGGAGGGAGGGAGGGAGGGGGAGGGAGGGGAAGGTGTGCTTACTATACAATGCTTTTTACTTAAAATTACAGCATGCCATAATTCAAGGAGACCGTTCCAATCACACAAGGAGGACTACACTCCAGTATTCCAGCACTTATCCCCTCCCTCACTTCTCAATCCTCACTAAACAAAGGGGCAAAAATGCACTAGGGCAAAATGAACAGGAGCAGAAATAATAGCCTCTTAGAAATTGAGGAGCTGCTAAAGTGGACTCAAAGCTATAGGCAGAGGAAAGGTAGGGGCCAGCAACGAATATCACTGAAGCCATGTGCTGTGGTCTGAATGTTTCTATGCCCTCCAAAATGCATGTTGCAACTCAGTCCCAAAGGCAACAACACTGCAGATGGAACTTTCAGGAGGTGATTCATGAGGTCCCACCCTTCAGAAATGGCTTAGTGACTTACAAAGGAGCTCATGGGGCCCTTTTTGCCCTTCTGCCAGGTGAGGAGACAGTAACAAGGCACGACTATGGAGCCGAGTACAGGTCACATCAAATGCTAACTCTGCAGCCACCTTGACCTTGGACTTCAGACACAACTGTTCAAATGTACACCTATTATAAATTACCTTGCCTATGGTATTTTGTTATAGCAGACAAATGGAGTCAGATAGCCGGAAAGGCTCAAGAGATAAAGACATCAAATATTTGCCCATGGAAAGGTGCAGAGTGGGAAAGCACATGCAGGAAAATATACTTAAAGTCTCTAAGAGGATCTGTGATGCGTCTCCCTCCTAGTCCTCATAGCTGAGACGCTTCCTTATATTCTCTGACAGAAGAAAAATGGACACCAAGTGGTAATGCTCCCTGATCATGGCCAAGAGCCCACGGTGAGCTTGCCCTCCACCCCAAATAAAACCAAAACCAGAAAGGAAGCACGTTCCAGGGAAATCAACGAGACCTGTGAAGAGGCTTCCACAAGATGCTCAGTCCCTGCCAAAACACATTACCATGAGGTCCACCCGACCCCCGTCCCTCCCTTGTGCTCAGAGCTGCTCCTTCACTTTTAGAGCCGTTCTCACATCTGTACAAGAAACCAAGGTCATCGGACATTTGATGAGAACCTCCAGAGTCAAAGACAGGGACCAAAGCAAGCGGGTGGAGGAGCCTAGAATAAACAGAGAACAGGAAAGAAGCAGTAGAGAAAAGAATGAAGAAAAAGTTTCACAGTCATGAAATACTGGATGCTATTTTTTTAAAGCTGTTTGCCAGTACTGAGCTTAAGCTCAAGGTCACAAGTTGTTCCTTAGCTTTTTCAGCCATAGCTGGTGCTACTCTACAAATTAAGCCACACTCTACTTCTACTTTGTTTGTTTGAGTTTTAGGGTTTTACCTGGTTGTTTAGAGATCAGGTCTGTCCAGGCTGGCTTCAAACAATGATCCTTAGATCACAGTTTTCTGAGTAGCCAGGACAGTAGGCATAATCTACACAATTGGTGACTGGCAGGGATGCTACAATTTTTAAGATTTTTTAATTCACAGAAAATCATATTTTAGAAATTAAAAATGTGAAGCTCTGTGAGGTAGCATACACCTGTAAGCTCAGAACACTTAGAACACTGAGACAGACGGTACATGAGTTCAAAGCAAAAATTAAACATATATATGATGCAAGCAAGTTAGCAAAAATTAAAAATTCAGTAGAAAATCTGAAAGATAGGAAATGGAAAAACCTACTATGAAATGGAAGAAAAGGCAAAAGCAAAGCAGAAATAACTGAACGAAATATAAAGGACAGAGATAAAAACTAAGAAACATTTTTTTTTTATGGAGGCTTCACTATGTATGTATCATCTTGCCTCAGTCTACAGAGTTCGGGAATTGTAAGTGTGTGCTACCATACTCATTTCAGGTAACTTATAAACAAGAAATATATTACAATTTCTGAGAAATAAAAGACACAATTATCCTGATTAAATGGACATGACCAGCACATAGAATGAAATAAATACCATGCAAAGACCTGTGGCTATCAAATTTCAAAACAGAAAGAAAGAGAAAACTATAAAAGCTTCCATACAGTAGAGGTAAGATGGGAGGGAAAAGGACACAGAGAGAGAAGACTGAAAGGTGTACGGCACTAGATTTTCCCAGCCCAAGACCAGGGCCAGAGAGACAGTGTGGAAATGACATCCAAATGATGCTAAAAATCCCTTCCAAGCCAGACTGCCAGCCAGATAAATCCAGTCAATTCGAGAGGTCTAAACACAATCTTGTAGACACATCAGATTGCCCTACACTTACCCTTCACCTGCCTCTCTGTTCAGGAAGTTCCTGGAACATAAACCTTAGAACAAATGAAACAAGAGGCTCTCCACCGTCAGGGAGCAGCCCTACAGGGGACGGATCTAATTCAGGAGAGAAGGAAGCAAATACTGGAGACAATCGGAAGACTTTGCAGGTGTTCTATCCCTGAAGGGCCAGGCAGTGGCTGTAAATGATGCGAGGGGAGGGAGGGATCCAGACCTGGAGTTACTTCACCAAGAAGAAGAAAGAAAGACAAGAGGGAAGGAGGGAAGACTATCTGATGACTGAGAATGTGCTGAGAGAGCTGTCATCCATCAGAATGTTTAGTATGAATTCATCACAGATAAATTTAAAAGCTAATAAAAAATAACTGCAGGAGAAAACATTGCTCAAAAAATGAAACAGAACATAGTCACAGCTGGAAAGAATTTAGACTCAGCTGGAAGTAATAGTTTCATCAGAACACTAAAAAACACAACACTGATTATTAATCTGAATAAAATGTATTTAAAAGTAAGGAGACAGACAGGTGCTGGTGGCTTATGTCTACAGTCCTAGCTACTCGGGAGTTTGAGATCTTAGGATGGCAGTTCAAAGCCATCCCAGACAAGAAAGCCCATGAAACTCTATCTCCAATTAACCACGAAACAAGCCAGAAGTGGAGCTGTGGCTCAAGTAGTAGAGCACTAGACTTGAGCCAAAAATTTCAGGAAGAGCAGCAGGTCATGAGCTCAAGCCCCAGGACCACAAGAAAAAAGAGGGTGTGTGACAATAAGGGAGGCACTCCATGAGAATAGTAAGAGACTTGTCTTCATTTTCCAAATATTAATATCTAATATTTGAGGGAATCTTAACTATCAGAACACAACTGCATAAAGACAGCATTAAGAAATGTGGAGGTCACTATACATAAAATAGCTAAAAAGGTACAAGTACTTCAAAGTACATGTCACTAGGGAACAGAAACTGAAGGTGGAAAGGATCCGGTAAAACAGAGGGAGAGGAAAACAATAATACTCAACTATTATTATTATGCCATGTTCCATTTTCATAAAGATAAGACTTTAAAGAAATGACAGAGTGGTTAGGACTTCAAGACTATTTCGTTGAGAAGTGTAAATGACCTAAAAAAGTAATAAACTGGTCAAAACATGTTTTTCAGTGAACTTTTTTAAGGTATGTAGAACTATCAAAAGGGCCTCTGAGAAACAGCGCTGGGCCTCTGAACCAGGCACAGGCAGGAATTTCTTCCTCACTGGTGAGGAAGACTCAACACTTCCTGCCTCGATGGTTAGTATTCAATCATTTTCCAATACACTTCAAAAAACACATAATGTCTCATCATGGGTAACACCCCAAAATTCTGATTTAACTTCAACGCTAAGTTTGCTCTTTCTCTTTGACTAAGTACTTGTTACATCCAGAATCTCCTTAGGGAGCCCCAGCCTAGACTAACTCAACACAGGTGAGAACACCATGAACCTATGACTATCATATGGAATCTAAATTCACAATGAATAAAAATTAATTAAATTAATAAAAATTAATTAATTCCACAGTTGGAATCAGTACTTGCCCTGCTTAATATTGAGCTTTAAGATTTTATGGTGTAAAATGTCTAATTAGCAATGTGGATAAATTTTGGGCAATCCTTTTGTTTTTCAAACACATTAGTATGTATTTTAACATACTTTAATTTTACATTCTTCCCAAAGGTAAAGATGATTCACTGTGAAAAGCATGATATTGATGTTGGTTTTTTTTTTTTTTTCTTAACCTGCTTTCCTCTCCCTTACATTACATCAACTTCGCTGGAAACTATCCTTCTCCCCAAATCATTTCAGATCCATCTATCCCAAACAGGCTCAGATGGCAGGAGTAGGTGATTTAAAGATAAATAAAACAAGAGCTTTACCATTTAAATCTTTGGCAGAGTTAGTGGAGGTTTCAGTGCTATTATTTAGTATTTGTCTTGTCATAGTACCATAGCAGAGAAAATTAGGTCAAAAAAATTTTATCAAAATAAACCTGAAGAGCAACAAGTCCTCGCCTTCCATTTCAGTCTTTAAACAGAACATTATCGAAACTATGTCAGCTAAATCAGCAAAATGAATAGCACTCAAAAGGTGCACAACAGTCCACCTGCTCGCCAGACCTATCCTATTTCACAAAGCACACATCCACCAACTGTAGTGGCTCCAGAAACATCATATAAAGCAAAATTTCAACCAAGATCTTGATTTCACCAGCCTCAGGAAACAATTCCCAAAACGTAAAGATAGCCTGAAAACATAGCTATGTTAGTTCTAGCTTTAAAATCGTCCAAGTTAAACCAAAGTTCATCAACCTCAGCAGGACCTCTAGTTTACAAAACACACAAGCTTCCTAAAATACCTGATTTTGACTTCAGGATAACCTGAATGGTGTGTCCATCATTGGTGACTTCACAGTCCCGGCAGACCACGTAATTTGGAGAGAGGCGGACATCCAGCAGGGAGGGGTCATATCTAGCTTCTCTGGAGTTTAGGTTAATAGGAGATTGGTATTCCCCATTGGCATCAGGGAACACCAAGCCCCACTCAACACCTAAGAGCAAAAAATAAAAATTAAAAAAATCAAGATTTAACATGGAAAAATGAGTTTAAACATTTCTCTGATCCTTGACGTTACAAAGAGGATTTCTGTGCATGTAGGGAACGATCTAATCTTAACCAGACACAATATTGCACACCAATGCACTATTCTGTTCTTTTGTAGTTGCCCACTAGCGGTAACATCCTACGGCTCTAAAACATTTAGATCTGCTCGCGGTGATTGGAAAAGCAACCACAAAAGTGTTGAATTGCGTTCAACAGTTAGGAATTAGCTGTAACTTTCAACGTGGTGGGCATACGCCAACAAGTGTAATCGTGATGCTGGTGGACACATCTTCATAGAAATGAGACCGTAAGGCGTGCGCCTGCATGTATACACGTGTGTACACTGTATGCATACGCATTTCACATGTGCGTCTATGTACATGCAAAGCTGTAATAATTAAAATTGCATCTTCTCTATGGCAGTGATGGTTAGCTGCTAGGCCCCCTAGGTTGGCAAGGATAAATCCGGGAAAACAAGTTTCTTCTTTGTAAAAAGAAAAGTCAGCCTTCTTTTCGCCAAGCCCAGGGATCCCTTCTGAAATTCCGGACCTGTGTGGGGAAGAGTTGAGCACGTCGGTTCCCAAGCACGAACAGGACCAGAAAGCAAGTGGCCCGGCGACGCGTTGAGTAACAGCCACCGCTGCCCTTCTTGGCAGCGGCCGGGCCGCGGGGCTGACGCCGGGGACGGCAGCAGGTGCCACCGCCCGCCGGGACGGCCGGGGCCGGGCCGGGCCGGGGCGGGACGGCGGGGGAGCGGGCACCGCGGGCGGCGGCCGCACCTCCCCGGAGAGCCTCCCTCCCGCGCCGGGACCCCGGGAGCCCCCCCCCACCCCGAGCCGCGTGTCCCCCAACCCCCAGCCCCGCGATCCGGGGGGTTACCTTCCTCATAGCCCCACTCCACGCCCTCCTCCTCCTCCTCCTCCTCATCCTCTTCCTTCTCCGGGAAGGCGACGGAATCTTCGATGAAGCTCAGGTCAGCCATGGCAAGGCCGCGGGGGGCCGCCGGGCGGGACGAGCGCGCCGCGTGGGAAGCGGAGTGGGCGCGCGCGACCCGGTGGGACCCCGGGGGGCGCACGGGCGCACGGGCGCCGGAGGGCGCGAGCGGGGCGTGCGGAGGACTCCCGGCGGCCCGCGGCAACTCCGGGGCGACCCGCGCGGGCGGGCGGGCGGGCGGAGAGCGAGGGCGACGACGGAGGCCGGTCCGCAGGCGGGGTGCGCGGGGCGAATTATAAACCCGGCGGGGGGGTGTGTCCACCCTGCGAGGACACGCCCACTGCGGGGAGACACGCCCACTGGAGGACACGCCCCCTCCCCCGCCCCGCCCCCCCCCCCCCCTCGCGCTTAGCTGGCCCGGGCACCCGGGAGCCAGCAGCCGCAGTTGGGCGACTTGGGGCACCGGAGCAGACAGACCCACGGACGGAGGGTCCTCCGAGCCCCTTCCGCGAGGCCGCCGGTACTCACTCCCGCTGCTTCTGCCCCGCCGCCTGCACCGGGCATCCCAAGCCCCCCGCCCTCCCCCTCCCCCCCGAGTTGTCCAAGGGCAGCCGGCAGGACCCCAAAGGCCTCAGCCGGGTCTCCCTCCCCTTCCTCGATTTCCCTCCTCAACCCAAGGCCCGCTGCAGTGTGCAGGAGATTTCCAAAGTACAAAGACAAAACAAACGATGTTTTTCCTTTGAAACGTGCTGGGGGGGTTTGGGGGTGGGGGGGGTGGGGGGGGTTGGCAGGAATGCCCTGGAACACAATTAACCATGTAAAAGGGCCTCCTCGGGGGACCGAGGAAAGGCAGTGTGGAAAGCTTTCTAAGAAACTTGTAGCTCCGAAAAATCATTCGAGAGGAAAAAAAAAAAAAAAACTCTAATAATTTTAATGTCAAGAAATGGATAACAGTCGGGACAATTTTTGCGAGCGTTATTTGTAAAGCAAAGCCAGGGCGAGGCAGCAGGGCCGGGAGGTTGCTTCCTTCCAGCTTAGTTCAGAGAAGCTTCACCGTTCACCTTGCTGTGTACACAACTCCCCATCAATCGCCCTGCCAAGCCGTGTAAATAATGACATGCACACCTTACAGAACAAGCAGGAACGTTTCCTGATCCCAAGAGGTCACATTGCTGCCTCTTCAGCCTGCTTCCCCATCCTGTGTTAAGGGCTGACAACCCCAGCCCCAGGTTCCACTGCCTTGGGAAAATAAGAAGCTCTGAATATATTCAGTCACCCCCTGAGCTCCTTTGCTTTACACTCCGAAGATACGTTTACATAAGAAGCCCAGTTTCAGGCTTTAGGTACAATTTCTGTGTTTTAGGCCCGGTGCACATGTCAAAAACGTTGGCTAGTAGTTGAATAGACTGCAGTTGCCCAAGCACACCAGCCTAGTGGATGCTTGATCCCTCAAGTAAGGAGAGAGATCAGATTGAGAATTTTTAGATTCTGTGTCCTCCTGTCCTCTTCTGCCTACAAGACACCTTCACTTTCAAAAAGCACCTGTCTAGAAACCTCTCTAGAAACAGTATTGAGGCTGAGAGAGGAAGTAGAAACTTCAGTCTGCTGTTTTCTGGAAAGTTTAGCTAAAATGTTGAAAACTTGATCAACTTTAGCTTAGACGCTATGGATTTCAAGCATTTGGATAATAAAGTCGGCCGTATCATTCAGAGACACTGAATCAGTCCATGAATCTGAATTTGGTCTGTATTCTCTGCCTTGGAGGGCTTTTGTTTTTTGTTTGGGGTCTTACCAGGGAATAAAACTCAGCACCTCCTGTTTGCTGAGCAGATGCTGTATCACTTAATCCATAGCCCCAGCTCCTTCTACCACTGGGTATTTTCAGGTAAGGATTGGGTTTGATGTCCAGTTAGCCTCAGTTTCAGTCATTGTACTTGTGCCTGCCTGTGTTGCTGTGGATGACAGGCACTCCGCCTGTGTAGCTGGGATAACAGTCGTGTGCCACCAGCAATAGACTTTAGTCAAAACACAGTCCCTCAGTCGAGCTTGAGCTACTTCCAAGGCTGTGTAAGTGGACGTTCTCTTGTCTTTGCCTGAGACAGCCAAAAGCATTCCCTAAGCCCATAGTCATAGCCCCTATCAAAAATTACCAACCAATTACCTACCCTTCAAGTTCTTCTAAAAGGAATATCTCACTTCTTTTCTTTTACTTGGAAACCCTTGTTTTGAATTTTCTTTTTAGGGGTGTGTTCACATTAGGCAACTGGGGCAGCTAGTGAAGTCCTGGTAAAGGCTCTGGAGGACCTCAAAATTAAACTCACATTGGCACTCTGAGCTCATCAGCAATATTCATTGCTATCTGTCCTCAAATGCACATAGATGTGACAATGCAGCCATTCTGGAACCATAGATGACGTTTAGAGAATCATATGGATATGGAGGGATTTTTTCCCTACCAAACCAGAAAACATGAAAATCCCCGTGACACATAAGTGGGTTTTCCATGAGTGAATGGCATGCCATATTCACAAAAAGATAGGATGAGTGATTTGATGGTTAATATTACGTTTTCAAATACACAGCTTTGCATACAGCTGACGGTATATTGCCATTCAGAAATGCTGTTGCCTACTAGACAAACATGGGTTGACCCCTACTTAGTCTCCTGGGTTTTCTTTTTGTGTGTGTCTGTGCCAGTGCTGGGGCTTGAACTCATGGCCTAGACACTGCTCCTTAGCTTTTTGCTCAAGGCTGGTGCTCCATGTCCAGAGTTTTAGTGGTTAATTGGAGATCAGTCTTATGGACTTTCCAGGCCAGGCTGGCTTCGAAGCACAATCCTCAGATCTCAGACTTCTGAGCAGCTGGGGTGACAAGCGTGCCACTGGCACCCAGCTCTTTCTGGATTTTCAACATCATTGGTATGGTGTAAGTCCCAAGAGCAAGCCTGGATTCCCCTGTCCAGCCACTTAAGAACCATTCCATTCTGTATCCAGATAGATATTCAATTAACATCCTTAATTGCTTTGAGACTGTGCTTCAGATTTTTGCTAATTACCAGCACCTTAAAACCTTTTCTCCTCAAGTCCTTGTGCTTTATTACCACCAAAGATGAGATTTCTATTTCTAGTTTTCATAAGGTGCCTCTCACCACAGAACCTAAACACACAAATGAAAGATATAGGCCACTTCTTTGATTTACAAAATAGAACGAGCACATCTGAATCCAATATAGAGACTCTAAAAATATCCATGCTCTATATTGTGAGAATAAGTCTTACACAGAGCTCTCTATTTGATTCTTAATCCTTTACAACCTCATCGCATGTCATCCTTTAACTTATCCTTACTCTACTCACTTTCAGTGTTTTGTAACTAAGGTCGAACCTCATCACCAGAACAATTTCTGAAAACTATGACTATACAACAATTAGCACTTGATATTACAAAAAAAATGTGATTGTAAAGAACTTCAAGGGATGGACTAATGTACAGAAGAACAGATACTAGGATTGCTTCACAGTACCCCATACCCGCACAGTCCTCTCCTGCTGCTGCTCTTTTCTTTCCCTCTTGGAGTCCTGGGGTATACACTGAAAGCCTTGTGTTAGCTTGATAAGTACGCTACCACTTGAGCTACACCCCACCCCCTTTTTTGCTCAAGGTATTTGGGGGATAGGATCTTATGCTTTCTGCTCAGGGCCTACTTTGGACTATGAACCTCCTTCATACACCTCCAGTATATCTGGATTCGTATGAGTACACTATCACCTCTAGCTTGTTTATTGAGTTGGTAGGGGTGAATCTTGCTAACTGTTCTTTTTTTTTTCTTTGCTGGCCTTGAACAGCAATCCTTTTGATCTTCCTCTTCCAAGTACCTAGGATTACAAATATTTCCTATCATGCCCAGCCATCGCCCAATCTTTACTCACTATTTGCCTACCTTGCTAAGTCTTTCTTAGTGATAAGTTTGGGTCCTAAAATAATCATAAGCAATTATTACCTTCCTACCTTTGTGTGCACCTTCTACTCTGAGAACGCTGGAGAGTGGAACCAATCCATGCATGTCAAAATGCCTTCTATCCAGACTGCAATTCATGAACTTTGGAGACAGGAAATGGCTGTGTTCCGAACTGTTGGCTGCTCGGCAATAGACATCGTGGGAGATCCTAAGAGGAATAAGACAACAATTCTGTCCTCAAGACAGAAGAAGAATGACAGCACAACACAATATGAAATATACTCCACAGAAATGCTTTGAAGGAAGATGTGATTCATACTGATGGGAAAGTTCCAGGAAGATTTCTTGGAAATTATGGTATTTAAGGCAAACCTTTAAAAAAAAATGAGTTGGATTTAGGTTGGAAAGTAATACGTGCAAAGAGCATTCCAGGTCTAAGCAATGATGCCCAATTATGGCAATGCTCCTTGTGGGTCCATTTTCCCTTGAAATACCTTCTGTGACCTGCCAAAGCGAAGGCAAGTCGTGGTAAAAATGTGTGCCTCAACAGGCTTCACTACAACAGGCTAGACACCTCATTAGTCTCGTTTTTGTGTGTGTGCCAATCCTGAGGCTTGAACTCCAGGCCCGGATGCTGTCTTTGTGCTTTTTTCTTTTTTTCCTTTCTCTAGGCTAAGCTGTACCACTTGAGCCATAGCTTCACTTCTGGCTTTTTGGTGATTAATTGGCAATAAGAGTCTCAGGGCTTTCTTGCCCGTGCCAGCTTCCAACCTCAATCCTCAAATCTCAGCCTCCTAAGTAGCTAGGATTATACATGTGAACCACTGCTACCTTGTAAGTCCCATTTTTTTCTAATTTTTTATTGTTGTTTTAGAGGTGATGTACAGGGAGTTGCCTTTGCATACATCAGTTAATAAGTACATTTTCTTTCACACAGTGTCATCTGTTCCCTCATTCTCTCCCATTCCATCCCTCCAATCTTCACCCATAGTGCACTCTTATTGTTGTCCAGTGAGCTCCACTGCTGCCCTTTTTCCCCAGATTCTGTGCTCTCCCTCACTCTTTCACAGATTTGCATGTGAGGACACTGTCTATAAGATAAAGAATACAGAGTCATGTGAGAAAAACATAAGCAGAAGTCCTTTGTGTCCATATCTTTGGAGTTCGCTTCAGAACATATATTATTTTATACATATGAAGAGGCACTTGGGGGTTGCACCTTTGTTATTCTCTCCTATGACTATCCTCTTTTGGTGTCACTGTATGTGAACATGTAGAATTCTGTGTGATTTGTCATCTCCTAGTGCATTTTAAATCTAACTTCCCCATATCAGGGAGAACATGCACCATTTGTCTCTCTGATCTTGGCTTACTTCATTTAACATGATTTGTTCTAGTTCCATCCAGTTCCCTGAAAATGACATTATTTTATTCTTTCTAATGACTATGTAAAATTCTATTGTATATAGGTATCACATTTTTTGGATCCACTCATCTACTGTGGGGTATCTGAGTTGTTTCCATATCTTGGCTATTGTGAATAGTGCAACAATGACACGGATGTGCAGAGGTCCTTACCATATCCAGATGTCCTTAGCATAACCTGCTCAGGGTAGATGCCAAGGAGTGGGATTGTAGTGTTTTGTAGAAAGTCTCATTTTGTTTTCAGGAAGGACATCATTTTCCTCAATTCCACTTCTGAAGATTTCCAAACTTATAAGAAAAGGTGTTTTAATTCTTCCTTTATATTTTTCTTCAAAAAATTCCTATTTCTCCTACCTAAAGTTACATTTATAAACCCCTTTTGTTTGACCACTTCCTGGTCTTAGAAGGAATTCTCAGTTTCCACTTGTAGGGTTTGTGTAGCTGTAGTAGGACCTATCTGCGGGCCCTCACTACTTAGCTATATGACTTGTTTTGACCAATGAAATATGGCAAGAAGTAGCCTGTATCACTTTGTTTAGAATAAAGCTTCAATAATTATTATGTGCTTCTGTTCATTTTTGTTTTTCTGCCATTCCCTGAAATGCCCAATCCAAAAATGGCGTTGTTTCAAAAAGAAAAATGGCCCCAGTGAGTGACTTTTTTTTGGCAAGCCCCTGAGATTGAAGGATCTATTTTTACAGCAGTATAACCTAGTGAAAGCTGACTGTCAGCCATCAACTAAAAGAGATGTAGAGTAAATTTTACTTGCTCAGATGCTTCCTCATGCTTGTCTTTTTCTTTGAAGAAAAACTTCCTCTCTGTCCTGTAAAGAAACAAAACAACCTAAAACAGCAATGTTTACCTTGCAAATCTCTTAGAAACCGTGGCCCTTACTTGGGTCTTCACAAATCCCTAACACAGTGAGAAAATCCCTCATCCCTGGAAAATACTAAAACTACACTAGTTATAACTGGGGCCTACCAACACCTAAATGACCTGGGCTGAAGCTGGGATGTTTGACAACACATCATCACTATCGATTAACATGATTCTCCTAAGCCTACAGTTAAAACAAACAAAACCTTCTTTTGGAATCCTTTTGCCAAGCAAAACCCCCACTTTAAATAATAAAGTGCTTTGTCTCCCTATGCCTGTAATAATACCCTGCAAGGATTCTAGCTCTGGTGTTAGGGTTATTTTTATTTTTTAATTTAATTATTGTTATTAGTTTTTGTTTTTGTTTTTTGCCAGTCCTGGGGCTTGAACTCAGGGCCTGAGCATAGTCCTTGGCTTCTTTTTGCTCAAGGCTAGCACTCTACCACTTGAGCCACAGCGCCCCTTCTGGCCTTTTCTATGCATGTGGTGCTGAGGACTCAAACCCAGGGCTTCATGTATACGAGACAAGCACTTTTACCACTAGGCCATATTCCCAGCCCTTAATTATTGTTATTGCAAAGGTGATAGACAGAGGGGTTACAGTTACGTAAGTCAGATAAAGAGTACATTTCTTATTGAAAAAGTCACAGCCCCCCTTGCCCTCTCCCAATTTTTCCTTCCTGTCTCCACCCACAGGTTGCATGGTTCATTTTCAACATAATGTCTAGTGAGGACCATGGCTACATTTGTTCACCATCTGTCCCACCATTTCTATATCCCTCTACCCTCCCAAAGAGAGATAAATGAACAAACAAGACAAAAAGAAAAGAAAATATAAACAGCAATAAAGAAAAACAATCCTCTTGTTTCTATTTCCTGGAGTTTATTTTGATAAATATTATTTTATATGAGCAGATGCACATAGCTACTACACCTTTGTGATCCTCCTCTAAGTATATTCTCCTTTGGTCTCATACCATTCATAAGGAAGTGAAAAGACTTGGAAAAAGTATATTAAGTGAAATATTTCAGAACCAAAGAATCACAGGTTGCAATGGTTTCCCTCATTTGTGGTAACTAGAATGTGCCTATAACTCTACAAGTAAACACACTGGATTGTTAAAAAAAAAAAAATGAGGACATGATAAATTTTACAGGTCTCTAGGCATTCACACAGAGTCAGACCAAAGATTATATTTTAAATGTATTTTTTCTTACCTTCTCCTCTAACAGACAATGAGCAAAGGATTCACCTTTTTCCTCTTTTTGCCCTCCCCAAAGTACAGGGTGATCAATTGGTTTTCTTAGGTCACCGATCATATAGTGGTCCCATTAGCCTTGATAAATATATGAGTGCAATTACAGTTACAGTTACTAAGGTGGAAGCTTTCATGACTCAGTAGGGCCTCAGAATGGGGAGTGATCAAGTGCACCAGGTGGCAGGTGAGCCCACAGGGACTTTATAAAGAAAATGACACGTGAGTGGCCTGTGAGATAAGTAACTGCCTTCTGACTCCAGATGGTGAAAAATTAGCCAAGAACATACCAATCTGAAGGTAAAACAAACTACAAACCTCAAAAGCCAATATTGATTCACATTTTGATCGAGTTACTTTATTTTCTCTACTGCATTAATTACAAAGAAAACTGCATGTTGAAATAACATGTATATGTTATAGGGACGTTTTTTTACTGAACATACTTTTGTTTTAGGTACAATATGCCATTCAAAGCTCAGATTCAAAAATGGGTGCAGTACCTTTCCAATTCAACAGATATCATCGAGAACTGGATGACTATACAAAACTTGTGGATCTTTCTAGAAGCTGTTCTAGGAGGAACATTGCCAAGCAGCTGCCCAAGGTTTTGGAATTCCTTTTTTTATGGTTGCATTAGGTTCTCCAATTAAATTTAAAAAAAATCTAGGAACTTATAACCCCTTAAAGAAATCAGTAATTTTAATCTCTACTGAGCCTCTCCCTCGTCTTTTATTTTTTTATTATTATTTTTTCTTTATTGTAGAAGTGAAGTATAGAAGGGTTACAGTTTCATATGTAAGGCAGTGAGTACATTTGTTACCCAACTTTATCAGAAAAAAACAGTACTGCCCCAATTGTAAGGAAATGGAAGGACTTGGGGAAAAAATCATACTAAGTGAAGTGAGCCAGACCCAAAGAAAGATGGACACTATGGTTTCCCTCATAGGGAATAAGTAGTACATCTCTAGGATAGACATAGCAGAAGAAAACAATAGCTCAAAAGCTATGCCCATATGAACACATAAGATAATGTTAAACTATATCATTGTTGTACTTAATCTCAACATGCCATGTGAAACCATACCTTTTTTTTCTCTCGTATTCCCTTCCTGTGGTTTTACTCCTGCTATTACTGTAACTGATTTTAATACCCCAGATACTAGATAGACGTGTATTGGAACTAGGGAAGGGGAAGGGAATACCAGAATCGAGAGACCAAGGATAAAAAGACAAACCATTCCAAAAGCAATAATTACAAAACCATTTGGAGTAAACCAACTATACAACTCATGGGGGGCGGAGGAGGGGAAGAGGGAGGAGGGAAGCAGACAAAAATGAGGGAGGAGGTAAAAAGTTGGATAAGAAATGTTATAGTGACTTTTAAAAATAATCTGAAAATGTCACAACATGAGATGATACAAAGTAGATGATAGGCACATTATCAGCAGGACAGTATTACTAACAATGTACTTAGCCCTTTTCAACTGTAAGATTCCATGGACATCTATGCATTGTATACGCAAACTGACTAAAGGACAGTTTACACAGAGGAGGAATCCAAAGGGGTAACTTCCTCTGAACAACCAGTATACTGTTGATCTAAATGAATGCCAGGAATTAAAAACATGCTGGGGGGGGGGGGGGGCAGGAAAAAAGTTGGACAAGTGAATTGAAGAAGGAAGAGTGGGCAAATGCAGTCATTATATTCAATGTGCATTATGTAGAAGTTTAACTACATAACTGGAGGGTAGATATGAGAAGGATAAAATGGGATAAGAACAGTGGAAGAGGTGACATTGATCAATATGCATTACTCATAATCTCACTTATGGAATGGTGACCTCTGTACAGCTACATCGTCATCCTCAAGATTTCATGGCCACATTAGAATGACTTCTTGGCCAACCAAATACTGCAGCTTCCAAAGCAACTGGATCACCTCATTCTATCCTACAGATGCAGCCTCTCCTATTAGGCAAGATAGCCAGCCAAATTATGGAGACATAATAACTTGAGTGCTATGATCACCTCCAAAGATGGCTTCCCTACTTCATCCCTCCAGTAGGCTCATGCCGACCTCCTGCCTTTGAATAAATGCCAGTGAATGACTTGCTTCATTCAGGAGACTGTATAAGAGTATGCAGTTTCAGGCAGAGACTTTTTAAGAGTCTGACCAATTCCTCCATGTTCAGAAACAAATCCTCTTGTGAGAAATCCTACTACCCTAAGACCATCATGCTTTGGGAAAGCCCAAGCTGGGTACATGGAGAAAGAAGGCAGTTTAAGGAGAATTCTCATGCGCAAAGTGCTCTATGACCTACCAGGACAGCTTAGCCACCAGCTGAATGCAGCCAAGTTAGTCACCCCAGCTGACTTTGTGGAGCACGAACCACCCACCTAAGCTGAATGTTAGGACCACTGATTCATGAGAAATCTAAAATCAGAATTTTAAGCCATTGATTTAATGCAGCATGGAATTTTTACAAAAAGCCATCACTTAACATGTACAAGATATGATACCACACACTTCCCACACTCCTATTCCCTTTAGTTCTCATAAGAGGCTCAAAAATACCATCCCGTATTCAGATGAGAAAACGAGAGATCAGACTTGTCCACATTACACACAGTCAGTGGGTGAGCAGAGGATCTATCTCATCCCAGAGCCTGAACTCTAAACCCTGAGCTGTAAGCCTTCAGTGTAGGGAGTAAGCCAAAGTGTCCTCGCTCCTCTAGAGCATGCATCAGCCCAAGACTTCTAGGAATCGATAACCACACTGAAAGACCCATGGCATTCCTCTGGAGCAGCCAAGAGATACACTGGTCCACCAAAAATTGGGGTCACAAGGCTCTAAGAGGAAAAATCTAGGGTAGGTACACTGAAAAAAAATACAGCACAAACTTTCTTAACATCAACTCTTTTGTTCTTTTTTATTTTTTAAAGCAAGTTCTTTTTAAAAGAAATTTACAGGCAATGTTGCCATAAAGGACTGATGCACCCTCTCACCCCATTCTACTTTGCTTTATTAGCAACATTGGTGTGGCACACTTGCTGTACTTGATGAGCTAGGATTGGTACATTGTTATTAACTAAAGTCTAGAACTTGCATTGGAAGTCACTGTTGGTGGTGGACATTCTATGTTCACAGTCTATGTTTAACACTGCTTGGGGCAGTAGTGGAATCCCCTAATACAAAGATTTTTTTTTTTTTTACCCCAACCAACTATCCTGCATCTCTCCTCCCTCCGGCTCTGCTCTCTCTCTCTCTCTCTCTCTCTCTCTCTCTCTCTCTCTCTCTCTCTCTGCCCTTGTGGTCCCTGCTTGTTTTAGCACATTCATTATCCTTGTGATGCTGTGAATCAGGAAGATACCTATCCACATCGTATCTACAACCTCAGGCTCAGGCCAACAACCCAGGGTCCATCTCTACGGGCGATTCAGTGTCCTTTGTTCTTTGTCCTTTTCATTGACAAGTAGTTAACTACCTATTATGTATCATGTGCATAATGTGACCTAGCTCATTCATAATGATATGAAAAAAGGTTTTCTTTTTTTAACTGAACAATATTTTAATTGTTATTGTAAAGGTTATGTACAGAGCAGTCACAGTTACGTGAGTCAGGTAATGAGTACATTTTTGGACAATTTACTCTTTCCCTAGCTCTCTCCAAATTTTTCCCTCCCATTGCCACCCACAAGTTGTATAGTTCATTTTCCACATAGGGTCTAGTGTGTACCACTGCTGTGTTTATTCACCCTTTGCCCCTCCATTTCTGTGCCTCTTCTGTACCCTCCCAAAGACAGATAAGCAAAAAGCAAGATAGGAGGAAAACATGACAAAAAAAAAAGTTTTCTTGACAGATGAGCCTATAAATTCCCAGAGGATTAGGTGTTTTAGCCATCCCTGATCATACAGCTAACAAAGACAGGCTTTAAGGCTTGAACGCAACTGACCACTCCAAAATCAGAGCTCAATCCAAACCCCCTTCCACCCTTGACCTTCAAGTCTGATGGTAATCACTATTATGCCAAAAGCCCATTCACTGTGTCATCAGTGATTCATTCACATTTGCTACCAGCTCTCGATGGGATTTGAATTGTGAAGTGTCTATTTAGCAATCTAAAATGCTATTGCTCAAAAACGAAAGCATTCAAGATGTTTTGTGTTAAATATTTCTGTTCTGTAAAGAGTTTGTATAATGAGGAGGAACCAAGGACACTAATGAAATACACAAAGCAATAAACACTTGGGATGCTAATGGAGCACAGAATGTTTACACCATGACTGAGACCCTTGATTAGACTTCCTGGGTATTATTTGCAGCATAATTATCAATAAGAGAAGAGAAAGTCAAGCCAGTATTGAACACACACAAGAAAGACTAACCACAATACTTTCAAATCAGTTACTTAAGAAGCAGTAATATACAGTGTGATAGCCTGATTCATTCCCCACCATGACAGAGGAACAACTGGAAAAATAGACTAAAACTACAAAAAGAAAAGTTTAAATGAGATATAACAATTATCAAGTAATAAGTATTACTTAAAGTGGCCCTCTCTAAAATGAATCCAACTTCAAAAACCTACTGGAAACATGTGGTAAACATATCACTATGTTAGCATAATATAATGTTCTGAAAGGAATTGTTTAATAAGATTTTATCTTGATCAAGTTACACAACCTTTCTTATCAATTGAGAACATTAATTGTCCCAAAGCAAAAGAACTCAATGCAAGATTAAATAAATTAATCTGAAGAAACCATTTGAACTAGTACAACAGTCAGGCTTTAGGAAAGCCTGAAAATGCAGATTTGTTTCAGTGACTTTAATATACTGGAGGACAAGTAGAGCAGAATAAGACCTCCATATTTATTCATACCATCTTGATCTGTAGATAATACTTACAGAACAAGCAGAAAAATCACACCCAGTTGAACTGAGAGTGTAGGGATGTGAACAATGCAATCATGAGCCACTAGGTACCTCAGTCATCATCATCTGTTGTTCAAACGTTCCATCAAATGTCAGGAAAACCTTCCTGTCACCCCATCACTTACCCTTGCTGAAGCCTCCAGGCCTTCCCACAAACACAGAGCATCCCTGGTTGAAGTTTAAATCCCATTCTGACTTGACAATTACTCCTGTATAAGCATTGAACCTGTGTAAAAACTGCTGTCATTTAATTAGGTACGTGTGTGTGTTTAATGTGCCACTGATAATATTGCATAGACTACTGTACCCCTAACTCCATTTTCCCATAATCCTCGTAGTTTTATTGTTGCTTTTGCAGAGCACAGTGCTATTTAGATGGGGATGTGTTATGCTCTAGAAAACTTGACTGGCGTGTAATAAGCACTCATATTGCAATTATATTGTTATTATTATAAGACAAAAAGTTGGTATGTATAATGCTCTTAGATCATTTTACCTTGATTATTGATAGTTTTCATCCTCTCTTGTAATGATCACTACTATATTTGTACTCAGAAGTGTCTTTATAACTTGCACAATTATGAAGTTGTTCAAAATGGGTACAACAACACAAGAGCCATCTGCCACTCAAATATATTGAGTGCCCTAGTAACTGGACCACAGATTAAGTTAGGACCTTCTGGCACCTCTAGGCATCTGACATGAAGATAGTCTGGTTTGAAACATGCTCAAGAGTTCTGGATGAGTTGTCCATAGCACCCTCCACCAACAACTACATAAACAGAATTGCTGTTGGCATGTAGGTGTGAAGGAGGCAACCAGTTAGACAATCAAGGAACTAGGAAGATGGAAAAGAGGCAGGAAGATTTTAGAGGTGTAAGCCTTCCACACATTCTGGAACACAGTAAGAAGAAAAATACAGTCATGCATGGTCTAACAAGGGAACAAATTCTGATTTCCTTGTTCTAGAAGCATAGAATATATTTACAGACTTAGGTAGCTACAATGTCACTAGCAACATAATCTTATAGAACCACCACAATATGTGTGGCCCATCATTGATCCACCATGATTAATGTGGTACCAGAGTATACCCAAGTTCAAGGGTTCTTCTGGCAATCAATCAGTACTAAACCTATACTGTTCCCTGTACGTCTTCCTGACCTGAACATGTGCATGCATCCATCTGTCCATTCACTCGGGCAATGTTTTCCGTTTATGTACTCTAGAAGACATTTTCCTAAAGCTTTGGGTATCCTGAGCAATAGGATTGGTCTTGGTCCTTGGGGAACTTACAATTTGAAAAGTGTGCCTATACTCAGAATGCCTCAAGAACAACCATGAGAAAGTCTTTAGAAGACATGGGACTACCATTGTAAAAGTTGAAAGAACTTGGGGAGCCATTGGGTGGGATTGACACAAGGCCGTCAACAAAGATGGCCTAATGTACAGAATTCTATCTAAACCAGGCATGATGGCCCACACCAGTGAGCCTAGCATTCAGAAGACTGAAGCAGGAAATTTTGAAATTTCAGGATAGCTTGGGCTATATTGTGAGTTCCAGGCCAACCTGGGCTTCATAGCAAAACACTGTCTCAAATAATAATAATAACAATGAAAATCAAAAGACAACTTCATGTTTCTTCACTTTGCACAAACACACCCTGATTCATCTACATTCATACATTAGAAAGGGTGGCATGATCTTCAATGTGAACAGCATATATAATATATAACATATATTATAAAAGTATGAATTCATAACTCTAAAACCTAAGTTAGTCCTTGAGGGTTCTGGAAATTTGTTAATAATAATATAGCTATAATCTAACTTCTTTATCACTGTAGTGAAGCTGCTTCTCAATCACCTGTCTAAAACTAGATTAGTTGCCCTCACTACCTGACTTTTCTGGTCACATTGAGGGAAGTCACCATGCAGACGGCCAGTATGTGAAGCTTGGAATGCAGTTGTACTTTTTTCTTTCTCACCACTCCACTGTGACTCTCAAATTCAACCCTGTGAATTCTATTTCAAAACAAATCCCTTAAACCAGGAATCTGGCCCTTGACAAACACTGGATCTGCCAGCCCCTCAAATATGCCAGCATTTATGACTGTGAGAAATAAATTTCTGTTATTTAAACCAACACAAACACACATACACACACACACACACACACACACACACACACACACCTTAAACTGCTTTCCTTTTTTATAGTTTACCAAAAAAATAATCTATCCACCTAACTCTATTTGTCATTTTCTATATTAATTATACAGGAAATGTAATAGCTACTTTCTGCTTAACAATCCCCCCTGTTTTGGGAAGAAGAGAAATAATAGGATGACAAAAACAATAAAGTTTCCCACGATTTCTGTAGTGTGTGTGTGTGTGTGGTGTGTGTGTGTGTGGTGTGTGTGTGTGTGTGTGTGTGTGTGTGTGCCAGTACTAGGGCTTGAACCCAGGGCCTGAGTGCCGTCCCTTAGCTTTTGCACTCAAAGCTGGTACTCTATATTTGAGCCACAGCTTTACTTCCAGCTTTTATTCTGGTTAATTGGAGATAAATATCTCATGCACTTTTCTGCCCTGAATGGTTTTGAACCTCAGGCCTCAAATTTTATCCTCCAAACCAGCTAGGATTAGTAGCATGTGTCACCAGCAACCAGCTCATACTGCTTGTCTAAGAGTATCGTGCTTTACAAATGCCCATGCAGCAGTGTTTTGTCCACCAATAAAGAAGAATCTTCTAATGTAGATTAATATTTAAAGTCATTATAAGTGACCAAAATCAAATAACCTTAGCATATTATATCTGCCAGGGAAAAAAATTCTAGCTCACTTTTTGATCTTTAAAGAAAATAAATCCTCATAATAAAATTGACTGTCTTGGGTTTGATTTACATCACCAAAAAGAAAAAAAAGAGTTAAAAATAATAATAAATAACCAATGGTTGACATGCTAAAATCTGTTTTACAAAAGGGAATTGGACATTCAAACTCTTATTAGATCCCTGTTGATACATACGCCAATGTATCTAATCAGCTAGCAGCCCCCTGACTAGACCTCATGTTTATTTATGGTGACTACTACAATTGCCCCTCATGGGTCTCTCTCCCTGCAGCTCTCTCCATCTTCAAAGTCCTATAACTTGAAGATTCCCGTGTTCTCCATAGTGAGCCTACCGCAAGTGGCTTGAACCTTCCTCCAACACCGGATACTTGCTGGGTCACGTAGGTACCATATACTTCCAATTTATGATACCTGATGTTCCTTCAGCCCAAAGACATAACACTGATCATTCTTCTCCCCACTCCTCACCACTTACAAAGCTCTACTCAAATCATTTCTCCCCATAAATTTTTCCCAGCTCCCAACCTGCAAGTGCTTGCTATTTTCAAAGCACTTGCATTGAAATCATGTCTTGCATGTCTTGTTCTAATACTTGACCTACACTCCCAAAAGACAGTGGTTGTATTTTGGTTATCCTTAAATACCAGTAAGAGTCATCCTCAGAGGAGATACTTGATGAAGGCCTCATGATTAACTCATATAATGAGTTCTTAATCTTTTTATGAAAAATAATCTACTATAAAACTCTTGGAAACTCTATAATTTGACTCTCAAAAATGAAAATTCGGGGCCAAGCACCAGTGGCTCACACCTATAATCCTAACTACTCAGGAAGCTGAAATCTGAGGATTGCAGTTCAGCCAGTCGAGGCAGGAAAGTCCCTAAGACTCTTATCTCCAATTGACTACCAAATAAGCCAGAAGTGAAGCTATTGCCCAAAATGGTAGTGCTAGTCTTGAACAAAAAAAGCTCTGGGACAGGCACCCTGGCCATGAATTCAAGCCGCAGGACTGCACAAAAGAAAGAAAGAGAGGAGAGAGGAGAGGAGAGGAGAGGAGAGGAGAGGAGAGGAGAGGAGAGGAGAGGAGAGGAGAGGATTCTGAATATTCTAGAATTGCTTTGAAACAACTGAAATATATTTTTCCACTTACACATATTTTGGAGTATGCTAAGTCCCATTCTTTTTTTTTTTTTTTTTTGCCAGTCCTGGGCCTTGGACTCAGGGCCTGAGCACTGTCCCTGGCTTCTTCCCGCTCAAGGCTAGCACTCTGCCACTTGAGCCACAGCGCCGCTTCTGGCCGTTTTCTGTATATGTGGTGCTGGGGAATCGAACCTAGGGCCTCGTGTATCCAAGGCAGGCACTCTTGCCACTAGGCTATATCCCCAGCCCGCTAAGTCCCATTCTTAAATGGCACCTGTAGGCCACAATAGATCTGAATTCATTAGTCTTTTATGGAAAATATAATTTTGTTAGTCAAGAAGACTTTTTTTTAATTTACACGTTGAAATTTAGTATATCTTATATTTTTGAACCATTTATTCTTATCCTTTTTGTGAATTTCTCCCACATGAGTGATCTTCCCCTGTGTAACAGAAGCCCGACAAAGACCGCGTGTTCTAACTCAGATGCATATCCAAGTCCATCTGTATTTGGAGTTGATGGAAACCTTGTGCCTTTGTGATCACTGTGAGAAAATGGTCCCTCCTATCTTCCAGAATATCCCACAAAGAAGCAACTTCTGTTTCTTGGTTACATGAAAATACAGATCTGTCTTTCTTTGCATCTATTGAGAAGAAACTTTTGTCTTCTTGGCTACCAAGAATATCTAAACCTGCATCTTTCTGAAATGCAACTCCCCATACCCTATTCTTTTTTCTCTTTTTATAATTGCCTTGGGTCTAACAGATCATTTTTATAGAACTCAACCAAAATGATTTTTGAAAGATATTTTATTTGTTTTTCTTAATACTGGTACTAGGGCTTGAACTTAGGGTCAGAGCTCTCCCCTAGCTGGAACTCTACCAGGGGAGTCATGCCACCGAAGTTTCTCTCTGGGTAGCTGGCACTCTGGAAGCCCCCAAGCAGTTTGATCCGGTAAAGTGAATGATCAGAGGTCTTGGGACCTACACAATCTCAACCTCTCTTCAAACTTTTAATGGGTAAGAAGCCTGCTCGCTGGCGTGGAGCCGGGCATGGAATGCCAGTGCCTAGTGGGCCACTGGTGGCAAGCAGACCCGGTGCTGCGGGATGGTGGTGCTTCAGCAGTAGTGACATCAGCCTGAGAATCTGTCCTGAGTGTCCCTGACACTGCTAGGAGGAGCTTCTGATTGTGGCACGCTCACAAGCCCTCTAGAGCTTGAGAACAAATCATCTGACTGGGTGCTGGCTGGTAAGGTAGCCAGTCGTCATTGGTGATAAGGGCCGGTGATCAAAGGAAGGAGACTGGCACCAAGCCAAAGCACAATCAGCTTGATTTCGCGCCAAGCATGGGGAGCAAGCTGACCGGTCAGGGCCGCAGCAGAGACTCTGCCCCTGACCGGCCAGGGACACAGGGCAGACTGGGGAGCTGCCACCGTGACCCTGATCAGTTTTCAGGCTGGGCGTAGGAAGGGAAAAACCCACAACGCAGGTGGGCAAGCAGACTGCACATTCTTAGTACAGTAAGCGGTGACTTAGCCAAACTGTTGGGGTAGTTTGGACATTTTGGGGGGAATCCGGGGTGCTCACAAAAACTGGCTGATTTCCAACAGGGATGCGGTTACTGGGGATAACATTTGCGCAACAAGCTAGTCAGCTGTTGTCAGTTCTCAAGGGCGGGTGAGTTCTCAGTGAATTTAAGATGGAGCCAGTCTTATTCTCCTCTACATTCGCCCCTGACAATTTGAAGGCATTTGAAATGGTCCTAGACCAAATGAGACATGCTTGCAATTATAAGCTCTACAGTGGATTTCAGTAACTTAATACGCTCCACAGACAAAAATCACAAAAGTTTTAGGCTTCGAGATCTTCATTTGCTTTGTGGTTCCACAATAATCACACACTTCCATCCATAAAATAAAACAAGTGGTAAAGGGAGCTGAGAAAACAAAAAGGGCTAAAGAAAGCAGAAACAAACAGCCAGTGGTGGGTACAAAGTAAAAGTAGGGACCAGGAAATGCATCAAAAGATGAATAACTCTCAGGCACCTGTGGCTCACACCTGTAATCCTAACTACACAGGAGACCCAGATCTGAGGATGGCTGTTCATAGCCTGTCCAGGCGGGAAAGTCTGTGAGTCTCTTATCTCCAATAAGCCACTAGAAACAGGAAGTGGCACTGGAGCTCAAAGTGGTAGAGCACTAGCCTTGAGCAAAACAGCTCAAGGACAGCACCCAGGCCCTGAGTTCAAGCCCCACAACTGACAGGAAGGAAGGAAGGAAGGGAGGGAGGGAGGGAGGGAGGGAGGGAGGGAGGGAGGGAGGGAGGGAGGGAGGGAGGGAGGATAATACTAGATTATCCAGGTTAGTGGGTCTTTTGGAAAGATTAAAGAAGAGAGAAGTTCATTAGCATGCTGGTTAAAACTGGGCTGTTTGGAAATTTTGGCTGTTACCACTCCTGGTAACTTAAGATGAGATGGTTTGATGATGTGAATTTTTCACACGACTTGAGTTGGCTTTGACTTTTAGTCTGATCTTCTGGGACCTAGTGCAGAGCTCAATCAAAAACAATAGTGACTACTGGACACTTGTGGCTCACGCCTGTAATCCTAGCTTCTCAGGTGGCTGAGATCGGATGAGTACAGTTCAAAGACAGCCAGGGCACAAGTGTTTTGTTAGACTCTTATCTCCAATTGAGCACCCCCCCCTCCAAAAAAAAGCAAAGCTGTTGCCCAAGCAACAGAACAACACCAGTCTTGACTGAAAAAGCTCAGGGAAAGTGTCCAGGCCGAGTTTAATCCCTAGGGCCAGCATTAATAATAATAATAATGAGGAGGAGGAAGAGAAGTATCCTGTAATTTCTGTTTAATACTTTAATGTTTTGTATTGAATACATGTTGAAATAATGATTTGGGTATACTGGGTTAAGCAGTATATATTATTGAAATCAATTTAATGAATCTCTTGCCTTTTTAATCAGCCTACAAAAAAAATTAAAATTACACACAAAATGCCAGGATTTTATGAGCAACCTACAAGGTTTTATGAGCTGAAGTGGATGTCTTAGTTCAGGCTTACCAAAGTGTCAAAATCCCCTTATAAAATTCCAACAGAAAATTACAGAACCCCTACATACACATTTCAGTGATGAAAAAAATGTTAAAGCAGTATGTTCATCTCTTACTATTTCTTCTCTCTTTCCTCCACAAGTGGTTACAACATTTGAAGGATTGTTTAATTGGGTTTAGGTTGTGTTGTGTTGTTGGTTTATTGGTTAGTATTTGACAGCACTGTCCTCCAGGTATCTTGTCTCTGCTAGTCTCAAAATATCCCAGTTTTGAGCCCAGCACAGACAGTGCACATTTATAATCCGATCAACCCAGGAGGCGGAGATCCTAGGATCATGGTTTGAAGCCAGCCTGAGTAGGAAAGTTGGTGATACTCTTATCTCCAATTGACCACCAAAAAAGCTTGAAGTGGAGCTGTGGATCAAGTGGTACAGCACTAGCCTTGAGCAAAAGCGCTCCATGATAGTTCCCAAGTCCTGAGTTCAAGCCCCAGGACTGTCACCACAACAACAATGACAAATATCCCAGTCTGACAATGTTAAACAACTTCTGCTGTCCAAGTTATCCTCTGTTGAACCTTCTCCTCTTCAGTCATATCCCCCAAGTAGAAAAAGTGGTCCTAGAATGGGAGGTGAGCCCAGCAATCCTTGGGTCCTTTCATCTTCTCTGGGGAATGATCTAATTCTGATCTAATGTGTACTTTCTATAGCCTCTGATGGACAAGGTCATTTTACAACTTTGTAATGTCAGGGTCTAAGTTGCAGGAAGGAAATAACCAAATATTTCCTGCTCATAGGAATATGAAATGGTTCCTGTTGGTAACTGCAAATGAATTTTGTCTGGCAGGAAAAAATAATCCTCTGTTAAAGTCAAAAGGTCATTTAAACTTTAATTAAGGAGCTAATAAATAATTGTCATACATTTCTCTTATTTTGTTTGTACCCACACTGGGGCTTGAACTCAAGGCCTTGAACTTGGGCCTTAAGCTCTTGCTTGACTTTTTCATTCAAGGCTGGCACTTTACCACTTGAGCCACACCTCCACTAAGGGCTTTCTTTTGCTGGTTAATTGTAGATCAGGGTCTCACCGATTTTTCTACCTGGGCTAGCGTCAAACAGCAATGTTCAGATCTCAACTTCCTGAGTAGCTGGGATTGTCAAGAGCCACTTGCATCCTAGACATTTTCTTATTTTACCTTTTCTTTTTGTGACAGTCCTGGAGTTTGAACACAGAGTCTAGACTGAGCTGTCCCTAACCTTTTGTGCTCTAGGTCGCTGCTTTACCACTTGAGCCACAGCTCCACTTTCTGCTTCTTGGTTGTTAAATAAAGATACAGTTTCAATGGGCTTTCCTGCTGGGGCTGGCTACAAACCATAATCCTCAAGCCTCAGTCTCCTGAATAACTAGGATTACAGACGTGAGCCACTGGCACCTGGCTATCATAATCTTTGTAGTAGTCATTTGCTTTAATCCTTTGTATGTGACCTTATACCCTCTTGACTACAAGATAATCATCTTAGTGTCTATTGCTATGCTTAGGAGACCTGTCTTCTACCAACACTGAATCTAAGCAAGCTGTAACATAACACCTAAAACCATAACGAGAGATGTCCCCCTATTCTGTAGACTCTTCTACCTCATGTCCCACAAATACATTTGGCAAGTGTTGACATGATATTCTTTTTATCCGTAGTGATAAATGTTCATGAAATGTCTGCTGTGAGACATGACAGTCAAAGCTACTTGAATCTGTTTTCCTGGGCCATGTTCCTTCATATTTGGCTCAGAATAAACTCTTTTCTTATTTGTTTTAAATCAGAATTTTTTTTTATTTTCTTGAGAGTATTGTTTTTAACGAAGCTTTAATTTTAGTTTAGAAATTACAGTTTCCTTCTTTTGTTTCATTTTCTTTTTTTTTCAAATTTTTATTATCAAACTGATGTACAGAGAGGTTACAATTTCATACGTTAGGCATTGGATACATTTCTTGTACTGTTTGTTACCTTGTCCCTCATACCCCCCTCCCTCCTCCCCATTTCTCTTTCCCCCCCTGAGGTGTTCAGTTCACTTTCACCAAACAGTTTTGCAAGTATTGCTTTTGTAGTTGTTTGTCTTTTTTTCCCTGTGACTCTCAATTTTGGTATTCCCTTTCAATTTCCTACTTCTAATACCAGTATACACGGTTTCCAATATACTCAGATAAGATTACAGAGATAGTGTAGGTACAACCACTGGAAGGTGATACAAGAACATCATCAATAATAGAAGCTACAGATACACATGGGACGTTGAAAGTAGTTACAATAAATCAGAATTTTTATTTTACATCAATAGCCCTATCATGTACTTTTTGTTTTAGAGCACAAATGCTAGACTTTGTTATGTCTAGATTTATATCTTCTAACTTTAGCATGGGAAATTTGTGCTCGTTATTCTAGTGTGAGGACAGTCACGTCTTTGTGTCTTTATCAGAAGCACTGAGAACTCTCGGCACATTTGGAAAGCTACATCCACAGTGAGATGAGGAGGAGAGTGGAGAAAATGGCTTTCTTTATGGAACTAAGGTGGAGTACAGAGGTTGGTACTAGCATTGCTCCATTTGAGGTGCAGAAAGAACAATGCAAGAAAAAAGCCCACTTTATGTAATATAATGTTACACGTCAATAAAGCTACTCTCCTAAATAAAGAATATAAAATTGCTAGAGTCCCTCCACAGCTCCTATAAGAGACCAGTTGAAAGTGACGAGTCCTGAGCCCAAGGCTCTTTAGCTCCCTAGTGTTCCTTGAAGGACAACAAGATCAACAATAGCTGTTAGTGCTCCTATGCAGACCTCATCACTTTTCTTCAATGCGTATCTCTGATGCCCTCCCTACCTCTTAAAAAAAAAAAAAGATGTGTGCACTATGTTGGAAATTAACTATACACCTTGTGGGTGATGAGGGAAGGGAGGAACTGAGGGAGAGCAAAGGAAGGGGTGCCATTATTCAAAAAGAAATGTACGCATAAACTGACTGATGTAACTATAGCCCCTCTGTATATCACCTTCGCAGTAATAATAATATATATTTTTTAAGTTGTGTGCAAATGTCCATGTGCCTATTTTTATAATCACCTATTATTATTATTCAGCCTATGACTTTTTGTATCATTTTGAGAGATCACTCAGGAAATGACAATCTGGATTCTAACAAAGATGAAATTTGCAAAGCTGTTGACCTTTATAAAAACTCTGCTCTTTAAAAATGACTTAAAGCCATGTGGGTACAGTGGCTCATACCTAAAATCCTAGCTACTTGGGAAGTAGAGACTAGGAGGAACAAGATTTGTAACCAGCTCAAGCCAAATGAGACCCATCTCAGCCAATAAGAGCTGGGTGTGGTAGAGCATGTCTACCATTCCAGCTCTCCAGGAATTAAACAAGAAAATCATAGTTCAGAGCAGCTCCAGCACAAATGAAAGATCCCATAATGAAAGCAAAAAGATCTGGGGTTATGACTCAACTGGGAGCGTTCCAGCCTAGAAAGTATAAATCGCTGAGTTCCAATCCTACTACCAAAAAAAAACCCCAAAACAAACAAAATAGCACTAACTTATTCTGTTTTCCTTTTAGATGTTTCATAGATGTTGACAAATTCTTTGCTTAACCAAAACTATGCTCAGCCTCTGGACCTTCCTAATAATCTCATTTGTGCATTTCCTTGTAAAAATCCAGGTTTAGCAAGAAGTCTGATAAATGGATTTAGCAAGATTTCACTGCCCTCAATACAGTACCTGATTGGTTTCCTCATCTACCAACTCTTACCCTGGCCTGTGTTCAATAGAATACTGTTAGAACAATTTAGATAGAATTATCTCTACATTTCTTTTCAGTCATTTTTCCACCCACTTATGATCCCTTCCCTGCTCCTTCTCTCTTACCCATACTGTATTCAGAGTTGAGCTTAACCTCTGTTAGTATGCCCTCCTCCTCCATTTTGACTTAACAACCTCCATTGTAGGTCCTCAGCCCTTTCCCTGATATCAGGTGACCAGACCACAGCTGGTTGCAATAGATAACTCCCAGCCCTGCACTGATAGCCTCCCGCTGAAGCACTGAATACCTTCTGCCCAGACCTAACCAACCCTGTTGCAATCAGTTAACCCCGCCCTGGCTACCTGCTATAAAGATACAAGCTTTGAACATTGACAAGCATTGCGCTCAGCCCCAAAGGCACAGCCTTGTCATCTTGCTGCCAATGAACTTTGCTGTATGTGACTTGGTGTTCATGTGGTCCTCTGGGCTGGGGCTTTCAATCTCCTCTCCCATTATATGGTCCCATTACAATGGTCCTTACCCATATGGAGATGGTTCCTAATGATGGCTCTGAGTAAAGTCTGCCTCACTGTTCATTAACAGGTGGTGTTGAATATGTTTTGCTAAACATGATGCCCTATGATTGTCAACTTGATTAGATTGAGAGGTTTCTAAGAGATTAGTTGAGCATACCTATGGGTATGTCTTGCAAGATATTCCCAAGGAGGACTAAGGGTGAAAGACCCATGGGGATGTGAGTCAACTTAATTAGATTGAGAAGTATATTAAAGAAGTTGATTGGGGGGCTGGGAATATGGCCTAGTGGCAAGAGTGCTTGCTTTGTATACATGAAGCCCTGGGTTTGATTCCCCAGCACGACATATACAGAAAATGGCCAGAAGTGGCGCTGTGGATCAAGTGGCCGAGTGCTAGCCTTGAGCAAAAAGAAGCCAGGGATAGTGCTCAGGCTCTGAGTCCAAGCCCCAGAACTGGCAAAAAAAAAAAAAAAAAAAAGAAGAAGAAGAAGAAGAAGAAGTTGATTAGGAGCTTGAGGAGTGGCTCAGTTGGTAGATCACTAGCCAATGAGCAAAAGCTTCCGGTATCAAGTTCAAGTCCCAGTCTCAGACCAAAAATAAATAAATAAAAAAGAGGACTTCATTAGATTGATTAGTATAGCATTAGAAAAGGGATAGCTATTAGTTATACCATTGCAAAGACCTTTTTAGGTAATATTGAAATATAACTTACCATAACATAAAATTTACCTGTTTCTAAAAATCTGTGGTTTTTTGTAACTTACAGTTATTTAACCTTCACTATAATTTAAGGCTAGAACATTTTTATCACATTCTGCTGTTAGTGAAGGATGTGGAAGACAAACTTATTATAGTAGAAAGTCCTCCCTCTTGTATAAATCTGTTGTATTTTGCATTCTTAGGACCACTAGAAACTACTGATAAGCAACATGATAAGCAACATAAAGATGTATGTAGTAAGCCAAAGAATATGCACAGCAACATACATGATTTCTCTATAAATGTTGGTTGGTGATCACTTATAGGGCAAGAAGAACTTATTCTTTACCCACTTAAGTTTTATATCCAGGTCTATATATAAACCAATATCATGGAGATTAGCAGAAGAAAATGGATACCTCCTTTTTAAAAAAATTGTTCATTGTCATAGTGATATACAGAACAGTTACAGTTTCATACATAAGGCAGTAAGTAAATTTCTTATCAAACTTGTTACCTCCTCCCTCATTTTTATCCCTCCTTCCCCCCTCCCCAATTCCCTCCACCCCCCCCCCATGAGTTTCACAGTTAGATTACAGCATATAGTTTTGTAAGTGTTGCTGTTGCATTGGCTCGCCTTTTACCCTTTGAGTCCCCATTTTGATGTTCCCCTTCCCTTCTCTAGAATGACACTGCCCCATTCATAAGGAAATGGAAGGACTTGGAAAAAATTATACTAAGTGAAGTGAGCCAGACTCAAAGAAAAATACTCTATGGTTTCCCTCATTGGTTAGTACACATCTAGGATAGTCCTAGCAGAAGATGACAATAGCTCAATAACTATGTACATATGAACACTTATATAAGATTATGCTAAGTGAAATGAACTACAAGCTATGGACATAAGTGGTTTATCATTGTCATTGTTATTTTCAATGTATCATGTGAAATTATGCTATTTTCTTTTGTCTTTCTTTGCCAAGGTTTTAGCCCTCATGTCACTGTTACTGATTTTGGTACCCTGGGTATTGTATATATGTTTATTGATACCTCCTTGTTTTTTTAACATTGCATACATGGGAGATCACAGGAAAAAAAGTGAGTACTCAAAAACGAGGGAGATTTGAAACCTTATGCATATATAGATTAAGAAGAAATGGGAAGGGAGGTGTAAACCACTTCAAGGAAAAGATAAGATTTTATTATATAATTTTTAAATGAATGGGCCCTTAGAAGAGCAGGTGGAAAGCATGATAGAATTGTGATAGAATTTGTCTAGTTGAAGTGTTGACTTCTACTGTCCTCTCCTATATTACAAGTTGACCATTAATTGGTAAAATTTCTGGAGGGGATCAAAGACAATCGAATGCTTTTTGGAAGATCCATCTTTAACACATAAGGAGAATCCAGACAAAGTCTCTCTCTCTGCATCTGTTGTTTTTCATGGATTTCTGCTCAAAATAATATACCAAAGTGTCTTATTTTAGGTAGTGCAACCTGGTCCTTAACAACATAAAAAGAATAATGTATGAGGAAAACAAAGAATTTTCTGGATAGAAAAAGATCAGAAAATAGTTATTTAAAAAATATTCATTTATTCTACAAATGTTTGTTGATCATCTCTTGGTTCCAGATCATGATGGAGTAGCAAGAAGACAAAGACATAGTCTTGTTCCCAGGGGTCATAGACTAATGGGGAAAGCAGATATACACAAATAATTACCTTCCAGGGTAAATAAACACAGCATAGAAATATATACAAGATGGAAAGGCTTTGCCAAACTGGGCATAATGTAGTTGTGGGTGAGAATGTGGAGGAAATGATTGAGCCTTAGGAATCATTTTCATATATCTATTCTGTAATGAAACTTTAGGCTCAGTAGTATGGCTCAAGTGGTAGATTGCCTAGCAAACATGAGGCCCTAAGTTCAAACCCCAGTACTTCGGAAGAAGGAAGGAAGAAAAGAAGGGAGGGAGGGAAGGAGGGAGTGTGGGAGGGAGAGAGGAAGGAAGGGAGGGAGGGAGGGAGGAAGGAAGGAAGGAAGGAAGGAAGGAAGGAAGGAAGGAAGGAAGGAAGGAAGGAAGGAAAGAAGGAAGGAAGGAAGGAAGGAAGGAAGGAAGGAAGGAAGGAAGGTTGGTTCTAGAGCTTTTTGATGAGGTTATGTTGTCCTCGAAAGAATATTTAGTCAACACTCTTTATGGAACTTAATTGCTGAGTGGAAGCCCCTGTTCTAAACACTGTAATTATTAATTCAACTAACAATTCAATGGGATTATGTTTCTATCATCCCCACATTCAGATGAGAAAGCTGTGTCTCTAAGAGGTTAAAAAGGTGTGACTCATATGTGGTGGGCACAGGACTTGAAGCCTATGCGCCTAGCTTCACGTTTTGGTTTTATTACCGTGGCATACTGCTATAACAGCGTGAGTTTTAACATACTACGTTTCTGGGGAGTGCTGTTAGAACTTGAATGTGAATACAGATCCATGATGGTTATGTAAAGAAAAAAAAACTAGATTCAGATTTAGTTGTTTGGTTGTGAGTCAGATCGTCTGCACTTTCAACAAGGGCCCGGATTATGCCAATACTGGAGGCCCATGGATCACACTCTGAATTTCAAGATTCTAGAACCTGCTATGGGTTTTTGATTTTCTATATAATACCTGCAGTCATAGATTTTTTTTTTCTCTTCATGTTTTTTTCCTGAGCTTGTGGGAAAAGCACGCCCAGACTGGACATTCTCAAAGCCCCATGCGGACTTGAGGTTCCAAACAAGAAGCATCTACCTGACTCTGTGTGTGAGCGGAACCAGGACATTGATGAAGGATAGATTGGTTAGGGGCTGAGAAAGTAGCAAATAGAAAGACTAGGAAGTCAGGACAGAATTGGGGGGAAAGGAAGATTGAAAAAAGGCTGGAAGCAGATATATCCAAGCTTGTAAGAAAACTCAGGCCCCACTCACATCCCCTTCTGAGAGATGTATTCCATTTTTCAGTCCTTAAAAACAAACCATTACACACACACACACACATACACACACACACACACGTGCGCACGCTCGCGCGCATTGCCCCTTAGTCCACTGCAAACTATTCTTGATAACATTTTATTCTGAGGTCATTGCAAGTATCTATGCATCCCTGAGTACATATTCGTCACCCCGATCGCAAAACTGAACGTTCTGCTGCATGCTCCTTTAACCAACAGAAGGACTCCTACCGTGACTCATTTACCTTACAAATTGCAGGTCTTCAGATGTTCAATAAACAACACTACAGTGTCCCCATCTCACCTACTATGTATGTACTTTCTCTTCTTCCCAAGTCACGTAAGACTTCTTCCCACTCTTTGAATCTGGATGACTTTCTAAAGGCTTCGCAGAGAGAGGAAGTCTTATTTCTTCTGAGAAATTTCAGTTTCTCGATCACTCTATTTAAGGATCCAGTACATGTCATTCCTCGATTCATGGGAAACTCCAAAAATTTTTTTTTAAAAAGCACAAACCTATCCCAAGGAAGCAGTTTGGGTTTTGAAGAACATTGTTTTATGTTTGCCCTGAGTGATACTGAAGTCGTAGAAGCTAAAATTCACAGACACTCCCTCGGAGCAGTCTTTGCTCTGAGCACTTTGCGTGTATTCGCTTCCTTGTGACCAAGTACTTGCAGGGCTGGGAGGCTGTTTCAAACCAGTGGACCATCCCTAGTCCTTCTGAGTGGAAATATGCATTTATCGAGTTTGTTATTATTGTTCAATATCTGCATGCATAAATAGAAGCACAGAAAAGAGAATCAAGTTATCCAAAGTCACACAGCCAGTGGCTGAACCAGCAAGTACGGATCCAGAAACAAGCTCTTCACCGCCATGTTTTATTGCCTCTAAAGAGCAAATTGCATCAGAAAACCAGAAAAGAATCTTCTCAAAAGGTAAGAAGTCGGCATAGCAGCCAACGCTTAATAGTCCCAACTACTAGAGAGGCAGACAGAAGAGGACCACAAATTTGAGATTTGCCTGGGCAAAATTCATGCAAGAGTAAATCCAAGGGTAAGCTATGGGGCTCAGATGGGTGGATGGATTGCCTAGCAAGTTCCAGGCTCTGAGTAAAGAGAGAAATGGTGGCCTCATTGAGAGGTAAACTGTGCCCTAAAAACCAACAATAGTGAAGTGCTTACTGAGTCAAACAGAAGTTTTACTAGTGAGCTGCAGGAATGGAGCCGCTGTTTCCTTGAGCCCTGTAATGGTGGTAACCCTTGTCCTCAGCCTCTGCCTTGAGCAAAGGAAACTAGCTCAGGGGCCTGGTCTCGAACGGAAACCGGATGAGGAACCCGTGGCTCAGGAGTATCCCCATCGGAAAAGGAAGTAGCTCATTTGACGGGCCAAATAAGAGTTGAGGACCTGAAAGTTTTAGGTCATTAGACTAAGACCTTAGACACAGAATGAAGCAGATCAGGCCTCTCTCCCTCTCTCTTTCCCTCCCTCCTCTCCTTCCCTCCCTCCCTCACTTCCTGTTATCATTTCCTTGTAACCTCTTGAATCCTCACCCTCCTATCACCCTAGCAAACAGTAGGTATTCAATTAGTGTTGGTCAGAGGCATCTAGTTTTAGCATTCTGCTTTAGCAAGATGCTGCCAGTGGGAGGCAGGACAGCTAATCCCTAAACCCTGCAAGGCAGCAGAAGTGGGCCTTGTCTTGGCTATGTATTACGGAATAAGAACCTGCTCCAAATGAAGGAGTTCTAAAGCGCCAGCTACATTTTCATGGGCCAGGAATCTAGGCAGGGGCTGAGTGCCTGCCTCTTGGCTCAGGGTCTCTCACCATTGCATTGCAGGTGGGCTGGGGCTACGGCATCGCAAGCTTGGCTGGAAGAGGCGTTGCTTCCACGTTCACTACCTTGACTGTTGGCAGCCTCCGTCCGGCCTTGGTCACCGTCCAGAGACATCGGCCCCTGGTGGGAAAGCTGCCTCTCCACATAGCAGCTGGTGAGATGATGCCTGTTTCCTTCTCTGAGGAGGAGAAGGGGCAGTGTACACCACGAAGAATCCTGAGGCTTGTTATGACTTATTCATTTCTGCCCCATTCCACTGGCTAGAGGCGAGCCCCCAAAAGCCATCCTGCACTGGGTGGGAGGATGATCCGGGGTGTGGGGACTGCGGAAGCATCTTAGGAACAAGGGTAGGAACAGAGATACCAAAGAAAACTCTTACTGAATCTTAAGATGGCGATTCTAGAGATAACACATTATGTCTCTGGTCATCTAAACTACAAGCTGTCTATCAGTTGATTTACATGAACACAGGAGAGCAGTTCAGTTGTCTGACCTTCCTTCCCACCAGGCCCACTCTTGTCCAAAGTCCTCAGTCCCTTCCCTTCCTGGCTGCACCGTGTGACCACACACCCTCCCCAGATTGGTGTCCTATTGGCAGGCATGCCGCTGGCATACAGAGAATATATGCTTGACCATTTATCACCTATACTGGGGACACTACTGCAAATTCTGCCTACAGGATCAGAAAAGCAGGATAGAGAACCTCCCTCCGCCTGGGCCAGATCCAGCTTTCAGGAGTTCTTTTTTCTTCTCTCCTTCCTTTCTCTCTCCCTCTACTTCATCTCACTTCTCTTCCCTTTTCTTCCCTCATTTACTTTCCAGTGTTCACTCCACCCCCTCAGGAGTGATCTGAGAAGAGCAGCCTGCTCACCATGCTCCCAGGACTCCAGCTGCATGTCTGCAGCTCCTTCTGAGAAGCCCACACTGTCCTGTTCACGTGGCACTTCCGCCACTCAAAGGGTGTCCTCCTCCCACGCCAGCCATGCAAAGGCTGTGTCTGTATGAGTTTGTGTATCTATGTGGTGGGTGCATGTGTGTGATCATAGGTGTTTGTTAAATGCCTCTGTGTGTGGAACTTGTCTATGTATGTGTATGTCTCTGTGTGTGCTTGCAGCTACATGTGACTTGTTTATGGATATGCATGTACATGTATGTGCATGCATGTTGTGTGTGTTCATGTATGCTGTGTGCACATGTGATTGTAACTCGGGGTGTGTGTGTGTGTGTGTGTGTGTGTGGTGTCTCTGGTGCAGAGGGATCAGCAAGTGGAAGGGATCTAGGTTCATTTTGAAGGGCTGGTTCTGTTTTTGAAAAGCATTTCTGAAGGCTCTCTTGTGTACTGAATAGGATTGTTCTGGCTAATGATGATCATCTTGTGGAATTGTTCAAATTATGCCCTTAGAAATTCACATGATGTTACGAAAACATTACATATTCTGGTGTTTGCCTCTAGTTTGGGTGTAGGAACTTCATTGTGTAAAATTGAAGGTTTAGCAAACAATCATTGGCATCACTTACTCAATATTTGCAGCTCTTAGCCCTGTGAAAAAAGAGAATTTTCTAATCTCCTCTAATGAGCACAGAATACAGTAGCTAGCTTGTTTCTAGATCAGTGGAGTTAAGGAAGCTACATCTACCAACCAATCCATTACACAGTGCTGTATTTTGATTGCAGTGCTGCACAGGGCTCTACCCACACTGTTATTACTCCCCATGTACTGTTCATCTCCAGCCTTTTTTTTTTTTTTTTTTTTGCCAGTCCTGTGGCTTAGGGTCAGGGCCTGAGCACTGTCCCTGTCTTCTTTTTGCTCAAGGTTAGCACTCTGCCACTTGAGCCACAGCACCACTTCCAGCTTTTACTGTATATGTGGTGCTAAGGAATAGAACCCAAGGCTTCGTGCATGCTAGGCAAGCACTCCACCACTAGGCCACATTCCCAGCCCTCCAGCCCTTTTTAAAGTGCAGTGTCTAAAACCATCTATATGAGGAGGATATTTTCCTAAATCTAAAGAAGAAATTTGGTTTATTTGAATATTTTTTTAAATTTTGAATTAATACACACCTGTGTTTTGTGGATGTCCTTGCAATAGTTCTATACATGTGCAAAGTACACGTGGACCAAATTCATCCCCTCTACCCTGTGCCCATTGCAGAAATGTATTATCCTAACAGCAGTCATGTCTGCATCCCAAACACATTCACAGTCCACATGAAAAGCAATTGTTAAGGTTTTCTAATGACTTGGAGAAAACACATCTTTTTAACTGCTTAGTTGTTCAGGATAGATGAACAGAAAAATGAATTTCCCTCTTTTTCTTGACACATCCAAATTGAATTGGCAACAAATGTGAAATCTATTTTTCAGAGCTATTACAGAGTGCATGTCCAGTCTTATCCAATACAGCTGAGATGGCTATTAGCTTTGCAGCAAAAGAAATGTTTCTATAACATGGTTCTTATCAAGAAGATTAAATAGCAGGATTGATAACTAGTAGCTAATGTTCCCTCTTGAAGTCAGCTTATCAATGGGTGCATTGTCCTCCATCTCATTGGAACTGAAAATGGATGCTGTATCAGAAATATTTGTTAAAAAAAAAAACTAGCACATTATCTGGAACTGACTGGAGGGGGTAATATATTTCTTCATAAATTAAGCTTCTTACAGAACCATACAGTTTTAAATCTGCCAGAACCTTTGTAGCTCATCTATTCCAAGTTCCTCATTTTTGGTGTGAGGAAATAGACATCCAAAACAAATTAAAGGAACCAAAAATAGAACAACTCTCCAGCGTCAGAATGATGAGATCAACAGTTAAAATCTCTTCCACCTTGTGCATATTATATTATTTTTAGAATAAAGATATGGTGCAGAAGGGGAAATATGTACCCTTCATTTGTTTTCTATAATCAATATCCTTCAGTATAAGTCGGCATTGTGGCATGAACTTTTGGGAGGCTGAGGCTGGACAATCACCAGGCCAAAGCCTGACTGACAAAATAGTGAGATCTTGTCTCAAAAGAAAAAGATACATATATTTCATGCAAACAGGAAACAAAGCAGAGAATTTGTTGTTCTCCCAAATAGAATGAAGTGGGCCTTGGTTGCTCTCACCTCAGTCAACATGGCCCAATCACTATGATGTCCCTGGCCTTGCTCAGCCTCTATCAGGGCCTCCTCTCCTGCCCTCAACCACCAAAGGCTGCGCCACAGTTGTCTTTATGCCCCCTCTCTATAGACTCCATGGGAGCTGCGGCCTCTGCTCCAGTCTGCTCAAAGTCAGACATAAAGGAATGAGAAGGGAATAGACACTGGCTGTCCTGACCTTGCTCCGAAAGGGATGGTATTAATCTCATGCTCTAACTTTGCAGAGCTCAGAGGATAGTCAAACACACCCAGTCACGGCCAACCTGCAAAAAACAACATTTAAACAAGATCACATGTGTCCTAATGTCAGATTGGCTTTGACCTCCACCCTGCTCACCACTGACTTGAAGAGAGCTGAAAGTGAAAGTTGTGTGGCCAGAACACACTAAATCAAGCTCCAATTTAGAACCACCTTTTTTCTGTCTCCTGCTTGCTACTAAAAGCCACTTTGAAAAATAAGAAAATGAACAGCTGGGAGCTAAGCAATTAATCTCTCTCTCTCTCTCTCTCTCTCTCTCTCTCTCTCTCTCTCTCTCTCTCTCTCTCTCTCTCTCTCCAATCCCCTACATCTCAGCTCAAGGACATACACAGAGAGTCTAGGCTCTGCTAAATTAGTAGCTAGTGGAAGTCCCTTGATAAATTAAAAAGAGATAAATCAGTGTCAGCGCTCTGGGAGGTAAGGCCTGCAGTACCTCTGTGGAAGAGTTAAGTGAGGGTGACCCAGTTATGGGTTTAATGAGGGGCTGAATAGAATGAGAGCCCCAACAGAATTCTCAAAATTAGAAGACTGTGTAGTAATGATAACCCACATACAAACAGCAGCTAACCTTTATTGAGTGCCAGCTGTGCGGTAGACACTGTGCTAAGGTATTTACAAATATGATCTCTTATAGTCTCAATTATCATCACCCCTATGGAAAGGGTGAAACAGAAACTTGGAGATCTGCCATAGATCGCCCAGCTGGCCAACAACAGAATCTTGGCCTGGGATTTATGTGGTCTGAGACCAGAACCCACATTTGTAACTGTTATTTTACAACTTTCATAAAAAAGACATGTATTAATCAAGTTACCATATGTTTGCCAGTTTATAATATGCACAAAATCATTTAAAGATCAATCTGAAGTGGCTGAAACCCTTCTCCATCTCCTGGCTCACAATCATGAGCAGAGACAAGATAGGAACACAGGAACATCTTTGCAAGAAGGATTTTATTACCCAAGAATTAAGAGAAGAAAGAAGCAAATACAATCAGAGTGCCAGTGGCTCACACCTGTAATCCTAGAAACTCAAGGGGCTGGAGTAATAGGGTTCAAGGCCAGCCTGGGGGGAAAAAAAAAAAGTTCACTAGACTCCCTCTTTAGAAACAACAACAACAACTAAAAAGCAAGACTGGAAGCATGGCTCAAGTAGTAGCATACTAATCTACCAAGTATGAGAACTCGAGTTCAAAACATAGAACATTCCAAAAAGAAACTCGTACAAGGGGCTGGAGATATGGCCTAGTGGCAAGAGTGCTTGCCTCATATACATGAAGCCCTGGGTTCAATTCCCCAGCACCACGTATACAGAAAATGGCCAGAAGTGGCGCTGTGGCTCAAGTGGCAGAGTGCTAGCCTTGAGCAGAGAGAAGCCAGGGACAGTGCTCAGGCCCTGAGTCCAAGCCCCAGGACTGGCCAAAAAAAAAAAAGAAAGAAAGAAAGAAAGAAACTCGTACAATAATCAGTGTGTTATCATTATCAGAGGTCGCCTAAAATAAATTTGACCTTCATCCAAAATACTCTAATTCCAATTAAGTCAATTCAATACATTCACATATCCAGCTCTCCTATCAGCCTCTTTGCTCTGCTCTTGGAAAATGCAAAGAGTAATCAAGAAGAATCAGAAAAGGAAAATCTTTTAGGTTGTCTTCCCAGAGGGGTAGGGTGACACACATCTTTACTCCTAGCATTTGGACAGCAAAGGTAGGAAGATTATAGCTTTGGGCTCCATAGCAAGATTCTGTCAGAAAGGGAGGGAGAGATGGGAGGAAGAGGAGGAAGAAGAAAGAGAAAGGAACCGGGAAGAGAAAATGGAAGGGGGAAAGGGGGAAGAAAAGTAAGGTAAAATGTGCTTGGGCATGGAAAATCCCCAGTCTGTATTTTTCTCTTCTTAGTAATAAAATCTGGTTCTTAGGTTCTGAAAATATAGTAAAGCTAGGCAAATGGTGAACAAATACTAGGTACAAGTACAACCTTAAATTAGTCTGAACCTAATTTAACTTAGTAAAACACACAGTTTTTGACTAGTGAAAAGGCCTTTGTTGGAGAATGTAATAACCCTTTCCCTGCATTTGTATCATTGAATGTGCTTGTTTAATCTTAGGTTTGCACATCTAAGAAGTTCCAAAACTTAGTGTCACTTCATGTAAACAGTTCCTAAGCTCAGAGAACAGGGGCTCACTGTACTGCCCCAAATGGAAATCACCACACACATGCTAGTCATTTACTTGAAGTATCCCCAAGTGCCATTTTTCTTTGCAGAGCAGCTATTTGGTTTGTGCAGCACTGTTTGAACTGAAACATTTTGCCAGCATTTGTACCAAATCCTGACAGTTTTATTACACATTTCAAAATTAGAAAGTCACAAGTATAGACTTGACACATTTCTAATTTATTTGGTTCAGCATTTGATCATTTTCAGTTTGCTACAGTTCCTTATTGTTGCATATTGAGAAGTGGAAATAGAAATAGAAGTCTACATTGGGTTGCAGGGTGTGTTCCAGTGATCCCTTTTAGATTGAGAAGTTTCAACATCGGAAATGTATCCTGTTTACTTTCCTTTAATCATGCATGTGGCTTTTGCTCACTTACAAGAGGCCACCTCTCTAGAAAAGTACAATTTCTGCCAGGTAAGCCAGCTGGTAATCTTCTAGTCCATTTAAATCACTGACCACACTACCTAGGCTCTGCTTTAAAGGGAATCAACTGGGGTCAGATAACAATAATATTATTTCATTTCTAAAAGCATTTGACAGATTGAAAATATTTACTATTAAATACAGTTTGACCTGAATGAAAATGTACTTACTAATTTTAATGGCAAACTATAGTGGGATAAAGTGACATTCTTTTTGCTAGATGTATCCTGTGGGTCAAGCACTCTTCTAATGGTTTGGACACTGGATACTCCTCGATGCTTTTCTAGAGGAATTTGTACATCTCTCTGTTTATAGACTGGCCGGGGATTATGGGCAGGAGGAAGAGGAAAGGCAATGAAGCTTCAGTGGGACAGGTCTGTCTTATATAGTGTCATCTTAGAACCTAAAGGATATTATGCCAAGTGAGAAAATGCAGGCCCAGAAAGATAAATAGTGTATGATTTTACTTATATATAGTATCTAAAATAGTAGAATAGATAGAAGCAGACAGTAAACTGACAGTTATCAAAGTCTAAAGGGGGTAAATTAAAGAGGTGCTGACCAGTGTACTTTCACTTGTAAGATTGGATTAGCCAGAGTTTTGTTACTCTGACAAAAATATGAAAGAATCAACTTACAAGGAAAAAAAAAATATTTATTTTGGTTCATGGTTTTGGAAATTTCAATCCACAACCACTTGGTCCTGATGGTTTGGGGCCTGGGTTGGTACAGGACATTATGGCAGGAGCATATGGCAGGGAAAGCTGCCTGTTCATCTCATGGAGGTCAAAAGGAAAAGAGAAGAGTAGAGGGGCAAGGCTTCAATATCCCCTTCAAGAACACACTCCCAATAACCTAACTTCCTCCCCTCCTCCTAAAGATTTCTTTATCTCCCAGGAGTGCCACAAGCTATAGACCATTCCTTTACCACATGGAGCCTTTCAGGATTCAAGCTATAGCAAAGATGAGTAAAATTTGATGAGCTAATGTACAATACTGTAGCTACAGTTAATAATGTATCATGTACTTGAAATTTGCTAAGAAAGATCCTCAATATTCTTACATACACAAAACAGGCAACTAGTTGAGGTGATATCTGTGTTAATTAGCTTGATTCTGACAATGATTTTACAATGCACATGCATATCAAAATATTCTGTTGTCCACCATATATATGTATATATATATCTCTTTTATTATCAAAGAAATTAATTTTTAAAAATCAAAGTATTGGTGGAATCATGCCATAATCCTAGCTACTCAGGAGGTTGAGATCTGTGGATCATGGTTCAAAGCCAACCCAGGCAGGAAATTCCATGAGAATCTTATTTCCAATTAGCCAACAACAAAAAAAAAGAAGTGGATCTGTGGCTCAAATGATAGAATGCTAGCCTTGAGCAAAAAAAAAAAAAACCTCAGGGACAATGCCCAGGCCCTTGAATTGAAGCCCTAGAAATAACCAATTTAAGAAAATAAAGTATTATGGTAAAGAAAGGAAAAAATGTCATCCAGGAAGCATAGGCCAGATATAGAGTAGAAGAAGAAGGAACTCACATAGTGGAGAGTTCAGAGAGGAGACCTAACCTCTGTCTTTGCCTGTGATCTGGAGAAGGAAACACATGAATTCTAAACAGGTTTCATTCACAAGCCAGATGTCTTCATCTCTGTTATTGATGAGTGTAGGTTTCTTCAAGGAAGTAATAGTTGAACCAGACCTGAAAGAATGGGTAGGGTTTCCAACACAGTGGAGACTTAGAAGCAGACTGGGAGCATGGCTGGGTGAGAGCATAGGGAGAAGAGCATGGAGCCATTCAGTGGCTGAGTGGCAAGATAGCTTGCAGAAAGTAATGGGAAGTGAAGGATAGTGAGGTCCCAGACCATATGAAGCAAAGCTTCCTAAAGCAAGACCTTCCTAATATGATTTATTTGTAATACAATGTAGTATTTTTTCCTTGAACTCTGAGCCTGGTCTCTGTCCCTGAGTTTGTTTTGCTCATGGCTATCACTCTACCACTTGAGCCACAGCTCCACTTCCAGATTTTTAGTTTTTGGTAGTTAATTGGAAATAAGCATCCCAGGAAATTTCCTACTCTGGCTGGTTTTAAACCACAATCCCAAATCACAGCCTCCTGAGTAGCTAGGATCACAGGTGTGAGCCATCAAGGCCTGACATGAGACTTTTTTTCAAGCCATTAATTCAATATCTGAAAAAACTTTTTAATATTAGAGGCCTCTCAAAGGCACAGCTAGTAACTGGAAAATGCCAGAAGCAATTCCTGTTCTCTTTCATGTTCCGTTTGCCATTCAGAAAGTTCGGTTGTTTTGTTCTAGGTGCCTGGGGCAAGGAAATGTAGCCACTCTGTTCTTCCAGCCATTACTCACACCATGGCCAGGTAATAATTTTTCTGTTCCAGGAACAGAGAAGCCTTTGTCATCTGTTGTAGACACCATACTGAAGGGGTCCACATAAGACATAGCTTATCTACAGCAGTGTGTAGGGACTGTGCAGGCTACTTTCAAAAAGTTCAGATTACCACTCAAGGTGAAGTTTTACAAATCTTAAAACCCAAGAGTAGGTTTATTCCCAGTAAACAGGCTTTACCTGTATGTTAAAACTCCAGCTAATCCCTTAACTAGTACAAGAACTGCTTTTCCCAATTGAAATTACATTACTGCCAAGAATAAATTTGTCCAAAGCCAAACCATTATATATTCATCATCTTGACAGGTTGAAGAAATTGCAAATGTGTGTTCTTATGTTCTCCTCACTGTGGTTGTTTGGTTTGGTTTTTTCAATATGACCAATGGCTTCTGGGTAAGATCATTCATTTTTTTTCTCTCAAACACATTGATCTTTTAAAAGTCCAACCTATAATGTCTTTAATGGATTTTTATGAGATGCTTTGAGTTGATAAGAAATTATATTAATGCTTTTGAGTTTTTCTACAATAATTAATACATACATGATTTAGAGAGTGAGGATTAGGCAGTTTTAAAGAACATCAGCTTCTCACCCAGAACATTTTGTGCAAGCCCTCTGACCGCTGCTTTTCTAATATGAGATTTCTCTGATATTTTTGGTGCTATTAAAACTGACCTATTCAATAGCTGCCAACATGGGAGCTACTTAAATACAACCAAAAGAATTTTAGGTCAAACCATATTGCTAACCAGTAAGATTGAAAGTGAATGTGTGCAGGTCAACAAGTGAAAAGTTTTTTCATTAAGAATTAAGAGTATTTTCATAATATTTGCAAGGTAAGAAAGTTCCCAGTGCTATTCTGAGTGAATAGGAGACACTATTATAAAGAAGGAAGTCGGTCCTCTTGTGGGGTTGTTATAAATCTTTCTAATACAACTTCAGAAACTACACATGGAAAAGGACTGATCAGTCTACTATGCAAGGGGGCACATGGTTAAAAAGAGAGAGAGAGAGAGAGAGAGAGAGCAGAAGAAAGCAGCTCAACCAAGCAAGAAGGGACTAGAGAGCAAGGACCTGAGTGAGGACCAGGACCAAGTGCAGTTCTTAGGAGAATGGATGGAGGAATCTGCAGAAGGAAGGCCTGGAAAGATTGTACAAGTGCACATGAATGTCATAGGCCACAGTCAAGGGAGGGCAGGTTGAGGAACTTGTGGCAGGGAGAATCCTTATCACAGTAGCACACCCGAGTATCTAGATGGGGTTTCTCATAGTCTGGGTGGAAGGAGCATAGAGAAACTTCAACTATGATGAGCTATATCAACTCCTTTCTTTTAACTATCATCCAGCCTCGCGTCTTGTACAGTAGCAGCACAAAAGGTAATATGACAGGTAATTAGTGGTAGAAGCTACCTGATTACAGCTGACTGTATTATTGTGTATACACAGTTGTCTAATACCTCCTCCAGGGATCTCCTGGGTGTTAGTGTTTGAAATCTTTATATTCATCTTCATTTTATATGTGCGTCCTCATACAGCTATATTCTTCTACCTGTTTCCGTCTAGATTCATGACCACACAGGCATTCGGTGTTTTTCATGAAATGTTTTCCAAAAGACATATAATTCTTCACTTCTGATTAAATTGTATTACTCCAGAGCTCAAGGGCCTTGCTTTATTATTCTCCCACTGTATCTTGCTACAAATCCATACACATCGTTGACCACCATTGACATCCAACATCGGCTAGACAGACCTTTTCTACTGTGATCATACCCAATGCTAGCAGGTAGATTTGTGTGTCACTGATCAGGGAAGCTGACACAGTAGCCCTAACTATGAAATATCCTGCACACTGAACCCAGGGACCCAGTAGGGTTTGTGAAACATTATTTGTAGTAGAAAGGGTAGAATACTGTAATTGAGATAGTATATATCTGACATTCTTGACCACTGGACCCCTAAAAGTTTACAAATCTGGGAAATACTCATTCTATTCTACCCTCTGAATGCCTGCACAATCTCTCCATTGCGTTGCAGAATTGACTTCTTACAGGGAACACCCAGAAATTTATGTATTTCCTCCATACCAGAGGTTCTCAAACTATAGGCATATAAGAATACATTTGCATAGTTAAAAATGTAAAATTTCAGGCCTTACCTACAGAGATTCTGATTCCAATACCTATGTAAGCTCAGAAATGTACATTTTAAGGAAGCAACTCTATGTTTCAGGTAGACTTGGAGTTGCTCTACTTCCTTCCTTTGGATATCCTGTTCACTGCGCACGAATTCTTTTCCCTCTTCCTACCTTGCCAACTCCTACCCCATGCTTCAAGACTCAGCTCCAGAAAATGCCCTTTCTCGTGCAAAGCTTTTTCACTCTCACCAGGCTGCCATCGGTCCTTGGTATACCACAGTTATTTTCTTTTTTTTTTTTTTTTTTTGGCCAGTCCTGGGCCTTGGACTCAGGGCCTGAGCACTGTCCCTGGCTTCTTCCCGCTCAAGGCTAGCACTCTGCCACTTGAGCCACAGCGCCGCTTCTGGCCGTTTTCTGTATATGTGGTGCTGGGGAATCGAACCTAGGGCCTCGTGTATCCGAGGCAGGCACTCTTGCCACTAGGCTATATCCCCAGCCCCACAGTTATTTTCTTGACTCCTTAGTTTACAAATCTGTGTCTTACCACAAGACTGGAAATTCCCTCAGCACAGAGATTTTTCCATTCATTGTTGTATGCCAGCAACTTGGCAGCCACTCGCCTTACACCATGGAGTTCACAAGTGTGTGAATCCTGATGATGTAACCCTGAAAAATTCTATCTGTGAATTGGGCCAGATCTACATGACAAAAATATATATATTAACATTCATTCCTTTTATGTTTCACTAAATGAACTACTTATGACTACTCTAGAAATGTTATCAAATAATTTCCTTAGTATCTACAAAGTAAAGTCTAACTTCTCAAGGACTAGCATCTGATCCACACTTAGAAGTCTTTTTTTCTAAATACAGCATGGCTTTCTACCTAGACAATTCTGTGAATGGACTCCTATTGTTTCCCATCCATTGCAGTGATCAGCTTCCTTAGCTAATTCATTGTTAGCCTGCTTTTCCTGCACTTTTTATAATACTGCAAGTTCAGTCTTCTGTGGATCCATGTCTTCAGTCAACCACAGTGTGATTGGGTGGTACATCTGCACTACATGAGGACTGAGATGTCATTGTGCTTTTGGAGGTAGTAGTGATGGTCATAATTCTGGTCTGTGTGGTGATGATGGTGGTGGCCGAGGTGGTGGTAGAAATGGTGGTAGTGTCAGTGATAAATGTTGTGGCAATGGAATTGGTTGAAATGGTGATTACAGTAATAATGGTAGTGATGATGGAGGTGGTGATGGTGACAGAGATGGTGGTAGTTGTGAGGGAGATGGTGGTGATGAAAATCATGGAAATGGTGGTGGTGATGCAGTAATGGTGGTAGTAATGGAGGTGGTTGGTAGAGGTGGTAATGAAGGTAGTTGGTGGAGATGGAGATAGTAGAAGTGGTAGTGATGGAGGTGACAATGGTCCCAGGTGGAGAAATGGGAGGGCTGGAGGTGGTGATAATGGAACTGGTAGAAGTGGTAGTGGTGAATGGGGGATGGGTTTAGTATAGGTGATTCTGGTGGCAGTGGTTAATACTTTTGTAAATACCTATTTTAGAAGATAGCACATAGGCAGCACAGGGAACATAGAAGACAACACATGGAACTCTCTCAGATGAATGCTATGGGTATTTGTAGAGAATGAATTGAAAATATTACAATGTTTCACATGAATGAAATCTTCTAAATAGTCTAAGAAATTACGAAACTTCTTACAAGAGTTGTGATCTTGGGCTGGGGAGATAGCCTAGTGGCAAGAGTGCCTGCCTCGGATACACGAGGCCCTAGGTTCGATTCCCCAGCACCACATATACAGAAAAACGGCCAGAAGCGGCGCTGTGGCTCAAGTGGCGGAGTGCTAGCCTTGAGCGGGAAGAAGCCAGGGACAGTGCTCAGGCCCTGAGTCCAAGGCCCAGGACTGGCCAAAAAAAAAAAAAAAAAAAGAGTTGTGATCTTATTTATTAACTTATCCAAATTTTAACTGCCAAATGGTACGAAGTCAATAAAAGTTAGAAGGGGTATTCTCTCTTGGGCACTAAGTTGTTCATGTCCCAGATACCGCTTTGCACAATGGATAAAATCTGGACAATACCTCTGGGTTTTTATGAAGGTGCTGAGTTGAGAATTCCTACCAAGGAAGTCTGTCATGCTAGCCACATATCCAAGGATCATAGGCACTCACTCTGTCAGCTGGAGCAGGGCCCAACCCTGGTTTGTCCTGGAGGGCTAGCCCCAGCTCCAGAAGAAGCCAGGAAAGGAGATATTTAGACCCTAGGTGAAGAAATATTACTGATGGCTAGGCACTGTGGTTTATTCCTGTCATCACGGCTTCTTAGGAGCCAGAGATAGGAGGGTTAAAATTCAAGGCCAGCCCAGCCCCCCCCCCCAAAAAAAATTAGTGAGATCTTATTCCAAATTACAAGCCAGGTGTGGTGATATACATCCATAATCTCAGCTGCACAGGAGCAAGAGGTAAGAGGATCTCAGGCTAGCCAAGGTATAACATGAAATCCTAGATAAAACATTAAGCAAAAGGGCTGCTGGAACCAGAGTCCTTACTGGCAACTACAAGGCCCTGAAATAAAACCCTAGCACTAGAATATAAGAAGGAAGAAGGAAGGAAAGAAAGAGAAAGAAGGGGGAAGAGAGGGAGAGAGTGAGGAAAACAGGGAGGAAGGAAGGGAGGGGGAGGAAGGAAATGAAGGAAGGAGAGGAGGGAGGGAGGGAGGGAGGGAGGGAGGGAGGGAGGGAGGGAGGGAGGGAGGGAGGGAGGGAGGGAGGGAGGGAGAAAGCCTATGGACATCCCACACTAGGTGTCCACCTCCTCATCTACATAATGGAAACACCTGTTGCTTTTCGTGATGTGTAGGAGTCTTTGTTCTAAAGTTGCAGCAAAGAGTGAATTTATAGAGATGACTAAACTGTTTTGTCCCTAAAGGACAAGGTTATGTTATGCACAGTTATGTTAATGCATGTCTTTGGTCACAACCTGTGGTCAGCCAGTCACTACATAACCTGTTTTGAGTGTATTGCTGTATTTACTACCCATTGTTGATTCATTAGCATTTCTCTCAGCCGTGGGCACTACAACTTTTTCCTGGATAAGGCTTATCTAAAAGCAAATATTTTCTCTGTAAAGCAGAGCATTTTGTTGCCCAACACTGCATTTGGTCCCACTTCAAACAACAAAACCACCAACATAAAGCACAAAAACAACAAACTATGGCACTAAATAGATCGCAGCTGTGAGTCTTGTGTGTGGTATGAGAATTGAAGCAGGAAGGTGCAATGTCTTTTGGTTCCTCCACATCTGGAAGTGTGCACTTCAGACATTTTGTGTCTGGGATTGACTGAAAAAATGCTACCAGTATTGATTTTAGTTACACAAGAATTTAGCAAATAAGTGGATTTGAACATACAGAAGCAGTGAATAATGAGAATGACTATAGTAATAGTCCCTAACCCCTCAAATCATTAGAGATGTAAGGGAAATAATTCAAGTGCTTTGTCCACATAGCATTACACACACACACACACACACACACACACACACACACACACACACACACACACACACACAGATTAGACCAGGGTTTGAACTCAGAGCCTTGAGTTTGTTCCTCTTGCTTGCTTCACTACCACTCTATCACTTGCTCAGTGATCACTCTATTACTAAAGCCTCCCTCCTGGCTTTTGGGGGATTAACCTGTAGATGGAGTCGAGTGGAATTTTCTACCTGGCTGGCTTTGAATCATGATCATCTGGGTCTCAGCCACCTGAGTATTGAGGATAACAGGCAGAAGCCACTGATATCTGGCTGTTTGGGAAAAAAATATTTAAAGTTCTATTGAAGTAGTATGTACACAGCTGTGTGTATTCCCATGTGGTAAATGAAAACTCTAGAAAGACTACAAACATGGCTAATAATAAAATTAGCATAAATAGGCACTATTCTTGGCCATGGCAGTTTACATAAAACCACTTAAAATGACATAAACTATTCCCTTTCTGTGGCAAGTGAGTTAAAATTAAGACCTCAGGGAGACCTGGAAGTAGGGAGGGGAGCAGGAACAAATTGTTGCCCGATACCAGCTACCCCCACCCTCCACTTCTGAACAGAGGCCATAGCTCTTATGCAGAAGGAAATACAGCTATTTACTCAATAAAATATTAATAGGACTCAATGAAATGTGTTCCTATGTCATTTCTTTAACTTAAAGAACCACCTTGGTTGGCATTTATTTTTATTTTCTTATAATAAGGATCTTCTCTATTTGGCAAAGAATTTCCTTGCTAGAAAGTAAATATTTGGTGATGATGTAAGTAGCTTTAAACACAATTTTCTAGGAAGTGTACTTGCAAAAGCCAAATAGATGGAGATGATATAAAAACTTAACCTCCTTCTAAACATGTCACGTGGTCCTTCATCCTTCATAATTCTCAGAATTTGAAACCTCTTCTCTTTCGAATTCAAAAAAGACTTCCCTGAGCTTGTCAGGGGGTGTATTATCTACAATATTTTCTATTGTTTATTTCACATCTCTTAATTGTGTCCACTTCCAAACTCACCCTTCCTGTATTCTAACTTTAAATTCTTCTTGCTGCTGTCCAGGCTTACAACCTCAGGTTTACCTTATCTTCTTCCTGTCCATTGCTACAGGCAAACTCATCCAATTCCTATATTATCATGAGACTACATTTCTAATGTTCATTGTACCCTTTGTCCTTGTTAAGGCCCTCAGTTTTCAAAGCTTGAGCTGAGACAACAGCTCTAGAACAATCTCTCCATCATATCATCTCTGAAACCATCCTACCCTTAGCTATGGAATTTATTGTCATAAAGGGTTCCCTGATTATTACACTCACTTCTGCTCAGGACTCTTCGATGGCTCTCCAGTACCCAAAGAATAAAGTACTACCTCTCCTCTGAGTGGAGTTAAGATCCTTGAAGATCTTGTGCACTGTGCTCCTTGGCTACATCCCTCACCAGTGCCCTTCGTGGATCCTGAGCAGGCCAAAACAACCTGCTAGCATCCAGTTTGGCATCGAAGGTCCTGATTTTATTCTACTGCTGCCTTTCTTCGGCCTTCATCTTCCTTTTCGCTAATGCTAACATTCATTTCAGACACAACTCGAAAGTTCTCTCCTGACCATGCATTTGCTACTTCAGGCTCCCCGCTTCACGCTTCCCCCCGCTGTTACCTGGTGTCCTTTGAGCCAAAATGAGACCTCATTTTGCTGAGGTAACGTTTTGTATCAGATTATTCAATAGTGTGAGTGAAGATGTAGATCTACATTGTGAAAAGGAGATAGAAATTAAGATGTTCAAAAAGAACGAGGGGCTGGGAATATAGCTTAGCGATAGAGTGCTTGCCTTGCATGCATGAAGCCCTGGGTTCGATTCCTCAGCACCACATAAACAGAAAAGGCCGGGGGTGGTGCTGTGTGGCTCAAGTGCTAGCCTTGAGCAAAAAGAAGCCAGGGAAAGTGCTCAGGCCCTGAGTTCAAGCCCCAGGACTGGCCAAAAAAAAAAAAAAAAAGAAGAAGAATGAGATTAAGCTAAGGAGATAGCAAATTCATCCTAAATGTTCTGGGGAGGAATCTCAGAGGACCTTTCCCGCTAATCCACTCCAGGACTTTTTGCTTCAACCAGCCCCTCCCTGAAGAACAATGCACCTCTTTTACAAAGCCATCACTTTTGCCCATAGTTTAGACAGTGTGGAAGATTATGTCTTGGCCTTAAAGGCATCACAGTCACCAAACCACAGCACTTCTGAAGAAAGGGTTCATGGGGAAGTCACAGTGTGGTAAGACCATCTCTAGTGTAGGAAAAAGCTCTCCTATGGTTTCTGCTACAGAACTGAAACACCAGGGCCAGCGTTCCTGTGTGTGCTGGAGAGTTCAAGCTCCTAGCTGGCTGTGAGCAATACAATCTGTAAGAAAGAGCAGGTATAGAGAGAGTGTGTTCACCCAATAGCCTCCTCTGTCATAGCTTAGCCTGCTCTTTCCCTGGGCAACACTAGGCCCATTTAGTTAGTAAATACTCTCTACCTCCCTTTATCTTAAGATGGCACTCCTTTGGAGTAGCTATAGCCATATAAGGCAGCAAGATCCCCTCAACCTCATAAGTCATGTAGGTCATCTGAGATGATACTCCTTTGAGGCAGCTATAACCACGTAAGGCAGCAAGATCCCCTCAACCTCGGAAGTTATAAAGGTCACCTAACACAATGGCCTGCACTTCTCGGTTCTTCTCTCTTGTGAGAAGGGGTCTTGCTGGTCCCTTTGCTGGCAATAAACCTTTCCTTTGTTCTTTGTACCTGGATGTCTGCTTGGTTTGCTGACAAAGTCTAATTGACTCTAACACTTTGTCTTGACACATTTTTTCACACTTTCATAAAAGAAATGTTGTATGATCATATAAGACGATACTCAGCAAAATGAACTCCAAGATATGGAAATAAGAGGTCTTTCATTGTTGTTGTTATTTTTGATGTACTATGTGAATATTTTTCTTTTTTCTTTCCTGTGGTTTAGTCCCTGTTGTCACTGTATTTGATTTTGGTACCCTGGGTAATATATATATATATATATATATATATATATATATACACATATATATGTACACATATATATGTTTATCTGAATTAGAGAAGGGAAGGGGAACATCAAAATAGTGAGACAAAGGATAAAGGGCAAAACAATCCAACAGTTATATTAATAACACACTATGTTGGAAATTAACTGTACAACTTGAGGGGGGAAAGGGAAAGTGGGAGAAAAATGAGGGAGAGGGTAACAAGTTTGACAAGAAATGTCCTCACTGTCTTACATATGTAACTGTAACCCCTCTGTTCATCACTTGACAATAAAATTAAACTTAAAAAAATAAATAAATACAAATATGTTATCTTGTAGGACATTGGCCCTCAATTGGCCATTCTCTAGAAGGACCTCAGAAGCTTTAAATGCCTAGAGTCTGCCCTCAAGGGGCCCTGGTTAGTCTGTGGGAAGGCTCCCCGAGTCTGTATTCTTAAAGCCCCTCTGATGAGCAGGCAGGGTTGAAGACCTGGTCCTAACTGTGGTTTTCCTCCCATCTCACTTCCCTTCCTTGATCCTGAGAACAAAGACTGCTCAGAGTCTAGAGAAGGAGACAAAGGAGGTAAAATGAGCCAACAGAGAGAAGTTACACCCCCCTATTATTTCCCTCTGCCTAGGTGGGCTGGGGGTTGGTCCCCACTGAACAGCGATTTCCCAGCCTCCTGTGTGTGCAGTGGAAGAATGACAGCAGATAACCCTTCAATTTCTCTCAGTTCTAGCCCAGACAGAGTAAGAAGCCTGAGGAAGGCAAAGCTCCAGGGGTCTACCCCAGCTTTCTCCACCGTCTGAATTAGCATAGGAGCTATAGACCCAACTAAAGAAAACTCTCTTTACTATTTTATATGTCCTTTGTATTCTGGTTTAAATCTCTCTCAGTAACCTCAAGAGGGAACAAAGGCAAAGAGTCAAATCAAAAGATTCAGGAATTTGAATTCTTCAACCAAATTACCAGTTGACCCAGTTAAACCTTGACCTGTCACAAATATACGTTGCTTATAAAATTAAAAACTAACTTCCAGGAAAGGAAAATTACCTTGTCACTGGAGAATGATTAATATTGTACATTTTTAGTTACTCAGCAAATAATCCAGGAAAAAATCTACCATTCCCTGGCTCTTATCGGTGCTGTTGTTCCCTTAGCAGGTTTTCTAGTAGGAAGATTTATTGAAAATGGAATAAAAATTATAATAATGGAGAGTATAAAAGATGTTTCAGTGCTGTTGATAGAATCTGTGCTAATGAACCAATGAGCATAGAGGATGTCATAAAATGATGGTAGGAAAGTGCACCTAGGAAAGGTAATCCAGTTAGGAGATTATTCAAATATGGAAGAGAAAGCCCACACTTAGAATAGAGATTGCATAAAAGAAAAAGGCAGACCCTCCTCTGCAAAAAGTACTGATTCTTTGGGAGGCAGATTTGTTGCTGAAACATTAATCCCCAAATGATCTTCTGTTCTTTTAATATTGAAGCTCAAAATATTATAATAAAATCCAGAGTCATCTGAGGTTCCTGTTTACTCAAAATGTTGAGTCTCAAAACTTGCTTAAAATGATTGGACCCAACAAAAACAAAACAAATAAACAGAAGAAGTACCGGCCAAGAGTGGCGCTGTGGCGAAGTGGTAGAGTGCTAGCCTTGAGCAAAAAGGAAGCCAGGGACAGTGCTCAGGCGGAGTCCAAGGCCCAGGACTGGCAACAAAAAACAAAACAAATAAACAAAATGATTGGACCATCGTGCTAGATTAAAAGTTGTCCTGTGTTTGAGAAGTACAGTGAGCATTCCATCCTTCTGACTGCATGGTTTTCTCTCCGTGTCTGGAATTCCTTTACATTTTTTCATGTATAGTAACAGCAATGAGAATGACTCTACCATTCATCATACATTAGTATGCCTCAGCCACTGTTCTAAGTTCTTCCCAAATATCTCCTCTCTCTGTAAAGCAGGTTACTATATTCATTAAAGATGGAGTTCTACGAGGCTAAAACAAATGCTAACACCAAAAGCTAGTAACATAACTAGATCCACACTCCTCTAGGAAACTACTAGTTATAGTAACTGAAATATTTACTTTGGACTAAGTAAATACATTTAGTCTCTGTCTATATTGGAATCATCGTAGAGGTCTTTCACTTCTTTGGTTAAGGTTATTCCTAGGTATTTTATGTTTTTTGAGGCTATTGCAAAAGGAGTTGCTTTCCTGATTTCAGCCTCGGCATTCAGGTCATGAGCATATAGAAAGGCCGTTGATTTTTGAAGGTTTATTTTACATCCTGCAACTTTGCCAAAGTTTAGGATCGGCTCTAGTAGCTTGGGGGTAGAGTCTATGGGATTCTTTAGGTATAGGATCATGCCATCTGCAAAGAGAAAGTTTAACTTCATCTTTTCCTATTTGGATCCCCTTTATACTTTCTTCTTGCCTAATTGCTCTGGCTAGGAATTCTAGTACTATGTTGAAGAGCAGGGGAGAGAGTGGACATTCCTGTCTTGCTCCTGATTTTAAAGGGAATGGCTTTAGTTTTTCACCATTTAGAATTATGCTTGCTGTTGGTTTGTCATAAACTGCCTTTATTATATTCAGGAGTGTTCCCTGGAATCCCAGTTTTTCCAGGGCTTTAAGCATAAATGGGTGCTGGATTTTATTGAACGCCTTTTACCACATCCAGAGACAAAACCATGTGGTTCTTTACCTTGCTCCGGTTGATGTGGTGGATTACATTAATTGACTTGCGTATATTGAACCAACTTTACATCCCTGGGATGAATCCAGTTTGATTGTGGTGTATGATTTTTTTGATGACCTGTTGAAGTCGATTGGCCAAAATTTTGTTGAGAATTGTTGCATCTATGTTCATCAGGGTAATCGGTCTAAAGCTCTTTTTCCGTGATGAGTCCCTGCCTGGTTTTGGGATGAGTGTTATACTGGCTTCATAGAATGTGTCTGGTAGTGAACTTTCTCTTTCAATCTCATTGAAGAGTTTGAGAAATATTGGTGTAAGTTCTGTTTTGAAAGCCTTGTAGAATTCTGCTGTGAATCCATCTGGACCTGGGAGATCACTTAATGCCGTTTCTATTCCAATGCTGGATATGGGTCTGTTTAGAAGGTTTAAGTCTTCACGGTTGAGTTTGGGGATATCAATTTTTTTCTAGGAAATCATCCATTTCTTCCAAGTTCTCGAATTTGTTGGCATAAAGGTTTGCAAATTGGTCCCTTATTGTGTTCTGAATTTTGGTTATTTCTGTGGTGATGGTACCTATTTCATCTCTGATCTTGTTTATCTGGGTTTGCTGCCTTCATTTTTTGGTCAGGTTTACTAGGGGTCTCTCTAGCTTGTTGATTTTTTCAAAGAACCAACTCTTTGTTTTGTTGATTCTTTTGATGGTTTTTTTGTCTCTAAATCATTTAATTCTGATTTGATTTTAACTATTTGCTTTCGTCTATTGACTTGGGGTTTGGCTTGTTGTTCTCTTTTGAGGAGATTAAGGTGCTTCCTTAAATTATTGAGTTGCTGTTTCTCCAGTTTGTTGGTGTATGCACTCAGAGATATAAATTTTCCTCTAAGTACTGCCTTTGATGTGTCCCAAAGGAGCTTGTACTTTGTGTAATCACCTTGGTTGAATTCCATAAACATATGAATTTCTGTTCTAATTTCTTCAATGACCCACTCATGGTTCAGCAGTGTGTTGTTTAGTCTCCATGAATTGTAGGATTTTCTGTGGTGGCTGTTTGAGTTGAGCTCTAATTTTATTCCATTGTGGTCTGACAGAATGCAGGGAATGGTTTTGATACTTCTGAATTTGTACAGATTTTCTTTGTGCCCTAAGATGTGATCTATTTTGGAGAATGTTCCATGTGCTGCTGAAAAGAATGTGTATTCTGTTGTTGCTGGGTGGAATATTCTGTAGATGTCGGTTAAGTCTAGTTGGTCTATGCAATTGTTCAGTTCTGTGGTTTCTTTGTTCAGTTGTTGGCATGTTGATCTGTCCAGAGGTGACAGTGGAGTGTTAAAGTCCCCCTCTATCAATGTATTTGGGTCTATTAGTGTTTCTAGAGTCAGTAGTGTTTGTTTGATGAAGTTGGGTGCTCCCGTATTTGGTGTGGAGATATTTAAGATGGTTATATCTTCCTATGGGAGAGATCCCTTTATTAGTATGTAGTAACCTTCTTTGTCTCTTCTTACCTTTTTAAATTTGAAGTCAGTTTTGTCTGATACTAGCATTGCAACTCCAGCCTGCTTAGCCAATAGGAAAAAAACTGGAAAACAAAACCAAGATTTCCCAAAGATAGAAAAGTCCATAGAATGTTTGAAAAAATATTTTGGCATTTTGGAAGGAAAATTGAGAATCAAAGAGAAAAAAACTGTCCCCAATAGCACAGATTTTTGTATCAGATAATAAGAAAAGGTTTTGATTTTTCCAACAACCTAATATAATAAATGTTAATCTCTCTCATTCCAAATGTTGGAGAAATTTAAAATAAAACTTGTCCAGGGAATGTGGCTTAGTGGTAGAGTGCTTGCCTAGCATGCATGAAGCCCTGGGTTCGACTCCCTAGTACCACATAAAAAGAAAAAGCCTGACGTGACTGTGGCGGTAGTGGTAGAGTGCTAGCCTTAAGCAAAAGAAGCCCAGGGACGGTGCCTAGGCCCTGAGTTCAAGCCCCAGGACTGGCAAAAATGCAAAAAACAAAACCAAAAAATATTGTCCAGAATCAGAGAGCTATTAGGTGTGAGAGTTTGAATTTAATTCTCTGATTATCTGATTCTAATGTTTAAATGTTGCCATTTTATCATTTCTTTCATATGGTTGTTACAGAACAAATATGAGAATCAGTAGAAACTACTGTTTTCTCTGTGTGTGTGTGTGTGACCTCAGAGCCTGGGCACTGTCTCTGAGCTTTTTATTGTTTAAGGCTAGCACTCTATCACTTGAGCTATAGCTCTACTTCTGGCCTTTTTGGTGGTTAGCTGGAAAGTCTCACAGACTACTGCCTAAGGCTGCCTTTGAACTTGGATCGTCAGATCTGTCTCTTGAGTGGCTGGGGTTACAGAGGGGGCATCCAGCTAAGATATATCTTTTTATTGATTTCTTTTTTTTTGTCTTTTTTACTTACTTTTAATTATATTATTATTTCTGTGTGTGTGTGTTGTGTGTGTGTGTGTGTGTGTGTGTGTGTAATGCATGTGTGGTAGTCCTAGGGCTTGAATTCAGAGTCTAGGTGTTGCCCTGAGCTCTTTTTTGCTCAAGGCTAGCACTGTACCACTTGAGCCATAGTTCCACTTATGGCTATTTGGTGGTTAAATAGAGATGAATCTCCTAGACTTCCCTGCCCGGCTGGCTTCAAACCAGTGTCTTTTACCTCATCCTCCTGAGTAGCTAAGCTTACTGGCATTACCACTGGTACTCCGCTTTATTATTTTTAAGTAGTGGCACAAGTGATTATAATTCAACATGTCATTCTATGAGTACAATGCATCTTCATCAGTCTCACCCTGGAAAGATGTTTTAATATAAAAGCAGATCCTTTATGTGTGGAAGATGGAACAACATTTTCTCCATGTCTGCTCACACAGTGGCTCTGTGGGTTTGATGGGTGGATTGTGGAACTAGCTGTTCCTGAGGTGAGATGATTAGGAAGATAGGAAATCACTCATAGCTCGATAGGTTTTATAATTCACTTCCCAAAGCTAAAATGGAAGTTTGAAGTAGTAAACACTCGAAAAGAGCAGGAAGAGTCCTGACCTTCAAATAACTCCAACCTCTCTCCCCCACCTGCATCCTGGAGTGAAGGCAGAAGTCGGGGGAAGCAAAAGGCAGTATTGCTGCTGATAGTAGTGATGACAAAGATGGTGATGGTGGTGGTGGTGGTGGTGATGATAATGATGATGACGATGACGATGATCCATATTGTTATTGTTGGTGGTGGTTAATTTTCCTGTTACCTCAAAACTACATATGTGATGAGAAATTGGAGGATTGGCAGACCAAGGCAGGAAGATGGAGAGTTCAAAGCCAAGCTGAATTACCTTGCACATGTAAGTCCAGCCTGTGTGACAGAGACTCTGCTAAGAAGGAAGGCAGAAAGGAAGGACAGATAGGAAGAAGGAAGGAGGAAGAAAAAAGGCAGGCAGGCAGGCAAGGCAAGGCAAAGAGACCTTATTTCCTCAAGCAGAAAGGCTTTGTGTATACTTGGGCGAAAAATTTCGCAGTGGTGCAAACCCAAATATTTCTCTACCCAGTGCAGAATCATCTTTAATCCATTGTATCTTTCATGCCAATGCACACTTATTTAATCTTTCCTGTGCTTCTCTTATTCATTGTGAGGAAGAAATACAATAAATCTCACACTAGCAAAGGTGCACATGACATCTGACATTTGCCACATCTTTTTCTTTCTAGCTCCTAGACTTATTATTATTGGGATAACTAACCATAGAACTTTGAATATCTACTTGCCATCAGACGAGACATCATCAATGTCTACTCATATCACTGAGATATGTAATGATCCTTTTAGTTATTTTATTAATCTACCTACAAGTTAAAACATAGCTTCAATGTGTCCAAAGTATTTTTGTATTTCTAACACCATCTAAAGTGTCCTGCCAATCATTATAGCCCATATGTATAATCCAAGCTACTTAGGAGTCCTATCAAGAGAAACATCGCTTCAGGTTAGCACGGGCCTCACGCTAGCAAGACCCCACCTTACTACACATGTCCAGGCTTATTTTTAATCCAATATGCAAGAAACAAAACCACAAAGCTCCATCCAAATAATAACAAGTGAAAATGGACTTGAAATAGTAATCAAATAGATAGTAGAGACCACCTTGGGAACATGAAGCCCCGAGTTCAAACTCCAGTAGTGGAAATACATAAATTAATTAATTAGTTAATTAATTAATTAATAAGCAGGCAATGTTTAGTAGGTTCTGTTTGTCTGAAGGCCAGATATTGGCAGGCACTAGATTTATTTCTTATCAATAGCATCACATTAACATAAGAAATGAGCTATAATAAATAGAATGTTCTATATTATCCCCAAAGGGAGAGGTGAATACCTTTAGGTACCACAATAAGAAGGTTAAATTGCAGGGGAATGGAAGGTGGGGGCGGGGGTCAAATCTGTGTAAAGGAAACATACTCAACTAGCAAAAAAAATAAATGCACAAAGAGTTCAGGTGGAGATGAACTCCAGAATGGAACGTGCTAAGGGAACAGGGAGATGATGAGAACACACAGTACATGTTATTTGTCACAAATATCTTGTCATAGGGTAAAAAAAATCAAGATCATGCATGCTAACTTTCCAACCACACTGTAGGCTATGCATTTCTCAATGTGAGTATACACATGGATTTTATAATCTTGATTTCTTAGCAGAAACTAAATGTTGGGCCATTCTCCCTGTTGTGTGCTGGGAAAAGCATAGCTAGATTTTTTTTTTTTTTGCCAGTCCTGAAGCTTGAACTCGGGGCCTGAGCACTGTTCCTGGCTTCTTTTGCTCAAGACTAACACTCTACCACTTGAGCCACAGCACCCCTTCCGGCTTTTTTCTATTTATGTAGTGCTGAGGAATTGAACCCAGGGCTTCATGCATGTCATGCATGCTAGGCAAGCATTCTCCCACTAAGCCACATTCCCAGCCCCACTAGGTATTTTTTTCTACTCACCAACTTGATATGTTAAGGCAATCTAAGTTGACAGACAGCAAGAAATCAAGGTCAGCACTGCTCCTGGTTCACCATGCTTTCTTCTCTCCTCTCATCTCCTCCTAGCATTCCCATACACCAATCCTACTTCTGCAAACTGAAAATTCCAAGAGGAAATTTCACACTCAGTATGCCCAAATAAGTAAAATATATAGTTGAAGCTATAAAGACAGTTTGGGTAATTGTGTTTTGAGTTTGATCCTGAGAAGAAAATTAGTTCACCTTTTTTGTGTATTATTTGCCCATTTGTAATGTCACATAAAGTGTTCATGTGAGCTTCTGCTTTTAAAACTCATCCATACTAGACAAGATCATGTATCAGGAATTTACCTGTCACAATGCAAACACCTCAACTGGCCCTCAGAAACATGGCTGTGGTGTCCTCCTGCTAAAGGCATGTGCAAGTTAACCAGGAGTGGCTCGTGCCTGTAATCCTAGCTACTCAGGAGGCTGAGATCCAGATGATTACAGTTTAAAGTCAACCTGCACAGAGGAGTTTCTGTGAGAACTCCTCCAATTAACCAGCAAAAAGCTAGGCTAGAAGCATGGCTCAAGTACTTGAGCACCAGTGATGAACAAGAATGCCAAGCAAGAGTGTCAATCCGTGAGTTTATGCCTTTACACAAACACACAAATGCACAGTGTAGAACAGACCGAAGGTGTTAAAAGCTTGATTCCCCTGTTATTTTATAGCAGAAGAGCAGAAATTAATAAGAGAAGTACAAGGTATATTCTGTACATAATGACAAAAGAGTCCACTGACTACAAAAACAATTGTTTAGTTTTAAATCAAGGCACATATAACTTTGTGTTTTTTATATATTTATTATCCAGCTACAATTCATTCAATCTTGAATGTTTCCTATTTGAATAAAAATGTCATACTTTATTTGGGATAAACAATAATTTTAGTTTTGTATATTTTAAATTGGATGAATATAAGAGAAAATACCAATAAATACATTATAAAACCCACAAAAAGTGAATGTTTTATTGAGTGTTGGTAGATTTGTACTAGAATGTTCAGCCTACTAATACAGCAGAAGCTACACAAATAGACAAAAACTAATACTAGTGAAAGAATGAAATCAACAAAAATGATGAGGAACGATCTTCAAGAACTCTCTCTTCCATCAACTTCAGAAACAACTTTTCCAGTATGCTGGAAATTAATTGAAGGCTTATGACATCCTAGGAAGGGTGTATTAGAGAAATGGCTAAAGCCGTAAGAAACTCAGCTGGCTGGTTGATGAGCTTCCCTAGGCCCATAGTCCCCTATAGTTCTACAGTAGCCTTGGAAACTAATGACCCTCTGACACTGTAAAAACCAATGCTTGTCAACAAGCAGAGGGGACACAAAAAGGATTGGGACTCATTTGGGATTTGGGGCCCCATTCTAATAGAATTGAATCATTTGCCTCCCCAGTACTCCCCTGGAAAACCTCACTAATGATTCATTTGATCTAACTCATAGCTGGCCGAATATAAGGGCCTGTTCCTGATTGAGAGTGTTGCTCAGCAGTAAGAGTGTCTACATTCACATGGCTACAGGTGTGATCCCAGCAACACCACACACACACACACACACACACACACACACACACACACACACATTCATTTTCCACACAGCATCTACAGAAAATTTCACCTTCTTGAGATGCTAGATAGAAGTGGAGACAACATCTTTAATGACCAAAAAGCTTTAAGACAGAAAAGTTGGGTGTAAGTTACCTCTGGGGTCTTCAATAGGCTTCAGCACACTCCTGGGAATCTTGTAGGTCATGAGCATGTTCAAAGTGGTATATGTATCCAAGAAAGGCTTGGTAAGGCCCTAAACTCTTTTATCTGGATGACTTCCAGGCTCTATAAGCAGAAAGAGAAGCCCAGAGAATTGTCAATGGCTTCGCTGAGAAGTTCAGACTTACACATCATCAAACTGGGAGACCTAATGGCTTCAGTATCTGAGAAAACAGCTATTCAATCATAAATTGACTAATAAATTGGGAGATAAGACTTCGTGCTGATGGTGACAAGTAGTAGAGCAAACATAAGGCCCTGAGTTCAATCCCCAGTACTTCAAAAAAAAGAAAGAAAAAAGGAGGTGAAGGATCACATATGACAAAGAATATGGACTTTATAAAGTGAGCTCAGAAAAGTCACTAGAGTCAGCCTGTCTAACTCACAGATGTATTCACACAGTTTTTCCCAAATGTGATCAAAAACAAATAATATATGTTTTTGTTTGTTTTGGGTTTTTTTTGCCAGTCCTGGGGCTTGAACTCAGGGCCTGAGCACTATCTCTGGCTTCTTTTTGCTCAAGGCTAGCACTCTACCACTTGAGTCACAGCACCACTTCTGGCTTTTTCTATTTATGTGGTGCTGAGGAATCGAACCCAGGACTTCATATATATGAGACAAGCACTCTACCACTAGGCCATATTCCCAGCCCTCGATTTTTTTTTTAAGATCAAAAGAAATTTCTTCCAAATACCAGATCACACCCATAATCCTAGAAGTCCAAAGGTTAAGTTCTGATGATCAAAATTTAAAGCTAGCATGGGCAGGAAAAGTTGTGAGACTCTTATCTCCAATTAATCATCAAAAACTCAGAAGTGGAGCTGGTGGCTCAAGTGGTACAGTGCTAGACTTGATCAAAAAACTCAGAGACAGTGCCCAGGCCCTGAGTTCAAGCCCCAGGACTGCTACATGTCACACACACACACACACACACACACACACACACACACACACACACACACACACACAAAATCAAAAGAAATTTCAGAACAAAACTTCTACCTCTCATGTGCATTTACTTCATAGCTCACTTGATTCAGAGTTGTTGATCAGTCCCCATTATCAGTAGCTGTGTTTAAATGGTTACATGATCTGCTGAGAGTTCCCTTGCCTTGAGTTTTGTGAATGTATGTCTCCCCGAAAGCAAATGGTGCCCACAAAACCAGACAAAAGTTAGGTGTTTAAATGATGAAGTGACATGTTTAGATTTGTTGAAAAGTGGCGTGTCTTCAGTGGAATTGGGGCGGCACTGTAGGGAAAGCGAGTTGGCCTAGGCAGAACAACGCTGCGATCTATGCATGCTGAGCCTGTACAGGTGAGCACAGTCAGCTAGGAATCCATACCCATGGATACCGAGGCTGCACCGTGGACCAGCAGCAAGGACAAAACCTATGGAGTTTGCAGACATCACATAGTACATAACTTAAAATCTAAAACAATTAAATTTTTTTTCTTTTAAGTGTTCAGTGTTAAACAATAACAACAAAACCATAACGTGCTCAAAGAAACAAGAACCTATATTTATGCACAGGGGAGAAAAATCAAACTTTCTGAGAAAGAATAGACTGACTAGACCTACTAGACAAAGATTGAAAATTAGCTATTTTAAATATGTTTAAAGAACTACAAGAAACCATGCCTAAAAACTACAAGGATGATGTCTCATCAAAATGTAAATCAATCAAAACTGGATTTAGAAAAGAATCAAATAGAGGCAAAGGTCAGAGCTGAGGTATCAGCCTGTCAGTGAGCACTGGTCCAAGAGGGCAAGACTACTTCAGACTTCCTGAAGGTTTGCTTTGAGCAGAGTTAACTTGGGCCAGATTCAAGGTTACTATTAAAGGTCCTTAGTGCCTGCCAGCGAACAAACAACGGATACTGCTAGGGCTTGAACTCAGGGCCCGGATGTTGTCCTTCAGCTCAAGGCTAATGCTCTACCACTTGAGCCACAGTGCCACTTCCAGTTTTCTTGTGGTTAACTGCAGATTTACTTTTCAAAGGAATGAATTAAGAGGACAAAAACCCAAGGGGCACAGAAGTATGGAATAGAAAATAAATACAGAGAAAGCCAGCCAGAGTAAGTTCTAACAGTACAGGGATTCTAGCCAGGAAGGAAAAATCGACTTTGCTCATCTGAAAACACAGATTTGAGCTCTGGGCTTCGACCCAACGCTGGGCCAGTGCCGGCGCCGGCACAGTGCCCGGCACAGCAACCCGCACTCCACGCAGCTAAAGTACACAGCGGAGACCAGGGAGAAATACTCCAGACGGCGGCTGAGCACGGACGACCTGACATCGCAGAGAAAGCGTGCTGGTAGACTGGCATTCCCAATTCAAATGGGCAGAAGGAACACAAGAAAGATGGCAAACAATGAAGTCCTATCCCCCACTCAAAAGAAGCAGGAAGCAGAGCAGTCAATCAAAGACATAGAAGAGAACCCCCAAAAGGCTCTACAAAGTCTACTGAATAAACATGATAAATGAAAAGTTTGAATCGCTTCAGTCAATTATTCTAGAGCGTGAGGAGGCAAAGCAAAAAGTAATGGAGAATTTCATGACATCCACAAATAGAAAGATAAATGAACTTCAAGAGTTAAATGAAAAGATAGCTAACCAGCTTGAAGATTTAAGAGACAAGACTCAAAACCAAAGTAATGAAGTTAATGAAGTAAAGAAGTCCATACAAGACCTAAGAAATGACATGGAAATCATCAGGAAAGACCAGTCAGAAGGAAAAGAGATTCGAAATCAAGTAGCTAGCTTACAGTCCCGACTAACTGAAGCAGAGGATCGAATTTCAGGAGCTGAAGATTCCTTAGATTCTATGGAGAAAGATCAAAAATCAATACAAATCCAGTCCAATCAACAAAACAGATTGCTACAGGAGATTCAAGAAACGATCAGGAAGCCCAATTTAAGGATAATAGGTATTGAGGAAAACTTGGAGAAAGAGGTTAATGGGATATGCAACCTATTTAACAAAATATTAGCTGAGAACTTCCCAAATATCCAGAAGGAAAGGCCTATACAGATACAAGAAGCATTTAGAACCCCAAACCGACCAGACCAGAATAGGACATCCCACCGACACATTGTGATCAAAACAGGTTCAGTAGAGTGCAAGGAAAAAATACTCAAAGCTGTTAGGGAGAAGAAAACAATCACATATAAAGGAAAAGCAATCAGAATTACTCCAGACTTCTCAGCAGAGACCATGAAAGCAAGGAGAGCCTGGAATGAAGTATACCAAACACTAAATAAAAATAACTACCAACCAAGAATTCTGTACCCAGCCAAACTCTCATTCATTGCCGAAGGTCAAATAAAAGTCTTCCACAATAAGGAAAACTGAAACAATATATCTCCACCAAACCAGCTTTACATAAAATCTTCAAGGATGTACTATACAGGGAAAATAATCAAGATCCCAATACAGACAGAGAAATGAACCCTAAATAGTAAACATCAGATGAAGAAATGGGAAGACACAGCTTTAAGCAAGATAGTGATAATGAAAGGAACAAACGATCATCTCTCAATCCTAACTCTCAACATTAATGGACTTAATTCTCCAATCAAATGACATAGACTCATAAGTTGGATCAAAAATCAACATCCATCTTTCTGCTGCCTCCAAGAGACACATCTATCCAGCAAAAGTAAACATCTTCTAAAAGTGAAAGGCTGGAATCAAATCTATCAAGCAAATGGACCCCATAAGCAGGCTGGAGTTGCAATCCTAGTATCAGACAAAATTGACTTCAAATTAACAAACGTAAGAAGAGACAAAGAAGGTTACTACATACTAGTAAAGGGATCTCTCCTACAGGAAGATATAACCATTCTAAATATCTACACAAAAATGCAGGAGCACCCAACTTCATCAAACAAACACTACTGACTCTAAAAACACTCATAGACCCAAACACATTGATAGTTGGGGACTTTAACACCCCACTATCACCTCTGGACAGATCAACTCGCCAAAAACTGAACAAAGAAAGCACAGACCTAAATAATTGCATAGACCAACTAGACTTAACTGACATCTACAGAATATTCCACCCAGCAACAACAGAACACACATTCTTTTCGGCAACACATGGAACATTTTCCAAAATAGATCACATCTTAGGGCACAAAGAAAATCTGTACAAATTCAGAAGTATCAAAACCATTCCCTGCATTCTCTCAGACCACAATGGAATAAAATTAGAGCTCAACTCAACCACCCACCACAGAAAATACTACAATTCATGGAGACTAAACAACACACTGCTGAACCATCAGAGGGTCATTGAAGAAATTAAAACGGAAATTCAAATGTTTATGGAATTTAACCAAGATGAGGACACAAAGTTCCAGCTCCTTTGGGACACAGCAAAGGCAGTACTCAGAGGAAAATTTATATCTCTGAGTGCATACCTCAACAAACTGGAGAAACAGCAACTCAATAATTTAAAAAAGCACCTTAATTTCCTTGAGAGAGAACAACAAGCCAAACCCCAAGTCAATAGACGGAAGCAAATAATTAAAATCAAATCAGAATTAAATCAATTAGAGATGAAAAAAACCATCGAAAGAATCAACAAAACAAAGAGTTGGTTCTTTGAAAAAATCAACAAGATAGACAGACCCCTGGCAAACCTGACCAAAAAACGAAGGCAGCACACTCAAATAAACAAGATAAGAGATGAAACAGGTAACATCACCACAGAAATAACCGAAATTCAGAAAATAATAAGGGACTATTTTGCAAACCTTTATGCCAACAAATTCGAGAACTTGGAAGAAATGGATGATTTCCTAGAAAAAATTCATATCCCCAAACTCAAACATTAAGATTTAAACCTTCTAAACAGACCCATATCCAGTATTGAAATAGAAACGGCAATAAATGATCTCCCGTCCAAGAAAAGCCCAGGTCCAGACGGATTCACTGCAGAATTCTACAAGGCCTTCAAGACAGAACTCACACCAATATTTCTCAAACTCTTCAATGAAATTGAAAGAGAATGTTCACTACCAGACTCATTCTATGAAGCCAGTATAACCCTCATCCCAAAACCAGGCAGGGACTCATCACGGAAAGAGGACTACAGACCGATTTCCCTGATGAACATAGACGGAAACATTCTCAACAAAATTCTGGCCAATCAACTTCAACGGGTTATAAAAAAAATCATACACCACGATCAAACTGGATTCATTCCAGGGATGCAAAGTTGGTTCAATATACGCAAGTCAATTAATGTAATCCACCACATCAACCGGAGCAAGGTAAAGAAAGTACCACATGGTTTTATCTCTGAAATGCGGAAAAAACATCCGATAAAATCCAGCACCCATTTATGCTTAAAGCCCTGGAAAAACTGGGATTCCAGGGAACATTCCTGAATATAATAAAGGCAGTTTATGACAAACCAACAGCAAGCATAACTCTAAATGGGGAAAAACTAAAGCCATTCCCTTTAAAATCAGGAACAAGGCAGGGATGTCCACTCTCTCCCCTGCTCTTCAACATAGTACTAGAATTCCTAGCCAGAGCAATCAGGCAAGAAGAGAATATAAAGGGGATCCAAATAGGAAAAGATGAAGTTAAACTTTCTCTCTTCGCAGATGACATGATCCTATACCTAAAGAATCCCATAGACTCTACCCCCAAGCTACTAGAGCTGATCCTAAACTTTGGCAAAGTTGCAGGATATAAAATAAACCTTCAAAAATCAACGGCCTTTCTCTATGCTAACGACCTGAAGACCGAGGCTGAAATCAGGAAAGCAACTCCTTTTGCAATAACCCCCCAAAACATAAAATACCTAGGAATAACCTTAACCAAAGAAGTGAAAGACCTCTTTGAGGAGAACTTTAAAAGCTTGAAAAATGGAATTAAATCAGAACTAAGGAAATGGAAAAACCTCCCATGCTCCTGGATTGGGAGGATTAATATAATCAAAATGGCAATATTGCCTAAGGCTAACTACAAATTCAATGCAATACCCATTAATATCCCAACACCATTTTTTAATGAATAGAGGAAGCAATCCAGAAATTCATATGGAACAATAAAAGACCTAGAATAGCAAAAACAATCCTAAGCAGAAAGAACAGTGCTGGAGGAATTACAATACCCAACTTCAAGCTGTATTATAAAGCTATAGTAATAAAAACAGCTTGGTATTGGCACCGGAACAGGCCTGAAGACCAATGGAACAGAATTGAAGACCCAGAAATGAACCCACAGAACTACGCCTACTTAATCTTTGATAAAGGAGCTAAAACAATAGTATGGAAGAAAGATAGCCTCTTTAACAAATGGTGCTGGCAAAACTGGCTCAACACATGCAACAAACTAAAACTTGATCCTTATATATCACCCTGCACCAAAATCAATTCCAAATGGATTAAAGACCTCGAAATGAAAACAGACACCCTGAAAACACTAAAGGAAGGAGTAGGAGAAACACTTAGGCTCCTTGGCGCAGGACGGAACTTCCTTAACAAAGACCCAGAAAGGATACAAATCAAAGAAAGGTTGGACAAATGGGACTGCATCAAACTGCAGAACTTCTGCATGGCAAAGGACATAGCTCACAAGATAAACAGAAAGCCCACAGACTGGGAGAAGATCTTTACCGGCCATTCAACGGACAAAGGCCTCATATCTAAAATATATGCAGAACTAAAAAAATTATCCTCTTCCAAAACCAAACTGCAAAGAACCAATAGCCCCCTCATCAAGTGGGCTAAAGACTTACAAAGAGACTTCTCTGATGAGGAAATGAGAATGGCCAAGAGACATATGAAAAAATGCTCTACATCACTGGTCATAAAAGAAATGCAAATCAAAACAACATTGAGATTCCATCTCACCCCAGTAAGAATGTCATATATCAAGAAAACTAACAATAACAATTGTTGGAGGGGATGTGGCCAAAAGGGAACCCTACTTCATTGTTGGTGGGAATGTAATCTGGTTCAGCCACTCTGGCAAGCAGTATGGAGATTCCTCAGAAGGCTAAATATAGAACTCCCCTATGACCCAGCAGCCCCACTTGTGGGTATCTATCCAAAAGACCACAAACAAAATCACAGTAATGCCACCAGCACAACAATGTTCATCGCAGCACAATTTGTCATAGCGAGAATCTGGAAACAACCCAGATGCCCCTCAGTAGACGAATGGATCAGGAAAATGTGGTACATATACACAATGGAATTTTATGCCTCTATCAGAAAGAATGACATTGTCCCATTCGTAAGGAAATGGAAGGACTTGGAAAAAATTATACTAAGTGAGCCAGACCCAAAGAAACATGGACTCTATGGTCTCCTTTATTGGGAATAATTAGTACAGGTTTAGGCAAGTCATAGCAGAGCATCACAAGGCCCAATAGCTATACCCTTATGAACACCTAAGATGATGCTAAGTGAAATGAACTCCATGTTATGGAGACGATTGTTATATCACAGTTGTGACTACTTTAAACGCCCCATGTGTATCTGTAGCTTCTATTATTGATGATGTTCTTGTATCACCTTCCTGTGGTTGTACCTACACTATCTCTGTAATCTTATCTGAGTATATTGGAAACCATGTATACTGGTATTAGAACTAGGATATTGAAAGGGAATACCAAAATTGAGAGACACAGGGTAAAAAAAGACAAACAACTACAAAAGCAATACTTGCAAAACTGTTTGGTGTAAGTGAACTGAACACCTCAGGGGGGGAAATGGTAAGGGGGAGGGGGGTGGGGGGTATGAGGGACAAGGTTACAAACAGTACAAGAAATGTCAATACCTAACGTATGAAACTGTAATCTCTCTGTACATCAGTTTGATAATAAAAATTTGACAAAAAAAAGAAAATAAATACAAACGTAAGCTGTTAAAAAAAAAAGAATCAAATAGAAACTCTAGAGTGGAATTGCCAAGGATGATTGATTATAATGGTCCAATTCAGTGAACTTTTAGAGTGGCCAATTGAGTTGAACCAGTCCAAGGAATAGGAAGGAAAAAGATTACAGAAAAATAAGCAGAGCCTCATAGAACTGTGGGATAGTCTAAAGCAAATACCATATGTAAAATGAGGTAGCAGCAGAAGGGCAGAAGAAGAGAGGATCAAAAAAATAGCTGATGAAATTACAGCTCTATCCTTCCAGTCACACCTTTAATTAATTATAAAAATCTCATAAATGTTAAGCCTTAGGTAGAAGCCAGTGAAAACAGCCAGTAGCATCATATACAAATAGACAGCTCTAGAATGCATAGAGTGTACCTAGTTCAGTGTATCTAGACCTCTGGTGTTTCTTTCCAGATTTGGAAATCTGGTTTTGTTTGTATTCTTTGCATAGCCTGCAACATTTATAAAACTAAATTATGTCTCTCTGTCATTTAGCCTTCCCCATAGTTTTTGTTTGTTTGTTTTTTCCAGTCCTGGGGCTTGAACTCAGGGCCTGAGCACTGTCCCTGGCTTCATTTTGCTCAAGGCTAGCACTCTAACACTTGAGCCACAGCTCCACTTCTGGCTTTTTCTATATATGTGGTGCTGAGGAATCAAACCCAGGGTTTCATGTATGTGAGTCAAGGACTTTACCACTAGGCCATATTCCCAGCTGTTCCCTATAGTTTTTAACCTTACTAGACCTTCTTACCTTCTCATTTGATTTCCAATTGATTGTCTTAATTTTTTTTCTTTTTTTGCCAGTCCAGGGTTTGAACTCAGGGCCTGGGCACTGTCCCTGAGCTTCTTTTTTGCTTGAGGCTAGCACTCTACCACTTGAGCCACAGTGCTACTTCCAGTTTTGTTTTGTTTTTTTTTTTTTGAGTAGTTTATTGGGGATAAGGGTCTCACAGAAAAAAAAAAGAGTCTCACAGACTTTCGTGTCACAGCTGGCTTTGAACTGAGAACCCCTCAGATCTCAGCCTCCTGAGTAGCTAGGATTACAGGTGTAAGGCACAGGCACTCAGCTCGATTATCTTAATTTAACTGGAGGTGTTAGTGTTTCTTTACTGCAGTGGTCATTCTGCTATCCTTTGTTGCTTATTTCTCAATAAATGCAATTCACAAGTGAACTTCCATGTAATCATTGGGTGGTCATAATTACCAAATTCTTTTCTGAAGGAATTTCTCCATTATAACTTTGTAATGTCAAAAGACAATTTTGCAGACTATAAACAAATAAACCCTAAGAAGGCATTTACAATGGTGTCATCAACATTCACATATTACCCCTAAATATTACACAGTGACATGGTCAGTGACAATGATTCCACAGGACTCCTCTCTTTCTACAGTAATCCCGTAGTTTGTTACACATTAACAAATGGTTTGGGCTCACCACAATGTTGTAAGAAACCTTAAAGTATCAGCTCAAATCAGATGGAAATTTTGTGCCAGAATCAAATTTTTCTTAAACCTAAAAAGACATGCAGATTGTTTCTTGTTAATTCTTCTCGTACTCATGTATATTCTCCTTCTCTATATCTTATGCCAAGAAAATGGCATAATACATAACAGGCAATAACCTTAGTAGTGACTATTCCATACTCTTTTGGGGGAAGGGATTGAATGAGTTGCAGAAAAACTAACTTTCCAGTGATCTTTGCTGTTAGGCTGCACACACACACAGGGACTGGGAAATTGCTTAATGATGGCGTGTTTTGATTTTGTTTTTACTGGTACCACGGTTTGATTTCAGGGTCTCTCACTTGCTAGGCTAGCACTCTTATTACTTAAGCCACAACCCCAGCCCAGTTTTTTGCTGGTTATCTTGGAGGTCAGTTTTAGCGAGCTTTCTGCCTTGCCTATCCCTAAAGAGAGATCCTCCAGATTTCAGCCTCCTAGGTAGCTACAGCAGGCCAGCTAACAATGCCATTTTGCCCACCCAAAAGCACTGATGTAGACTGTATTCCACACATTCTTGGTAGAAAGCTGGAACGTCCCCTAGCATGGCTCAGAGGCTAGCCACCTTCTGCTGGGTAGATGTGGGGGCGGACAGACCTGACAGCAATTGATCGTGCATAACAGCCAGATTGTTCTCCTACAGAGCCAGATTGTGGACAGCCCTGATTCTAAAGAAAGATCTCACAAATACTTAATGTGAAGGGAAAGTAAAATGTGTGCTTGTCCAAATGCCAACAAGTCTGGGTCCAGCCCTGCACTAGGTGAGACTGCTTCCTGCCCCGTGGTACAGAAATAGAGTCGAGAAGCCGCTTTACCCAGTCACTTCAGAAACTCCAATAAGACCTTCTTTCCCAGATTTGACCACATAGACAAATGCAGCGGATATTTTTTAATCTCACCTGAGAAGTTAACAAGAAAGGGAATGAACCACAAGACAGAATGGGGATACGAACATAACGTAGAGCCACCAGGTGAAGAGTGCACATCTTAAACAAATAAGTTACTTTTATTTCTGTGATTGCTGTGTGGTGGACCTACTTATTGACTAACTGATGAGATGTGCCTCTACTGAACTGATGAAACGAGACTGTTTGCTTTTGTGTAGTTCTGACACAATACAGAAAGGAGGGAAAGGGAAGATTCCATCAGCAAATTCACACTCAGTTAGTATCTGTTGGTGCTCAGATTCTGAGCACTCTGCTAGACCTTTTCATGGTGGGAAACTTGCCTAATCCTTGGAATCACTAAAGTAAAGTAATTTCTATTTCACGAGCTTCTCAGGCTCATTACTACAATAGTGTTATAAGTTAGGTTTAGAAGAGGGATAGAAGACAAAATATTTACACATGGAATGGAACTCACCTTTGTGTTGGCTATATATTGCTTTAAGTTGAGACTCGCTAATTTCAATCCTTTATTATCTATTTCCAAACCCCAGGGTTGAGAGCAGTGTCATACAGAGGTTCCAGCTGCCCCTGGGGAACGCTAATCACTATTTCTCTTGGTTTTCTGGAATGTTCCTCCCAGCAGGGATAGAAGCTAACAGTGCTGCAGATTCAAGCTTCAAAATATGTCAAAATAAATGATTTCTAATTCCCATTTCCTGTCCTATACTTTTGTCTCTCCCTCCTCCATGTAATTACACAGGACAAAGATCAAAAGCATTTGCTTATTGATGAGGAAATGTGCAGAAAAGTCCAAGTGTCTTTACAGTAATTAACTATTGCACCAAAGAAACGAAGAATTCACAACCATGATAGTGACTTTTAAAATCTTATCCATTACCTTGCCTTTCAGTAACATGAGGGCATTGTTACTTTAGTAGCTCCAAGTCTTATATTTTATTATAGAACAACTTCTTAAAGTAGGATATGCCCCAGATTTCTAACACACTAGTATTTCAGGCAGTAAAAGGTTCACTATTTGAAACCCACACATATAAAAATCACTGATTCAGGGAAGTCAGCCTAAATTCCAGATCTCTAATCTGGCAATAAAAAATTGGTCATGATTCACCTGCTATTCCTTTCATCATCTATGATTTGCTAATAACCAGGCTTATGTTGAAATTAGATAAGAGAATATGCCTATAGTTAAGAACTTGGCACATTTTAATTCTAACAGAGGCTCAAGCCTCTAACAAAGGCTTTTCTGTTTGTTTTTGCTGTCCTGGGACTTGAACTCAGGGCCTGGGCTCTGTCCCTGAGTTCTTTTGCTCAGAGCTAGTGCTCTACCACTTTGAGTCACAGATCCACTTCCTGTTTTCTGATAGTTAGTTGCAGATAAAGAGTCTCACCTACTTTCCTCCTGTTCCTGCTGACATTGAACCATGACCTTCAGATCTCAGTCTCCTGAGTAAGTAGGATTACAGACAGAAGGCACCAGCACCCAGCAAGCCCGCTTATTTTTAAACTAAGTGATTTCAAGAGGCTAAGAATCTCACAAAGTACAAGTAAATGTGTTTTGTTGTTTTTTTGTTTTTTTTTGGCCAGTCCTGGGGCTTGGACTCAGGGCCTGAGCACTGTCCCTGGCTTCTTCTTGCTCAAGGCTAGCACTCTGCCACTTGAGCCACAGTGCCCCTTCTGTCCATTTTCTGTATATGTGGTGCTGGGGAATTGAACCCAGGGCCTCATGTATATGAGGCAAGCGCTCTTGCCACTAGGCCATATCCCCAGCCCAGTAAATGTGTTTTTATTGGATAATTTTTGGCAGGATTTGGATTTGAACTCAGAGCCTTGCCTCCACCCCTTTAGCTTTTGTTTACTTTCCAGATAAGGTCTCATGCCTTTTGCCCAGCTGGTCTTGTACCAAGAGTCTTCTGCCTCTGGCTCCTGAACCACTAAGGCATACACCACCATGCTCACCTTGCTTCTGAGACAGGATCTTCCTCACTTCTAACTTTTACTTCCCACATAGCTAGGATTATAAAAGTGAGCCAGTGTTTCTAGCCTTTTGAAGAAAAATATTTTAATATAAAGATGAAATGATCCAATAAAAAGACCCATTGCTCCCTTCAGTAATAATATTTGAATTAGGTGGTTTAGATAGACTCAGAGACATCCTCACTGTAAGAAAAGCCCTAGATAACCCATTTGTTATTGACACTCTGTTCTAGAAGCAGTATTCTGAAACTCATATCAAGATTTTAAAGAATCGTGACCTAAGCCTAGCACGGGACCTTCTACCTAATCATTCCTATGTGGGAAGCTGAAATGAGGGAGCTCAAGGTTGGAGGCCAGTCTGAACAGGATAAGAGTGTGCAAGACCCAATCTCAACCAAAGGAAAGGAGGGCACATAGACACGTCTTCATCATCGACCTGCTGGAAACAGAAATAGGGGAATCACAGTCCAGGCAGGTCCAGGTAAAAAGATAAGACTATGCAAAAAAATGTAACTAAAGCAATATAGCCTGGGGGTATAGTTCAGGTGGTAGAGTACCTAACTAGCAAGCACAAGGCCCTGAGTTCAAACTTTAATACTGCCAAATACTGTGGCTTAAGAGGCTCAAGGAGATCATCTATTAATCCACACATCAAAAGAAATTACAATGGAGCTAATAGGAGTTCCTACAACATGAAAAGTAGGAAATGACAAGACCCACTTCATGGAGGTGGTAGAAGGCGGAAAACCGGACACTGCCTTCACAAGAGCCAAAGCATCCCAAGTAGCACCCCAGATCCCCAATAGTAGCTGCCTGTATGCAGCAATCACAGTGGCCACAATTCTGCAAACTCTGATACCCAGGTGGCAGCAAGAGTACCGGGAAAGACCCACGGGTGGTGAAATGCTCTTAGTCCTTGGATTTCTCCAAACCCACTCCTGAGCTCATTTGTGAAACAAACCCCTCTGCTTTAGTCTGCTTGGACCAGATGTCTGACACTGCAGGATTTTATTGCTGCCACTCTGGAGGCTGCAATGTCTAAGACCAAATTTAAAAACTTTCAGTGTCTGGCGAGGGCCTTCTTGATGTGTACACAGTTGTCTTCTCATTGTGTGCTCACAAGGCACAGCGAGGAAGCTTCAGTGTTTCTTCCTCTCTTATAAGGATACCACATCTATTGCATTAAGGTAGCTGGTTGATCTTATACATCATCTTGACTGGGCCACAGAAGTTCCAGATGGTTGATTAAAAAAAAGCATTTCTGGCTATGTCTGTGGATGTGTTTCCAGAAAAGACAGCGTCTCACAGACTTACCTGACCAGACTGGCTTTGACCTGTGATCCTCACATCCCAGTCTCCTGAGTAGGTAGGATATAGGCACAAGTCATTGGCATCTGGCTATTGATTTATCTATCTTCACTTGGCAGACTGAGTGAAGAGGATTGTCACACTGAGCACTGTCTAATCTGTTCAAGACCTAAATGAACACGAGATAAAGAAATTTGAATTCACTCTGTCTGGCTGCTGGACCTGGGATATCGGCCCTCCATGCTCCTGGTTCTTAAATCTTTAGATTGGGACTGGCATCTATAGGATCAGCTCTCTGACTCCTAGGCTTTAACCAACACAACCAGATCTCCCATGTCTCCAACATTCAGTCAGAAGATGGAGTAACATCTCAGCCTCCATAATGATGTGGAACAGGATCTTATAATAAATGAATATATAAATGTATACACATACAAGTGAATAAATAAATATTTGTACCTACTGTACATAAATATATTTACATATATGTGCATATGTACATAAATGTACATAAATCTATGTACATATGTGTATGTAAATAAGTGAGTGTATAAATATATCTACATATAAATGTACATACAGATGCACATGCATACACATTGCCAATCATAACTAACATAGGGTGCATCCTGAGAATCTCACTTAAAGTCACTCTCTTTAAAAGCATCATCTCCAACACAGTCACCTAACAGTTCAACATATAAATCGGAATCCACAGCAACCGCACTAAATAAACATTGAAGTGAGGCCAGGCTCAGTGACTTGCACCTGTAATCCTAGTTACTCAGGAGGCAATTGAGAGAATCACGGTATGAGACCAGCCCAGGTAAAAAGTTTACAAGACATCACCCCATCTCAAACAGAGGACTTACCTAACATACACAAGACCTTGTGTTCAAGCCCCAGTTCTACAAGGAGAAAAAGAATCTCGACAAGGTGGCCCAGATGCAGGCAACCAAAGCAATAGCAGACAATATCAAGAAAGCAAAGAGGATGACTCACATAATAGAGCACCTGCCTAGCAAGCACCAAGACCTAAGTTCAAATTTCAGTACTACCAAAACTAAAAGAACTGATATTAGTGAACTTTAATTGAGCAACACGGAAACATGTACAACAGAAAAGAGAAATCAAATAAACATGGACTGGGAGACAAAGTTCAGAAAGCAGGCCGTCTGGGTGCTGGTGGCTCGCACTGCTAATCCTAGCTCAGGAGACTGAGACTTCAAGCTATCCCAGGCGAAAAAATAAAAAATAAAAAAAAATAAACTCCAGGAGATTCCATGAGATCTCCAATTAACCAGAAGAAAAAATAAAAGCCAGAAATAAAGATGTGTCTCAAGTGGTAGAACTCCAGACTTGAGTGGGAAAAGCTAAGGGCGAGCACTCTGGCTCTGACTTTAAGCAACTGTACTGGCATCAATAGATAAATCACTATCCAGGTGCCAGTGGCTCGTGCCTGTAATCCTACCTACTCAGGAGGCTGAGGTGTGAGGATCCCAGATCAAAGCCAGTCTGATCAGGTAAGTCTGTGAGACTCTTACCTCCAATTAATCAGCAAAAAGCTGGAAGTAGAGCTATGGCTCAAGTTGGAAAGTCCTAATCTTGAGCAAAAACTTGAGAGACAGTGCCCAGGACCTATGTTCAAGCCCCAGGACTAGCATAAAAATAAAAATGAAAGAGAAAGAGGAGGAGGAAGAAGGAGAAGAAGGAGGAGGAAGAGGAGGAAGGGGGTGGGGAGAAGGAAATGTATAATTTTCCAAAATAGTGACAATGAAGATACATATACCAAAGTTTATGAAACACAGCTAGAACAGAGGTTAAAAGTTATTTATAGCTGTAAATGTCTGCATTTAAAAAGTGAGAAGAACATGGTTGTACTAATAGCTTTACTGTAGCCTTCCTCATGCTCTATTGGATCAATGCTCAGGAGTGGAATTGCTGGGACATAGAGTAATTCTATGTTTAATTTTTTGAGGCATTTTCATACTGCTGTCAAGAATGGTTGAAAAAGCTTACATTCCTACCAACAGTGTAATAAAGTTCCCTTTAGATTGCATCCTTACCATCATTTGTTATTGTATGTTTTGGGGTTTTGGGTGTTTTTTTTTCCAGTCCTGTGCTTGAACTCAGGGCCTGAGCACTGTCCGTGGCTTCCTTTTGCTCAAGACTAGCACTCTACCACTTGAACCACAGCGCTACTTCCAGCTTTTTCCGCTTATGTGGTGCTGAGGAATTGAACCTAGGGCTTCATGCATGCTAGGCCACATTCCTAGTCCCTTGTTTGTTTTCTTGATAATGACCATTCTAACTGGGATGAGGTGAAATCTCAGTGTCATTTTTATTTTTCTTTCCTTTATGGACAGAAACATTGAACTTTTTTCATGTGTTTATTGGCTATTTTTACCTCTTCTCCTGAAAATCTCTCTTTAAGTCATTAGCCCATTTATTTATTGGATTATTGCTTCTCGGAAGGTTTGTCTTTTGAGGTTTTAATTTTTTCAGCTCTAAAGCCACCATACAGCTGTGTTTATTGCAGTACTATTTACCACAGCCAAGACATGGAGTCAGCCCAGATGCCTCTCAGTGAACAAATGGATCAAGAAAACATAGTATATGTACAAAATCGAATTTTATTTATTCATTAGAATGAATGATATTGTACCATTCTTAAGGAAATGGAAAGATTTGGAAAAAATAGGTTCATTGAAATAAGCCAGACCCAGAAAAACAAAAGTTTCATGGTTTCCCTCATTTGTGGTAGCTAGAATGTGCCTATAAATCTACAAGCAAACACATCACTTGGTATGCACGTGATTATAAATGGGTTAACTGAAGTATAATGGGCTCTATGGAGAGGGAAAATAGTATAACGCTTTAGAAAGACCAAGTCACAGCCCAACAAAATAAGTACCAGGAAATGTGTACTTGCAAGAAGGAGAGTGGGGCCAGGGAGGAAAGAGACAGATGAATGAGGGGGAGAAGAGGGAGAGAATGCATTCAAGAATTTACTTTATAGACCACAAAATTAAGAAAAATAAGGGAATGGGCTGGGAATGTGGCTTAGCGGTAGAGTGGTTGCCTAGCATGCATGAAGCCCTGGGTTCTATTCCTCAGAACCACTAAACAGAAAAAGCCAGAAGTAGTGCCGTGGCTCTAGCAGTAGAGTGGTAGCCTTCAGCAAAAGGAAGCCAGGGACAGTGCTCAGGCCCTGAGTCCAAGCCCCAGGACTGGCAAACAAAGAAAGAAAAAGAGAGAGAGAGAGAGAGAGAGAGAGAGAGGAGAAGGAAGGAAAGAAGGAAGGGAGGGAAGGAGGGAGGGAGGGAGGGAGGGAGGGAGGGAGGGAGGGAGGAAGGAAGGAAGGAAGGAAGGAAGGAAGGAAGGAAGGAAGGAAGGAAGGAAGGAAGGAAGGAAGGAAGGAAGGGAAGGGAAGGGAAGAAGGAAGAAGTGGATCAAATGGGGCTGAAGATGTTGAAGTGGATGACACAGATCAAGATCCACTGTATTCATAAACTTCTGTTAAATGGTAAAAAAAAATTCAATATATATCCTTAAAAATTAAGAAAAGTGAGCAAGGGATAGGTTGGGAGATATATATATATATGAGAATGTTGAAGGGGATGACACTGGTCCAGACACACAGTATTCACTTCTTAAAGATAGTAAAAATAATAATAATTGAGTTTTTTTAAGAAATAAAATAAAATAAAAATAAAAAGTAGGAAAATAGGCAGGGTGTGGCTCAAGTCATTGAATGTCTACCTAGTAAGCCTACTTATGTTCCAACTCCAGTACTTCCAGAAAAGGAGAAAAAAAGAAAAAGAGGCAGAGGCAGAGGAGAAAAGGAGGAGGAAGCTATGAAGAGAAGAAAAAGCCAGGTTTCACAGCGCATGCCCATAATCCCAACACTCAGGAGGCGGAGGCTGGAAGATTGTGAGCTCAGAATCAGCCTGGACTACATAGTGAGACTGTTTCAAAAACCCAACAGAAAAAGGGAGAAAGGGAAGGAACAGAGAAGGAAGAGAAGAAGTCAGGGAGGGAGGAGCAAGAGGAGGAAGAGGAGGAGGAAGATCCCCCTGTAGTTTTCCTGAGGGATGCTGAAGGCAGAGGCAGGACAGCTGCAAGTTCAAGGACACTCTGCCTTACACAGTGAGTTCAGGCCAGCTTGAGCTACAGTCAGTCTAATTCAGAAAATGTAGCAGCACTTGCCTAGCATGCACCAGACCCTGGGATGCATTCTAAGAAAGACACAAAAGAAAAAGACTTAAAAGAAATAGAAAATATAAATATATCTACAAGTAAAAATTGAATTAATAATACAAAAGCTTTCCATAGTAAAAAGCCCAGGACTAGACAGATTCATATATGACATTTACTAAATGTTTTAAGAATGAATACCAATTCTTAACAAGTTTTTCTTAAGAACAAAAGGGAATGGTTTCCAATTCATTCAGACACATAAAGCTGATAAAGAACGTGTTTACTGAATACATAAAGACCTCATAACTACATCATGAAAAGCCAACCTAAGTCAGGCACTGGTGGATCATGCCCACATTCCTAGCTACTTGAGAGGCTGAAATCTGATGATCGAGGGTCAAAGTCAAAGCAGGCAGGTAAATCCATGAGATTTATTTCAAATTAACCACCAAGAGCTCTGGCTCAAGTGGTAGAGTGCAAGCTTGAGCAAAAATGCTCAGAAACCAGCACCACATATACAGAAAACGGCCAGAAGCGGCGCTGTGGCTCAAGTGGCAGAGTGCTAGCCTTGAGTGGGAAGAAGCCAGGGACAGTGCTCAGGCCCTGAGTCCAAGGCCCAGGACTGACAAAAAAAAAAAAATGCTCAGAGACAGTGCTTAGGCCCTGGGTTCAAGTCCCAGGACTGACACCAAAAAAAAAAAAAAAAGGCAACATAGTTTTTAAATGACCAAAGAATCTGAATAGCCAATTAGCCAAAGAAGATACACAAATGACCAAAGGACCCAAATACACACACACACACACACACACACACACACACACACACACACACAGGCTCATTGATCTTCATCACAAACAAACATGACATTCACTCTGCCTACCAGGATGGCTACTACGAGATGGTTGGGTAGCAAATACTGAAAAACCTGGAGAGACTGGTGCCTTGTACATTGTTGATGAGAATGTAAATTGGTGCAGGAGCTTGGAACAGTCTTGTGAGTTCATTAATATATTAGATAGCTAGCAGAAATTCTACATTGGGTATATCTGCAGGAAACATAAAACATCTCTATTGAAAAACTTGTACACAAATGTTCATAGCATGAGATGGAGATATAAGCCAGTGAGAGTAGTTACAATGTTCAAGAGTCTCTAGGCTTAACTCCCACCAGTTAAAAAATAATGTTCACAGTACTATTATTCATAATAGCCCAGAAATGAGAGCATTCCAACTGCTCATCTATTAATGAATGAATTAATAAGACAGAATAGAAGAGGCAATAAAAAATTACTAGTAGATGTTAAAGTAGATGTAACTCAGTTTATTCAGTTGACAAAACACCATATTACCAAGGAAAATTCTTTGTAAATACATGTCTATAAAACAACCTGGAAAGTATGAGTGCTGGCGGATAGTTGAAACTATTAAAGGAGTATATATTTTTAAAGGATATAGGCACTGGGGGGAGAAACACTGTGGTAGAGCGAATTATATCCCCAAAGCTGTCTGTGTCCTGATCCAAGGAGCTCATAAGTATGTGATATCCTGTGAACAGGAAAAATTCAGAGTTCAAATGGGACTGAAGTCACTGATGAGTTGAAGCTGAGCTGGGGATATTACCTTACATTGTTTGGATGAACTCTGCATAATTATAAGGTCCTTGTAAGTAGAAGAGAGAGAGAGCGGAGAACTAGAGTCTGAAGAGAGGAGGCAGACATCACCGTGATGTGGTTTCTAGCTTTGGAGAAGGAGCCCCCAGCAAAGGAATGTCGGTAGCTTCCAGACACTGGAAAAACGTCAGGACAGTCTCCCGGGACCTCCTGAAGAGCCTCATAAAACCCTGTGGACGCCCTGGTGTTAAGCCAGTTAGGTTTTCTTTTTATTTTGGACTTCTGTAAAATGTAAATTTGAGTGGTTTTAAGCCAATAAACTTGTGTAATATGTTACAACAATAATAGGAAACTATAACAATCCCAGAGAAATAGATACGGGATTAGGAGGAAATCAAAGAAAGATAATTCTTGGGAACCTAAGCATATTATCTCACAATCATGCATAAATCTCTAAGATTTTTCTCTCCGTGGTGTAACAGTTCCTTCCCCTACCTGACTAGGATGCCCTTGAAGTGAAGCACTGAGATTCACCCCCATTCATATCCCCAAAGTCTAGCATAGTGCTTCACATCCCACTAAATTCTTGTTTGAGGAGTGAAGAGAGGAGTTTAAAATGCATTCATGGCTCATGCCTATCCTCCTAGCTAATCAGGAGGCTGAGATCTGAGAATCTAAGTTCGAAGCCAGCCTGGGCTGGAAAGTCCATGAGACTCTTATCTCAAATTAACCACCAGAAAAGCTTGAGGTGGAGCCGTGGCTCAAGTGAAACCCTCAAGAACAACACCCAGGTCCTGAGGTCAAGCTCCTTGGACTGTCCCCCGCCCCCCACCAAAAAAAAAAAATGATCCACAATAGAAAACTTGTTCAAACATTTTATGGACTCTTCAGAGCTCATCTGTTGTTATTCATGCGTACTACGTCCTTATATTATCTAACTTCAATGAATGCGCTTGTTCTACAGTGAAACATCCAGTGAGAACATCCAAACCCATGCTAGCAAGTTAATGAGACAGATGGGACAATTGACATAAGAGGAATGTCCTTACCATACTTTCGTCTTCCAGTAATTTCTTAATATTCTGAATGATACCATTTAAGATAAGTACAGATTTATAAAATGATTTAAAAAGCACAGAACTGGCTAAAATCTTCATAGTACCAGTTGAAGACCAGAGACTGGAAGAAGTTAAAACTTGTTGCCAGATTTAGGCGGTTGGCTGCCACACAGACATTACTGGTGACAGACAAATAATTGCCTGACATAATTAAGTGAAATACGCTTCAACGTGTTGAACTATAATCAAAAAGATAACTTGTAAGATTTGGTAACTGAAAAAAGAATTTCATAACACAAAGATGCTACGAAAACAGTTAAGTCTTGCTTTTTTCGTGGTGGTATTAAGGTTATGCTTCCTGCAGGTCCCCTGAGACAATCATTTTAAGAAGGAGAGCAGTAGTAACAAAATTAGAAAGAATAAAAAAGAACTTGAATTCAGAGCAGGATGGTGTGGGTGAACGTCTCATTAAAGGAGCTAAATAGAGCCAGAAATTACTTGATGTTTTAAGTACAATAATCAATGAGTCAGAACCTGAGCCAGTAATTAAGTACCTTGGGCAGCCGCTTCATCATGACAGTTCTTTCGGTATACACGTTGTGAACTCTTTTCGGCTGAGGAAGACATTCTTGAAGGACTGACTAACCAACATGCAAAAATGCTCCTGAAGACTTTAACTGGAGAAGAGCCTTCATTTAGTGATCCCGGGTGTAAGACGCTTCAAAAGCAAGCTGAGTGTGGAGTGTGGAGGAATGCAGAGGCACAGATGGGAAAGGAAAAGGTATGGTCCAGGAGGACGCACAAATGCTTTGTCTATGAGTTAAGGTTGCATATAGATTTCTTTTGAAGAATAAATACATTTACTTACTTTAAAAAGAGAAGAGCTGGTTGGCCATGGCTCACACCTGTAATCCTAGCTACTCAGGAGGCTGAGATTTGAGGACTTCACTTCAAAGACAGTCAAGGCAGAAAAAATCCTAGAGAATCCATCTCCAGTTATCCAGCAAAATTGCCAGACTAGGGCTGGGGATATGGCCTAGTGGTAGAGCGCTTGCCTCAAACACATGAAGCCCTGGGTTTGATTCCCCAGCACCACGTATAGAGATAACGGCCAGAAGTGGCTCTGTGGCTCAAGTGGTAGAGTGCTAGCCTTGAGCAAAAAGAAGCCAGGGACAGTGCTCAGGCCCTGAGTCCAAGGCCCAGGACTGGCAAAAAAAAAAAAAATTGCTAGACTAGAGGCATGGCTCATGAGCAAGAAAGCTGAGCAAAAGTGAGAGGCAATGAGTTGAAACTCTTTTATTGGCTTCTCTCCCCTCCCTTCCCCAAAAAGTCTCCATGCATGTAAATGATAGATATGGTCTGGCAGTGCGATTGAAATAGTAGAGCACTTGTCTAAAAAGAGCAAGATTGTCACTTCAAACCCCAGTGACATCAGAAAACAAATAATTTCAAAAAAAGTGGATATGTTTCTTTACCAAAGTAGAGTCAGGAAGAAATGTAGTTTGTAGATGTGAAAGAAGAAAAGCCCACCGATTTCCTTCCCTGCTCTCTGAGCTATGCTGGAACCAGCTGCTTATTAGAATACCTCCTTAACTTACACCACTCCGCAGACACACGTACCAAACACCACCTGCCTCGACTCCCCAAGCAGATTTTGAAATCCTTGTTTACATCATTGTCTATGATGGTATCTCGGTGTGTACAGTGTTCATTTTTCTTCTATATCTAGGTGGGCCCTCTCAGCTTCCTGTGCCTGTTAGAAACAGGAACTGCAGTTTGATGAGCAAAATCTTTCTTGACTACACAGTATTGCACGTGTAGAAGCTACATGATTCCCCTGGTCACCAATAACAAATTACAATATCTGTGTCTCCCTACCAACCTTCTGCCTGCAAACATGGTCGAGCCCTGCTGTACAACTTGTTAAACAGAAACTGTAAGAGGCCACTGCTTTGCACAAGGCTCCTGCGCCGGACTGCAACAGACCTGACTAAAGTCATAATGCTCAATTTGCAAGTCACCAAACCAAAAGTAAGCTGTCTCACCTAATTTCCAAGAAACTAGGGGAAAGGAGAAGTAACAGCCAAATCTCCCACTCTGGCTCATTTCAATGAGCATGATAATCAAGTTCCCTCTGCTTTAATGTTACACAGAAAAGATACTTGAAGTAACCTGGTCTTAACCAACTACCTTTTCTTTTTTTTAATAAAGACATTCTTGTGTTTTTCTTTATTTTTTTATTGTCTTTAAGTACTTAGTACAAAGGAGGTGCCATTTAACAAAGCAGCTTCTGAATACTTTTTTTTTTTAATTTTATTGTAAAGGCGATGTACAGAAGGGTTACAGGTACTTAAGTAAGGTAATGGGTACATTTCTTTTTGAAAAATGTTCCCCCCTTATTTTCTCTCACTTCCTCTCCTAGGTCCCCTCCCCCCAGGTTGTAAAATTCCTTTCCAACTTCGTGTCTAGTGAGTAGCACTGTTGAATTGGTTCCCTCTTTGTCCCACTGTTTCTGTGATTTCTATCATCCTTTCTCCCTGTCTCTACTACACAAGAAAAGTAGTTGAAATGACCAATCTACTTTGGGGCTTTTGTTTCTGCTTTTTTCTGCTTTTCTAAGTGTGTAAAACCAACTTTTTAGACCAGATCATTGAAACACTAATAGCTTTATTTTATACAACAAAGCATTGCCCAATTCTGAAATGAATGGTTTGGTTTTATGAAAAAAAAATAAAGAGTTATCAAATTCTGAAATGGCCAGCTCAGCAGAAATGTCCATGAGATTCTCATATTCAATTCACTAGCAAAAAGCTGGAAGTGGAACTGTGGCTCAAATGGTTGAACACAGCCTTGGACAAAAATCCTAAGGGACAGTGCTCAGGTTTTGAGTTCCAGGCCCAGTATCAGCACTAAATTAGTAAATTTATAAAATAAAATCTATAATATAAATAAATATACCCTAAACTTTATAATTTTGTTCTTTGACATATTGATTATCATCTAAACCCTCGGATTTGTGGCTCAAATGTGTGCAGATCTGACATCCTCTTTGTGCATTCCCACCATCCTCCTGCAGCTGCTCTTTTTCTGACCCCTACCTCACATCCCAGGCCACTCTTCCCCCTCCTGGGCAACAACCTAGGGACCACATTTCACCTGCTATACTTTGACCCAACCTTGTTTCTGAACTCAGCAGGCTACACAAGTCTAAAACTGATGGTAGTCACACAGAAAACAGACAAAACCATTAGCTTTTCTGAAGCTGCCACTAGAGAAATGGAAGAGAAAGATCAAATCCCCATCTTGATAAATGCACGAAGAAAATCTGTCTGGAGGGTAGAAGCTTCCCTCCCATGCTGGCGATTCTACTCATGGCTCCATGGATAGGTCCTGCCTTCTTCCTGGACTCAACATCATCCAGTGTCCCCGACCTGGTCATGTAAAGCCTGTAGACCCTTTCCCCTCCATCTTCAAGTATCATCTCCCCAGTGATCAGCAGACAATGGCCTTTCTTTTCTCCAAGATCACACTCCTCTCCCCTACATTACAGGCATTATGTAATATAAATTATTTTTCAATCAGCTTTGAATTTCAATATTACATTTTGAGGGGCATGATATAAACATGGAAACATCTGAACTCCCCATAATAATAAGTATGATGATAATGAGTGTGTACCATATTAAATATATAAAAGTATCCTTCTCTTTTTTATTTTATTTATTTATTTTTGGCAGTCCTGGGGTTTCAATTCAGCGTTTTATGCCTGCATGGCAAGTGTTCTAATGCTTGAACTACAACCCCCAGCCCTTTTTGCTCTGGCTATTTTTGAGATAGGTCTTGCTTTTTTGCCCAGGCCAGCCTGGACAGTGATCCTCCTCCCTGTGCTCCCTGCCATATCTGGGACAACAGGTGCACGCTATCATACCCCATGGTTGAAGAGTGAGATGAGGTCTCATTAATTTTCTACCCAGACTGTCTTCAAACTGAGACTCTCCTGAGTAGCAAGAATCATATAACTGAGCCATTACCACCCAGCTTATATATGTATTTTTATGAAAGATAAGCTTAGACGAGGTACCTGCAAAGAACTGTTACAAAAGATCTGTTAACTGTTCACCTACGAGAGAATTTTTAAATAATGTTACAAACCAAAATCCCAATGAATTGTTTTTTGTCTTCAAATTGCTCCCAAATATTTCTTTTATTTAAATAAGAATGAATACCAGACTCATCTCACTGTCACTGAGAATTGAAATAAGCCTAAAAGGCCATGGGATGCGGGAGTGTCTCTACCTTAAGGAAGTTTGGCCCTTCCATGGCCCAGGAAGGGGTCAATTGCTTTATCCTTACACCTCAAGGATGAGATTCCTCCTTGTTCTCCAGCATCCAGCAGAGGGCTTCCACGAGCCCTGTTGTCATCCACATAAATTATAGAGGAATCCTGGCTCCCAGGAGCTCCAGCACTGTGGCCAACAACCATACTGAAGAGGAACTCACCAACTTTGAACGCTCTGGCCTCCATGTTATGAGAATGCTAGTGGACAAAGCCATAGTTATCAGAGAGCATCTCTGGCATCAAGAGAGTGCAAATAAGACCATAAGCATTGCGGTTATGATTGAAATATGAAGTCTTCCCTCTCCCCACTCATGCAATGAAGGTTTTGTTCCTAATGCAACACTCTCAGTGGGTCACTGGTCACAAGGGCTCTGACTTCATGAATACATTCATCCATCGATGCATAATCTGAAGACACTATGGGAATAGGATGGAAATGTTAGGACCTCAGGTCTAATGGAAGGGGGCAGGTCACTGGAGATATGCCTTTGAAAAATGTACCTTGTTCCGTCCCTTTCTCTACATATCTCTACTTCCTGGCTGTCATGAAATAAGTAGCTGTGCTCCACCACATCCATCCACTGCGGTCCAGAAAGAACAAAGCCAGCTGAACATGGACTAAAAGCATAAGCTAAAATAAATCTTTGCCCCTTTTAAGTGGTTTCTCTCAGGTATTTTTGTCACAACAACAACAAAGGAAAACCCTGAATAGCAGCTTTTATTGTCTTCATGTGTGTCTGTTTCCCACCCAAATTTATGTATAGAAATCCCAGACTGCAACATAATGATGCCCAGCGGGAAGACTCAGAGAATGACTTGGGGGAAGTGACTAGTAACCTTATAAAACAAATCCAGGGAGCATCTTCATCCTTTTACCATGTAAGGACAAGCTTGGAAGGCACAATCTCTTCACCAGAAACGAGGCCCTCACCAAACACAAAATCTATCACAACCTGGGACTCTCCATTCCCAATCATTAGAAATATACTCCTGTTGTTTACAAGCCACCCAGCCAAGGGTATTTTACTATAGCAACCCAAATGAGGTAAGACAAGCATTAAATGCTAATGGTGACTTAATTACTTTCTCTGCAAAGGAAAACCATTTGATGCCATCAGAAAGCAAGTAACATAATAATTCAGCAAGGACTTTTATGGTGTCTGATGCTAAGAATATCTTGCAGACATGGTGAACCTCTGTCCATTGTTCTCCAAGGTGAAAATTAAAATAATGTGCCAAAGTTCTTCTTACAGCATCTGGGACTCATTCACAAGTGATTACAAATAAATGGTTTCCTTTTCTGTAAGGCTGAGCTCTGGCACTCCTCAAAGAACAACTACAAGATGTCCACATCAGAATGCAATTATTGGAAGGGCTCCCTGCAGCTTAAACATCACACTGGAAATTAATTTGCAAAGTGTTAGGGTTTTTCTAAGTGGAAACCAGAGATAGGACTGATTACATATTGAGGAAAATGTGCAGGATCAGAAGAGCAAGACAAATTCTTTTTAGGCCTTTGAACGATGGAATCGCTTGCCTTTGAATTTGTGGCTCTCGTGGGTCTGCCGAGATGGGCTTATATGCCTGTCATTAAAGCTTCAAAGTGAAATGCAAGTTTCTACCAAGAAGAAGTGTTATTTGGGAAGATGGCTAAGATGTTCTTTGGGAAAATATCTGTGTTCTTTTTTCCCGATCTCTTTTTTATATATGATTATTATCTTTAAGTAGTTGTACAAAGGGGTTTCAATTCATCTTGTCAGTTTATGAATACAATGCTTCTTGATCAATGTCTCCAGCTCTCCCCACTTCATGCTTCCCCTTAAGTTGTCGGGTTCCATTTTCACATACATACTTCGGATATTATTACTATCGTTTTCTACCTTTCCTCTCTCATTTGTCTGTCCCCGCTCCTTAAGCTCATAGTCTAGCTTTCTGGTCTTCATTTTGTAGATCTGTGCTTTGAATAGACTTCATGAATTGGAATCTGAGTCCCAGGGACAAGGAGTTAAAGGGCCAAAAGACAGTGACCTCAGGCCTCCATGGGGCCTGGCAGCCCCACCTTACCCATCTAGTCTGGGTGGGGCTCCATGCACATGGGCAGCTGGTCTCAGAGCACAGGGCAGCAGCAGACAGTGACTTCTGGGAAACACCCAAGGAAGCACTTGGGGAACTAGGAAGAGTGCTGGGGTGAGCTCCTCCCTCCACGTAGGGAGCATGCAGATCTGGGTGAGCTTTCCAGCAGAGGCGGTCCGTTATCAGGACAGTGGAGACATAATCAACCTTCCAGTGAGGGCAGAGAAAGGAGCGACTCCAGCTTGTGAAGAAAGCCGCTCAGGAGGAAAACTGCTGCTAGGATTAGGCAGGTGGTTCCAGCGCTGGCCGGAAAGAAGCCTTGTGCTGTGTGTGGCTACTGTCAGAACTGGGAGGCTATAGTAATTTGGAAAAAGAAGAAAGAAGAATCTGGAAAAGTAGAGTAAGAAAGTAGAACAGACAGCTGAGGTTGAGTCATTATTGGAAGAGTTGACATTTGAGACGTACTTTACCTCGGTAGGACTTATAGCTTCCTTGGATTTAGAAGAGTTTTGAATCACAGTAATAACGAATTCTGCCTGGCAGTTTGAATCGCGGTGGGACGAGCCTTTCCTCTGCCTTGCGAGCGTGAGCTTCAGCAGAATTCCAGATGGCTGGCGGTAAGGCTGGGAAGGACTCCGGAAAGGCCGAAGGCAAAGGCGGTTTCCCGCTGGCGGAGAGCCGGCTTGCAGTGCCCAGTTGGCCGTATCCATCGACATCTGAAATCTAGGACAAGCAGCCATGGGCGCGTGTACAGCGCAGCCATCCTGGAGTGTCTCGCCGCAGAGGGACTCGAGTTGGCAGGAAATGCATCCACAGATTTAAAAGTAAAACGTATTACCCCCTCGTCCCTTGCAACTTGCTATTCGTGGAGATGAAGAATTGGACGCTGTCATCAAGGCTACCATTGCTGGTGGTGGTGTCATCCCCCACATCCGCAAGTCTCTTATTGGGAAGAAAGGACAACAGAAGACTGGCTAAAGGATGCCTGGATTCCTTGTTATCTCAGGACTCTAAATACTCTTTAAAGCAGCTGTCCAGTGTTGGTGATTCCAGTGGACTGTATCTCTGTGAAAAAAAAAAAAAACACAATTTTGCCTTTTTGTAATTCTATTTGAGCAGGTTGAAAGTTTAATTCGCTTTCCAACCAAGCAAATTTCTGCATTCGAGTCTTAACCATATTTAAGTGTTACTGTGGCTTCAAAGAAGCTATTGATTCTCAAGTAGTGGGTTTTGATTGAGTTAACTGTTTTTAAAAAACTGTTTGGATTTTAATTGTGATGCAGAAGTTATAGTAACAACATTTGGTTTTGTACAGACATTATTTCCACTCCAGTGGATAAGCTCAATAAAGGTCATATCCCCAAAAATAAAAAAGAATTCTGTCTTCCTTGCTCATATTTTATGTTTCCTCCTCTCCCAGTGCCAGGTTTCTTTCATCTCCCCTGCTTAGTTAGGCTTCAAACTAGGGAAGAATCACTTGCCTCTACCACATACTTTACTCCATAATCTCAGACATAGGTAGGTAGGTAGGTGCATACATACATACATATTACATACATACATATATACTACATACATAAGTACATAAATAGATACAGAGACAGAGGGATGGATGGATGGATGGATGGATAGATCTGACAGGTGCTTCTATTCATTGTTGGTGATAGCTACATCTTACCAAGGGCAAGCTAAAATCATGTCCTGTCACTTTTTTTTGGCACTTGTAAAGATGGTTGCTCTCAAAACTCATGATTAAGAGTCATTTTCTTCATATGTATGGTAATGTATGTCTCCTTAGGCCATCCGAACCTGGGGTTGAAAGCAAATAGGTTGATAGGTTGATATAGACAGTACTCTGTCTATATTCATGACAGGTTCCACAATCATAGGTGGATGGGATAGTACTAAATAGTGCTCTGGATAATACTGAATCCTGCACATAGTGTATTTCTTTCTTGCTAAGTAACTAATGGACAGGTAGCACATACAGTGTTGGACAGAGAGAAGATTCACACCCTCAAGCAGGACAGAATGGGATCATGCAAGATTTCATCAGGCTATTCAAACCAATGGGAAAGTTAAGACTTCTGAGTTGGGCTGGAAGTGTGGCTCAAAGAGTAGAGCACTTGTCTAATGAGATCAAGGTTTTGAATTCAAGACTCAGAACTGAAAATAACTAAATAAATGAAACTTAGTTCTTCCTCATAACAATTGTCCTGATGTTTCAGTCCATCTGTGATCAGCCATAGTTTAATTGCCTAACGAGCTAGCTAATTGACCTCCCCATCCATTTCGGATTGAACCACTTTCCACAAAAAATGCACTCCCCCTCTTCCCATTCCTAGGAGAATTTGATTGCGCTTACCCTGTCTGCTATCCTTTTGTATCTCTATTGGTCTTCCGCTCCTGTTTTTCATAGAGAGCTTCAGTTGGCTTCCTGCCAAGCTGTTGAAGGTCCTACTCACTGCCATGAATGCTTAGGTCACCTCCTGACATTCGGATTGTAGCCTGTGATTGCTGCAACTCTAGCACTTAGGAGATTGATCCAGGTGGATCATGAATTCGAATCCAACCCGGGCTACATGTAAGATGCTGTTTCACAAACAAAACAACAACAAAAACCCAGTGTAGCTCACGCTAGTAACCACAGTACTCAAAAGGTAGCATCCAGGGAATCATATGCTCACAGCCAGCCTGGGCTACACAGCAAGATCCTGTCTCAAAAAAAAAAAAAAACCCACATAAAAATGGTCATATTTATTTTCAGGACTCAAGGTGGAAATTTTACTCCATACTTCTCAATTGAAGTATACCAAGCTGACCAGTAGGCATGCTGTTTACATTTAGACTTTGCAACAAGTTAAGAACCCTTGCAAACCAACAAACAAGTTGGCACCTCTCAGGAAGAGCATACCCCTAATATCACTGTAACTGATTTTGTTACTCTGGATATTGTATATACATGTATTGGAACTAGGGAAGGGAAGGTGAATATGAAAATGGAGAGACAAAGGATAAAAGACAAACCAGTGCAACAGCAATACTTACGAAACTATATGCCAACTATAAACCAACTGTACAACTCATGGGGGGAGGGAAGTGGGGAGGGGGAAAAGGGGGGTGGGGGGAATGAGGGAGGAGGTAACAAGTTGGATAAAAAATGTACTCACTGCCTTACGTATGAAACTGTAAACCCTCTGTACATCACTTTGACAATAAAGAAATAAATAATTTTTTTAAAAAAAGAAAGAGCATTCCAGCAATGCAAATAGAAAAATTCCACACTCGAAAACAGTAACAAAAACTTCAACTGCACTAGAAGGTAATAGTCAGGTACCAAGGCTTGACTGTGAGCTTACGTAAACAAAAGAACAGATTTGTTCCCTGGGTATGAAATGCTACTTACTCACTTATTGATAGCAGTTTCTCCAGACACTTGCAATGTTTCTTTGGTGAAGAACTCAGAGCCTTGTGAATCTGCAATGCCACCGCCCCTCCCCCATTTTATCATATTAACAGCCGGAAGTTAGAGACTTGATGAGGCCCTCTGGAGGTAAGGAAGGGACTGATAACTTTTTGTCTATTAATCAGCTAAACTGTTTGGGGACAGTCAGCTTTCTGTTATCTAGCCCCATTTCACCGTCCCTCCCTCTCTACCAGTACAAAGCAAGAGGAATGTCTGTTTGTTCTCAAGACTTCCTGAGCACAATGTCCAAGGACATTTCAAAATGGAAAGATGGGAGCTCACGCTCTAACTGGGCTTTCCATCAACGTCATCCTGGCATCAGTTCCGGAGCCAAGTTTCTGTTCACATGCCCCGCCCCCACACACACAGCCCTAAGTTATCTCAATGTTATTTATTATAAGACTATTAAAGCCAGAAATTTGGGCCAGGAATATGGCTTAGTGGCTGAGGGCTTGCCCAGCATGTAAGAGGCCCTGAGTTCAGTTCCTCAGTACCACATAAACAAAACATGAAAATAACAAAATAAAACAAGAAATTCAATGAAATCTTGTCTCCATAAGAGATGATTTTTGACACCATTTCTGGGTAATGGCTTAGGAAGTGAAACACATATAATTTAGTCCAGTCAATGAAGATATAATCTTACTCTCACTAATAAAGACTGCGTGGAGAGAAAAAACTTCAGGCTTCTCTAGACACCAAATGAGGGAAGATATTTTCAAAACAACTGAAAAATGCAGCCACCAAAAAGGTTCCCAAAACCAGTGCAGATGGAAGTGGCGCTGTAGCTCAAGCAGTAGAGGGCTAGCCTAGAGCACAAAGAGGCTCAAGGACAGTGCAAAGGCTGTGAGTTCAAGTCCCACAACCAACAACCACCACCACCACCACAACAACAACAAAAACCAGTAGAGAAACATTAACAGAACAGAATGCCTGTTCCTTTGAGAAAGTGAACTATAGCACTGTAAACACCCAATTGAGGGTTTAATCTTACTAATCTAAAAAGTATGTTGCAAGAGTAAATAATCCTCTACACTGAAATGTGCATGAACTCTAGAAATGCAATTGGCACTTGGTTAGCCTTACAGTTGTTTTAGGTTAAGACATTTGAGAATTGCAACTTAAAATTCACAGGTTGCAGTTAAGAATCCATGACAATAGGGAGAGGTCAAGCTCCTTCACCACCGGAGCTCAGACTGAAGAGTGAGACCCCAGTTTAACTTTCCCCTCCAACACAACCCAGGTGGAAAAAAGAAAAGTTGGAGATGGAGAAAATGTTTCTGCATCTAGATAGAATACTGCCTTTGAGTGAGAATTAAGGGAATTTGATTTGGATGTGACCCCATCAAATCCCAAACCTCATTTTGCTGATAGAGATCGGAGAGAAAAACACAAAAAGGTTGAATCTACACTTGTGTGCCAGTAAAAAAAAAAAATTCCATCACAGGTTTTACAGAGAGAACAACTGACATTTGGGATGGACAGAGGATGTGGCTGAAATGCCAAACAGACATCTGCCAGATTATGCTTGCTTCTATCGGGCATGTAAGCAACAAAAGAGCTGAATAAAAACTCACTGTTGTTAAAAAAAAAAATCTCTGTTGCAATCATCAACATACATCTACCCAAGCCATCCTCATTGGTAAAGGAGAACTTCAACCAAATACACACACACACACACACACACACACACACACACACACACACACACACACACCTTTACACAGGCAGTCAAGACAGCAGAAATCCATTATTTCCATGAGGAATTTTGTCTAAATTATTGTGCAAGTCAGTCTTAAAACTAGGGTAAGACAGAGATGGAGAACATCATGAACTTCATGAGTCATTTTGTAAGCTAAATAATACTTCATTTCATGGATTCTTAGGCTTTAAAAACATTTCAAGAATGTTTAAAAAAAAAAACAAAAAAACTTTCCGGGGCTGGAAATGTGGCTCAATAGTAGAGTGCTTGCCTAGCATGCATGAAGCCCTGGGTTCGATTACTCAGCACCACATACACAGAAAAAGCCAGAAGTGGCGCTGTGGCTCAAGTGGTAAAGGGCCAGCCTTGAGCAAAAAGAAGAAAGAAGCCAGGGACAGTGCTCAGGCCCTGAGTCCCAAGCCCTAGGACTGGCGAAATAAAAAACACGTTCCATTTGCAGTACTAGGTTACTCAAGAAATACAGCATGTTCATTTTGGTCTTGTTTTAATGGATAGGTCCTAGAAGTTCATTTTGGTTTGGTGTTGGTTTTGCAGTACTAGTGACTGAGCCCAGGCCTCAAGCATGCTGAGCACTTTTGTACTCCTGAGCTTCCTCCACTCCAGCCCTGCGTGGCTTTTGTTCATTGTCCTTTTGGGTCATGATATTAATATCATACTCAAATACATGCCTTTACAGGAGAAACCTCAGTCTTCCACAATTATCATCATTCCTAAGAATGGGCTAAAAGGAAGCAATACTTGCCAAGGAAACCTCTTGCGCGGCTGTTAGGTCCTGGGATCCCTGGTCAAGCCCCCGACCTCCATCCAAGAAAGCTAATCTGGAGATGGGCACGGATCGGGTTGGGTGGCAATGACAAGCCAAAGTTGCTCGCCCTGTTTCTTACAACAAAGGGTCGGAGAACACATGTGGTTCAATAGGGAAATGTCCTAGAAAGGCCACACCAAAATAGTCTTAGCATAATTTCCAGAAATAAAGCAGGCCATTGAGAACAAAATGCGGAATCTGGGATTTGCTAGGGGAAGGATATAAATTGATGCTGGGGTCCTTTCCGCAGTTCTGTTAACAAAGACGCTTGTCATTGAAGATCCAGGGATGGAGGTACACAGGGCACCCCAAAGGCTAGGGAACTTCCAGCAGCCTTTTGCTCAGGCAGAGGGGAGGGGAGTTAGGGTGCCTGACTCCCAGTGAGAGGTTTACTGCGCACAGTGAAACTGGAATCCGCTTAAACAAGAAGCACTGCCACTCTAAATACTTAGGCCTTCTTCTAACATGGGTCTTTTCCGGTTGGTTTTTTAATTGTTTGCTCCTATCTACTTCCCCAGAAAGGATGCTCCTAAACAATCGAGAAGACAATGGAGAGGAGACGTGGAAACTGCCCAAGAGCTCTGACCAGAGGAGGCCTGCTGTCTCTTTCCGGGGGCCCCCACAACCTGGACAGGATGCCCTCCTCAACATTTAGAAATAGAAAGTCCCTCTGGTGTGCTGGGCACCTACTGCATTGGGATTTCCCAGTGTCCCTCGGCCCCTGGCCTCTAGCACGGTTATCCCAATAAGAAAGCTGAACCCTAGAGCCCACGAACACTCCGTCAAACCAGTCTCATGATGTAATCTAGATCTTTTTAATTGGTCCCCCAAACTAGTGTACTGTTTTTCACCCAACTTCAGTCTTCTGTAAGTCATGCTGGTGTGTGCAACATTAATCGATCTGTGTGAGCATTTCCATTGTGCCTCCAACAATAACTTTGTTAATTCTTCACCGTCCACCTTCACGCTCCATTCTTGTCTTATTCCCTCTACTCCATTGAAATCAGCCCTATTTGGGCTCCTAATGACCTCCTTGCAAACCTAATGATCTGTTCTTAGTTCGGGGGTTGGGGTTTTTTTGTTTGTCAGTCATGGGGCTGTCCCTGCTCAAGGCTAGCACTCTACCACTTTAAGCCACACTCCACTTCCAGTTTTCTGGAGATTAATTGGAGATAAGGGTCTCATGGACTTTCTTACCTGGGCTGGCTTTGGACCCCAATTCTCAAATCTCAGCCTTCTGAGTAGCTAGGATTCCACATGTTCTTAAAAAAAAAAAAATCTTTAATTAGAAAGCAACAGACATGCAAATGGCAAATGGCAAGTGTAGAAATTTATTTGAACCAACATTCCACTATAATGAAAATTACTTTTCAACATTGATGCAAGCTCCCACATCTGAAGGTTAGGGAAAATATTGCACCTTGTCTTTTCTAGCACTCCTCGTACATGACAAAAAGTTTTAAAAACATTTTGCTAGTCTTGTTTACACACTCTCCCAAATTCATGCACACGGTCATTCCAAACCAATGGTAGGTTATCCCTCCAAAGGGAAAAACTCCAAAAAAACCACAGCCTTAAAATTGCACAAAAGTTCTGTAAAGAAAAAAATATATATAATAAATGTCTCATACAAATTTCAGAACATCTAAGTGCTTGCCAAAAAAAAAGTTGATTATTCTTCATCCTCATTTTCATTCTCCTGACCACAGCCTTCTGGTCTGTCACCCTCCAACCGGACAGCTCAGATGTCATTCAGTGATGCCAACATCCTCAACGTGAACGAAGCTGGAACTGTTTCTAGTGTTTCTAGTCTCTTCCAGCATGAGTTCATTTCGTGTTATAACTTCGTCAGCAAGTTTTCGGTTAAAAATCCTTGACTCTTCTAGTGGTGACTGGATCTTGATGTCATAATCCATGCCAGATGAAGCCAGAATTGGGTCAACTGGGTGAGACTGCAGGAGTTTACCACATGATTATCAGCTTCCAGAAGCATCTAATGCTCAGCAGTGGGCCGATCCCAGATGAAAATATGGCGACAAGCCAGAACCACTCATTACAAAGTTAGCACCCCAAAAGCTGGCTTCTTTTATCATTGTCCTGGAGTTGCGATGGCCCTTATAAGCCATCTTTACTAATGGCCTTCTAATATTCAAAGTATCCAGTTCTGCCGTTTCTTTCCTTTCTTTTCTCCTCCTGAAGAACTCCTGAATGCGGGCAACAGCAGAGCATCTACCACCAGGTGCGGTTCGATACCTTGCACCTGGGATCAGGACAGGGTCATCATCACTGTCATCTGTGTCCTAGAGAGCAGAATCCCTGGGTGATGCTTCTTCATGAGCTAAAGGCTCAATGGCTTCTGTTTAGGACAGGGATTCTGGGTTGGTATCAGTTTGATTGGTAGCACTCTCAATGCTAGTCTGATCCGAAGTTTCTGGTTCTTTGCTCTTCTCAGAAAAAGTAGATTCTTCTGGAACCACACATGGGCTACCAAGACTGAGGTCATTCTTTTCTCCTGAGTTGGAATTCAATGGCTCAGCTGTTAAGTTATCTAATTGGGTTATATCTGTATGGCTCTCAACTAGATTTTCTGCAGATGTTCCTTCCTGACGTTTTATCACATCCTTTGATGATCTTTCAGGAGCATTGGTCTCATGATCTCTTTCTGGTAGTTGGACTGAGTGCTGTGGCACCAAAGATTCTTCTTGATCATCAGATTTGCAATGGCTCCCACTTCCTCTAGAAGATGAAGCTGTACTGCTCCATTCATCTGTAAAGTTCAGTTTTATTGTGCTTGTAGTTGTTCCTTCTGTGCTGTAGTGCAAACTTAAAACAGGTTCACCGTCCCTGGTTTGGGACTCTGCTTTTCATTATTGTTATCAGACTGATGATGTGTATGCTGTCCAGATGCTTCCACAGATGGCCTTTATTCACTGTCTGGAGAAGACAACAAAGTAGAATGAGGGCTTTCCATGGAAGATGGCACTGAACAAGGCTGAACTGACATTGCAGAGGATGTAGAGGGTTGAAGAAGTTGTTCAGTTGGAGTATCTATATCCATTGCAGTTTCGCCCACTTCCAAATCAGGACTTAAGGGACAGTAGGAAGAGCTGAAACATCAGACTGATTTGTTCCACCTCTAAGTTGAGATCTTCCTCTTCCTCTATTGCTTTGTGCAACCTCACTTGCTTCTTCAAACCATCTTGACAGCATGTCAGACATTCTCTGCATCAGTGACACATTGGGACTTTGTTCTCCATCTCTTTCTCGTTCACTTACTTTCAGGCCTGGCTCTCAGGCCATCATCTGACCAATCACCACGAAGTCTCAAACGCTTAAATGGAGGCTGTCATAACTCCTCTCTCTCTCCTCTGCAGAAGGAGTATTAAGTTCTCATGCTGTATCATCCTTGAGGTCAAAAAGATAGATATAATCTGAAGAATAACTAACAAGAATCTCTTGGCCATCTTCACTGTAACACAGAGATGTCACTCTGCAGGACTTGTTATTAAGATGAGAAGGGATAAAGCGAGCATTCCAGTGGTCCTCCGACCTGCATAGTTCCCTGTAGCTCTTGTGCCAAGCATTTGCAGATCATATATATGAACTGAGCTGTCAGAACAACCAACAACAAGGTAATATGGGACTGGTGGACAAATAGCTACAGATGTGGCAGCACGTCGACAGTTAATTAAAATATCATCTTTGCAGTCTTCTTTCATGCAACTCGTTTTGATGCGTGTATCAAACCACCTAACAGTTCCATCTTCCCCACAAGAGAGAAAGGTGTAAGGGTCATTTGGTACAGTCACAACCTCATAGGTAGTTCCATAATGGCACGTAAATTGGCATTGTCTTTTGGTCTCTACATCTTGTTCAACATTAGTATAAAATATCACTCCATCTCCAGAGCAGGATATAATCTGCTTATCATTTGTACGCAGTAAGAACTTTGCACTAAATATATTTGCTCAATGTCCTGGACGAATTGTTATCAAACCTTTCTGCTGTAAGGATTGCTAATTACTAACTTGGTGTCATCTGAGCTAGATAAAATATAGTCTCCAGTGTCATTCCAACAGACTGTATTCACACAGCCATCATGAACATTTAGGGTTGCTTCAAGTTTGAATCTTTGGATAAATTCTCTTCTTTCTGCCGGGGGCAGGGGTGGAAGGGGAGACCACTGCGGGGGAGGAGAAAAGAGGGGGAGCCCCGCACCATCTTCTCCCCGGGAGGCTAGTGGCACCCAGGATTCCAGATGTTTTTGATACTCACTCCTGGAAAGCCTTCTCCTTCTTACTAGAGAACTTTTCCCATGGGTTTCCAAGATTCTTCTCTCTCCTGGTTTTCTTCCTGCTTTCAAAATCTTCTTCATCTCCATCTCTTTGGCTGGCTCTTACCTCTCTGTTTTCTAAGAATTGAGCAGTGCAGGGCTTAGACTTCATCCTCCTTCCCTACTTCTACAGAACAATTCTGGGTATCTCAGCCAGCCACATGGCTTAAATACATGCTCACCAAATCTACAGTTTTTCCCCAGACCAATCAAGTACTTGGATTCTAAATTTATATGCTATCATCCCTAGTATCCAGTAAATGTGATTCCCCTCAAATACTCTCACAATTATAAACATGTTAGAGAGAGAGGGAGAGAGAAAGAGGTCCTATGATCTCTGTGTGTTTACATGTATGTTTATCTTTTAGCTCTAGCATCCACATATGACAGAACACAGATTCCTTTTGTGCTTCTGATCCTGGCTTACATCACTAAATGAAATGAATTCCAGTTCCATCCATTTCCCTACAAATGACATAATTTTATTCTTCCTGATGGCTGAGTAATTTTCCATTTTATTTATTCACATGTTTCCTTGATCATAGAGCATCTGGGCTGTTATGATAGCTTGGCTATTATGAATAGGGCTGCAAAGAACATGTGTGTAAGAACCTCTATGGTACCTGGGCTTACATTCCTTTGGATAAATGCCCAAGAATGGTATCATTAGGTCATACCGGAGTTCATTCTTTAGTTGTTGCCTTTGTATTTGTTGTTATTCTTGTTGCTTTCTTTAGGGACTTCCATACTGATTTCCATTTGTTTACATTCCCACTAGCAGTGTATACAAGTTCTTTTTCCCTTTCTCTGTGCTTCTTTGACATCAATCTCACTTCCATAAATAAGTGAAAACATATGGTATTTATCTTTCTGGACTTAATTTCACTTCACATAACAGCCCCCAAATCATCTATGTTGACAGTTATGACAGAACTTCATTCTTTTTCATTGTTGAATAATATATCCTTGTGTATATATTCCACATTTTCTTTCTCCATTCATCTGTGGATTGACATATGGGGTGATTCTGTACCTTGGCTGAGTAGCACTGCATTAAACATGGTGTGCATATGTCTCCAGCTTGCTGAGTTAAATTCTGCTGGACATACGCTTACTGGTGGCATTACTGGGTTATATGTCAGTGTTATGTGTCTAGTATTTTTAGCATTTCCATACTATGTTCTGCAATGGCTACAGCAATTGACATTCTCATCCACAGCCTATGAAAGTTCCCCTTTCTCTGAGTTCTCACAAGCCTCTGTTATCTTTATTTGATAAAGGCCATTCTAACCACTATCACATTGTGGTTATGATTTGCATTTTCCAGAGTAGTAAGGTGAAGTGTTTTTTTCAAATTCATTTTTTTCTCTTTTCTAAATGTGGCTACTCAAAGTTTTAATTACAGATAGGACTTCACATGATATTCTATTAAACAGACTCTGAAGCAGATTGAATTCAAACTCACAGACAAGCTGTGTGATCTTGAGCCAGTTTCTTAACTTTCCCAAACACTGCTATGTGGCAGGCTCTTTTAATCTGTGAGGTTACCTCAAAAACTACCATAGACATTCTTGTGGAAAAGACTGACAGTAAGCAAAAATAATACAAGGTGAGCATAATAATAATAAATAATACAGGGTGAGCATAATAAATAATACCAGGTGAGAAGGTTCAGAAAAGATAAAAGTGATTGGAGGCACAGCTGAAGTAGTAGATCAGCAGCCATGAACAAGAGAGCTAAATGTGAACACAAGGCAGTAAGTTGAAGCCCAGTACCATCAACAAAGAGAAAGAAGGAAAGAAAGAAAGAAAGAAAGAAAGAAAGAAAGAAAGAAAGAAAGAAAGAAAGAAAGAAAGAAAGAAAGAAAGAAAGAAAGAAAGGAAGGAAGGAAGGAAGGAAGGAAGGAAGGAAGGAAGGAAGGAAGAAAGGAAGAAAGGAAGAAAGAAAGAAAGAAAGAAAGAAAGAAAGAGAGGAAGGGAGGGAGAGTGGGAGGGAGGAAGGAAGGAAGGAAGGAAGGAAGGAAGGAAGGAAGGAAGGAAGGAATTGTACAGGAAAAGGTAAAGAAAGTAAAGCAAAGCAAAAGTCAGGGTCAGAGCCAGGCACCAGTCACTCACACCTGTACTCCTAGCTTCTTAGGAGGCTAAAATCAAGGGTCCAGGTTTGAAGCCAGCCCCAGACAGGAATGTCTCTAAGATTCTAATCTACAATTAATCACCAAAAAAAAAAAAAAAATCTAGAAACTGAGCTGTGAATCAGTTGATAGAGCACTTGCCTTGAGTGAAAAGGCTAAGAGTACCCAGGCTCCGAGTTCAAGTCACAAAACCAGAAAAAATTAAATTAAATTAAATGGTGTAGCCCAGGACAGCATATCTAGAAAGTCAGCATGTTGGCAAATCATGGGTGTCCCCCCAACACACACTGTGGTAAGGGCAAATACTGCAGAAGAGGGCATTCATGTGTCCACTCTGTCGGCCGGGGGAGAAAGGCAGCAAAGCTAGGTGGAAATGGCTTGGAAAGCAATCAGCGGTTATCTGTACATTACACACTTCAAAGTACTTCTTGAGGCCAAATAGGAAGACACTGCTGAACAGCTTTATCAAAAGCAAATGCTAGGGATAAGGCTGTGGTCAGTGAGAGAATGCTTGCACATGTGTAAAGCCCTGGATTTGATCTCAGCACGAGTCATAGTAACAAAAGTAATAGCAATAATAATACCAATAATGGGAAAAGAGGAGGAAGAGAAAAAGAAAAGTGAAGAAGTTACCTTAGGAATTTCCCTTTTTCAATTTTTTTATTTGAGTCCTAAGATTCCATGAAAGTGATTTAGGAGCAAACTTGGTAATAATGAGAACGGGAAAGAATGGTGCCCAGTCTACAAGATTCTTTTGTTCCAAGGAATTGTTTTCTTGTTATTGTTGTTGCGCTAGTTCCAGGGTGTGAACTTGGGGTCTGGGCTCTGTCTCTGAGCTATTTTGCTCAAAGCCAGTGCTCTACCACTTGAGCCATGGCTCTATTTCTGGCTTTTTAGTGCTTCATTGGAGATAAGAATCTCACAGATTTTCCTGCCTGGGCTTCCTACTGTAATCCTCAGATATCTGCCCCCTGAGTAGCTAAGGTTACAAGTGTTGTTTCCTCTAAGTTATATGCTTTGGTCTTTGCTTTCATGTTAAAGGTTTTTCTCAGATTCCACATTACCCTTGATGAACTGTCTGTATTTAAGAACCAATAAGGAGGGCTGGGAATGAGGCATAGTGGTAGAGCGCTTGCCTAGCATGCATGAAGCCTTGGTTTGATTCCTCAGCACCACATAAACAGAAAATGCCACAGATGACACTGTGGCTCAAGTGGTAGAGTGCTAACCTTGAGCAAAGGAAGCCAGGGACAGTGCTCAGGCCCTGAGTTCAAGCCCCAGGACTGGGGAAAAAAAAAAAACAGAAAGAAAAGAATCAATCAGGAGAAAACTGCTTGGGAAGACTTTGTTGACTAAAAGTTCAGCTCGAGGTGAAGTCATAGATAACTGACTTACCTAGAAGACCACCAAGTGCCAAAATCACCCTGGAGATGAAATACACTTTCCCATTGCCCTGATTCCACATAATTTTTGAGTTTATTTATAATAACACGTGATTGTTGTCTGTTTGTTTGGAAGAAAATTCCTGATCAATGAATGCTTTCTCTGAAAGTGATACGAGGGGTATTCTTCGCACAGAGATTTTTCAATGTGACCTTTCAAACCAAGAGAGTCTTCACCCAAACAGTCATTCTTGCCCTTCATCCAAATTGTTGTGCCTGAGTAGAAAATTCCTCCACAGAGCTCGGCATTTCCTAGGATATAGTTCCTCTTTCTCCTCCCTCATCCAGTTTCTACCTTCCATAGATTTGTTTTTACTGATTAACTCTTTTGCTTTCATTTTATGATTAGTATATCTTTTGGATTTTTGTAATAAATTTAATAGGAGATTTTTCTTTGTTTATTGTGCCAGTTGTGGGACTTGAACTCGGGACCTGGGTGCTGTCCCTGAGCCTTTTTGCTCAAGGTTAGCACTCTACCACCTGAACTCCACTTCTGGCTTTTTATTTGGGGGGGTGGGACCTTATTGGAGATAAGGGTCCCACGGACTTTCCCACCTGGGCTGGCTTCAAACAGTGATCCTTAAGTCTCAGCCTTCTGAGTAGCTAAGATTACAGGTATGAGCTGTTGGCACCTGGTTTAATACAATTTTTTAAAGCAATAAAAAATAAATGAGTACAATCAGTCAACCACATTGAAGCAGATTCCCAGAGTTCTCTGTAGGACAATATCCTATTTGTAATGCACCTCAGATAGTAAATCTTATTTCATTAACTCCACCCCAAAAAGTAGAATTTTGGAGCATGTCAAGTCATTTTGGAAAAATGAAAAATCAAAGAAAGAAAACTTTCTAAATAAATGTGAAGAAAAGTGAAATTCTACAGAGACACTGATAGGTGTCCAATGTAGAACACCAGAAAACCCAGAAGAATAAGTATAGAAATCCTGTCGGGAGACCAGCTTATTTTTGTCTTCATTTCATTGATGTACTTATGCTCTGAATAACCATATGTTGATTCCTCTGTATGCCTTAGGTATTGCTATAAATTAATGTGCATACACTTGTGCTTAAGAGATCACTTTGGTAGCATATGATAGCTGTAATGATGGTCCTTGCTTCAGCAAGAAAATCTTAAATAATTTGCTGCTGTAGTGTGGCCACTACATTCACCTCAGGTGTACACAACCCCACGCATGATTTCCACCAGGAAGATTTTCCAGCCAATAGTAAAAGAAAACCAGAAATGGTGCTGTGGCTCAAGTGGTAGAGTGCTCACCTTGCGCACAAAGAGGCTCAGTGACAGCACCCAGGTCCTGAGTTCAGGCCCCAGGAATAGCCAAAAAGAGAAAAGAAAAGAAAAATACTGTCCCTGGTTTTGCCAGGTGCTGGTGGCGCACACCTGTAATCCTAGCTACTTAGAAGGCTGAGATCTGAAGATAGAGGTTCGAAGCTAGCCCTAGCAAGAAAGTTCATGAAACTCTTTTCTCTAACCACCAAAAAATCAGAAATTATGCTGTGGCTCAAAGTGGTAGAGTGCTAGCCTTGAGCAAAAAAAAAAAAAAAAAAAAGCTCAGGGACAAACCCCAGGCCCTGAGTTCAAGCCTCACGACCAACAAAAAAAAAAAAGGAAAGAAAGGGAGGGAAGGAGTTGGGAGGAAGGGTAGGAGTAGGGAGGGAGGGAGAGAGAGAGAGAGGGAGAGAGAGAGGGAGGGAGGGAGGGAAGGAGAAAGAGACAGAAGGGAAGGAAGAAAAACAGGAAGACTGAGGTTCGAGATGTGCTCCCAGGCAGGAAGTGAGACCTTCTCTGGAAAATAACCAATACAGAAAGGACTGAAGGCAAGGATCCGCAGTAGAGCGCCTGCCTAACAAATGCAAAGCCCACAACACTGCCACGTACAAAAATACTGAGAAACTGGTAGCTGATACTAAATCTGGAAAACTTGCTTTGGGAGAAACTATAAAAATCTAAAACTATTCTGTACTCAGACTGCTTTTCAAGTGCCCTAATATCCTGGACATCTGGGAATTATAAGTAAGCATTATAAGCGTCAGTTATGCAAACAAAAATAAAACACAAAGCCTTCTCTCCAACAGACTTATTATCAAGGAAAAGCTCCTAGCCTTACACCAAATAGCTGACAAATTCATTCAGTATTAAATGTTTGGGATTAAAACTTTGTAGAATGGTGCTGTGAGTTAATTGAAATATACAAAGAACTTTAATTTTACATCAGTCTTGAGATACAGATGTTCCATAAACAGTAGGCAGTACTGTGCTCATTAAGGAACCTTTCTTCAATAATCATATTTATTGATTATCTTTAAATCGTTACACAAAGGAGTTTCAAGTTAACAAGTTGATTTGTGTGAGCAACGCCTCTTGATGAGGACATTAAGGAGATTTTTATATGTTGTTTTATCTAGCTATTTATCAAGAATCTCCTACGTGCTGGACCATGCCAGCACTGTGGCTGTGACCACTCTGGTTCCTATCCTCTGGAAGGAGCAGCAGACCTTGATCTAATCATCCTGCCTCACACAAAGCCACCATGGCTGAGAAGAGCCAGCAAGGAAAAGTACAGAAGACCATGACAACACACACCAGGACACACACACCACGAGGGAGTGTCCTTTGAACTGTGTCCTGCAGCGTGAATCAGGAAAGGTCAGGGTTGAAATGGCAAATCCAAATATGCTGCCAGCAGGAGAGGTCGGCCCGAGGGCATCTGGAACATTCCAGAACTGTCCCTCACTCACATGCTGAAGTTTAGGTCTGTTTGTGCAAGTTACGAGTGCAGTAGACTCTATGCCAGCATCCCTCTCTTTTCTTCCTTTTCAGACCAAAAATCCATATCTGAGTCCTAACTATGTTCTTCCAAGAAAGCCAAGGAGGAAAGGGAGCGACCACAAACCTATGGGCATCTGGGATGGTCAAAGGTGAGTCATAACTTGTCAGTTTTACCCCCAGGTAGCAAGGAGTCTGCAGTGTCGAATTGTGGTTGTGTGGTTTGCAAGGCTGAGAAATGTCTATCTTTACAGATGTCTTAATACCTGTCATTCCAGCCTCATCTGTAATCTTCCACATAGGAATAATACTTACAGTTTCCATTTGTTTTCTTTCCATTAGTTACAGCTGGTTTTCTTCCGCTATTTATCCAGTGGTTAACATATTGATTTATTTTATCTTGTGGAGCAACAAGGTTAAGGGTACAAATTTTTCTATCAAACTGTATGGATACTTGGGAACTGATTCTAGCTTTCTCTTTCTTTCATCCTAGATCAGGTAATGGAAGATTGGGAGGCTAAATACTCTTAACAACAAGATAAAAGGTTTTCATAGTCAACAATAAGATACATAATGTACAGGAATAGGCTAGTCATGGTAGAAGACCAAAATACCCCAATCACTATACCCATACAACCACATAAGAAGATGCCAAGTGAAATGAACTCCACGTCACGGAAACAAGAGTCATACCACTGTTGTAATTATTCTCAACATGCCGTGTGAACTCGTATTACTTTTTTCTCTTTTTCCTTGTCTGTTTGTTTGACTGAGTGGTTTGTCTAGTTTTGCTTCTCTTGTAGTTCCTTCCTGTGGCTGTACCCTCGCTACCACTGTATTACATCCGAGTACCCTGGATATTGTCTATATGGGTAATAGAACTGGGGAGTTGTTCTGATCTGTACCAATAAATGCCTTCTAGAATAAGAAAGAAAAAAAAAAAGAACTGGGGAAGGGAGAGGGAATACCAAAATCGAGACAAAGAACAATAAGACAAACCATTCAAAAAGCAACACTTAGAAACCATTTGGTGTAAAACAACTACACAACTCTTGGGAGGAGAGGGAAAAGCGGGGGGGGGGGGGGGGGGGGAATGAGGGAGGAGGTAACAAGTAGAACAAGAAATATACCCACTGCCTTACATATGAACCTGTAACCCTTCTGTATCACTTTTTTTTTTTTTTTTTTTTTTGGCCAGTCCTGGGCCTTGGACTCAGGGCCTGAGCACTGTCCCTGGCTTCTTCCCGCTCAAGGCTAGCACTCCGCCACTTGAGCCACAGTGCCGCTTCTGGCCGTTTTCTGTATATGTGGTGCTGGGGAATCGAACCTAGGGCCTCGTGTATCCGAGGCAGGCACTCTTGCCACTAGGCTATATCCCCAGCCCTCTGTATCACATTTTGACAATAAAGAAAAAATTTTTTTAAATAAAAAGAAACATAACCTCTGAAAAAAATAAAATAAATTAGTTGTCCAAAAAAACAAAACAAAATACATAATGCTTTTGTTCTTTAAGACTATTTGTCTCCGTTGCTACTTTTTCTGTGAACATGTTCAATGAGATTACTGTGCACAGATTCATAATTCAGCCCTCATTGGAATCATTTAAAGGTGTTAACCTAGAAAGGGGAAGGTGTTACACTGTCCACAAACCCTTTTTTGAGGGTGGGGAAGGGCTTGAGTTTAGGTTCTCATGCTTTTGCTTGCTTTTTTTTCACTCAAGGCGGATACTCTGCCACTTGAGCCATACTTGTACTTATGGCTTTTTTTGCTGGCTTAATTGGAGATGAGTTTTGCAAATTTGTCTTACCAGGATGGCTTTAAGCCTTGATTCTCAGATATCAGTATCCTGATTCGCTATGATCATAGGGATGAGCCATTGGCACCAGGCATCCAAATGCCCTTTGATCTTAACCGAGACTGAGTTTCTATACAAGCCAAGCTTCAGGGCTCTGATCTGTTCTGGACAACAGATATTAAATTCATATTGGTCCTAATTAAGAACTGATGGTATCAATGGGTTAAACTGAATGTTCGGAGACCTTTTTTAATTTATTTTTTTGTTGTTGTTGATTGTTGGGCTTTGTAGGGCTTGAACTCAGGGCCTGGCCACTATCCCTGAGCTTTTGTGCTCAAGGCTAGTGCTCTACTTCTTTGAGCTATAGTTCCACTTCCAGTTTTCTGGTGGTTAATTGGAGATAAGTGTCTCAGAGACCTTCCTGCCCAGGGTAGCTTCAAACCATGATCCTCAGATATCAGCCTTCTGAGTAGCTAGGATTACAGACATGAGCCACCAGCGCCCAGCCAGACCAATTTTTTAATAAAGAACACTCATCCAGTGTGATGCTGCAATCAGATTTTTTATTGTGAGGGTCTCTCTTCTACAACTCTGCTAAAGTAAAGCAGCCAGATCCCTGCAGTCCATTCCAGAACCATACTGAGAACACCAGCATGAACTAGTAGTAAGTTCACATTAGATGAGAATTTGTAAACAATCCTATCTTGCTGCTATCAAATTTTAAAAAGACTGCAGGGCACACACTTGTCACCCCTGTGTCCCATACTAGTAATCCCAGATTCTCTGAAGGACAGAGTAGCACAGTCCAAGGCTGCTAGGGCAATAGCCTCAAAATCCTATCTGAAAAGCAAACTACATGTGAAGAGGTCTAAGGACACGATTCCAGTGCGAGAGCACATGTCTAGCAACTAGCAAGTGCAAGGCCTGGCTTCAATCCTCAGTACTGCCAGAGGAAGGGAGGGAGGGAGGGAGGGAGGGAGGGAGGGAGGGAGGGAGGGGAGGGAGGGAGGGAGGGAGGGAGGGAGGGAGGGAGGGAGGGAGGGAGGGAAGAAGGAAGGAAGGAAGGAAAGAAGGAAGGGAGGAAGGAAGGAAGGAAGGGAGGGAGGGAGGGAGGGAGGGAGGGAGGGAGGGAGGGAGGGAGGGAGGGAGGAGAGAGGGTAAGGAGGGAAAGGAAGGGAAGGGAAGGGAAAGGAAGGGAAGGGAAGGGAAGGAACAGACATTAACAAAATGTAACATTCATGACCACCCAGGCACTCCTGGAAAGAAAAACATGGATGGCTTTTAATGCAAAAGTTGTCTAACTGTTCAAAAAGAAATGTACTCATTACCTGATTTACATAACTATAATCCCTCAGTACATCGCCTTCACAATAAAAAATAGAAAGTAAAAATGAAAACATGTTTTACAAAGTTGTTGTCTAGCATATCTGAAAGCCCGATGACCTGCATTGCCATCTGTTCAGTTGTTTATTCTGTGTAGGTGTGTATCAATCCCTTGACCTTTTTATTCCTCTGTTCTTTCATCTTTTAAATGAAGAGAATATGCTAATGGTCTCCCTATCTTTTCTCTTCTCACTCCATAATTCTAATTTTACATCTCTAAATGATTTCAAGTAACATGTGGTCTCGATATAAACTGATCTTGCTAAATTGATTCTAACACAACTTTGAAGTTTACTTGCTTAAGTAGGTTAAGCATCTCCACATTAAGAGTTCTGAATCATGTTCTCCCTACTAATTTTATCATAAATAGCACAAAAGCAAGTTTCAACCCAGTTTTGCCTGCGGTATCATAAAATCTAAATGAGCTGAATGTAACTTGGTGAAGTGCATGCATTCGATTTAAACCTAACAGCAATTACTTGTACATGTTCTATCCTGGGTCATTAGCTCTTTCTCTCCACAGTTTGCTCAGGAAATTGTGAAATGCCCAAGATCCCACACACATTCATGCCTCCTGAAAGTCTAATTCCAGACAATTTCTCCCCAGAGCTCCGAACTGATTAATGATAATAGTTCCCACTCATTGAGTGCCTTTTACTGATCTGGTGCTAAGCAGTCATTGTAACAACCTGGTTTCTACCTTTACAACGTTCTCAAAGGTAGATGCTGTTATGTCCATTGTATAGATGAGGAAATAAAGTCTAAGAAAGGTCAAGTCTGGGCTGGGAATATGGCCTAGTGGTAAAGTACTTGCCTTGTATACATGAAGCCCTGGGTTCGATTCCTCAGCACCACATATATAGAAGAAGCCAGAAGGGGCGCTGTGGCTCAAGTGGCAGAGTGCTAGCCTTGAGCAAAAAGAAGCCAGGGACAGTGCTCAGGCCTTGAGTTCAAGCCCCAGGACTGGCAAAAAAAAAAAAAAAAAAAAAAAGAAAGGTCAAGTCAGTGATCTGAGTCACACATTGAGCTATTGTCAAAGTCTGGCATTTAAGACAAGCCTTGCTGGCTCAAAAAAAAATGGATCTTCCTACTTACAAGAGGTTCTAACATATAGAGAAATGAATCTTCCTACTTACAAGAGGTAATAACATATAGAGAAAGGGATGCTATGGAATCCTGACAGCCATCCTTGAAGTTTTCTTCCTGGCATAGAAAGCGGTGGTTGGGCTATTTAGCTAGGATTATTGAAGATAGCAGTTCGAAGCTATCCTGGGCAGGAACGTTCATGAGACTCTTATCTCCAATTAACCACCAAAAAGCTGCAAGTGAAGTTGTAGCTCAAGTGGTAGAGCACCCACTTTGAGTAAAAAAAGCTCAGGGTCAGCACTCAGGCCCTGAGTTCAAGCCCCAGGACTGGAAGCAAAGAGGAAACAAGGAAAGAAAGAAGAGAAGGAGGGAAGGGAGGGGAGGGTGATGATGAACTGTGGAATCTGGTGGAGGCCAGATCTGGTGCTGCAATGGTAGATCTGGACTGGAGAGAGTACAGCTCTGTGGCCTGGATGGAACTGCCATAAAACTACTGACTGCCACTCAAAGCAGATGGGCTGTTGAAGGATTTCCAAAGAAATCAAGTGTGATATCTATCATCTGTTTCATACTTTAGGTATTACATTCTGGACATAACTTTAAAAATAACTTTGAAGGAAATAAAGCAGGAAGATCATTGAGGAAACAAGTCTTCTGAGAGGATATTGAGACCTGAACTTGGACAAATGGCACAAGGAAGGTATAGGACATTAAAAACTTGGCACCCCATTAAACTGGGGAAATAGCAAAGAATGAGATTATGACGGACCCAGAGCAAATCTAATTTGTCACTACCTTGCTCCCTAGATGGCAAAATGTACTGCCTTTAGGAGAAAAGTCACTGATCTGAATTACCCTGCTGCCTAGAGGCCCAAGGGAAGCAAGTAAATCTCGATCGTACTGTGTTACTCACCTATGTGTCCTTTCTGCATTTTTTACAAAGAAAACAGAGTCCACAGTACATGATTCGCTGCCGTGAGGCAGGGTGGGAAGGAAGTGGAGCCGTTGAATACAGCATAGAAAACAAATGTCCAGCTGGGAGAAACTCTCGGAGTGTCTGGCAGTTCATGACCTCATCAGACAGGTTTACCTTATGAAAACAATGGAATGACCCAGATTAGTGTAGTTCCAAGTCCACCTAACTCCAGAACCTGACTCAGTTTCCAGTTCCCACTCCCTAAGAATTGTGTCTGATGTAGTTTCAAATATATATGCATATATATGGATGTATTTATATATTTATTTACATTTATATTTTATATAATTATATGTTTATAAATGTATATTATATATTTATTTATCTTTTTTAAAAAATGATATTATACAGATGATGTACAGAGGGGTCATAGATACATAAGTCAGGTAAAAGAACATTGCTTTTTTTTTTTAATTTTTATTGTCAAACTGATGTACAGAGAGGTTACAGTTTGATGCGTTAGGCATTGGATACATTTCTTGTTCTGTTTGTAACCTCCTCCCTCATTCCTCCCTACCCCTCCCCCTTTCCCTCTCCCACCATGAGTTGTTCAGTAGATTTACACTAAACAGTTTTGCAAGTATTGCTTTTGTAGTCGTTTGTCTTTTTTACCCTGTGTCTTGTTGGGGTTCAGCTTTGGCCTTGAGGGGGCAGGGCAATGGAGAGCACTCCCAAGATGCCGCCCTTCCCCCCAGCCCTGGGGGAATGCGGAAGCAGGCCACAATTCTCTGGGTCCGGAACCAGAAGAACTGGCTTTGCGACCAGCCCCCCAACTTTCTTGCCAGCCCCTGTGTCCCCCACTCTCGCGGGCTTTCCCCCTGGGGTGGTGCTAAGCAAGTAACGTTAGCTCATGAGGGGGTCCTATGACAAGCTCGCCAGCCTATCGCCAGCTCTCTGGTCTATCACCCCTTCTCTCACCGCCCCCTATTATATCAACTGTTAGCCACTCCCTTATGAAATCAGATTTGCTCTTGAAGCGTCTCCGAGATCCGCGCACTACTGGCTTTCTTCACGGGTAAGGAGGGAGGTAAAGCGATCTCGTACGGCCGCGTGCACCTGAGGTCTTTCCTGAGCCCCCCACTCCACTCTGGCCTTACCTGCGGGTCGGGTGACCAGGGGAGAGGGTGAGAAAGGGAGCAATTAGAGTAGTAGAGCCTGACCCCCCATGCCAGGGGAGGCGACCCGAGCCGGCAGTGTCTCTCACTTTTGATATTCCCTTTCACTTTCCTAGTTCTAATACCAGTATACACGGTTTCCAATGTACTCAGATAAGATACAGTGATAGTGCAGGTACAACCACAGGAAGGGGATACAAGAACATCATCAATAATAGAAGCTACAGATACACATGGGACGTTGAAAGTAGTTACAACAGTGATATAACACTCATTTCCATAACATGGAGTTCATTTCACTTAGCATCATCTTATGTGATCATAAGGGTATAGCTATTGGGCTCTTGTGATCCTCTGCTGTGACTTGCCTAAACCTGTGCTAATTATTCCCAATAAGGGAGACCATAGAGTCCATGTTTCTTTGGGTCTGGCTCACTTCACTTAGTATAATTTTTTCCAAGTCCTTCCATTTCCTTACAAATGGGGCAATGTCATTCTTTCTGATAGAGGCATAAAATTCCATTGTGTATATGTTAAAAAGTACATTTCTTTTTTTAACAATGTCCCTCTATATTTATTATCTTTAAGTAGTTGTACAAAGTAGCTGCTGTTCAATGAAGCAGTTTATGAATACAGTGCATCTTGATCAATGTCACTCCTTTCAACACCACCCCAGTCCATTGGCCCTAACCACTCACCTAGAATATTAATCATCTTGTGCTGACCTCCCCCTACCATCACAAACTCCCTCCACCAACTACCCAACAGAGCGACCTCCAAAGCTTTCAACCCCTAAGTGAACAGTCTCACTCTTCCATGCAAAACCGCCATGGCTTCGCGCTCCAGGCTTTCCCAAAGGCGGTAAGCCCCTCATGCCTCAGCAGCCCGCGCTGCTAAGTGCGACCACTTCCGCGGCCTCCTGCTCCCTCTTCTCCAGTCCCATTGGCTTCTGCCTTTGCCTGCACATCTCTAGGCACACTCTAGCTCACGTCCTTGGCACTGGCTTGTGCCTCTACCTAGAACATTCTTTCGCAGACATCTGTAAACCTTACTGCCCACCTCCTTCTGAGACTTGGACAAATGTCTCCTCCTCAGTCACACCCTGGAGCACTGTTGAAAACTGCAAGTTCCTCTGCTTTCCTGCCCTCCGACTCCTCCCCCCCTCAGTCCCCAAAGTTGTCCTCAACACCCTTAGGCTACTTTTAGCACCCAAGCATTATCATCCTGCCTGGTGTGGCGCGCCACACCTATCAGCCCAGCACTCGGAGCATGCACGCTGGAAGATCATGGATTTAAGGCCAGCCTGGGTAAGAGAAACACACACACACACACACACACACACACACACACACACACACACAAGTTGTTTTTAAAATGCAGGTCAGGTGAAGCTCCTGTAAGTCAAGGAACTCTGCAGATTGCCAGCAAACCCTCCGAAGCTGGACTGGAGACACCCACTTCGGCTGTCTAAGCAGCCCAGCTGCGGTGCGTGGCCATGGCAAGCAGGCGGCACACACTGTGGAACTGGGCCAGGCTCGCTGCCACTCAGAGCACCGTCCACACTCGCTAGGGTTTAGGTTTGCTATTTTATCTCTGTTGATAGTTGTTGATGGAATTATACAGCTCCATCAGAAAGGATGGCATTGCTCCATTCGTAAGGAAATGGAAATACTTGGAAAAACTTAAGCAAAAAAACAAATTATATTAAGCGAAGTAAGCCAGACCCAAAGAAACATAGGCTGCGTGGTTTCCCTCATTCATGGTAACTAGCATGTGCCTATAAATATACAGGTAAACACACTGGATGGTTACAGATAAAAAATATACTTGGAGATGATAAATTACACAGGTCTGTAGATATTCACACAGAGTGAGACCAAAGGAGGATATTCTATTTTTATTTTTAACTTAATTTTATTGTCAAGGTGATGTACAGAGGGGTTACAGTTACATACATAGGTAGTGGGTACATTTCTTGTCATACTTGTTACCCCTTCCCTCATTTTTCTACCACCTTCCCTCCCCCCAACCCACCCACCCCCAGTTGTATAGCTAATTTCCACCATATTGTCTTGTGAGTATAGCTGTTGCATTGGTTCACCCTTTGTCCTCTGTCTCACCATTTTGATGTTCCCTTTCCCGTCCCTAATTCAGATATACAAATATACAATACCCAGGGTACTGAAATCAAATACAGTAACAGCAGGGGTACACCATAGAAAAGAAAAAAGAAAAAATTCACATTAAAAATAACAACAACAATTTTAAAAAATGCCCTCTTGTTTCCATATCTTGGAGTTCATTTTGCTTAGCGTCATCTTATATGATCATATGTCCATGTTATGGACCTACTGTGATTCTCTGCTAGGGCTATCCTAGACATTTACTAATTATTACCAATGAGGAAAACCATGGAATCTATGTCTCTTTGGGTCTAGCTCACTTAACTTAATATGAATTTTCCAAGTCTTTCCATGTCCTTACAAATGGGGCAATGTCATTCTTTCTGACGGGAACATAGAATTCCCTGGTGCATATATACCACATGTTCTTGATCCAGTCATTCACTGAGGGGCATCTGGGTTGGTTCCATATTTTAGCGATGGTAAATAATGCTGCAATGAACATGGTCATTCATGGTTGTTTAGTATGGCCTTGTTTGTGATCCTTTGGCTAAATGCCCAGAAGTGCTCATTACATGACTTTAATGTAACTGTAACCCCTCTGTATATCACCTTATAAAAATAAATAATACTAATATTACTGCTGCTACTAGTAATAATAACATTTGTTGGGGCTGGGAATATGGCCTAGTGGTAAGACTGCTTGCCTTGAAGCCCTGGGTTCAATTCCTCAGCACCCCATATAGAAAATGGCCAGAAGTGGCGCTGTGGCTCAAGTGGCAGAGTGCTAGCCTTGAGCCCAAAGAAGCCAGGGACAGTGCTCAGGCCCTGAGTCCAAGCCCCAGGACTGGCAAAAAACAAAAAGAGAGCAAAATAATAATATTTGTTGGGTTAGTCAGCACATGTACCATGGTTCCTATTTCTGGCTTCTTCTTGTCACTTTCCATCCAGGATGTGAAGCCTTCAATGGGGGTGGTGGTGGGGAGCCCCCTCTCCCCCTCCCTCCCCAGTTCCTGGTTTACTAGTCTCGTGGTATAGCTCTCTGCCTGGAATCCAGGGTGACCTTCTTGGGTTCTGGATCCCTATCCTCTCTGCCTCGGCATCCCCAGAACCTGAGCCTGAGTGTACACTGTTGGTGTTCTGTGTCTATTTGCTAGATGATTGAAATAGCTCTGTATCCTGCAGCTGGGCTCCGGCTGCCCTCCCCTAGACTGCTAGCCGCAGCAGGGTACAAGAAGATTAGAAAGGACTTCACCGAGCAGAACTCCGATTAGAGCGCTCCAGCACCTCGGGCCTGCGCCTCTCTCCACAGCCTTTGTCTCCGTGCAGTCTCGTGAGCGTTGCTTACATTGAAGCAGCCAGAGATGTTATATCCAAAACCACTCAGCTAAGCCCTGGGATCAGGTGCCAGCACTCACACCCACATAAACAGCTCAGTCAAGGCAGAAAGTGTGCAAACCCTCCTTCTTTTTATAAAGTGGAGCGAGTATCCTGTTGGGAAGGAAAGCGTAACTATTGGAGTCAGCCTTTCCCAGGCTGCTGGCTTAGAGTCTAGCAGGTGGCCCCGTATGCCTCAATGTCCCAGTTCTTCCTAGTGGGTAGGAGACAGCCCGAGTTTCCACCCATGCTGAGGAAAGAATGCATCCATCGCCACTCCAAAGGTAAGGGGTGTGTTTGGCTCAGCCAACCGTCACTCGGCTGATTTGAATACTCACATGGATGTGCTCCCAAAAGACCATCAAAGGCCCAGCTTCCTGGAAATTCTAAGGGAATGGAACTAAAGAATTAAGAGAGTATTTGTCACTCGCTCTCTCTGTGTACCAGTATTGGGGCTTGAACTTGGGGATCTGAGCACTGTCTCTGGTGCTTTACCACTTGAGCCACAGCTCCACTTCTGGCCTTTTGGTGGTTAATTAGAGATGGAGTACCGTGGACTTTCCCCTAGAGCAGAGAGTAGCAAACTATGGCCTAGTGTGTGTGTGTGGGGGGGGGGGGGGGGTGGTAAGAAGACAATCCCACCCACTCTAATGCTAAAACCCTCTAGCTATCTCATTTACTTAGGAGGCTGAGATTTGAGGCTAGGGATTCAAAGCCAGCCTGGCCAGGGAAATCTAAGAGTCTTATCTCCAGTTAGTTACCAAAAAGCCAGAAGTGGATCTGGCTAACCCCTGCTCTAAGAGCTAGGAAGCAGGTCTAGACTCCGAGAGGCCCCGCTGGAACTATGAACACAAGTGGCCAAAGCTAGATGCTGTCTATGGCACACGACACTGGTCCCTGGAAACAGCCGACAAAGCCACTGTCCCAGAAACAGTAAAGAATTCCTGAGGCCAGGTTCCAGCAGCAGGGCAGGCAGCCCCACAGAATAATTGGGGACAGATTCCTACTGCCAGGAGTTGCAGCTGGGTATACTAAATTCTATTAACCTACATTTTATGACCTCAATACAACATTCTCAATAATCAGCAAGAATAGCAATGGATATGAGAAGAAATCCTTTGCCCACTCTTTGAAAATCAAAATTTAAAATTGTTTTCTTAATCGGTAGTTATCTGGCAATCAATACTTCCTGGAAATAACTTTTAAAAAAAACCACCATCTTGCAAATTTAAAAGAGTTTCGAATAAATAGCAATAACAATGAAGAGGCAGTGTTCAGGCAGAAATGATGATGTGAGAATTTTAGCCCCGTTGTTATACAGGCCCTGAGTTTATCCCTCTCTCCTTAAAACATTCCAGAGTAACAATCACAAGAGAAATGCAGTTCTACAGAACATTTTTGACTCTATAATGTGTGAAAATCTCAGGCCACTAAGAACCATAAATGCATTTCATTGTCTGTCAGTTCCAAACCATCATTTCACTTCAATAACAGTTAAATAAACAACTCTCCCTTGACTGGCTAGAAAGACTTTACAAACTTGAGGCAAGTCCGCCACCTAGTGGATATCTTGAACACGTGTAACAACATTTAAATAGGAGCCAGGAGTGAAAAGAGCCAAAGAAACAATTAGGCTTTTTGCCCATCAATCAATGACATTATGCCCAATGTTTACCTTTCTTCTTTCTCCTCTTCCTATCCCTGAGAAGAATAGGGAGGCAGATGTCTGTATTCAGGAGGTTTATGGAGAGTGTCCTCAAAGACAACTGTGAGGGGCTGTCCAGCATCATGTCAGGGGGTCTGAACTGTGACCCATCTGCTCCAGGTGCTGTCAGGAGGGCTGAACTCAGGTGAGAGCTTGATCTTGTACTTAAACCTATACATGACCTCTAGTCCTGTATGCAGCTGCTTCATCTGCAGAAGTGGTCGGTGAGAGTGGCTTCTGTCAACAGAATAAGCACGTCTACCTTCTCGTACACATGGCAGATCTCACGGGTATTGTCTAACAGTCAGTACATCAACCCTCACACCTAATAACCACCCCCTGTGTTAGCCCTAAACCTGCTTTTCCCTCGTGGGCCTCTGACCATCAGCTTAGCCTCTGCTTCTGCTTTGTAATCCACCCACATACCACCCTCTGTGTAGACCAGGTGGGTGGCAGATGCACCACCCTGCTCCCGGCCCCATGGAGCTCCTCGCCTATCTTTCAGAGCCAGGGTGAGTGGGGCTAGAGAACAGCGGCAGACCCACGGCAGCTTGTATGTTATTCCAATAGGGTCCACTCACGTACTAAGCTTGACCTTTCCTCCTCTCTTGGAAGCTCATAAGTGATGAGAAGTGACTGAAACTGCAAGTCCTCACCTTCCCCAGACAGCCATGTGAGAGAACTGTTCTTGCTGCAGAGCAAATGCACTGGCAGTCTTGGAAGAGAGTCTGAGACCAAGGCCCCATCTGACATGGATGCTCCTAATGAACACACAGCCTGTTGAAATCTTGGAGCTCCTCAGTCAAAATAAAATTGCTCCACCATATATATATATATATATATATATATATATATATTATATATATATATATATATATATATATAACATTTTCTTGATCCATTCATCTACTGAGGGGCATCTGGGTTGGTTCCCTATCTCTATCTTAGCTATGGTAAACAATGCTGCAGTGAACATAGTTGTGCTGGTAGCTTTGGTATGGCCTTGTTTGTGGTCATTTGGGTAAAAGCCCAGGAGTGGGATTGCTGGGTCATAGGGAAAGCTCTATGTTTAGTCTTTTGAGGAGCCTCCATACTGCTTTCCAGAATGGTTGAACCCATTTACATTCCCACAGTGTAGTAGCATTCCCTTTGGGCCACATCCCTGCCAGGATATGTCATTATTTGTTTTCTTGATAATGACCATTCTAACTGGGGTGAGGTGGAATCTCAATTTAAGTTTGATTTGCATTTCTTTTATGGCCAGAGATGTTGAACATTTCTTCATATATCTATTGGCTACTCCCCTCATTTGTAATAAGTAGTATACACCTAGGATAATCCTAGCAGAGGTTCACAATAGCCCAATAGCTATGTACGTATGATCACATAAAATGATGCTAATCAAAATGATCTCCATGATATGAAAACAAGAGGATTTTTTGTGGCTTTCTTTTTTTTTTCAGTGTACTATTTGGAGTTATTCTTTTGTATTTCTTTTCTTTTCTCTCCTCTGGTTTATTCCCCATGGTCACTGTTTCTGATTTTTGGTACCCTTTGTCTTATATATAAGTATTTGACTTGAGGAAGGGAAATCACGAAAATGGTGGGACAAAGGGTGAACCAATGCAACAGCAATACTCACTAGACACTATGTTGGAAATGAACTGCTCAAAAAGAAATACACTCATTACCTTCCTTATGTAACTATAACCTCTCTATACATTACTTTTACAATAAAATTAAATTAAATTAAAAATAGCATTGCTCACCCACCTGGTCTCCGTCTCCCCCTGCTTCCATCTGCCTCCCCTGACCATACTCTTTCTGCCTAATATTTAAAGAGCCCGAGTTGTAACGGGGGAGGAGGGTTGTACCACTTCCTCTTCAGCCACGCTGAAGCCCTTCCGAGGCTTCACTCCCCGATAAAGGCCGTCCATCTGTAGAGTTCACTTTCTTACCCTTCTTTTTCCTGATAAACTCACAATTCCATTTCCTGACAATAAGGACCCCTTTCTGATGAAGAAGCTCTAGGTATGAGTAGGGGAGGGGTCAGTACCCCCACCCCCACCCCCATGAATGGGCGTACCAGTGAAATCCCAAATTGTGCCACAAACTGATCTTAGTACAAAAACCCCAACGGAAGTAATTAACTGCGGGGGTGGGGGGTGGGGGATGAGGACAAAACTGACCTTTAGTCACCTGACTCAGAGTATCTTTTCTTTATTTGTAACTCCCACCTTTACATGCCCACCTCAGACTTCCCCTGTCCGTCTCCTCTTCCTACTGCATGTCTAAATCTGGATGGTCAGTGGGCTTCAACAACTGAGCTCTCTACAACTAAACTACTACACTTCATCCACATCACAGTACATGGTAACTTTTTTATCCAGTTATTCAGACCAAAAATGTAGAGCCATCTTCAACCATTCTTCCTCCCATGCCAACCTCTGATCTACAAGCACATCTTGCTAGTCATATATCCAAGGCATGTCCAGAATCCAGCCTCTTTACTTCTCCTCACTTCTGAAGCAACCACTGTGGTGCAAGCCATGGTCTACGCTCAGGTCTGAACAGACCTCTTGTCTCGGTCTTTGCCCCTTCTGTCTCTTCTCCGCACACAAGCCAGGGGGAAGTGTCAATTCTCTTGAGCCCTCTGCTAGCTCCAGGATCATGGTAGAAAAACTATGTCATTGCCTGGATTGACAATGCCATGCCCAACCTGACCTCTTTGTTCCTGAGCACTGAATTTACCATTTCCTGGAATGCTCTTCCTCCAGAACTCTGCAGGTTTCCTTCCTTATTTCCTTGGGTCTTTATACAACTCTCACCTTTCTAAAAAGGCCCTCCCTTTGGCAGGCCTTTTTATTTGATATTTATTATTTAGAAATTAGGTAATTGCTGATGGCTCACACCTGTAATCCTACCTACTCAGGAGACTGAGATCTGAGGATCCTGGATCAAAGCCAGCCCGGGCAGAAAAGTCCTGACACTCCTATCACTAATAAATTACACTCCCCCCAAAAAAAGTCAGAAGTAAAGTTGTGGCTCAAGTGATAGAGTACTTGAGTAAAAAGAAGGTCAGGGACAGAGCCCAAGCCCTGAGTTCAAGCACCAAATATAATAATAATAATAATTTTTCAAAATTATACCCTACTTATTCTCCCTCACAGTGGATTAAGTGGTAATTCTCCAGAAAGATCTGTATCTCAGTCTCAGAATTCTGTAATTATGCTTCTTTTTTTTTGGAAAGAATCTTGGGAGATTTAATTAAGTTAAGGATCTAGAAATGAGATCCTCTCAGCTGTTAGAGTCAACATTAGAAAGGTCCCCAACTTGTGCTATTGGGCATTTACAGAAACCTCAAGCTGTGGGGCCCAGTGCTGAGATCTTTAGGCCATTGCAGGTATTCCTGACAGGAGACTAGCGACCTCATTCTCTTTCTTTACTGTCTTCCACTTCCTGTAATGACTTTTTGCTCCACCATGAGTTCCCTCTACGATGCACTGGACCAATCAATCATGAAGTGAAATTTCTAAAACTGTGAACCTCTTCACTTTATAAGTTGATTTTCTCAAGTATTTATTAGAGTGACTGAAAGCCAAATAACACCATGGCTTATCTAAGTTGGCCTTAAACTTAATGACAAGTATCCTTATAAGAAATATAAGATAGCCCAGGAACAGTGAATAGTCACGTCTTGGCAATCCTAGCTATAAGAGACTGAGATCTTAGGATCTGGTTCAAGCAAGCCAGTCTGGGCATGAAAGATTCTTATTTCTAATTATTTTTCATTATTCCAGCAAAATGCTAGATAGGAGGTATAGCTCAAGGGGTAGAATGCCAGGCATAAGTGAAAGAGCCAAGTTGACGCAAGTCAAAACAACTCTGAGATTTCATCTAACCCCAGTTAGATTGACCGCCATTGTGAATTCAGACAACAATAAATTTTGGTAGGGGTGTGGGGAAACAGGAACCCTATTGCGTTCTTAGTGGGAATGTAAGCCAGTACAACTCTGGACAGCAGTCTGGAGATCTCAAAAAACTAAACATAGATCTTCCCTACAACCAACTCCTGGGCATCCACCCTGAACATCACAAGCCAGGATATGTATAAGGACAGCTGCACATACATGTTCATTGCCTCACTATTCACAATAGCCAAGACTGGAAACAGTTTAGTTGCCCCATAATAGATGAGTGGATCCAAAACACGTGATACCTCCACACGATGGAATTTTACACAGACATTACTAAGAGTAAAATTATGTCATTTGCAGGGAAATTGATGGAACTAGAACATATTAAGTGAGGTAAGCCAAGCCCACAGAGACAAACAGCACATGCTTTCTCTGATATGTGGAAATTAGATCTAAAATATACTGGGATTTGATAAATTATACAGGATTCTAGACACACGCAGTGAGACCAAAGGGGGATACTCTTAGGAAATACAAAAGCACAATGCCTATGTGCACGCATGCGCACACACACACACACACACACACACACACACATATTACATGAATACATATATTACATGAAACATATATAAATGAATTCCAGGTTATGGGAACAAGAGAGTTTTTTTATTTTGTTGGTAATTCTGTCTTTTCTTGATGCATGGTATATTCCTGTGCAGATCTTTGGGAGGGTGTGGGAGGGCACAGAACTCGAGGGAAAGGTGTGAAAGTGCAGCAGTGGAGTTCACTGGACACTAATAAAAGTGAACTACACAACTTATGGGTGGAGATGTGAAGGAGGAACTGGGAGACAAGAACATAAGACACTGCACAAAAGGAAATGTATTCATTACCTGATTCATGTAATTGTAATCCCTCTGTACATCACCTTTACAATAACAATCAAGTAAATAATAATACTTTAAAAAAAAGAAGGTGGAGGCCCTGAGTTCAAGCCCCAGTATGGGGAGAGTGAAGAGGAGGAGAAGAAAAGAAGGGGGTGGAGGAGGAGAAGACCCAGGAGAGGAGCATCTGAAGATGGCCATAGAAAGATTCATCTCTAGCCAATACAGAATTTGCTTATTGACTTTTTGTCATACTAAAATTTATAAACAAAAGAAAGGAGAGGCTTTTGTTTTGTTCATTAACACATTGTCAGTATCTAGGTCGGGTATATAAATGTTCAATAAGTATTCACTGGTTATGAAAACAGTAGATGAATCAATCAGCAAGTGCCAGGAGCCCTACGTACTGGATGAGTAGATAGAGGAATGATGGATCTGTTGCTAACAGGAAGGACAGAAAGCACAGCCAAGGTGGAGAAGACACAACCACATTGATTCAAGCTTGTTCCGTTTGATGTCAGTTAGCAAGCAGGAATGTGCTTTCTCTAATTTAGGATTTACTTACCCAGGCAGCTCTAAAATATTTGTTTTAAAATGGTGAGACAAAGGGCAAACCAGTGTAACAGCGATACAAGACAATATGTTGAAAATGAACTTTACCACTTGGGGAAGGGGATGGGGGAAGGAAAGTGGGAGGAAAATGAAGAAGGGGTAACAATGTTTGACAAGAAATGTACACACTATCTTACATATGTAACTGTAACCGCTCTATATATCACCTTGACAATAAAATTAAATTTTAAAAATAAATACAAATAAAATCTTTTCAAGTCTTCCAAGTGTAAGTCTTTTGGAAGATGTACACTACTATTTTGATCACATGGGGGAACATAATAAGATTGAAGGTTGAAGATCTAGAGCTGATGTTTGGGGGCGAAATGGCAATGCAAAGACACAAGGATGAGTAATTAAATATCACATCTAACACCTTGGAAATCCTATTTCAGTCAGTCTTCCCTGCACTGGGCATTTTATTAGAGAAATTCAAAACTGATTTGCTCATTGGTGGATTGAGTCCCCTTCCAATGCTTACCCCTTTCTATAGGCAGAACTGAGGCGATGCTTATGAACAAGACTGAAGGATAAGAGAGAGCACTTGATCAAGAACACCTCAGTTGATGCACAGAAGATGAAGTCGAGCTTTTACAGCACTGATCATGGAGCACCTGCCTTCCTCAAGGACTTGCCCAGAGCCAGGCCCTTCCGGAAGATGGAGGCTCTTGGGAAGACACAGGAAGACACCCAGCAGCAGGTGACGTCAGGATGCTCATCCCTCTCCCCATCCTCCAGAAGCACAATCCAAAATGCTCAAATCCCTTCTGTAAAGAGGCAGAGTATTGCATATAAACCATCTTCAACCTCCCATGTCCTTTAAGTTATCTCTAGGATTGTTTGTGAAACCTAACGCAGTGTAAATATTGTTAGGCTCTAGCATTTAGAGAATAATGACAAGGAAAAAGAAGTAGTCTACGTATCTTCAACACAGATTCTTTTTTCATTTTTTAGACCCAACATGTGTTGGATCTGCAGTGGCAGAGTCTGTACATATGGAAGTCGACTTATTCAAACCCTAGTTCTCTCCACCTCTTCCTTCTCCCTAGTCGCTGAGGTACTTGAACCAGTGAGAATGAGTTTCAAAGTAACTTCCATCATTTTGGAAAACCTACCCTGGTTTGTTATTTTTTTTAAAAAATCTAATCACAGCAGTCCCTGGTCTTAAAGGTGAAATCAATTTCACCTTTCTGCTTTTCTGTTTGAAATTTTCATTACTTCTTCCAGACCATGTGACGTTCACTAGAAGATGCATGTTGGAGTCATTTGCTCTGTGTATTTCCTGTGATTTTTAGTGCTTCAGCAGTGAAATCACAAATGCCAAAGAGCTAGGATGTTAACATCTGTTTATTAACAGAGAAGGGTTGGGGGGGCACAGAGGACTCAGATGAGCGCGTCTCCTTGGCGGCCAGCAGGGGGCAGTGGTACCAGGCAGCTTCCAACTGAGCTCCCGTGTATTTTTGTTAATACATCAAAGCCAAAAAAACAAATCCTTATAAAATCTAAGAAAATACTATTTTCATCATATTCAGTACTTGTTTTTAATTGCCATGAATTTCCCTGAAATATCTGGTATATCCTTTATATCTCAATATACTGATATATAATCAAACCAGTACCCATGGCTTTTAACTTTTGGGTTCATTTTAATCCTAAATTAAAACAAACTGAAAAATATAGATTGCTGTTAACTATTGTATTTATCCAGCATGACTGTTAAATTGCCCTTCTGATATTTCATGTGGTTCTAATATCATTGCAGTTACTAGCATTGCCTCTCTGGCAAGGGTATTTTCCTTTCAATACAATGCCAGGACCTGTCACAGAGGAGAAGTGACTCCTGAAGTCTCAAAGCACATCCTCGAGTTCCATATATCAAGTGGTACATTATTTGCATATAAGCTAATTGAAGTCCCCCATGGAGTTTAATCAAGTAGAATAAAACTGTTCCTACCCTGGGAAAGGCAAGATGTCCTTCTTTATAATGCATGAAGCAAGTCAGGATGGAAAACAAGATCTCTTGGTATTAAATTGTTGGAGCAACTTTCATATATAGAGAGACACTTTATTTTGGAAGATGATATATTTATATTTGAATCTGACTACTCAGACTACATTTTAAAACAGATTATTACCTTGTTTTATATATGTTCTCGGTATAAACAAGTTAGAATCTGCAGTATTTTCTTCTAATAAACATCATGTATTGACTTACTAGACAGTAAGACAGAGAGTTAGCAATAATCTGTTAACAGAACAGAGGTTACATGCAATCCCTTGAGAGATTTCCTCAGAGCTCTAATCCTGCTAGCAATCAGGACCCAGGAAGCTGGAAATTTTTTCCTCCTGAGCATTTGCTAAGTGACACTAATTCTCACAGTGTTGCTAATGGGTGGCTGTAAACATATTATTTCTTTAATGACATCTGTATTTCTTATAATTAGTGCAATTCTCATTAGGTGGGTGACATTAATTTTGAACTATTGGTGAATATAGAGTTTATTCATACTCCAGGAAATGGAAACAAGAAGTTTATTTCTTTGTTATTTTTGTTCTCTTTTCTTTTTGTCTTCTTTGTTCACTTATCTGTCTTTGAGATGGTAACGGGCACAGAAATTGAGGTTGCAAAGGGCGAACGAATACAGCAATGGTATTCACAAGACATTATGTGGAAAATGAACTATACAAGTTGTGAGTGGGGACAGGAGAGAAAAACTGGGAGAGAACCAGGGAAGGGATGACATTGTCCAAAAAGAAATGTACTCATTACCTGACTTCCATAACTGTAACCTCTCTGTACATCACCTTTATGTTAACAATAAAAAATACACAAAAGAAAAGAAAAGAATAGATGTGTGATTCAGACAACTTAACAGCGGGTTGGAAGATTCCTGACAGGAGAGTTGGACTGGCCATCTTTAAGGTGGAGAATCACCAGCTCATCTGACAACCACTAAGTGTCTAGATTTCATTCCTGCTGAACTGGGAGTTTGGAACACAAAAGGAGAATCATCTATACACAATTTCCAGATTTAAATCTTAAATCTGTGCCATTGGACAAGGTCCACGTCTCCCTAAAGTCCCGTTGGTTCATTTGAAACATGGGGATCATACTGGTCAGCACTTCACTAGCCTTCAGTGTAGTGATGTTAAGATCATAGCAGAGAATGCCAAATACAGAGGACACCCCATAAATGGTAGTTAGTATAATTTTATTTTATGAATTGAGACTAATTAGTTCTGGAGTCAAAACCTCTCCAATGAGGAAGGCCTGTCAGGGTCTCCAGTCGCATCTGTGCAGGACAGCTTCCAAGAGACTCAACATTTGACATGAAGCTTCCATCAGGACCAGAGCCAACCAAGGGGGCGGGGGAAGTGGCGTGATGGCATCTTTGCCAAAAAGGAGCCCGGATGTGTGAAAATATAACCTGATTTGTCTAGCATGATTGGATTTCTGAGCACAAAAGGGTTGTAAGCTATCCTCCTGGAATAGGATAAAAATTCTAACCTTGGGTGATACTTTCTGAAAGGCACTTTGCAAATAAACCCCATCTCAAATCTCTTATCCACCACAGCTGTGAAAATCCAGAGGTCGCCAATTAGGTATTCGAGATTTCTTTCCAACTCAACTAATAATTGAGAGGCTGCTCTGAAAGGCTCGCTACGCATCACTTACGTCTGAGAGGAGCTCAGTGGCACTCAGCTGGTGCCTGGCACTGGTAGAGTGGATCACTGAGGCAGTGAAGGCTACGCCAAGAATCACAACATTGCCACCTGCATTCTAGCCGGGAATCGCCAGCCTGCCAGGAAAAGTCAGTACCTGTCTGGCATGCTCTTTTCCAATACCAGAGATGGAGGGATGTCATGCGATCGCAGCTCCCCCTCCCCCCTGTAGCTCGACCTTGCTTCCTGTGTCATTGTCCTTTCTGAGCCTTGGTGGCTTTACTTACCAACAGCTGACAATCAGGAGCACCTGCCTGCCCCCCATAGATTATGAAGGGCTTTAATGATTGTCATTTTCATCGCCTTGATAGAATATTGTGAGGCCCAGTACACAGAATAAAGCCATTATCATTAGTGACCTCAGAGACTAAAGAGAGATATCTTTTTAGGCTATTACAATTAAAATGGTACAACCTAACATTTATAAAATGCTTGTCATCACATATACACAGAATAAAACTAATAAATGAATCCTGCCTCAGTGGTTCACGCCTATAATCCTAGCTACTCAGGAGACTGTGGTCTGAGGATCATGGTTTGAAGCCAGCCAGGGTAGGAGTCTATGAAACTCTTATCTCCAATGAATCACCCAAAAGCCAAAAGTGGAGCTGTGGTTCAAGTGGTAGAACTCTAGCCATGAGCAAAATAGCTCAAGGACAATACCCAGGCCCTGAGTTCAAGCCTGAGGATCAGCCTAAAACATAAACAAATGAAAAAGACTATCAACGCACACTTTTGAAATATTAATTTACTATTACTGTTGATTTCACCTAAAGTCAACATGGCCTGTAGAGACTTGCTGTATGGATGGCCGGCGCTGGCTCCTCAGTCTCCGGTCACTACACAAGCCTCCCTTTGACCAACAGGCCTCTCATTGTGAGGCGGCCCTGTCTCCCCTGATGTCAAAAGCCCCATTCTCTCCTGGCTGGGTTGTTCTCGTGAAGGATGCTCTCACACACATTCTGCTGCCTACGGGGCCAGGCGAAGCTCTGCAGATGGCGCTGCTACCACCCGGTCACCTCTGCCCATCACACAGACTTGGATCTCTTTCCAGATTTGTGCACAAAGCTCAATTCAGAGGTTGCCTGGGACCCATGCTTGCGTGGCCCACAGATGGGCAGAGGAGGAGAGAAAGGCATCCCAGTGTTTCTCCACCCTGGCCTGGGAAAGCTTGGGAATTCTTGGCTTCCTTACCAGCTTCAACTCTGGGCTGCACAGAGCAAATGAGGAGGCTGCCAATGCTTTCATTCAGTCCTCAGCACTGCGTGAGTGCCATCCTGTGAGGGAAGCCATCAATGCACAAAAGTCAGGAAGTCCACACCAGCCTTTCCCACAGCCCACGAGGCCGTGCACACACAGATGGTGCTTGTCACTGGCCTGGGCCTGGCCGGCGTCCTTGGCAGTGCAGAGCCACTGGGGGAGCTGTCCCTGGGGACGCTGACCCTGCGTTCACACATTACCACTGACATTCTTAAAAATATCCAGCTCTTGAATACCAAGAAGTGGAAATGAGGGGGTTTTAGTCTACTGTTGGCAGTTCTTTCTTTTTTCTTTCTTTCCACCCCCCCCCCCCACTTTGGTTTATTCCCTGTTGTCACTGTTTTTGACTTCTGTAGCCTTTCTCTTGTACGTAATTTTATCTGTTTGGGGGAAGGGAAAGGGAATCACACCACCAATGGGGCAACAGGTGAAGCAATGCAACAGTGATATTCACTAGACACTCTGTTGGAAATGAACTTTACAACTTGGAGGGGAAGGGGAGTTGAAGGAAGGGGGATAAAATAAGGGAAGGGGTAACAGTGTTCAAAAACAAATGTACTCATTATCTTACTTATATAACTGTAATCCCTCTGTATATCACCTTTATGATACATCTTTAATCACCTTTATAGTGAAGTTACATTTCCTGAAAATCACAGAAACAGTGAGTGAGAGTCTTAATGGGTTTTCACAACACGAATGCATCTCCATAAACAACAGTCGATCCAAAAATTGAGCATTTCCAGCCTCAGACACCCCAACAGGCCTCTTCCCTGCCTTTAATATGATGATAAGAGGTTGCCTAGAAAAGTTAACAAAAGCGTGCTATGCTGTGCACTTGAGCTTTCATGTACCATTTGGAACATATGCTATAAAACTTCCTTCCCGTGTCTAGTCTACAGTTCCAGGAGAGTTGGGATTGTCTGAGTTTTAGGACAGAAAAGCAGTGGCTATGTGAATAAGTTTTGCTGCCAGGCAGATCTGTGCTTGTGTCCACTTCTGCATAGAGTGCTTGTGTGAACTTGAGTGAGCCACTGGTGCTCTTTGGGCCTAACTATCCATCCTCAGAAAGCTGATGGTAATCCTTGTATGATAAGGTGTATGTACAGATTCAATGTGACACTTCTGTCAATGTTTAGCAGAATGTCTAGAATGTAGTAGTCCTCATTAAATATTACTTTTACTTAAAAAAAGAGTATGTTATGAATACACTCTGAGACTCTAGAGGAGATTTGCAAACTGAAAAGTATCTACTGGAACCAGGAATGGTAGTGCACCCCCTAAATCCCAGCACTGGACAGGCTGAGATATAAGGACTGCACTACATAGCAAGAAGAAAGAAAGAAGGGAAGGAAGGAAGGAAGGAAGGAAGGAAGGAAGGAAGGAAGGAAGGAAGGAAGGAAGGAAGGAAGGAAGGAAGGAAGGGAGGGAGGGAGGGAGGGACGGAGGGAGGGAGGGAGGGACGGAGGGACGGAGGGATGGAGAGAGGGAGGGAAGAGAAAGAGAGAAAAAAGGAAGGAAGGAAAGAAGGGAGGAAAGGAAGGAAGGAAAAGAGAAAGAAAGGGAGAGATGGAAAGAAAGGAGGAAGGAAAGAGAAAGAAAGAAAAGAGAGAGAGAAAGAAGGAAAGAGAAGAGAGAAGGAAAGAAAGAGGGTAAAGAAGGAAGAGAGGAAATGAAAGAGGGAAAGAGAAAGGAAAAAGAAAGAAGAATGCAAGGAGGAAGGGAAGGAAGGAAGGAAGGAAGGAGAAAAGTGTCATTCCTAGTGATTCTGTGAACGCTAAGTGGCACAACCCACAGGGGAGGGGAGGGGCTGGCAGGCGGGGCAGGGCCGGCTTTCGTGGACACGCTGTCTCTGCATCCTGCACAGGCCAGTGCTGCGGCTGCTCTGGGCAGCTGCCCTGCACTGTCCAGAGGTGGCTGCGCAGCACCTGTGCTGTCTTGCAGGCAGATCCTCCTGGTAAAGGAAACAACACCTTGAGCCAACCACCAAGCAAGCCAGCCCTGGGCCAGCCAGCCTGAGAATTCCAACTCCGGAAGTCAGCCCTGGACCACACCCATTTCATAAACTTTCTCAGTGACAGTCAGTGGAGAGACAGACAGGGTGACCCAGAGTTTCTTCTCCCCATTCCTGATGGCTTCTGGGCAGCTACTCCCCAAAAGATCACCCCCCCCCCCATTCATGTACATACAGAGCTGATCAGATTTCAAGGCTCTGCCCCTCCCCCCCTTGTGAAGATCAGCTGTTTGTATGTCACTCCAGGCCTTGTGGGGGGGGCGGGCAGGAGAGAACACTCTCTTCCTCTTCCCACAGCGAAGTCCTACACATTCTGCTAGTTCCAGGGTAAATGGCCACACTCCATGGATGTTTCCTGGCTTAGTCCTATATCACTGACCCCAGTAACTGATCAAGGGCTACTTTTATGGCCTGCTGTGATGCCTGCCCCCATTGAATAGACTGAGATTTCCCTCCTTCCGTGTCAGCATTCTCTGCACTACAATGGAACCTGGGCCTTGCTGTACAAATAAGGGAGGGAGGGATGATTGGATGGATGGAGAATGGGTGGGTAGGTGGATGGATGGATGTGTGGGTGGGTGGATGGATGGGTGGATGGATGGGTGGATAGATGGGTGGGTGGATGGGTGAGTGGATGGATGGATGGATGGACAGATGGACTGATACCTGAGAGCACTCTCTAAACTATAAATTGTTCTAATTCGCCCATTCTATAACTACAATACTGTTGGTTGTCTAGAATTCAAACTCTCCTTTCCTCACCCCCAGATTCTTCTTTATACCTTCCAGGTAGACAGCTAATTTCATGCCATTCCACCAGTGAGTACTCTCCACCTTAGCTGGGTGTGAGGGTTCCTGCCTGCGGTCTTGGCCACTTAGGAGGCTGAGACATAGGAGGTTTCGCAGAGTGAACACTTGGAAAGAAAAACAATTAAATGAACTGTTGGGTCCTGGCTTACATCTTGCACATGAACTATTTTCTTTTTCTATAAAAGACGTAGATGAGAAATCATTGGCACAATCTGAATAAGAGCCATAGACCAGATACCCAGCATATGAACGTGAATTTTCTAATTTCGATCCTTTCATGGTGGTTCTGTCTTTGAACACACAGTTGAAGTACTAAGCTATAAAAGGATGTATACGTGTGGCACACATTATTGTCATCCCCTGCTTGTCTTGGCAGGGATGAGGTTGCACAGGTCTGAGAGCAGCATGGCCAACGGGGAAGAACCCAAGCAAGGCAGCTGCCTGAAGAGCAGCCTGGTCTGTCCGTTCACCACAGGTCCCTCGGCACCACTGCTGCCCTGCTTCCTCCTCTGCCGAGGTCACCAATGATACTTGCAGCAAACGCTTAGTCCATGGCAAGGTCTAGTCCCGCCAGGGTCTTATTCTACGTCAAGTTGCTTGGAGACCCAGGCTGAGAGAGTGGAGGTTTCACAGCAGAGGATGACCAAAACCAAACCACTCCTTTACTCCATGTGTCATTCCCAGCAATTCTGTGAGAACTAAGTGACACAGACCAAATCTATAGATAGCTCTGCTTCCTGGGCCATGGAGTGTGCTCAGTAGTGTTATTTGATAGATAGATAGCTACACACACACACAAACACACACACACACACACACACACACACACTTGACATACATAGATGATTGATAGTCATTGTACAATGGAGTTGCCATTTGACAAAGCAGTTTATGAATACAGCAAATCTTGATCTACATCACCCCTTTGAACATTCTCACTCATCCCTCCTACCCTACCCTTGCTCAATTTTCTTAATTTTGTACAAAGTAGTGTTATCTTTCTGATGTAATGTTTTTCATTGTCTTTAAGTAGTTGTACAAAGCAGTTTATGAATACAGTGACTCTTGATCAATGTCACCTCTTTCAACACTCTCACCCATCCCTCCCATCCTCGCCCCTTCCCTCACTTTTTAAATCTTTGTAGGATATATATTGAATTTTTACTGTGTTCCCCACTCCTTTCTCCTCTTCATTCATCTTCCCCCCTCTGCTTGATTCCACCCCAACCCATTCCAGTGCCTAGTTCCTGATGTCTATTTTGTTGAAGTATAATGTTGCACCCCTGGTCAAGACTCTGTGTTACTCATCTGAACAAGCTACCTGCCTCCACCCTCAGTGTCAAGGACTCACTAATCTCCTGTGGGATTTCATCAACTCATGCTTTGCACAAGAAACACCCGGATCTCAGAAAGGCTTGAAAATAGAAATAAGCAGGGGAGTTAAAATTTGGTGATGAGTTTAATTAGGGTGTGGGGCTGTAGCGCAGTGGTGAAGTGCTTGCCAAGCATGAACATGGCATGAGTTCAGTCCTTAGCACAGAAAAAAAAAAAAAAGAAATTTAGGCTTGGACTTGAGGACCTTTTTCATACTATTAGTATTCCTTCTGTGGGACTCTACAAAATGATACGGAAAGAGTTCCGTTCAGTCATGACTATAGTGTAAACATTTTAACCATGGAGTTGGACTTTTTTCCAGGAGTATGCTAACACATCTTGTCTGGAAAGACACACACACACACACACACACACACACACACACACACACACACCACTGGCACTGTTCCAAGAAGTCACTTCATGCTAAGGTTTTCCAGAGTAGATTTTGATGGAGCAGACTTTGATGGAGCAGACTTTCTTGGTGTTGATTCAGAATGGATGGCTGTCTCACCAGACTCCTCCCAAACTCAAGGCAAGGATGGCTCATTTTCCAGAATTGCTGTAAGAAAGTACCACAGACTCTCCTCGAAGTCTTGGAGTCTAAAAGTCTGATGAAGATATAGGTTCTTCCAAGGCATCTCCTGAGTTTGCTGGTGGCTGATGAATGTCTTTCCTGTGTATATAGTCCTAATCTTCTCTCCTTAAAAAGGACATTGTTCAGTGAGTTAGGACCCATCCTCAATACCCTCATTTTAACTTAATTGCCTCATTAAAGACTCTATCTCCATATACAGTTCCATTCTGTGGCACTTAAGCTTAGGATGTCGACATAGGAATTTGGGGGGAGAACACAACTCAACTCTATCAGAAACAGAGATAAGAAATAACCCATATAAGCCATCTTCAGTTCTAGGTATGAACAGTTCTTGGAAATTCACTGAATGTTTAACACCCTGTGTCTATCCTTCCAATGCTCCCACTCTCCTTGGGAATGAGTTCATTCACAAGAGGATTCATCCTAGAAAACTTTCTAGAACCTTCTCTGGCAAATTCAAGTTCAAAAATTCCTTATTGAACTTGCTCACCACCCCCTTGACATCCCACCCCCTTGACATCCCCACACAAACAACTCTGCACCGTCATCTTCCATGTAACTCTTCGTATCCAGAGAAGCAAGCCGCTTCATGCATAATGTGTTGGCATCATTGCTAAATTCAACACCCAGCCAATATGGCTAAGCAACTTGGAAATAATCCATCCTCTTAATAGCTGATATAATTTTAGTACTTTATTTACTATCAACATTGCATTTTGCCTTCAGGCCTCATAAAAGAACAGCATTGACAACTTCTAGAAACATATTTGAAATGGCTAACAGAGTACGCAGCTGATGAAATGTTCCCAGGGAGCCAGGGCCAGAATGAGAAACCAGAGAAAGGAAGACACTAACCCAAGATTAAATCTCTGTGGCCGCCCCCAGATCTCCCTGCCTTGCTCCTGACTTCTGCCTGAAGAGCTAGGGGCCTGCAGTTTCTACTGGTTTTGAGAGACCTTTATTCTTGATCTCTTTTCATGTCAGTGAAATAGAAATTGAAAATACACTGTGTTCTCTCCACACTAAACTATAAGGGGCTAGAACACTAAAAATAAATGCTGGTAAAAAGTCAAAATGGACTAGATAAATACAATTTTAAGAATCTAACTTGTCAAAATCAATTATCCATTGAATGTATTGTTTTTATTCTGATACTGAGTACTAGTTAATAGTTATACCAGATAAAGATGGCCCCGACAGTAAAATGTTTGTTGTCAACACCATGAGAAGGTTTAGATCTAGATTTCCATTGCTCTTAATCTGTCCTTGCTGATGCTCTGAGCTCTAAACTTCCATACAGTATAACAGACCATGACTGGGCCACGCTGGACTCTGTACTTTTACATCAGGAATTGAGTGTCATAAAAACATATGACCACCAGAGGGCAACAGAGACCAGATGCTGTGGTGTGTTTCCTCTAGTCTCAAGGTGCTTCCTCCCCTCAGAGGAAAACCTCTTGAGTTACAGGCGTCTGAGAGAACCCGGGAGTTCACATCCAGAGCCCCCCAGTAGCAAAACTTTCCCTATCGTGTGTGTGCGATGGTGGACAAGGACTCAAAGCTGCTGGTGTTGAAGGTGGTCCCAGATGACACGTCGGGGGGGGGGGGGGGGGCCCTCAGGTACAGGCACCATTGAACAATTCGTAGGCATCAGAAGTGACCAAGCTTGTGAACTGAACTCAGTTTCCAAGACCCCAGGCTCTTTCTGAAATTTGGGGAACAGGAAACAAGCACCCTGAAGCAGAAGCAGGGACTGTCAGAATACCTAGCCTGGTCAGGACAGAGCAGAAGGCTGACAGGCCAGAGGACAGATTATTGGTAAAGAGCAAAAGAGGATTGTGATTGTATTTGTGTTGTGTGTTTGGTGTTCGATCTCTTCTGTGTTACAAATGCAAGAAGGACATACAAGAGGCTGGCAGGTCGTGTGGACTGCAGTCAGTATCACACAGCACTTATCTCACTGGTACCGTTTGCTATGAAACACCCCAAGACCCCTAAAGTACACCCCCAGCATGGCATGAACAAGACCCCAACCTGCCAGGCACCAGTGGCTCATGCCTGACATCCTAACTAGTCAAGAGGCTGAGATCTGAGAGCCACAATGCGAGGCCACCAAAGTCCACGACACTCTTGCCTCCATGAACTAGCCAACAGACAGAAGTGGAGTTATGGCTCAAGTGGTAGAGTGCAAGCCTTGAACACACACACACACACACACACATACACGCACGCACGTGTGTGTGCTAAGCAACAGCACCCAGGCTCTGAGTTCAAGCCCCAGTACCAGCATGGAAAAACAAAAAATCGTGGAACCAAGACACCACAGGAGCCAGAAGAAAGAATTCTATGAAAGGACACCAGCCAGCCTAGCCCTCCCTCACAGTCAAGGTCACAGACTTCTTGCGTTGGGTAAGTGGCGTGATGGCTCTGTCCATCAGACCTGGGGGGCGCGGAGAGGAGAAACTTCAGGGGGTGACAGCCTCCCTCCCGGTGGCCCAGTGCTCGGCGCCTGCCTCCCATCGCTTCCCACACATGGGTTTCCATTCATCTCTGTGACGGACGCCCCCAGCCTGCCTGGAAACTCTGCGTGCGAGCTAATCACTGCAGGGCCTGACCTGCGGCTGCTGCTCAGGACTGCTAAGGCGAGCTCTTAGGTGAGCGCGCTGCTCACAGGAGGGCAGCCTTTGATGCGAGCTGAGCAGAAAGTTTGGCGGAAACTCAACCTCTTAGCACAGATTAGTCAAGAGGAGGAAAGCAGAATGCATTGTGGAAGTTTGCAAGAAGGAGACAAAGATGCCTGTGTTTTGTATTGCTCAGCTGCCTCGAGAAAATGTCCATTTGTTTTCTTTACACTCCTTTTACATTTTAAGTGGAATCTAGTGAATGTGTCTTTTCACGATTCCCAATTTCTCCATTCTCGCTACACCTCATGTTGCCATCTTAATGAAGCATCATTTTTCCACAGGGTGTGGGAACAAAACCTATTTAATGACCCCTGGGAGCAAACACTGGGTTCTTCAAATACTCCCCTGAATGAAAAACCCCCCACTCCACAATCTACTTCCTCTTTCAAACGCCACTTTGCCAACTACTGCAGACCAATAAACAGGGCTTTCCTTTACCCTCAAGCCAGGGCCCCTGTGGGGCCTGTCAGCCTGTGGCATCCATGGGAAACCTCCGCTCCCGGCCCACAGCAGCTGCCCTGGGAGGGCGTGGTGGCACCAGCCTTGGAAAGGGCACAGTGCCCTTGGGAAGATCCATAGCAGGTGTGTGCCCTGCCGCCCAGGGCGTGAGTGTGTGCAGAGACCGCCTCGGGTCACATGTGAGGAAACAGAGCTCCGAGCTGCTGCAAGGAGAATGTGAACCAACGGAGGATAAGCTGGGTGGTTTCTGTGTGTCGCAGCCACCATGCAAAGGAAGCATTCCTAGGTTCTTCCAAACTAGAGTTTCTAGAAGCAGTGAAGGGAATGCGCCTTTCAGCAACATCCGTCACAGTCGCGCCAATGCAGGCTGACTCCAGGGAAGAACTCATCGTAGTAGATGGAGCAGTCTGGAGTCAGAACCAAGTTCAAATCCCAGCTCTGCTGTTTACTATCTCTGTAACTTTGGCAAACCAAGTGTTTCTGAGTTCCCTTTCCTGGTCTGGCACTGGGGAAGCAATGAGGGTCTCTGTGGTGTTTGTGGTCACGATTGGGCCCTGGAGCTTGCTGGCACAACGCACTCCTTCAATTTCATGTCACCATCATCTAGACGTTGGCACGATCCAAGACTGCTGGGTTTGGGTCCCAGAAATCACACTTACAAACTATATGAGCTCGGGCTCTTCAGGGGCCATGATGTGATAGCACATTCCAGTCGGGAAACAACCATTCTAGGTCTTTCCCAGAAGACAGAATTAAAGGCAGGTGTTAGGAAAAACCAAGAAGGCAAAATAAAAGAAAAGAGAAATGTCCCCAGAGCAGAAGCGGCTTCAGTCACTGCTGCGGAGCAGTCAGAGCAACAAGGAGCAGGGGCCTGGGACTTTCCATCTAGTGGGGGGGGGGGAAGGGGGGAAGCTTGGGGTTTGTAATGCCCTTGCGGTGGTAGCTGAAGGTCCTGTTTTGGATTTGAGCTGCCTTTGAGTTCTGGTAGAAGGTCCCATACCTTCAGGGAAGGCCCAGGGCGATGTCTTGCTGAGAGTAGCTCAAGGGCCGGGATTCGGATATGATTCCTGAGGGGAGGGAGAGGAAGGTTGGCAGGAAGGGTCCCTGGGGTGGGGGGGGGGGTTGGTGGGGATGGTCAGCGGGCCACCGGAGCAACACGGAGTTATGAGAGCAAAGTGGATTCCCAACCGCAGGAATGTATGAGAAACCAAGTTGGCAAACAGAACGGAGACCACCTAGAGATAGTTATTGGAAAGATCAAGGAAGGTCATCATTTTACAGAGCACAGGAGTCAAGGTCATTCACTAGTAGGAGGTCAAGCAAGGGACCTATCACAGTACAAAGAATTAGCTGCTGCACTACGCCTCGCTCATACCTATAATTGTAGCCAATCAGGAGGCTGATGTCCGAAGGATCTCAGCTTGAAGGTAACCCAAAGTCTCTATAAGTCTCTGCCCCAAAATAACCAGGTAAAAGCAGAGCTGGCAGTGTGTCTCAAGTGGTAGTCTGATAGCCAAGCAAGCAAGCTGAGCAAGCTTGAAGGCCTTGAGTTCAAAACCTAGTACTGGGGTGGGGGGGAGAGGGGAAAGGTGTGGATAGAAAGTAGAAAGACAGAAAGGTCCCAGCTTCCCACTTCCCCCTTCTCCCGCCTCCCACCTTGCGTAAGGCAGAGGTTGGATCTTAGAGCAAACAGGTAAATGGCTAGCACACACAGAGAAATACTCTTCCACTGTCTCCGACACAGAGGAAGCATTTTGTTAGTACTTTCCCTTGTAATGGTTAGCAACAAAATGTAACAGTCCAAAAGCAGGCTCTTTGCAACAAAAGAGATGCCAGGAACAAACAGAGAGTGTGTGTTTGTGCAAGTCTGCCTTTCCTTAGCCTCACACAAACATTCCATCTCCAGGGAGCCACTGCTCAGGGTGGGTGGAATGGCAGCCGGAGGGCAGCACGTGACTGGAGAGACACAGATGGTTCTCACCCTCGGCCTGCGGCCATCTGCATGTATTGATCATTTACAGTGAACCCTGGAATGGGTTATAAATGGCCCTTGATAGAAAAAAGAAACTCTAGCCCCCTGCACTGTCAGGGAACTGATCCTGGAATCAGACTCACAAATGCGCCAGGCGGCCTTCGTTTCTTCACCTATGAAAACATGAATAATGCACTGTTTCACAAGATAGTGGGGTAGACTGAGCTGCTAGGCAAATGGGGGTTTTGTTTGGATTCTTCAAACAAGACATTTTCCAGATAATGAACAGCCAGGTTCATGATGAGGTAGGTTTTCAGTGTAATCCCCCTTTTTTTTTCCAACCATTTTTTCAAGCTCATCCTTTTATTTGCAGCAGGCAGATGGAACCCAATTTGAGCAAATAACTGTTAAGTTGCTTACTGCAGTACTACCAAAGTAATTCTTCAGGCCAGAAGAGCATATGAAAGCCCCTGAGCTGATGTAATAATAACACATTCTGTACAATGAGAATTATTACATGTCTTCACAAATCTTAATTGTTGTTGAGTGTTTGTTTGTTTCCTTTTCTTTTGTGACAGTAGTGGAGATTGACCTCAGGACCTTGCCACATGGGTGCTTCACCGCTCAGCCAAGCCTCCTCTCCGCCAAGTTCGTCTCCATCGCTGAAGTTGTTATTGTTAACAACAAAATATAACCATCTAAGATGGTTCTATGCCCTAAAATATAGTAAATATGCACACACAACCAATAGTGCATATTATAAAACATAGTGTCTGGCAATTTACTTGTATACTATGCAGGTGTATTACCATATAGTTTATTTTTTAAGAAGATAAATTTCCAGCTGCAACGTTTAGTAAGTTTCATATGTTCCTGATTATGTAATTGGAATTCTAATCACACAAGTGTGATTGCTTTTAATACTCAGTACTTATAAACAATGAACTACGTTTGATATCTTTACCATGAGAACCTATTCGTGTTTACAGTTTGGGTTTCTTATTCATTCTTTGATTTTGTTCATTACTGCAAGTCACTGCATTGGGAAATATTCTAAAATCTACTACCGCCACTTTAAAATACTGCAATTCCACCAGAAGTCTGTGGTCCCTGCCTGTAATCCTAGCTCCTCTGGAGGCAGAGACTGAGAATTGCTGTGCAAAGCCAGCCTGGGGCAGGAAAGTCTCTAATTTCCAATAAACCACCAAAACAAAGCAGGCAGAAGTGGCACTGTAGCTCAAGAGGTAGAGCCCTAGCCTTGAGGACAAGAGCTCAGGAACAGCTCACAAGCCCTGAGTTCAAACCCAGGACTAGATAGGAGTGTGTGTGTGTGTGTGTGTGTGTGTGTGTGTGTGTGTGTACAGTGTTTACATATAGTGTTTCCTTCCCACAATCTACTTTATTACATTGATTTAACAAAGAAGGAGGGGTGTTGGGAGCCTGATTCGGGTGGTAGAGGGCCAGCCAGTGAGTGAAAGAATCAGACCCAGAGGTCAAGTTCAAGTCTCAGCCCAAAAACAAAACCAACAAAGAGGAAGATATGATCAGACTTCACCTCCAGCATGCGCAGGAATGTCCTCCATCACCCAGCAGGTGGCAGAGCTGGTTCAAAGTTGGTGAACCAGGCCCAGGTAAGAACAACAACCCCGGCAGCCTGAGAAGGACAGAGACAGCAGTACCCGGGCTGGGTCCAGGGCCACAGGAGATGGAGGGTTGGGGCCTGGAGGAGGGACACCCAGGTGGCCAAGCCTATTGCTCAGGAGGGCTGGTGGGGTAATCAGCTCCAGATCTCCATCACTTCACATTTGCAAATGGTGTCTGGATGGGAACATTTTCAGGAGTAAAGAGAAGCTGCTCGAGGTCAACAGGACTGGGAGATGGACCAAGAAATCAAAACTCTTTTTTTCCTCTGACATAGAGCTGAAATGGGTGGCAATGAGTGACACTTCCCACCCAGGAACCTAGAGAAAAGGTTGGCCTTGAAGGGCAAAGCCAGTATATCTGAAGAACATGTAGGAGGCTACTCCGGTGTGGTTACTCCAGTGTTCAAAGCTACCTGGAATGGGCTGGGAATATGGCCTAGTGGCAAAGAGTGCTTGTCGCCTATACATGAGGCCCTGGGTTCAATTTCCCAGCACCATGTATACAGAAAACGGCCAGAAGTGGCACTGTGGCTCAAGTGGCAGAGTGCTAGCCTTGAGCAAAAAGAAGCCAGGGACAGTGCTCAGGCCCTGAGTCCAAGCCCTGGGACTGGCAAAAAAAAAAAAAAAGCTACCTGGAAGGCCAGTCTAAGAGACTACAGAACTTCCCTAGGAAGGAAGACCTGGAGTAGGATTATAATCAGAAGAGCAGGGATGTGCTCAACTCTGTTGCACTCCATCAGGACATGGTTGGACTTGCGAGCCCAGCCAGTCTTAACCCTGCAGTCAGCAAACTTTAATGCCCAGAGGGAGCAATGCCCACCACACTGTGCTGAAGGGAAGCCACCAAGCTCCCACAAACTGGGCCCTGTGGTTAGTGACATGGTTATACAGACAGCCTCAGACGCCATTGTGATTAGAGGTCCAAGTCAGAAAACTCTTTTCCCTTCCTCTCATCCATGTTCACCAATAATCTCTTGATTATAATTTTTCCTCACCAGAAACGCTGCCTAGAGAAATGCTGTGTGTGTGTATGTGAGAGTGAAAGAGAGACAGAGTACTGGGACTTGAACTCAGGGCCTGAGCTGTCTGCTCAAAGCTAGAACTCTACCACTTGAACCACAGCTCTATTTCCAGCTTTTTTTTGTTTTCCTGCTTAATTGGAGATAAGAATCTGATGAATTTTTCTGCCCAGGATAGCTTCCAACTGCAATCCTCAGACCTCAGTCTCCTGAATAGCTAGAATTGCAAACGTTTAGCCACTGGACCTGGGTGAAATAGCATGCTTTTATGACTTAAATATCAAACTCAAAAGGACATTACGAGTTCACACTAAATAATACCGTCCCTTTGATTTATACAGCAATCTCTTATCACACTGATGAATGGGAGTCAACCCTAAGAGAACTGGATTCTTAGGAAATATAATGAGTGTTTCCAATGTTCAAAACTTCCAACCTGGGCTGGGAATGCGGTTTAGCAGTAGAGGGCTTGCCTAGTATGCACAAAGCCTTGGGTTCGATTCCTCAGCACCGCATAAACAGAAAAAGCCAGACATGGTGCTGTGGCTCAAGAGGTAGAATGCTAGTGAGCAAAAGAAGCCAGGGACAGTGCTCAGGCCCTGAGTCCCAAGCCCCAGGACTGGGAAAAACAACAACTTCAAACCTGAGAGCCTGACCTGGGACAGTGTAGAATGTACAGAAGGCACGGGCCACCTTGAAGGTTCTGCATGTTGAGACAGACCGACTGACTAAAAGATTTCCTCAGCTTTATTACATGCAATCCTTCAAATTTACACCAATCACAGTCTTAGATGTGCCAATGCGCTTCAAATATTTCCCATTGTAAAACAGCTTGACACCCACATTGTCTCAGGCCATATCTGTGCTGCAGGAAAGGATTTAGCATCTCCAAACTACTATAAGTAAATTCAGTAGCACTAGATATTGAATATGATCTGCTAGAGCGTAGCTTAGACTTGATGAGTTACAGAAAAATCTAGACAGATTTCTGTGTCGACTCAGCAACATTTACTTCCAAATCAGCCATAGACACTGGACTGAGACGTTACAGTTTCTTTGTTCTGTTCCATTTTGTTATTACCAGGGGTTAAACTCAGAGCCTCAAGCTTGCCAGGCAGATGGTACCCTACCACATGAGCCACATTCTTAGTTTCTTTTGGTTCTCTGTGTGTGTGTGTGTGCACGCGTGTGCGTGTGTTTGCTTTGCTTTCATTATTTTTCAGATAGAGTCTCACATTTCTCACCCAGGTATAGCCTCACCTGAAATTATAGATATAAATCACCAGCACCCAATCCATGTTTTTTTGACTTTGCCAAAGCATCAAAGAAAAATGCAATAAAAATAAGTAAATTAATTAATTGAGCTTTAAAAACTTACTTCAAGCTGTGCACCAGTGACTCGGGCCTGTAATCCTAGCTACTCCCAAGGCTAAGATCTGAGGAATATAGTTCAAAGCCAGTGTGGGCAAAAAAGACATTAAGACTCTTATCTCTGACTAACCACTAAAAAGCTGGAATCGGAGCTGTGGCTCAAGTCGTAGAACATTAACCTTGAGCAAAACAAAAAGCTCCGGGACAGTGTTGAGGTCCTGACTTCAAGCCTCAGGACTGGCACAAAAACAAACAAAAAAGAAACTTATTTCAAATTTTGAATTCCGCCAGGCATGGTAATGTGAGCCTGTAATCTCGGCATGGGCAAAGCCGAGTCAGGACAATCTCAAGTTCCAGGCCAGCTCAACCACATCACAAGATAGTCTTAAAGACGGGGCTGTTTTTTGTTGTTTGCTTGTTTGTTTTTTGCCAGTCCTGGGGCCTGAACTCAGGGCCTGAGCACTGTCCCTGGCTTCTCTTTGCTCAAGGCTAGCACTCTACCACTTGAGCCTTAGCGCCACTTCCGGCCATTTTCTATATATGTGGTTCTGAGGAATCGAACCCAGGGCTTCCTGCATGCTAGGCAAGCACTCTACCTCTTGGCCATATTCCCAGCCCTTAAAGATGTTTTAATAACCGCTTTAGTTGGTTACTGAAATGTGTTGTGTTCTCAGGCTAGCCAGATGTGGTAGTGTTCTATCTCACAGGGCTGGGTGGCGGGCGGCAGCAAGCCACAGGCCCCAGTCACCCCACTGTCTCTGGACAGACAAATGTCTGACACCCGTCCTCCCATCATGCACTGCTGCCTTGCCATGCCCATAGGTTGGGTGTATTGAAGGCAAGGAGTTCATCAGGGTAAGCTTTTGTCAATGGCAGCCCATCTGACTAGTAGATTATTTCCTCCCATATGCTTACCTGGGCCAGTGTAATAAGCAAAACCGAGAGAAGAAAGATGAAAATTTCCCCTCCTTGATGCTCCCACACTGTTGCTAAAACAGATTTATTTATACTAATAGAATAACACAGTATGGCAAGAACATTTGAGTTTGGTGAGCAACTATGATGTCCCTCTGTGTGCCAGGCAGCAGATGGCCAGCACTTATGGACGTTGTGGTCAGCCAAAGCACAGAGTCTCTCAGCTGTGCTGGCCCAGTCACGTCTGTCACCTCCCACCAGGTGACTGACGCCAACCCATCACTGACCATGTCTGCCATTGAGAATTCACCCTGGGTATTTATTTTATGTTGATATAAAGAAGTCTATAGAGAAGTTTTTAAATTGTGCCTCTGTGTTGAAGAGGCCTCTATTCCTATGGCTTGATCTCAGTGCCTGGGCTCTTTCCATTAGCCTTTTCACTCAAGGTTGGCACTCTACCACTTGAGCCACAGCCCTGTTTCTGGACTTTGGCTGGCTAATTGGAGATAAGAGCCTCATGAACTTTCTTGCTCGGGCTAACTTCAAATGGAGATTCTCAAATCCCAGCCTCCTGAGTAGCTAAGATTACAGGTAGAAGCCACCAGTGCCCATCAAGATAATATGTTATTGCTATTTAACAATTGCCATGGGGCTGGGGATATGGCCTAGTGGCAAGAGTGCCTGCCTCATATACATGAGGCCCTGGGTTCGATTCCCCAGCACCACATATACAGAAAATGGCCAGAAGTGGCGCTGTGGCTCAAGTGGCAGAGTGCTAGCCTTGAGCGGGAAGAAGCCAGGGACAGTACTCAGGCCCTGAGTCCAAGCCCTAGGACTGGCCAAAAAAAAAAAAAAAAAAAAATTGCCATTCCATTCAGATCTCATTTAGGTATGATAAATACATATGATATTCACATAAACAGTATATTTAAGAACATTAAACTTCTCTATTTTTAGTATCTACTCCTAAACCTTCTTTACAGATACAGAGGGTATCTTTAGATAATGCTGAAAGGTATTTCCATCCTGCTCACGTGTTTTCAGCCACTCAACACGTGTGGATGTGTCACATAGCAGCTATCCGAGTAATGAGCACAGGGAAGAGAAGAGAGCTCCATTTCAAGGTATGTTCTGTCCAAGCACAATGCAAAGGGTAAGAATTAAAATCAAACTATATCCAGGAGCTCTGGAATAAGAGATCACAGCTCAAAGAAAAGGGACTTCCCTGTTGGGTAAAGGTGCCTCATGCCTGTAATCCTGCCTACTCAGAAAGCTGAGCTCTGGGAAACCGACAGGGAAGGGAAGGGGAGAAGAGAGGAGGGGAGAGGAAGGGAAAATATGAAAATTCCAAAGGAAGAAAATAGAAAACAAGAAAAGGAAAAAATGCTTACACAGATAATAGTTAAGAATTAATAAAGACAACAGCACTGATTTGAAATAATAAAAATTCCTGAGTAAGCTAAGTAATAATGCACCTATATCTAAACATACCATAGTTACAAATAGAACACCAGCTAAAAGCAAGTTTTAAAAGCAAACAACAAATATGGATTCCCAACAAAGAACAGCAAAACGACAGCAGATTTCGCAGCAACCATTACAAAAGAAGGCTACTCAGCAATAACTTTAAAAGGTCAAGAACAAAGACTTCCATAGCTAAGTCTAACTCAAGAATTAGGGGGCAGCACTAGGAGGTTGAGGCAGGAGAATCACAAGTTCAAGGCCAGCATGGTCTACATAGCAAAATATTGTTACATAGTGTTCTTATTTATCCACAAGACTGATATGTGATTGATATTCAGTTACCTTTCAGTGTTTTATTACTAAAAAATAACATTGTAGGTTTCAAATGCAGTGGTATATGCATGCAATCCCAGCTACTTAGGAACTGGAAATTGGGAGAATCTAAAGGCCAGTCCAGGCAAAAAGTTAGCAAGAACCCCCATTTCAACAAACAAGAAGCATAAGGTAGAAGGATTGTGGTACAAGGCTGACTCATGCAAAAATGTGTGAGCCCTCAATCTAAAAAAAAACTCAAACTAAAAGGACTATGGAGTGTGACCCAAACGGCAAAAAATGCCAGGCCCTGATTTCAAACTCTGTACTACCAAAAAGGCTAGTCTAATCAATAGTGTTTTGTAGTTTTGTTAGCCTGTATCTAAGCTAACTTCCTATAGGCGAGAAAAAAAATGTGTCAGAGTAAATCGACATGTAATTTTGCTTGAAGCACCATAGACATTTCACCAGTTTCCAGTCTCACCAGCAAGATATAGGTTTCCAACAAGTACATTGTCAAATTTTTAGGTCTATGCCAATATGATTAATAAAAACACTATATTTTCATATAGTCATATTTCTAATTGTTTCACAATCTGGTGTCTCTGATATGAGTCTCACAATGGACAGCAGTAAATAGCTACTGCTGGAAGCAACCTTTGTCTCTTTGATTGGTAGTACATAAAGCATGACATATTTTATACTTGATGTACTTTGGATTAAATGAAATATATTATTCATCTCAATCAATATAAACAGACTAGTGTGACACTGTCCAAAAAAGAATTGTACTGTTACCTATTTATGTAACTGTAACCCCTCATACATTACCTTTATAATAACAATAAAAATTAAATAAATATATAAACCCACTAATTAAAGCCAAATATTTACAGATGAAATAGCTAACTTCCAAATCCTGCTGCATACATTGTGACACTCCCCCAACTCAGAGGCTGAGGGAAGAAGATGAGTTCAAGGCTAGCTGGGTCCTGAACTTGCAAGACTTAGTCTCAAACAAATGTCCTACGCTGTAGACAGAAAATATAATACTAAAGTGATGGGAAAGGCACTTCAGGCATGTATTAACAAACAAAAATCTTTTATAGATACTTTTTAATATCATGCCAAACAAACTTTAAGGGAAAAGTAACATTGTGGATAAGTGGCCTTTTCTGTGATGATAAAAACATTAAAACCCAAATTCTAAACTTGTAGGCACCTAAAAATATTACCTTAAAACACATAGAGTGAAAAGGACTAGTTGAAGAACTTATCATTATAAAAGGAAATATACACATCTTTCGCCCAATCAGTGACAATTCCAAAAACAATATTTAGTAACAGCTATTCAAATCATTTGTGTAAAATAACTAATAACTTGATATAACTAACAGATACAGTAACTTTTCCCCTTCCAAATTCTTATAGATCACAGATGGATCTTTTTTTGTTGTGTTTTTTTTTTTGGGGGGGGGTGGTTATTTGGCCAGTCCTGGGCTTGGACTCAGGGCCTGAGCACTGTCCCTGTCTTCTTTTTGCTCAAGGCTAGCACTTGAGCCACAGCACCACTTCTGGCCATTTTCTGTATATGTGGTGCTGGGGAATTGAACCCAGGGCTTCATGTATATGAGGCAAGCACTCTTGCCACTAGGCCATATTCCCAGCCCCAGATGGATCATTTTTTTAAAAACTGACAAAACACTAAAAAATGAGGTCTGGGAAAATGACAACCAGCCAATATCATACAATTTGTTACTTTAGGATTGGCTGCTACATTTTACTAGCTGGGTGGGATTTATCAACTTACATTAACTCGTGCGCGCGCGCGTGTGTGTGTGTGTGTGTGTGTGTGTGTGTGTGTGTGTGTGTGTGTGTGTGTAGCTGAGCTGGGCTTTGAACTCAGAGCCTCATGCTTGCTTTACAAAAGCTCTACTGCTGAGCCATCACTCCAGCTCTTTTTACACTGCTTAGTGGGGGAGGAAGGGGTCCTGGGGCTTGAACTCATGGCCTGGGCTCTGTTCCTGAGCTTCTTTTGCTCAAGGCTGGTATTCTACCACTCGAGCCACAGCTTTCCTTTTGGTTTGTTTTTGGCAGATTTTTGGAAGCTAAGAGTCTCACAGACTTTCCTGCATGGGCTGGCTTTGAACCTGATCCTCAGCTCCCAGCCTCCTGAGGAGCGACGATCACAGGTGGGAGCCATCAGTGCCTGGCTCTACTGATTGTTTTTGAGATAGGGTCTCGCTTCCTGCCTGAGTGCTCACTAGTTTTTTATTACCCATTTTAGCTGAGACACCGATGTGTCCCACTGGGGCCCACCTTCTTTCTTTCAGAAGTCTCATAGACTTTTCTGCTCTGGAACTAAATCTTCTTGATTTCCACCTCTTACGTGTTGGGATCACGGGTCTACACTCAGTGATTGCTTGAAAAGGGGTCACTTCTGTATGCCCAGGCTGGCCTTGAACTGTGATTCACCCAACCTTAGCGTCCCAAAGCCGTTAGGATCAAGACATGAGCCACTGGTGCCTGCTTACTTTATCTCCTTAAACTTCAGCCTATGGAATGGAGCGAACCCTGCCCTGGCAACATCGTCCCGAGGGTAGAAGAGCTAGATGGCGGTGGAAGGTGCTTGACCCAGCTAGTGCCTCACAAGTGGCAGACATCACGGGAGGGAGGGAGGCAGGCACTTGCTATACGGGTGGTTGTAATAATAGCCCAGCAGCAGTGACGAAGGTAGTCGGCTTCCAGCCAATCCACAGCTCAGGAGCATCCACGAATGACTCGTCGCTTACCACCCGCCATGGCAGCTCTTGTGGCTTGGCTTCCCACCACCAGAATGAATCAGGGGGCTGGGCCTTCAGGAGATCACGGGCGAAAGGTGAGGCCCCCAACACTGGGCAAATGAAGAATTGGAGAATTTGCTCCTGAGAGGACGTAGAGAGAAAAAAAAAACGAAAGGGGAGGCATGATAGCAGGCTGAGGTAGCAGAGAGAGCCATTCCAGGGGTCAAGAAAGCTTGGCTTCTATCTTCTGCAACATGGCTCGGGCACAGGCATCCCTCTTCGATGCTAGCGGAGGGCAGAGCTGCTGCCGGCTGTCACTTGCTACCCAGTGTCTACGTTCCCCTGCCCAGCCCTGCTCACATTCCGATGCCAAGAGCAAGCAAGCGCCTGCAGCGGCCCGGGTCCCAGCAGGAATCCGGCTCTGCCCTGCTCAGCTCGGCATTGCTCACTTTCCCACCCACCATGTTTCCCTTCAGTACCAGAAACGGCTGTACCCCACTAGACAGGAAGCCAGCTCCACAGTGACGGGAGCAGTGTGGGCTTGTGCATCCCACGGCACCCCACAATGCTGCCTGAACACAGAACAGAAGGGCAGAAAGTGGAATTCATTGTACAGACCCCAAAATTAAGAAAAATAGGGATAGGGGAGGCCAAAGGGGGGGGGGAGGGGGTGAAATGTTGAAGGGAAGACACTGATCAAGATATATTATATTGGAAACCGGGTATACTGGTATTAGAACCAGGAAATTGGAAGGAAATACCAAATCGAGAGACACAGGGTAAAAAAAGACAACTACAAAAGCAATACTTACAAAACTGTTTGGTGTAAATGAACTGATCAACTGAACAACTCATGGGGAGGAGGGGGAAGGGAAAGGGGGAGGGGGAGGGGGAGTGAGGGACAAGGTAACAAACAGTACAAGAAATGTATCCAATGCCTAATGTATGAAACTGTAACCTCTCTGTAATTCAGTTTGATAATAAAAATATATAAAAAATAAATTTAAAAAAAGATATATTGTATACAAAAACTGCCTTGTTAAATGGGGGGGAAAAGGTCAGTACATATCTTACAAGATTAAGAAAAGTGAGGGAAGGGGTAGATGGGGAGGGCTGGGTGAGAATGTGGAAAGGGGGGACATAAACTGCTTTGTTGAATGGCAACTCCTGTGCACAGCACTTTTAAATCGATAAAAATATATATATATATATATATTTTTTTGGCCAATCCTGGGCCTTGGACTCCGGGCCTGAGCACTGTCCCTGGCTTCTTCCCGCTCAAGGCTAGCACTCTGCCACTTGAGCCACAGCGCCGCTTCTGGCCGTTTTCTGTATATGTGGTGCTGGGGAATCGAACCTAGGGCCTCGTGTATCCGAGGCAGGCACTCTTGCCACTAGGCTATATCCCCAGCCCGATAAAAATATTTTTAAAGTACTAAGTTCATGCCAACAGAGAGAGAGAGAGAGAGAGAGAGAGAGAGAGAGAGAGAGAGAGAGAGAGAGAGAGAGAGCAAAATCCAATATAATCCTGCATACTCAGAAGGCTGAGATCTGAGGAACAGTTCAAAGCCAGCCCAGACAGGAAAGTCCTTGAAATTCTTTGCTCCAATTACCCACCAATAAAAGCTAAATGTGGAGCTGTGGTTTAAGTGGTAGAGTGTTAGCCTTGAGCAACAAAAAAAAAGCAAGCTCATAGACAGCCCCAGGATTGGCAGGAGAGAGAGAGACAGACAGAGAGAGAGAGAGAGAGACAGAGAGAGAGAGACAGAGAGAGAGGTTGAGGAAGGGAAGGAAGGAAGGAAGGAAGGAAGGAAGGAAGGAAGGAAGGAAGGAAGGAAGGATAAAATAGAAAGAAAGACATGGTTCACCTCTTGTCCTAGCATGACACACTCATTTTCTTTCTTTCATTCTTTTTATTTTTACATATACTAGGCAAGCATTCTACCACTAAGCTACAGCCCCAACCTTCACCCTTCATCTTTTTTTTAAGGGATGTCCTGCGTCATTGCCTAGTTAGGGCGCAAGGACTGAAGTCCAGATACTGATGAAAAGCGATCGTTTCTGAGTCTCGCTCTCATCCAGGGCTGAGCTTTCGGGGGCAGTGAATGCTGGGAAGACACTGTCCACCATCTCTTGATGGAATGCAGGTCCTTCCAACTTAACTCTATGGTTTCCTCAGTTTCTCTCTAGGAATAAAGGCACTAGAAATCTAGGAAGAGACAAAGAAGGCATAAAAAAAAAATCTTCTCCAGGATGGGTGGGTATTCCTTCCCTGATTCTTGGATTCCAGGATCAGAGTCAGATCCGAGGGCAAGGATGGAAGTTTCATCTAGGCCAGCAAATATAGAAAAAACAGATTAGTACCACAGTTCCAACTGTCAAAAAGGGCCCCAGGGGCATAGGGATAATGAGATTAATCCTGAGTATAAGGCTAAGGGTTTCTACCCAGAAGACTAGAGACCAAGAGGGTGAGCAAATTTTGAAAGGGACATAAAAACCACATAATTTAAATGTGCTTAAACAATATATAATAGTGGGTATTGTTTAAAGTAAGCAGCCATTTCAATCATTAGCAAGTACAGCTTGCTTTTGCAGGCCAGCCCAAGCGTGGTGTGTAAACAAGTCTGTCCTGTTTCAAGCATAGGAAATGGAGTGAATCACTGCTCTGGTCAATGTTTTGTTCCCCGAGGTCTGGGAACAAAGGCTGTCCTGCGATTCTAACCAGCCCTGCTCATGACAGGCCAGGCTGATGCCTCAACTAGAGGTGAGAGCAACATTCCAGGGCAGATTAGAGAGGAGAATTCACCTCTCTCCTAGCTGACAGAAAGGGCAACCGGAGAGAGAGAGAACGCTAGCCTAGCCATTGTATTAAGAAACAGAGGCAGACAATTTCAGGCAGTACCTATAAACAAATGGAGGCCTCACACGTGAGGCAAAAGATTCAGGGTAGTTATATTTCTTGGGGGAGAGGGGGAACCCTAGGCTGGGTGGCAGCGGCTCCCACTTTTATCATGACTACTCAGGAGGCTGAGATCCAAAGGATCTCTGTTTGAAGCCAGCCCAGGCAGGAAATGCTCCTCAAACCTGGGCTAGAGTTGTGCATCAAGTGATGGGGCACACTAGTCAAAAAAGCACATCGCCCTGAGTTCATACCCTGTCAACTCCCTCCCCCCAAAAAGAAAAACCTAATAAAGACTTAAAACTTCTCAGCCTCCAAAGCAATACGAAGTCCCAACATCTGCACAATGAAAGCTGAGCATTTCCTGTGTCCAAACTCTACATTATCCCTAAGTGCCACTTCCAGATGGCCATAAAAGATACAGCACAAAATGACCCCCACAACACACTGATGGGTTGACCAAGGAGCTCACTTGGTCCCTGCTAGCAATGGAGGCTCTGAGGACCTGTGCTCTGTAATTTGTTAAAGACTTGCATGGAGTTGGCCATGGTTCTGTCATCAGAATGGCTCTGCCAGACCTGAAGTGGGAGGTTTTCATTGAAGTTACTTTAGTTCCCTTCCACTATTTTGTATCAGCTGTGTTAGAAGTCTATGTCTTTCAATACTCCATAGATTGCATGAGGTATTTTATATCCCGTAGGGTATATCCCACAGAATAGGTTATATTCCAGGAAGACAGAAACAACACTGACATAAAAGAGAAATAAAACTCACCCCCCAAAATCATGAAGTCTAACCCCAAAGTATATCTCAATAAAAACTCTTGTATACTGTGGCACAGCATGGATTTGCAGTGTCCTGTGTAGATATTATGTATGCCATAGACATTTATATGAAACAGATCATCTCACGTGGAAGAGCTTTAATTGTATAAGAGAAATAAAAAGAAAGGTGTTTATTATGGGACAGTAAGGGGGTCTTGCAGTTCAAACCCATTGCCTATTACCATTAACCTCAGTAACATCTCACCCAAGCAAGATTCCTGACAGGCATTTTTGTACAGGTGACCACCTTCTTAAACCATCTTCCATTGGACTAAGAATATGCCCTAACCCAAGCTAAACTACTACTGCTGTCCCTCAGATTCCACAGGTTCATGGACGCCATGAAATCCTCACATACTCAAGTCTCTGATATAAAATATTAGTAGAGTGTTTGCATACAACCTACCTACATACTCCTACATACTTTAAGTCACCCAGATTATTTATAATACCTCATGCAATGTAAATAATATATAAATAGTTGTGATACTGTACTGTTTATGGAGGAATGACAACAAAAGTCTGATGTTCTGTACAGAAGAGTTGTTTGTTTGTCTGTTTTGCCAATACCAGGCTGTGAACTCAGGGCCTTTCACATGCTTGCTTGGCTAGCACTCTACCACTTGAACCATATTTCTAGCCTGGCCTTTTGCTGGCTATTTTGGAGATAGAGTCTCATTGACTTTTTTGCCCAGGCTGGCTTCAAATCACAATCCTTCAGGTCTCTACTTCCTGAGTAGTTAGGATTGTAGATGTGAGCCAGTATTGAAAAAGTATTTTTTTAAGTATTTGATCCATATTTGGGTGAATCTGTGCATGTGGAACCCACAATTACAGAATGTGTGGTGCTCATCAAAGGAAATAAGAACTGAAATAAAAAGATTCTCACTTCATAGCTGGGTATGGTGTGGCTCATGCCCTGGGATCCCAGGTCCTCTGGAGGTTGAAGTCAAAAAATGGCAAATTCGGGGCTGGGGATATAGCCTAGTGGCAAGAGTGCCTGCCTCGGATACACGAGGCCCTAGGTTCGATTCCCCAGCACCACATATACAGAAAGCGGCCAGAAGCGGCGCTGTGGCTCAAGCGGCAGAGTGCTAGCCTTGAGCGGGAAGAAGCCAGGGACAGTGCTCAGGCCCTGAGTCCAAGGCCCAGGACTGGCCAAAAAAAAAAAACAACAAACAAACAACAAAAAATGGCAAATTCAAGGTCCTCCTGAGCTACATAGTGAGACCCTGTCTCAAATATGGAGGGAAGGAAGGAAGGAAGGAAGGAAGGAAGGAAGGAAGGAAGGAAGGAAGGAAGGAAGGAAGGAAGGAAGGAAGGAAGGAAGGAGAGGGAGGGAAGGAGGGAGGGAGGGAGGGAGGGAGGGAGGGAGGGAGGGAGGGAGGGAGGGAGGGAGGGAGCAAAAGATTCTCACTTCAGTGTGGCTCCTTTCTGAATGGAGGAAACAAATCCTCATGATTTGACTGACCAAGTTTTCCAGTAAAGAGAATAAGAAGCAACAGGGAATAGTCTACAGAGAAGAAATTAGCCAACACATGGGATTGTAAACTGGTGCAGCCACTCTGGCAAGCAGTATGGAGATTCCTCAGAAGGCTAAATATAGAACTCCCCTATGACCCAGCAGCCCCACTTTTGGGTATCTATCCAAAAGACCACAAACAAAATCACAGTAATGCCACCAGCACAACAATGTTCATCGCAGCACAATTTGTCATAGCGAGAATCTGGAAACAACCCAGATGCCCCTCCGTAGACGAATGGACCAGGAAAATGTGGTACATATACACAATGGAATTTTATGCCTCTATCAGAAAGAATGACATTGCCCCATTCGTAAGGAAATGGAAGGACTTGGAAAAAATTATACTAAGTGAAGTGAGCCAGACCCAAAGAAACATGGACTCTATGGTCTCCCTTATTGGGAATAATTAGTACAGGTTTAGGCAAGTCATAGCAGAGCATCACAAGAGCCCAATAGCTATACCCTTATGAACACATAAGAGGATGCTAAGTGAAATGAACTCCATGTTATGGAAACGATTGTTATATCACAGTTGTAACTACTTTCAATGTCCCATGTGTATCTGTAGCTTCTATTATTGATGATGTTCTTGTATCACCTTCCTATGGTTGTACCTACACTATCTCTGTAATCTTAGCTGGGTACATTGGAAACCATGTATACTGGTATTAGAACTAGGAAAGTGAAAGGGAATACCAAAATTGAGAGACACAGGGTAAAAAAAGACAAACAACTACAAAAGCAATACTTGCAAAACTGTTTGGTGTAAGGGAACTGAACACCTCATGGGGGGAAAGGGAAAGGGGGAGGAGGGGGGGGTATGAGGGACAAGGTAACAAACAGTACAAGAAATGTATCCAATGCCTAACGTATGAAACTATAATCTCTCTGTACATCAGTTTGATAATAAAAATTTGAAAAAAGAAAAAAAATTTGGAAAAATAAAAAATAAATTTAAAAAAAAAAGTAAAAAAAAAAATTAGCCAACACACAAGAGACTAACAGATATGGACACAGAAAGGCCTGGCTTCATCTAAGTATCTTGGGTAGATTACAACAGAATTTAAAGGACAATGGTCTAGATGATTCCGTTCAGGTTCCTGTTTCCAACATCTGTGGTTTGGGGTATCTGCATCGGCAATGTTGGAGCATTTGGTTGCAAGTGCAGAATCCTGGGCGTGGGAGCCAATGTATTCAGGAGTCTGTATTTTAGCTTTGTGGCAGTACTGCGGTTCAACTCAGGGTATCATACTTACTTGGCTTTCTTGCTCAGCTGTGCTCTATCACTTGAGCCATGACTCCAGACTCACTTTTTTGCTGGTTAATTTGGAGATGGAGTCTAGCCAATTGTTCTACCTACACTGGCTTTATACCACTATCGAACCAGCCTCTTGGGGCATGAGCTACTTGTACCCATCCACAAGCACACTGTACTTAAACCTTATTGAATCTGTCTCATCTCCAAAAATGTGGATGATAGTATCATTGCCTCATGTAAGGGTGGTACACATTAAACAGAAGTCATTCATTTTTTGGCTTTTTCTGAATTGGACCTGCTATAGCTAGAGGGAATATTTAATAGAACAAGGGGGAAAGTACCATGTGCCCAAGCTAAGGGCATCTAGCCCAGTGACAGAGCATGTGCAGAGCCTACACATAGCTCTAGGTCCAATTCCTAGCACTAAAACATAAAATAAGATTTCATTCCTTCATTCATTCATTATATACCAGTCTATCATTTCCAACTAAGAGTAAAGTCCTTTTGAGGACAAACTAGAGAATGAGTCTTTCTAACCCAAAAGTCATGCCACTAAACTCCAACATCATTTCAAGACACAGAGTAGAGGGCCATGAAATGAGAACATAACTTCCATAATTCCAAAAATCCGTTGATCTGCACACCATGTTTGCATTTCTGTTTCTAAATCTCAATTCTATAGGATGAATAGCACGTGCAGAATTCCAGAAAGGAAAACTACTGCCTTTGAGAAAAATGTGCTGGGACATATGTTCTTCTTCTCTGGGTGCATGATGCCAGCGGATTTTCAGGAGTTAAAGAAAAGGAATACACACAGGTGCTGATAGCTCATCCATGTGATCCGAGCTACAGAAGGCTGAGATCTGCAAGATCATGATTCAAGACCAGCCCAGACAGAAAAGTCCTTGAAATTCCGTCTTCAAAGTAAACAGCAAAGCCATATGAGGGCGACTCTCGCTTGTCATCCTGGCTGCTCAGGAGGTTAAGATCTAAAGATCGCAGTTTGATGACAGACAGAAAAATCCAAGAGATTCTTATCTCCAATAAGCCAGCAAAAAATTCAAAAGCGGAGGTGTGGCTCAAGAGATGGAACACCAGACTTGAGCAAAAAAGCTAAAGGACAGTGTGAGGCCCTGAGTTCAAGCCTCAGTACTAGAAACAAACAAACAAATAAATAAATAACCAATCAACAATGAACTGGACTGGTAAAATCACAGACATGAGCAAGAAAGCTAAGTACATGACCCTGAGTTCAAATCCCAGGATGGGGAAAGAGTGAGGAGGAGCAAGAGGAGGAGGAGAAAAGGAGAAGTAGACAAAATACACCTCTCAACCAGACCTAGTTTCTGAGACTGGCCATGTTAGGAATCTTTCTACTTTTGGATTGTTACTGCAATGCTCACCCTAAATTGAGAGTGGGAATTACGCCCCATGGATTAGCACTGGATACCTCGCAAATACGGGACGCACAGCCACACTTACGGTCCAGGTTCTCTAGAGCTAGGGAAGAAGCCAAGCATGACATTTCTTTTTCCTCTGTTTCCCATTTCAGCGTCTGGCTTCCTGTTGAGTTGCAGGCTGCTGCTATTCCTTTGTAAATAACCCTCTGAAATTAAACAACTGAGAGGGGAAAAAAAAAGACTTCTTGAATGTGGTTGTGGTAGCTTTGAACACTTCCAACCCGGAGGACAGAGTCACCTCCTCAACGTGAAGTGGGTTGAGAACAGAGAGCATGGTGTTGCGAGTAACACAGGAAGACAATTAAATAATTGGAAAATAAAACCTTTGGGGAAGGGCTGAAGGAAATAAGATATTTAGCCTGGAGAAGAGAAGGCTGAGGAATGACCTAATTATAGGCTTCAAGTACATGAAGAATTAATCAACAGCAGATGGTGGCCAGCTGTTTTCAATTCCCATTGAATACAGTACAACAGAAAATTGGCTTAGAGGGTAATAGAAAGGATTTAGGATTGATAAAAGAAGGAATTTACTGGGTTTTGAGGGTCACACAGGTTAAGAGGAGATAGACTCTGTTACTGAGGGGAGTGACAGCCACTCCTTCCCTGAGGTTTGCTGATGTGGATTGGTTTGTGTGAGTGCACTGAGGGGGAAAGAGCCGGATTCTGCTGTGGAGAAGCCAGCCCAGGGCCCTGGTGCTTCCCGCCACCTGCTGCTTGGCTTCCTTTTTTGTTTTCTGTGACTCATGACCACACCAAGGGGCAGTGATCAAGTGCCAAGTGTGTATTGAGAGATGAAGGAAAATTACATAGATTCCACTTTTTACCTCCCAACTTTAGAAGTTTGACACTTCTAAGTATGTACTGCGGTTGTGAGTGCCAGACACTGCTCCAGGCATAGGAGGACAGCTGGGTGACTCGGGGCTGCTTTCCACAACACTGGGTGGTTGCGTCAGGGTATAAAGGGAGTCAAGAAGACAGTATGAAATATTGATTTTTACAAAAGCATAGGAAATGACTCACCCCTGTAATCCTAGCTACTCAGGAGGCTGAGATCTAAGGATCAGTCCAAGCTAGCCATGGCAGGAAAATCAGAGAGACTCTATCATCAAAAAGCCACAAGTGGAGCTGTGGCTCAAAGAGTACAGTGCTGGCCTTAAGGAAAAAGGCTCAAGGACAGCGCCCGAGCCCTGAGTTGAAGCCCTAGGACCAGCACACACACACACACACACACACACACACACACACACACACACACACACACATACACCACTGTTAGAGAAAAGTGTCAGCTTTTAGACCTAAATGACAAGAATCCATATTTTCATTCCTCAGACACTAAGCAACAAGTAGAAAAATATAGGCCAATGGTGTCTTAGCTTCTCTCTCTCTCTTCCTTGTGTCTCCCAGACTCTTTTGACCTTAAACTAAAAAGGTGAAAGAATCCTAGAGGTTTAAATACACTCTAATCCAAGTCACCAAGACAGAAGAAATGGAAACAAAAACTTCCCCTTACTAGTAAAACATATGTTTATGCTGGGCATGGTGGTACATGCCTCTAATCTCAGGACTCAGGAGGCTGGGGCAGGAAGTAAACAGCTTGCCTAGGCTATAATGTGAAATCCTGTCTCCAAAAACTGAAGACACACATTTGCAGAAATGATCTTCTGTGCAACATGAATCTACTAGGACTGGCAGTGAAAGGAATTGATGACAAAGGCATCAGTACTAAATAAGTCACTCTGAATTCAGGAGAGGATGCCAAGTATAAAGAGAGCTAGTGAGAGAGAATCCCAAACCTAGCTATGTCGCTAATTAGTACCGGTCACTTAATGTGAAAGGAGACAAAACAGCAAAGTCAGCTGCAGAGGACTGCAGATCCCAGCTGCCCTGGAGGCTGTTGCAAATCAAAGATCCTCCTTGGCACAGCAAGGGGGAAGTCTGCAGTTCTGTTGGCAGTTCAACCTGAAACAATGCCACTACCAGCCAGCACATCCACTGCCTTTCTGTGGAATCACAACTTAGGGCTTTTGTATTGGAGGAACAGTGAAGACTCAGGTGATGGTAACTGGTTATGCAGTAATGAGTTGTGTGTGAAGAACAAAGCCTCAATCTCTTCACCTGTAAAATGGAAATGATAAAGGTAAATCATACCCATAATAACATGTGATATTCTAGCCTAAGGCAGAGCCAGGCAGGTGCTCAATTGTCAGGGTAAACTCCAAGTCCCTGCTTTGTTTTACTGTAACTACCAAATGCACCTGTGCATCAAAGTGTACAGAAAGACCAAAACTATGAAGACTGGGCAATGCAGAGAGGGGAAGACACACATAAATATAAAAGTATACACATATGTGTGTGTGTATATATATATATATATACACATATATATAATTCAAGTAGAATCATGTCATAATTTCTTCTCTCAGAGAGCTCAGATTCAAAGTAGTCACGAAAGAGTAACTATAGCAAGCTGTGTGATAGAAACTGAGTCAAGGAAAAGTAGGAGCATCTGCCTCCAATCCCAACATCCTATATTTCCACAGCTTTCGTCCCTCATAGGGAATAGCTAGTACATGAATAGGCTAGTCATGGTAGAAGACCAAAATACCCCCAATAGCTACACCCATATGACCACATAAGAAGATGCCAAGTGAAATGAACTCCACATTATGGAAACAAGAGTTATACCACTGTTGTAATTATTGTCAACATGCCATGTGGACTTATACTACTTTTTTTCTATTTTTCCTTGTCTGTTTGTTTGACTGATTGGTTTGCTTAGTTTTGTTTCTCTTGTAATCCCTTACTGTGGCTATACCCTCGCTACCACTGTATCACATCCGAGTACCCTGGATACTGTTTATATGGGTATTAGAACTGGGGAAGGGAGAGGGAATACCAAAATTGAGAGACAAAGAACAAAAAGACAAACCACTCAAAAAGCAACACTTAAAAAACCATTTGGTGTAAACCAACTGCACAACTCTTGGGGGAAGAGGGGAAGGGGGAGGGGGAAATGAGGGAGGAGGTAACAAGTAGAACAAGAAATGTACTCACTGCCTTTCATATGAATCTGTAACCCCTCTGTATCACATTTTGACAATAAAGACAAAAAAGAATTTAAAAAATTAAAAAAAACACAAGAGAGAGAGATAAAGCAGATAGGGTAAAATAATTTAGAACAGATTCTCAGTGCTGTACACCTTTCTATATTCCATTAAAATGGCAGTTGTTTTTCTTCCACTTGGACAAGAATTGTACTCACTATCTTACCTATGTAACTGTGACCCCTCTGTGCATCACCTTGACAAAAAAATTAAATTAAAAAAAAAAGAAACTGGGGGCTGGGAATATGGCCTAGTGGGCAAGAGTGCTTGCCTCCTACACATGAAGCTCTTGGTTCGATTCCCCAGCACCACATATATGGAAAACGGCCAGAAGGGGCGCTGTGGCTCAGGTGGCAGAGTGCTAGCCTTGAGCGGGAAGAAGCCAGGGACAGTGCTCAGGCCCTGAGTCCAAGGCCCAGAACTGGCCAAAAAAAAAAAAAAAAAAAAAGAAAAAGAAAAAGAAACTGATTCAAGGAAATGTAGAGGAGCACCTGCTTCCAATCCCAACATCCTATATTTCCAGTATTTCTTTTATGTACTGGCACTACATATGGGGCTACACCTTACCTAAAAGAAGACTTTAGAAATACCTTGCATATGTTTGGTTACTTGGTAACAAAGATATACTTCTGGCCTTTCTCTTGGCCATCATGGAGCTTACATGCTAGTGGAAAAGGTAGAAAGAAGACAAGTGAGTCAATCACATGAAATAATGAGTAGTGCTTGAACAACAATAGTAACTCACTTGAAGGGATCAGAGCGAGGCTTGATGAGGAGTGGCTATTTGACATAGCACAAGGCCAGTGAAAGCCCTTCTATAAACACTGTAAAGACTTGCATAAAGTAAGGCAAACAACCATGTAAACATGAGAAATGTTCCCAGTAGGTGCTGGTGACTCACCCTGTAATCCTAGCTACACAGGAGGCTGAGATCTGAGGATCGAGGTTCAAAGTCAGCCTGGACAGCAAGGTCTGTGAGACTCTTATCTCCAGTAAACTACTAAAAGAGTCAGAAGTGGAGCTGTGACTCAAGTAGTACAGCGCTAGCTTTGCACATAATAAGCTCAGGACAGAGCTCAGGCTCTTTTCAAGCCTCAGGCACTGCAGAAAACAATTGAAAAATGAGAAGAGCATTTCAGGTCAAAGGAGGAGCAAATGCAAACAGCCTACATTCAGAGTTTGTAGAACAAGTGCTAGGAGATAGGTGAGCAAGGGGGAAATAATAGGAAACGAAAGAGCAAACTGAGCAAGGAATTGGCTACACAGGACCTGATAGGCCCCAATAAAGAACTTGAATTGGATTTTACATGTGACAGAAAGTCACGTTTTTAGGTAGAGAGTGCTCTTATCTAACATTTTAAAATTTTAGGCTGTGGGGGGCTGGGGATATAGCCTAGTGGCAAGAGTGCCTGCCTCGGATACACGAGGCCCTAGGTTCGATTCCCCAGCACCACATATACAGAAAACGGCCAGAAGCGGTGCTGCGGCTCAAGTGGCAGAGTGCTAGCCTTGAGCGGGAAGAAGCCAGGGACAGTGCTCAGGCCCTGAGTCCAAGGCCCAGGACTGGCCAAAAAAAAAAAAAAAATTTTAGGCTGTGGGAATGCATCTAAAGAAGGAAGAGTAAATGAAAGACGATCATTTAAAATTGCAAAGGAAACATCCAATTGGCCAAACACATGCCATATGCCAGCCAACAAGTACCTGGCTTCTAAAGAGAAGGACAGCTTGATGCCAGTGGCTCCAGTCTGTAATCCCAGCTACTCAAGAGGCTGAAATCTGGGGATCACAGTTCTTAGGCAGAAAAGTTTGTGAGACTCTTCAATTAACCACTAAAAAGGCTGGAAGTAGAGCTGTGGTTCAAGTCGCAGACCTCTCGCCTTGAGCAGCTGAAGCTCGGGGATAGCACGTAGGCCCTGAGTTCAAGCCCAAGGACTGGCACTAAAAACAAAAATAAAAAGTGAAGGTCAGAGTCCCAACAAACTGCACATGGGAGCAGAGTCATTCATTCCCAACAGGGAAGGTGGTCGGAACTATGAAGAAAATGACAAGTCTCACAGGGCTTCATGACTAAATGAGTCAGTGAAGAGAGGGGGAAAAGCACATTGAGAGTAGGCTCCTATCTATGCTAAGGTATATGGTGACTTCTGTTATCAAGGTAGGAAAGCCAGAGGGCAGAGCTATTTTGAGAGGAGATGACCTGAGAGCTACAAGGGCAGAATCACAGATGCAGAAGTGAAACAGAGGTCCGTGGAGAGATAAAGAGAATTCTACTCAAGCACCAGAACACACCAAAACATTAGAAGTTGCTAAAGGAAATGATTTTTTTTTTAAATGAAGAAGTCAGGAGAAAGAAAGAACCAGGACTGGTCAATAGTGTCAAATGCTGTAGAGAAAATGCAGGGAATCCCCCTGAAGTTGGCCACCATGCCCTGGGTATCCCCATAATGTCATACTTAGCATGTACACTCTTAAGTGCTTAACTCCCAGCTCACCACAGCTTCAGGAGGTCAACGATCATTTCTATTTTCGTTATCATTGAACCCACCCTACACACCGAGCAACATTATGCTTGATTTTCAGAAGCACCACATAAATATCTGCTGAATTAGCATACAGGTGGCTATTCATTTCCCAGTTGTTCTGGAACAGTAAGAGCAAGCCTAGTCACAACTAGCCTACATGTGAATGAGTAATGAAGAAATAAAGAAGTTTATAATACATCTCGCATCGGATGAGGATGTATGATTTAAAAAGACCCTATGTCATTGGCTGCTGGCTTTCATCTGTCATCCTAGCTACTCAGGAAACTGAGATCTGAGGATCACAGTTTGAAGCCAGTCTGGGCATGAGCATCTATGAGACTCTTATCTTCAATAAACTTTTAAAAAGAAGAAGAAATGGAAGAAGTAGAGCTATAGCTTAAGGGGTATAGTGCTAGCCTTGAACAAAGAAAGCTCAGGGACAGCACAAGTCCAGTCACAAGAAAATAAAATACATGTTGGAGCACAGTTTGTTCTCTCTCTCTCTCTCTCCCTATCTAGTGTGTATGTGTGTGAGTGTGTGTATATATATGTGTGTGTGTGTATATATGTATATATATATATATATATTCAAAGTGAAATTCAGTATATTCCTTCAGTGAGTAGAAACTGGAGAGAGTGAGGAGGGTTAAAAGTAGAAATCAATCAGGGACAAAGTTACAGAAAAAATGAGAAGTTTAGGATTAAGAGCTCAGGCCAAAGCTGGGTACAGTGACTCATGCCTGTAATTCTATAATCTGGAGGATAAGATTGGGAGGATAGAGGTTAGGGAACAGCCCTGGCAAATTCAAGTTTTCAAGACATTTCAGCCATTAAAAAGCAGAGCACAGTAGTGCATGTCTGTCATCCTAGCTACACCGGTAGTACTAATAGGATGATATTGGTCCAGGCTCACCTGGACAAAAGGCAAAATTGTTTAAAAAAATGAAACCAAAAGATGTTAGAGGAAGCCAGGGGGCCAGTGACTCACATCTGTACTCTTAGCTACTCAGTAGGCTGACCTATGAGGATCATGGTTTGAAGCTAGTCCCAGCAACAACGTCTATGAGACTCTTTTCCCCAATTAACTACCCCAAACATCAAAGTGGAGCTGTGGCTCAAGTGGTAGAACACTAGCCTTGAGCACAAAAGCTCAGGGACAGTGCCCAGTCCCTGAGGTCAAGCCCCAGGATCAGTGCACGCGCGCACACACACACACACACACACACACACACACAGCACTAGGGAACAGCATTAGGGGAATGGCTCAAGTGGTAGAATGTCTGCCTAGCAAGCACAAAGCCCTGAATTTAAACCCCAATACTTCCAAAAACACTTTAATGAAATAAAATAAAAGCTAGAAGAAATGACCGTGAACTGAAGAAAATGGCAACTCTAAGATTGAGAGAAAGAGTGCTGCGGAAAAGCACTTTTTAAAAAGTTTATAGAGACAAAGATAGGCAAAAACAATTCCAAGAGAAGGACACAGGAGGATTCTACTGTTGACGTTATCTTTAAAGACCTAGGTGAATTTCCTGTGGCGTACCCTACGTGGTTACTGTATATGTTTTTGGTACACTGGATATCGTATATATGCCTACCAGATCTAGGGAAGGGAAAGAAAAATGAGGGTGTAAGTTATCACAAGAAATGTACTCACTGCCTTATTATGTAACTGTACCCCCTTTGCACAACACCTTGTCAATAAAATTTAATTTTAAAAAGTAATAAAGCAAGGCACAATAAAATTCTGAAGAGTTTGTTTGGAAAAAAAAGCTTATAGAAGAAAGGACATGCATAATTGTGGGTAACTGTAAAGTTTTTAATAGTCCCACCAGAGCCCCTTCTTCACTGAGACCACTTATAAGTAAAGAGGTTTCCCCAACTGTCTTCAGCTCCCATAATTCACTAGAAGGATTCAAAAGCTTCTGAAAGTGGTTTTGTGTGTGTGTGTGTGTGTGTGTGTTGGTTTTGTTTTTTATTGCAAGGGTAATGGACAGAGGGGTCACAGTTACATAAGTCAGGTAATAAGTCCATTTCTTTGTGAACAGTGTCACCCCTTTCCTCATTTTCTCTGAGTTTTCCCCTCCTGAACCCCCCCCCCCCACTCCTTTCTGAAAGCCTTGATACTCACGGCAGTTTATTACAAAGAAATAATACTGAGTTAGCCAAGGGAAAAGGTGCATGGGGCAGAGGCCAAGAGTGTCCAAACACTGACCTCCAATTGTCCTCTCATGTGTAAGAGTGCATGACAATATGCTGAGTATTGCCAACCAAGGAAGGCCACACCAGCCATTGAAGCCAGAGTTTTATTGGGGCTCACTCAAATGCCCCACCAATGTCAGTAACGAATCCAGCTATCCCTCCAGTGGTCAGACTATTACCTTTCCTTTCCAGCCCCTCCAGGGGCAAAACTGATATTCCAGGAACTACAGCCCAACATTGTCAGAGCTTCTGATGGCCCAAGGCCCTGGCACTCCCAACTTGCACAATATTCAGAGGACCTGGAGATTTCAAACTACAGAAAGACCTCTCTTGGGTAAAGCTAATCTTTCACTCCACTCAAGGTACTATTTTGATATAGTGTGTTGGTAAAGAAAAGGGGTAGGAAGCTTAAAGCTTGCTAAATAGCCTGGGTTGGCCTCAAATTTTAATCCTCTTGTCTCATCCTCCTAGGTGCTAGGAAGTAACAGTACACCCAGGCATGTGATAATACAAATACACCCAAATGTAAATGAAACATTTTAAAATAATGCATGCATTACACATTATATATCATATATTACATACATGCTATTACATACACATGGTATAACATATATATACATTATATAATACATTCAAAATACAAGTTAAAAAGAGCTATAATTGAAATATTGTAACGTGGTCCAATTTGGTATTTGCACCTCCTGCTTCCTCCCTAGTGTTGAAGCTCTTAGGAGAGGTTTTGTAAGAGTCTGTTCTACTTTGTGGCCAGGTCTTCTTCCTTCACATTCTCTAATTCACTACAATCTGTATGCTGCACTACCATTAACAACGTACCACCCTGTAAACCCAACAAGCCACGAAAGTCTTCTCAAAAGAGAAAAAAAATGTTGCTCAGCATATGCATGTCTTTTACAAATGTTTTAGTAGCTACTATGAAGGATTCTCTATTAAGACTCTTGCTTATAAACCTATAAAATAATTATTCTATTTCTATGTAATGTAGCCTAAAAAAAACTCTTTTGAGTGTGTATAAATGCTCTCATCTATGGGTGTGCTTTATATTCTAGTGTTGAGGTGGAAGGTCCTTAGGGGCAGTTGTAGCCTACAAGTTAAGTTTACTAATTTAGAGAAAAATAATTTTAGGAATGTAATTAAGTTAAAAAATAATAGTCAAATAATAGTACAGTATCTATCTTCTAGCCTTGCATTCTACCTCATCAGACAAGAAGGTGGACAAAGAATGTCCCTACAACTAAAATAAGAAAACATAAAAGGTTTAAACCACGTGTTTTATTTATGCTACTGAAATCTGAGTGTCATGAGACATTTTAAAATGCTAATTTTTAGAGTAGGACAACCATTTCTACATGAGCAAAAGCCAGATGTGTTCAACCCTAGGGACAATTTTCTAGCCCAAGCTTGAAGCAGCCAGAAGAGGGCGCTGCTGAGACAGAGAACAGGGCTAAAGTTGTATGGTCACTGGAGATACACTGCAATGAGTAAGAAACTGAAAGTGCCCCAAATTCAGATTTCTATCCTCCTAACTTTGGAATTCTATAGCACAAGACTTGAGTAAATGGTGACACTGATAGCCAGGAACTTCCAAGGGCTGCAAAGGCTGCAGGGGGTAGGACTTATCTTACCCCAAGATAACAGAAACCAGAGACAAAGAAAAAGGTTTGGGTTAAACCTTGTGTCAAACTGAAGAGTTTCTTCATGGCAAAGGACGTAGCTAGCAAGAGAAATAGAATGGGACAAGATCTTTACTACCTATGCATCAGACAAGGACCTCATGTCTAAAATGTACTCAGAGCTCAAAAAAATCAAACCTCCCAGAAACAAATCCTCAAAGAAACAATAACCCAACTAATAAATGGGCTAAAGACTTAAAGAGAGACATCTCTAAAATAAGAATGGCCAATAGACACAAGAAGGAATGCTTGCCATCTCTGGCCATAAAAGAAATGCAAATCAAAACAACATTGAGATTCCACCTCAACCCAGGTAGAATGGCCATTATCAAGAAAACAAATAATAACATATGTTGGCAGGGATATGGCCCAAAGGGAACCCTACTACTTGTTCAACCACTGGGGAAAGCAGTTTGGAGGTTCCTCAAAAGAGCTCCCCTATGACCCAGCAATCCCACCCCTGGTACCTATCCAATTGACCACAAACCAGGCTACACTAAAGGCACCAGTACAACCACCTGGATTGCAGTATTGTTTACCATAGCCAAGATATGGAATCAACCCAGATGCCCCTCAGTGGACGAATGCATCAAGAAAATGTACATATGCACAATGGAATTCTACTCTTCCCTCAGAAATAATGGCATTGCCTCATTCATAAGGAAATGGAAAGACTTGGAAAAAATATACTAAGTGAAGTAAGCTAGTCCAAAAGATAAATAGGCTATATGGTTTCCCTCATTTGTAATCATTAAAATGTGCCTATAAACCTATAATTAAACCCAATGGATAATAAAAGACAAATACACCTGGACATGATTAATTTAACAGCAATCTAAACATTTACACTGTGAGAAGAAATGAGGATATTCTTAGGAGAGGTTCACAAGGGCTCAATAGCTATGTGCATATGATCATATAAAATGATGCTTATCGATATGAACTCCAAGGAATGGAAGCAAGAGGTTTCTATTATTGAACTGTTTGCAGTTCTTTTCTTTTCTTTTCTTCTTTCCTTTTTTCTTTGGTTTATTCTCTTCTGTCACTGTTTTTGATTTCTGTACTGTTTGTGTTGTATATAGGCTTATCTGATTTGGGAAGGAGAAGCACAGAAACGGTGGAGCAAAGGGTGAACCAATTCAACAGTGAAACTCACTAGACACTCTGTTGGAAATTATCTATACAACTTGGGGAGGATAGGGAAGTCTGGAGGGGAAAAACTGGGAGAGAATGCTGGAGAGGGTGACAGTGTTCGAAAGGAAGTATACTCATTACCTGACTTATGTAACTGTAGCTTCTCTGTTCATCATCTTTACAATAAATTTTTTTTAAGGAAAACAAACCCAAGAAGCTAGATACTCCCAATCTACCTACATTCCTAAGTAACTGAAAGATCATCTTCACACCATGAATCTATAAAAGGAAAGAGGCTGCCCTTTCTAGAGGACAATAATCTCATATATATATGCATATATAGTATACATATGCGTATATATATGATAGGATCTCACTACATAGTTACATAGCACAGGCTTGTCTTTAACTCAGCATGTAGTATCTATGGACTAGCTTCAAGAATGTAGCTTGGTTTCAAATTTTCCCCAGCCTCTCAAGATGAAGGATCGTAGGTATCACCACCATACCGTGACTTTTTTAAGCATTATTTAATTTTTTAGTATTAACAGTTACATTATTATATATTAACTGTAGAAAGGAATTTCATTGTGACATTTCCGTATATGTATACCTTTTATTGGACTGGGTTTTATTATTCTAGCTCCCTACAAGCATATACAGTACTTCAGTAATATTCACCCTCTCATTTCAGTAAAACAGCCACTTTTTACATTCATTGAATTTTTATTTGCTTGTTTGTTTGTTTTTGCTAGTCCTGGGCCTGAACTCAGGGCCTGAACACTGTCTGGCTTCTTTTTGCTCAAGGCTAGAACTTTTCCACTTGAGCCACAGCACCACCTCTGGCTTTTTCTATATATGTGGTGCTAAGGAACTGAACCCAGGGCTTCATGTGTGTGAGGCAAGCACTCTACCACTAGGCCATATTCCCAGCACCATTCGTTGAATTTTTAAGGGGAAATTCCACACATGAGAAAAAAATATGTGATCTTTTTCCTTCTGAGTCAGACTTATTTCTACATAACCTGATGTCCCTCCAGACACATTCATTTTTGTGGATGACATGATTTATTCTTTCCTTTGGCAATATTGGAATTCGAACTCAAAGCCTCACACTTGTGAAGATGAGACCTACACCTGGAGTCATGGCCTCCAGCCTGGCATTTTACTGGTTATTTCACAGAAATCTAGCAAACTTTTCTGTCCAGGTTGGAGTCAAACCACAGTCCTCTATAGCTCAGCCTCCAAAGAATCTAGGATTATAGGCAGGGGCCACTGGTACCCATCCGTTTTATTCCTTATGGTTGAATAATACTCCATTGTGTGTGTGTGTGTGTGTGTGTGTGTGTGTGTGTGTATCAACCACATTTTCTTGAACTTTTATCAGTTGATGGGTATCTAAGCTGATTAATGGCTTAACAATAATAAATACTGCTACAATAAACAGGTATGTGTAAGAATCTCTATTGTAGGCAGACTTATATTTATTTGAATATATGCTCAGGAGTGGTAATGACAGAATTTTTTAATTTTTTGAGGAACTTCCATACTAACATCTGTTGTAGCTTCACTAACTTACATTCCAACCAACAGTACACTAGCATTTGTGTTTACTTTCTTCATGATAGCCATTCTGACTAGGATGAGAGGGAACCTATGTGTTGTTTTAATTTACATTTCTTTTGTGGCTAAGGCAGTAAACATTTCTTCAAATATTTGTTGGCCATTTTACTTCCTTTGAGAACTGTTTGCACATTTGCTTATTTATTGAGAAGATTTTTGTGTGTATGTGCCAGTCCTGGGGCTTGAACTCAGGGCCTAGGCACTATCCCTGAGCCTCTTTATTCTTTGTCCATTGAATTGCTGGCAGATTTTCTTCATTCTGTATTATTTCCAAATTCTGGTGATTTCCTTTGATGTGCAGCTTTTTTCTTTTTCAGGACTGGGGTTGAAACTTGGGGTCTTGCAATTGCTTGGTTTGCTTGTTCATCTAGTACTCTATCATTTGAGTCACACCTCTAATCCAGCTTTTTGCTGGTTAATTTGGAGATGGAGTCTTGCAAACTTTTCTGCCCAAACTGGCATCAAAATGGGATCCTCTGCCTGGGCACTTGTGGATCACATGTATAATCCTACCTACTCAGAAGGCTGAGATCTAAGGATCCTGGTTCAAAGCCAGCTCAAGCAGGAAAGTCCATGAGACTCTCATCTCCAATAAACTACCCCCACCCCAAAGCCAGAAGTGGAGCAATGGCTCAAGTGTTGAGTGCTAGCCTTGAGCAATAGCTTAGGACAGTGCCTAGGTCCTGAGTTCAAGCCCTAGGACAGGCACCAGAGAGAGACAGACAGACAGACAGACAGACAGAGACAGAGAGGTACACTCTGGATCTCAGTCTCCTGTGTAGCTAGAATTAGAGGCATGAGCCATGATGTCCATTTTAAGATTCTGAATTTGATATAATCCATTTCTCAATTCTTGCTCCTATTTCCTGAGTTACTAGAATCCTATTCTGAAAGTCATTGCCCATGCCTTCAAAGTGTTTTCTCTAGGCTTTCCTGCAGTAGTTTGAAGCCTTTGTGTCAAACATTAAGGTCTTTGATCTGTTTTTTATTGATTTTTTTTTCCTGTAGGGTGAAAGATAGTTTTCTAGTTTTATTCTTTTATGTGTCTATATCTAGTATTTCCAGAACCCTTTGTTGACCAGATTCCTTTTTCCAAGTTATGTTTTTGGAACCTTTGTCAAGTATCAAGTGGCTAAGTGTATTTATGTCTAGGTCTTTTTTTTTTTTCTATTCCAACCGCTGGTATGTCCATTTCTATGCTGGTACAAGGTTGTTCTTGTTAATTTGCCTTGGTAGTATATAATTTGAAGTCCAGTGTTCTTTCCACAATTGTTCTTTTATTCAGATTGCTTTGGCTATTCAGAATTTTAGGATTGATTTTCTGTTTCTATAAGAATGACTTGGGAATTTTCATTGAGATTAGGTTGAAGCTATGGATTACATTTGTGACAATAGCTATTTTAACAATATTAATTTTGCTGCTTCATTATTATGGGAGGTTTCCATCTTATACTGTTTTCTTCAACTTCCTTCTGTAGAGTTTTATGGTTTTCATTATAGAAGTCTTTTGTCTCCCTAGTTAAGTTTATTTTCTGTATTTTTGCTTTTTTAGGCTACTGTGAGTCAGATTTTTTTTCCATTTTCTTTCTCAACCTGTTCATTATTGATATACAGAAGAGCTACTGAACTGGGGGTATTGTTTATATAGACTTTTCATCATGCTGTTTTGCCAAAAGTATATATCAGCTATAAGAGTATTGTGATGGAAACTTTAGAGCTTTTTGCATATAGGATCCTATTATCTCTAAATGTAGATAATTTGACTTCATCCTTTCCAATTTATATCCCTTTTATTTCTTTCTCTTGTCTTATTTCCCTGGCTGAGAATTCAAACACTATATTGAATAAAAGTGGACAGAATGAAGATCCTCTCTCATTCTTGAGGGAAAAATGACTTAATTTTTCCTCACTTAATACAATGTTAGCTACACATCGGTTGTATGTTGTTAGGGATTCCCCCAGCCCTGGGGCGGTGTAAAAGCTAGCCACTCCCATCTTCCGACTTTAGCCGGAAGAGAAATCCCCTCCCCTGGGGTTGAGCACGTGTGTGCCATCATGGGGGTGGAGCCCCCAGAGACCCAGCTCTTGGAGGGCTGTGGTCTCTGCCCATAGAGGAAGTTTCATGACATCACCTGATGGGCAGCCCAGCTCAGCCAATCAGCTAGTCAACCCAAGTCCCTCCTCTTCTTTCCTGCCATTACCATTCTGCAAACCCCCTCCCTGATTAAAGATTTTTTGAGACTGGTGGACCATCTAGACCGACTCCCCGGAATTTCTTTCCTGCGTCGGCTCCGGACACATGAGGGGGACGGACGGGGAAGGGGATTTCGGCATTTCTCCTCAGCTTAGGGCAGTCCACGAAGACACGCTTTACTCCTTCTGCCGGCGAGAGGGGTAGGGCTGAGTGTCTTTCACAATTTGGGATCAGGCATCCCCCCCCCCCCGGGAGAAACCGCGGGAAGGGGGTCCCGAGCCCCCAACAGTATGTAGCCTGTGTTATGCAGAAGTACATTCCTCTATTTCTAGTATTTTTTTTCATTGTGTTGATTTTTGATGTTGATACAGGGCTTGAATTCAGGGATTGCAGTCAAGGCTCACCACTTGAGCCATGCCTCCAATCCAGTTTTTTGCTGATTAACTGGAGATGGTGTCTCAGAAACTTTCTTATTGGACTAGCTTCAACCCACAATCCTCCACTTCTCAGACTCCTGAGTAACTGGGATTACAGGAATGAATCATTGGCTCCTACTTATATTTCTAGTTTGTTTGTTTTTGTTTTACTTTTATCATGAAAGAATAATTTGTCAAGGGATTTTACTACGTCTTTCAGATGATCATGTGATTTTGTCCTTTATTCTGTTTATGACCTGGATTACATTTATTGATTTGCTTGTGTTGAATCATCTTTGCATACTTGGAAAGAAACCAACTTGGCCATGAAGTATGATCTCTTAATGTTTTGTTAAATATTTTTGTATCTCTGTTTAGCCAAAAAATTACAATTTAATTTTATTTTTTGTTGTCTCTGCTTAGTTTGGCATCAGGGTAGAGTAATACTGGTCACATAGAATAATTGTGGTAGCATTCCTTTCCTACTTTATGGAATAATTTGAGAAGTTTTTATGTTAGTTTTTTTTAAGGTCTGTTAGTGCTCAGCAGTGAATCTACCTGGTGTTCCTTTGCTGGAAGACTATTCACTGCTTGTTATAATGTTTAAGTTATTTGTGTTCTTGTGGTTCAATTTTAGTATATCATATTTGTCTAGAAATGTAGCCATTCCTTCTTGATTTTCCAGTTTATTGGAATATGTTTTGAAAATATTCTTTAATGAACCTCTGAATTTAATTGATACTTTCTGTGGTATCTCATATTCAACTGTAATTTTATTCATTCTTAATTTGGCTAAGTTTTGTCAATAGTGTTTGATTTTTTGTATCATTTTTAGTCTCCATGTAATTAATTTCTGCCTTGATCATTATAATTTCTTGTCATTTACTACTTCTGAGTTAAGCTTTTCCATTTTGTTTTGAAAACTTGAGGTGTATCATTAGGTGATGTGCTGGTAATGAAGTAATATAGGTGAAACTTTTTGATATGTAGGCACTTGTAACTATAAACTTTCCTCCCAAAGGTTCTGATAAGTTGCACTTATTTTAATTTTATTCTAGGAATTTTGATTCCCACCCTTATTTTTTTCAGTGACTAATGGATCAATCAGCAGTGTATTATTCCTTCTGCAAAAGTTGTATATTTTTTCATTTGTTCTGACTGTTGATTTCTCATTTTAATCCGTTGTGGTTTGACAAGCTATAAGAAGGGCATATAATGATAATATGTAAGGATAAGATATAAGATAAGATATATGTAAGATGTATTTCCTGAGACTTTCTTTATGCCCTAAAATACCATCTATTTTGTTTGTTTTGTTTTGTTTTGGCTGGTCCTGGGCCTTGGACTCAGGGCCTGAGCACTGTCCCTGGCTTCTTTTTGCTCAAGGCTAGCACTCTACCACTTGAGCCACAGCTCCACTTCTGGCCATTTTCTATATATGTGGTGCTGGGAAATCAAACCCAGGGCTTCATGTATAGTAGGCAAGCACTCTTGCCACTAGGCCATATTCCCAGCCCCAATATGATCTATTTTGGAGAGAAAGTTTTCCAGGATATTGAAAAGAATGTATATTTTTCAGTTCTTGGTAGACTATTACATAGATGTTTATAAAGTTCATTTGCTCTGTAGTGATTTTTGTTGTTTTTGTCAGTTGTGGGGCCTGAACTTAGGGTCTCTGTCTCTGAGCCTCTTTTTGCTCAAGGCTAGTGCTCTACCACTTGAGCCACAGTGCCACTCACAGTTTTTGAGTGGTTAATTGGAGGTGTCTCACAAGGACTTTTCTTCCTGGACCTGTTTCTAACCTCATCCTCATTTCTTACCTCATGAGAGGCATGAGCCATTGGCACCAGGCTTGTAGTACCTTTTTAAATCTGAAGTTTACTTTGATTTTTTTTTGTCTGAATGCCTTATCTATTTGTGATCACAAGGTACTGGAGTCACTCACTGTTTTTGTATTAAAGTCTATGGTTTTATTTCCAGTAGTCTTTGGTTTATAAAGTAGTATACCAACATTTATTATATGTGTGTTGACAATTGGTATCATCTCTTGATAGATTGTTCCTTTTATCAATGTAAATTGGCCTTCTTTCTCTCGCTTAAGTTTTGTTTGTTTGAAATCTTCTTTTTCATATCACTACTCCTTTTACTTTTTTTACCAAGTCTACTAGAGTACTACTCCTTCTTGGTATATGGCTTTATTTACATTGATTGTCTCTTTCTATCCCTTTACTTTAGCCTGTTTCTCTTTGCCATTGAGGCATATTGCTTGTTGACAACAAATGACCAGGTCCAGTTCTTTAATCTTTAATCCAATCTACCAATCGGGGCCTTTGATTAGAGAACTGCAACCATTAATAGTCTGACTTATTTTTGAAAGCTATGTACTAATTCCTATCATTTTGTTGCTTTGGAAATGTTTGTTCTTTCATGATCTTTCTTTGCTTATCTACTCATATGGTAGGGTTTACTCTTTTTTGTTTGTTTGTTTGTTCTTTCCTTTATAATTATGGTTTGTGGTTTTGTTTTGTTTTGATCCTTGTCTTCTGTGTATAGGATTCCTATAAGTATTTTCTATGGTGCTGGCTTAGTGGGCATGAGTTTCTTTAGTTTTTGTTTATACTATTTTAATTATAACAGATAGCTTTGCTGGAGAGAGCAAACTAAGTTGGGGAAGTTTCTGCTATTATTTCATTGACTGTTTCCTATGTCACTTTAATTTCTATTTCTTTCTTCTATGCCCTTTAATCATAGGCTTAGCTTTTCCCCCCAGATATCTTGTCTGCTCCTTCCTTCCTTCCTTCCTTCCTTCCTTCCTTCCTTCCTTCCTCCCTCCCTTCCTTCCTTCCTTCCTTCCTTCTTTCCTTCCTTCCTTTCTTCCTTTCTTTTACCATTGTCTGAATTGTCTTCTATTTGATTTAATCTACTGATAAGGCTTTCAGGTAAGCTTGTTTTTTAAAATTTTTTTTCAAGATTTCTATATCTTTATTGAATTCCTCTTTTATAGCTTGCCTTGTCTTTGCAATTTCTTCATATTTTCTTTAAATTCATTCAGATGTTTATTTGTGTCTCTTTTAGCAATCATTCTTTTGAATTCTTGTCTAAAAGATCATCCATTGGGGCTCACTATTATGGAATTGCTTACTTTGAGATCAGTCATATTGTCTGTGTTCTTTTTTCCTCCAACATTCCTTGAGTTTCTTTGTTGAAATTTGTGCAGCTGAGGCTGAATCAGTTGCAGGCCTTGTTCCCTTGTTGTTTCTCAATGTTCAGGTATGACTGGGTAGCATCCAGATTGGATTCCATTTATCACCACTGAACTGGAGTTAGAACTTAGTAGTCAGATATTTGCACATCTGCACAGGATCAATCACCAGCATCACTCAGAGACAGGATTATTTGGAATCTGACCAAAAAAAAAAAAAAAAAAAAAGATTCAGCAGTAGCTTCTTTTGCTGCTGGTGGTGGTGGTGGTTATGGGGCTTGAACTTGGGGCCTGGGTGCTATCTGTGAACTCTTTCACTACAGGCTAGCACTCTACACTCTACCACTTTGAGTCACAGCACCACTTCCAGTTTTCTGGTGGTTAATTAGAGATAAGAGTCTCATGGACTTTCCTGGCCAGGCTGGCTTTGAACCACAATCCTCAGATCTCAAGATTTCAGATCCTGATCTCAGATCTCAGATCTAGCTAGGATTACAGGAATAAACCGTCAGTGCCTGGCTTCAGTTGTAGCTTCTTAGATGCATTTACTTTAGAAGTTTCCTTTCTGTGTGTACTGGGAGCTACTGTTGGCTGCCAGGAAGTTTGTAATCTGTGCAGAGACACAGTCCCACTTACTCCACAGGTCCCTCCATTTATGTCTTCAGGATCAGCAAGCATCTAACCATAGCAGTTTCCCCAAAAACACATCAGTGGGGGGTGGAGGGAACTGTGAACAGAATGCTGAGTTCTGGACTAAAGAGAAAGAAGTGGGTGACTTAGGCATTTTGGCTGCAGGTCTTATCATTTTCTTATACAATCATTAGTTAGCACCCTGTGGGAAACACTACCATCCCTGGGCTCTCTGCTTTGCTTCTTCAATAGTGGTCAAGGAATGGGACAAGCACTCAACAGGGAAGGTATGGCCCATAGACCTCTGCATTCCGTGTGTGTGTGTGTGTGTGTGTGTGTGTGTGTGTGTGTGTGTGCCTGGAGATTGAACTCAGCACCTAGGTACCATCCCTAGGCATTTTTGCTCAAAGCTAGCATTTTATTACTTGAGCCACAGCTCCACCTCTAATTTTTTTTATAGTTAAATGGAGATAAGAGTTTTATGACTCTCCTACCCAGATTGGCTTTGAACCAAGATCCTCAGATCTCAGCCTCTTGAATAGCTAGGATTACAGGCTTGAGCCACTGGCACCTGGCTACATTGCTCACTCTTCAAACTTCCCACTGTTTAAACTTCTCAGTGGGTGCATGTCAAAACATCACCCTTTCTCATGGTAATCTCCCACTACGACAGATGGTCCCTGTGTTCCTGAGCCATAATTGCTTGTTTTCAAGTTCTCAGAGGAACTTGGTCTCAGAAAGTAGACTTCTCAACATGGCTCCTGCTTATAGGAGTCTGAGATGTAGGGAGCAATAAAACAACTTCTCCAATACCAGCCTGCCACTCAGGAGTAGTCACTATCACATCAAGTCCCCATAGCAGATTTAATGCTTGCTGGAAATGTGGACTTATCTCAAGGCTATGTCTGTCAGTCTGTCATTGTGGCCATCTGTTTTACCTTGTGGTTGTCTCTTCAACATCTTCTCTCAGTTGGAGCTCCAGACTGTTTCCTGCTTTTGCTCTGTCAGCTTTCTGTCTCCGCGTTTTCCAGCTGTCCCAACCCTCTTTTGCAGTTATAGATGCTCTTCTTCCCCTCTCTTTAGAAAATACTCTCTCTTGCTACCCTGTTTCTACTTATTCACAGAACCAAAGGAGAAAGTGTCTAAGCCACCATCTTGCTCAAAATCCTTCCCTAAGATTTTTTAAACATATCATCTGCCACAAAAAAATTAAGAACTAAAAAGAAAAATATAAACCACCATTAAAATAAGAAGCAGTAAGTAAAAATAGGTGCACAGTTAATTCATGTATTTGAATTGGTGAATTGAAAATTTTAAAACAACACATTATAAATGTGTTTAAGAAGATGGACAAAATAAGGGAATGTTGAGTGATGAATAGAAACTATGAAAACAGTAAAATCTACATCTACTATTGACAAATACAATATCCACATACATGCTCAGCATCAGAAGAAAGGATCAATTAGAGCAACATGAAACTTAAAACAAAAGAGCAAAATAAATTTAAAAGAACAGAGTCTTATCTTAAAAGGACAAAGGGTGAACAACTGCAGCAATGGTACTCACTGGACATTGTTCAAAATGAACTATACAACTTGTGGGTGGGACAGGAGGGGAAAACTGGGAGGGAATGAGAGAAAGGGTGACATTGTCCAAAAAGAAATATATTCTTTACCTGACTTATGTCACTGTAACTCCTCTGTACATCACCTTTATAATAACAATTAAATTTTATTAAAGCAAGATAATAGGAGAAATAATCTAAAAAAATAAAAGAACAGAGTATTAAAGGTTTGTGGGACAATACCAGATGTGACACACACATAATCAGAGTGACAGGAAGAGAGGACAGAATAAATGAAAAAGAAAAAATATCTGAACAGATAATCACTGAGATTTTTGCAATTTCTTTTTGGCAATCTTGGAGAATGCACTCCAGATTACTTCCTGAAAATTCTTCCTAAGGAAACCTTTCTTTGTATGTGGAAGTGTATCAGACTTTAAAATATACTTCTTTACATTATGTGTATCCAAAAATACAATATGGATCTATTTAAAATAAAAAGGCAACTCTACTGCATATATTTCTTCAAATTTTTCTATTAAAATATGCCATACTAAAGACAAACATTTAGCACAAGTTGAGACTAAGTTTAGTGAACTACATTCTTCCTTAGTCTGTCCTTCTAACATTTTGCCTGTTGTCGTTATAACCACCGTCTTCCTGTGAGCTGTTCAAAAAATCCAAAAAAGGTAATTAACTCCTTCCTCTCATTTTACATTTACTTGTAAATTTTGGTTGTAGTGTTTAACTTATATAGATTCATAGATTTGGAGTATTTTTGTAATACTTCACAAGCTAGCTCCCACTTGATTATTATTTTATTAAAATGAGCAACATGACTGATGCAGAGATTTTCTTGGGAGTATGTTATAACATGGAAGCCATTTTCCATCATTAATACTAAATTACTGTTTTATCTTGATCTAAGCAGTTCTGCTTGTCTGTCATAACAATGCTTGCATCCCAAGAGATATACTGAACAAATAAATTTGACATTATTCTCTTTTATCACTATTTTTTATTCCTGTACCCTTTGTCTTGTATCTAAGTTTATCTGACTTGGGAAGGGGAAGAAGGAGCACAGAAATAATGGAACAAAGAGTGAACCAATTCAACACTGATACTCAGTGATACTAAACACTATGTTGGACATGAACTATACAACTTGGTGGAAAGGGGGAGGGGAAAAACTGGGAGAAAATGAGGAAGGTGGTGACAGTGTTCAAAAAGAAATGCATTTATTACCTGACTTATGTAACTGTAACTCCTCTGTACATCACCTTACAATAAAATTTAAAATAACTCAAGATAAATTAGTACATCATTAAAATTAAAATGTTTGCACTTCAAATAACACTATCAAGAAAATGAAAACCCAAATCATAAGAAAAAAATACATTGTGTAAGATACAAGTACCAAAAATATATTAAAGTTATTATAACTGAACAGTTACAGTAATAGTAAGTGACCCAATTTAAATATAGCATATGATGCTTAGCATCAGTGACTTGTGCCTATAATTTAGCTACTCAGGAAGCAGAGATCCGAGGATTGTAATTCAAAGCCAGCCTGTACAGGAAAATCTGTGCGACTCGTAACTCCAATTAGCCAGCAAAAAGCCAGAAGTAGAGCTGTTGCTGAAATGGTAGAGCACCAGCATTGAGCAATAAAAGCCAAGAGACAGTGTCCAGGCTCTGAGTTCAAATCCACATCCCACACACAAATATTTGAAAGGATACTTCTCCAAAGAAGTTATTCAAAGACCAACAAACACATTAAAATGGTTCAGCATCATTAGCTATTAAATGCAAATTCAAATCACATATGAAACACTTAACTTCCACTGGAATACCTATCATCAAAATTGATAAATCTCTATTCAGATTGGTCAGGAAAAAAAAAACACATTTCTAACACCAGGAACAAGAAAGATACATCACTAGAATGTACAGATATTTAAATATGTATTGCCAGATAGAGCATGCTAGCCTTGAGCAAAAGAAGCTCAGGGACAGTGCCAGGCCTTGAGTTCAAGCCCAAGACTGGCAAAAAAAAAATTTTTTTAATATATATATATAAAGAAAAGAAAAAGATCTCTCCCAAGAAGAATCTCATGATATGAATATTATCACGTGCTGTACCTATTAAAGAAATTCATTTCATTTTTCAAAATCTGTCCACCAATCAAACTTCCATCCCAGGTGGCTTCTTGTAGGATTCTACAAACATTAGAGATCAAGAAAAATAGTAATAATACCATCCCCACTGAGACTTTCACAGAAACCCAGCTACTTCGAGGTAGAGATTGCAAAGTCGGGGTTCAAGGCTAGCAGGGGTGGGAAGCCCATGGCCATCAGCGGGGCCCTGAATCTGTCCCCAGATTCCCTCCTCCGAGAAAATGTTGCCATGATTGGATTGGACCCCCAGATAAATAATCCAGCCTCCGACCTGTTCACGCCTATATCCCAGAGGAACGGATCACCGTGGGAACGAGCTTAGGGGACGAGGCTATGACACACGGGAGGGACCGGGCAGGTGCGGGCAGCCCAGACTCGAACTGTCGTGAGAACCAAGGAGCCTGGAAGCTAAGGCCTGGGCGTGAAGCCCGATCAGGTCCAGACGCAGCGCTGACTGCACACGAAGCGGCTGGCTTTGACACGGAATGCTGAACACTGTGCAAAGCCCATGTATGTGCACACGAGTCTGGTACCGGCGCCATTGGCCACCACCTTCTTCATGGGGGATTGGAGAGGATTTGGAACAAATTGACACAGAAGCAAGAGAACAGGCACGGCGGGCCTCCTCCCTGGCGCGCCGGCCTCTCCGGTGTCCAGGTTCCACTCTGGGGGCCCTGGAAACTCTGCAGCGAGCAACAGCCCGATGCTTTGGGTGGGGCTTTGGCCTCCGTGTCAGGGCAGGGATACCTGCTCCCTCTTTTCTCTGGGTCCCCACGTGGCTCAGGGTCACAAATCCAATGTAAATAAAGCATGAGGGGGAAAAATTAGGAGTCTCCATCTCCACAACAGAAGCACGGTGGGGCACACCTGTCACCTGTCATCGACACGGGGATTATAGAAGCCCATGCTAGACCTGGCATAAAGACCCTACCTCAAAAGTAACCAATGCAGAAAGAGAATAGGGGCACGGTTCAGTGGTAGAGACCCTGTAGCAAGTCTAAGACCTAAGGTTCAATCTCCAGTACAATACCAAAAAATTACAATCATCTTTACCCATAGATGATATCATGCATATAGAAAATGCAATCAAGTCCACCACCCCCCCACCCGTGTCTCACGCTTGTAATCCTAGCTACTCAGGAGGCTGAGACCTGAGGATCAGGGTTCAAAACCAGCACAGGCAGAAAACGCTGTGAGACTCTAATCTCCAATAAACCACTCAGAAAACAGGAAGTGGCACTGTGGCTCAAGTGGTAGAGTGCTAACCTTGAGCTGAAGAGCTCAGGGACAGCATCCAGGCCCAGAATTCAAGCCCCATGACTGGGGGGGGGGGGAAGGAAAGAAAAAGAAAAAGAAAATTCAATCAGCCAAAAAAACTACTAAAAAGCATAAATCAATGTAGCAAAGCTGCAGGATCCAAAATCAGTATGCTCATTCTAATTGTTTTTCTACATACACTCATTGCTCAGTCTCCCTGGGGGATTGATTCTAGAACCCCTAAGGATACTCATATTCATTTGCTTGAATCATGGATATAAAATGACATAGTATTTGTATATACTCTGTATACTTCCTCCTAAGTGTTTTATTATTTATAATCCACAATAAAATGTAAATGCTATGTAATTAGTTATTATACTGCATTGTGTCAAAAATAATGACAAAAATAAGTCTGAAAAGAAAGGAAGCAAGATGGGAAGGAAAGAAGTCTTCTCATCTAGAGATGTAGGAGACATCACACCTCACACCACTGGTGTAAAATAATACAAAACACTAAACTCTTCACGATGCCTCTCCGACTTCAGGGCCCATCTCGAAGACAAGTTGAGCTGAAGCCACATTTTTACTAAGATTCTCAGGCTTATCAGAAAGAATAATATTATATCATTTGCAGGGGAAGTGGGTGGATCTAGAACAAATCTTAATAAGTGAGGAAAGCCAAGCTCAGAGAGACAAATGGCACATGTGTTTTGTCATGTGTGGAAGTTAGATCTAAAATACAGTGGGATATAATAAAGTATACAGGAGTCTAAGCATTCACACACAGTGAGACCAAAGGAGGCTACTCTTAGGGGAGAAATACCAAGGCCCAATTGAAATGAACTCCAAGAAATGGAAAGAGGAGGGTTTCTTTTCTTTGTTGTTGTTTTAGTTTTCTTTTCTTTTTGTCTTGTTTGTTCAGTTATCTGTCATTGGGGAGGTAAGAGGGGCCACAGAAATAGAGAGTCAAAGGGTGAACAAATGCAGCAATGGTACTTACCAGACACTAAGTTGAAAATGAACTATGGGGGCTGGGATGTAGCTCAGTGGCAAAGCACTTACCTAGCAAGTACAAGGTCCTGGGTTCGATTCCCAGTACCAAAAAAGAAAAAAACAAAACCTGAAAATGAACTATGTATACAACTTGTGGGTGGAAATGGGAGGGAAAACTGGGAAAGCAAGGAAATTGGTGACCTGGTCCAAAAAGAAATGCACTCTTTATCTGACTTAGGTAACTGTGACCACTCTGTATATTACCTTTAGAATAATAATAGAAAAGCTTTTATGTTTGTTTGTTTTTGTTGGTTGTGGGGCTTGAACTCTGGGCCTTGGCATTGCTCTTGAGCTCTTTCGCTCAAGGCTAGCACTCTACCACTTGAACCACAAGGCCACTTCTGGTTTTCTGATGATTAGATGGAGATAAGAGACTCATGACTTTTTCTGCTTGGGCTGGCTTTGAGTAGCTAGGATTGTAGGCATAAGCCACCAGCACCTGGCTTTAAAAAAGATTCTTAGGCTTCAAGCATTTAAGCATGTGAAAGACACTAAATTCCATCCCTAGCACCACAAAAAAATATTACTGCATGCACTTTCCATGTCATGGTTTATGGTTTACACAATTTTTCTGAGAGTACTAAAAACTATGGTATTTACATCTAGGTGTTCTCTTCCTATCAGGTCTGTACAGCTTAAGAAACAGAATCAAACACCTAGAATTGGTGCGAGTGTACAGCAGTAGTAGGGCTTGAACTCAGATCCTACACACAATACCTTGGCCTTGCCACTCAAGTCTGGTGCTCTACCACTTGAACCACAGCTCCACTTCCAGCTATTCTGTTAGTTCATTTGAGATAAGTCTCAGACTTTTCTGACCAGGCGGGTTTCAAACTGAAATCCTCAGATCAGCTAGGATTATGTCATGAGCCACCAGCACTTGGTTGCACCTGAAATTTTATTAGTATTTTTTAAATGTCTTTTAGGTGTGTGGTTCAAATGTTTGAGTCCAGAGTCCAATACTTCGTGTTTGACATCCAGTGTTATTATTTACTAGCTCTATTCCCTTAAAAAAAAGTTACATAGCCTTATGAATTAAGTTTTCTGCAAAAAAAAAAAAAAATGAAGGTAATAATGGCACCTCTTTCATAGGATTAAATCAGCTCAATCCAAAGTGCTAAGAACTCTACACATTAACTTGAAAAGGTGTTGTGTGTGGTGATCCTAGCATTCAGGAGGCTGAGGCAGGAGGATTGGCAACTCAAGGCCAGTCTGAGCTAAATAGCAATACATTGTCTCAAATATACAAAAGTGCTAACAAACTCAACACTGGCTTCTGGAAATCTGTACCTAATTGTCACACACACGAAGTCTGCAGGACAGTCAAGTGCGTGTGAGCTATCGTGATGTCTTTGGAACGTGACGCTCCTCCTCTTGGCTCAGCTCTTCCCAGGTGTCTGACGCAAGCTTCTTTAGTTGGCCCAGAAATCCAGGTTCAACCTTCTGCCTCGCAGTGTGAACACATCCAAGTTGTCTTCCAGACGGCTCAAAGCAAGGTCTGAGAATACAGTCACATTACGCCCATCCCAAAGGCAATCGTGGGACAGATACAATGTTCTGATTAACCCTCCCCGTGACATACCATCACCTGGAGGCATGCTCAGAAAGGAAAAGTAGGTGAAATGCTAATGAACCTATGAGTCCTGATACCAGGAAGGAGCAACACTAGGCCAGTAAGGCTACACACATCAAACTATCATTAATATACATTTTTATTGATGGATCTCCAATTCCTGGACTGAGAGGTTGCTTAGCTCCATTCAATGGTAGCGTCTTCTTGTATAAGGGCAGAGCTTGGTGCTTGGGAGCATTGTGGTTAGCTATACTGGGTGGCCATTACAGAGTCACTGAGGGGTTAACACTAACAGAGGGAGGAAGCAGTACGGAGCAAGGAGAGAGGTGAGGACACAGTGCTATCCCAGGGATGACCAGTGCAAACCCCCACCCTCCCCCCGTCCCCCACTGTAGGGATCTCTGGAGCTGAAATGGCTCTTCAGCCCACTCCCAAGTTGGCACAAGAATTTTTCTTTATATTCTGGCATGCACTAGTTAGGTGTGCAAAAACTACTTAGGGATGAGAACAAGATTTTGAGGAGGGCGACGGTCTTCTGTTGAGTAGATTTTTAAGAAGACATACAGAAAAGACTTTCCTGGAGACAGCAGGGCCAGTGGCTAGGGATTCAAACCAAAGGCATGGGTTAAAAACCACCCCAGGAGCACAAAGGTAGCAGTGAGACGGCGAAGCTTTGTCTCCACTACCAACATGCAGAGGATACCACTTTAAACAATCATTTTATGTTTGAATCTAATCAATAAAAATTGGAGGACAAGGAAGCTGAGTTGAGGAAAGCTTTGTACTTTTTGCCTCAAGAGCCAAAACTGCGACCTGGGCTTTGCTTGAGAGCCCATTTTTTGTTGTTGTTGTTGTTTCTTGTGGAAATTCTTAGTCATGATGGTAGCTGTCTGAAATCAGGGTACTAATTTCTAGGAGACAAAACTGAGTGGAGAGCACCTGCAACCCGGAAGTGTTCATGACTCTCCAGGCTGGAAGTAATAGCCAGCACGGAAGGCTTATGGGTGCAGCCATGCTATGTGGTCCTGGCTGGATCGTCTCTGGTTGATTGATAGGATATTTAGTCAGAAAATGGGCTCAATCGTTGCCACTGTGGTCTAGTGCCTGGAACTCGCAGATTCTGATTTCAACAGAAAGCCAGGCCTCCTCCCAGTCTGGGGATGGGGTAGGAGGTAGTGTCTCCCGTCACCTTCCAGGCCTATCAGGATTCATGATTCCCACAGGTCGCCAGTGGAAGGTCCTTACACACGAGAAAATGGCAAAAATCCAGAGCTTCGATGAAATGAGTCTGTAGAGGTAGGGGATAAACAACACCACCAGAACTTTGACATACTGGAAGCAGTGGTTGGCCAGAAGCAGAAGTAGAAAAAATACTCAGCTGCTGAGCCAGTAAGACTCAAAGTAAATAGTTTTAAAGGCTTAGAGTTCATGTATTAATCTCTAGCTGATTAAGTATTTGGGCCATTTCCAAGTACTGAACATCAGAGGTGAAAAAATGATTCAACAAGCTACCACAAATCTGTGGCACACCAACGCTTAGAATGTATTTTTGCTTAGGACAAAACTGTGCAACAAAAGAGGGTTTTGAAGATTAAGTGCTGGTTTTCTGGTCTTGTTTTTTGTTCTTGTCTTAGTTCTGGGGTTGAAGCACACACCTTATCACCCATCCCTAGCCCCTAGTTTGTTTTTCATTTTTAAAATCAGAAAATTCCAAGCACATATATTTTCTATTCATCTTACATTTTCATAAGAAAACCAGAATTTAAAATGAGTCAAGATTTGAATTCAAAGAATGTCAAAATGATCAATACCAGCCTTATGTTACATGCTATGTAATCACAATAGTTGAGGAGAAATAGAAAGAAAGGAAAAACAACTAGGTAAGAAGAGGATAGAACTAGAGTGATTTAGGCTCCTTCTTCAGCTCTGTCCCTTGCTACCTATGTGGCTTTAGGCGAATTTCTCAATCCTCTTAGCCTGTTTGGTGATCTGTGAAGTGGAGATAACAGGTTACTTTGTCTGGGGATGTAGTTCAGTGGTAGAGTGCCTACTTAGCATGCGTGGAATGCTGGGTTCAATAGGCAACACCATTGGTGGAGGGAATGAGGGGGGAAGGAAGGAAGGAAGGAAAGAAGGAAGGAAGGAAGGAAGGAAGGAAGGAAGGAAGGAAGGAAGGAAGGAAGGAAGGAAGGAAGGGAGGGAGGAAGGGCTATCTAAATGGGATGCTGTGAGTATTCAATAAGATGATATGGGCAAAATGTTAGTGTAGTGCCAGGGAAATAACTTTCTATGAAGACAGGGACTGCTGATACCATTATGTTGATGCAGTCCTTGTCAATGTCATAGAATAGACTAGAATATATAAAATAATAGGATAGAATCATATCTAGCCCAAGATAATAATGTCCTTGAATAAAAGGGGGCATGATGAACATATTTCAAGAAAATATTCTCTAGAAAATTGAGAAATAAATTAAAACAAAGATTTGTTAAGAATTCTACTTTTTCTTCCTTTCTTTCCTTTTCCCCTTCCTTTTTTTTGGGGGGGGGAGGCGTGCTTCAAGCTTGCTAAGCAAATGCCCCCATGCCACCATCCCCCCTTTTTGCACTGGTTGTTTTAAGAGAGAGCCTCAGTTTTTGCCTGGCACATGTCTACATAGTGATGCTATTCATTTATGCTCCCTTACATAGAGGGAATAGCAGGTGTGTATCACCCACCCTGATTCTTCCATTAAGGAGTCTCACTCACCTGTGGTCCAGGCTGGTCTGGAACTGCAATCCTCCGGATCCCAGCTATCTAAGCAACTAGGATGATGGAAGTGAGAAACCAAGTCTGCTCCTACCTTTGTCTTCACTTGCTTTCCTCTAGGAAATACCTTCACAGACACGCCCAGAAATCCACTACACTATGTCTTAGTTATCTTCACAATTCTATCAAGTTAATAACAAGATTAATCATCACTTGAGAGGCTGAGGCCAGAGTTTTCCAAGCTAGTCTCAGCCATATAGTGAAGGGAAAATATTACTGATTATATAGTATAATATAGTATAGAATAAGTGATTAAAAAAAATCTGTGCTCATTTTGTTTGTGTATGCTGGTTCTGTGCTGGAGCTTGAACTCAGGGCCTGGGCACTGTTCCTGAGCTCTTTTGCTCATGGCTAGCACTCTACCATTTGAGCCACACCTCCATTTCTGGACTATTTTTTGTATTTAATTTGTGATAAGAGGCTCATGGACTTTCCTGCCTGGATGGTTTTGATTCATTGCCCTCAGATCTCAGCTTCTTGAGTCACTAGCATTACAGGCGTGAGCCACCAGTGCCTAGCATGATAGATGAATTTTTACTTCGTATTTCTGATCATGACCATCTTCTAAATTTTCTCTACAAAATCATACATATATATGCATATATATATGTATATATATATATAGTTTTTATCAGTACTAGGAAATGATCTCAGGGCTTTCACTCTAATTCACCTTTAAGGTCATAACTGATGCTCTATTACTTGTGCCATGTCTCTCTAGCTCCGATATTTTGCCAGCTAATTGGAAACACTCATTTCTTGGATGTGTGTGTTCATGCTGGCTTCAAACTGTGATCCTCCAGTTTCAACCTCTTGAATCTGTAGGATTGTAGTCCTGAAATTCCAGAGCTTGGGTTTTGTTAATAATAATGGAATTGAGTGTTTTTGTCCTATTCTGGTGCTGAGGATTGAACATGTTTGGCTTTATGCACACACTCTTGCCTGTGACCTACATCCCTAGTCCTAAATTGAAGATTTTTTAAATGATGTAGCAGAAAGAATGGTAGAAAAACCATTGTCAGTTATTCATCTAAAAGAAGATTAATATCTGTACTATATAAAGAACTCAAAACATTAAAAACCTGAGGAATAAAATCCAACCAATAAATGGACAAATGAGCTAAACAGACCCTTCTGAGAAGGAGTACAAATGGCCAATAAGTACAAGGGGAAAATGCTCACATCTCTAGTCATCAGGGAAATGCCAAACCACACAGAAATTCCATCTCACTCAGTCAGAACACTATCATCAAGAAAATCCCAAGCAAGTGCTGGCAAGAACTAGGCAAAAAGAAATCCTTATGTTATATACTGTTGGTGGAACATAAATTAGTACAGCCTCTACGGAAATCAGTACAGAGGTTCATCAGAAGACAAAAATAAAGCTACAATGTAATCCAGCTATTCCACTCTTGGGTGTATGCCCAAATGACTCAAAGTCAACATACAATAATGGCATCAAAATACCCTTAGATGATAGCCAGTTTATGAAATCTGCATAGGTGCCTATCACCTGGATGAATGGTATGTACACACAATGGAGCATTATTCAACAATAAAAATAATAAAATTATGTCACTGGGCGTCAGGGGCTCAGGCCTGGAATCCTAGCTACCCAGGAGGCTGAGATCTGAGGATCATGGTTCAGAACCAGCCCAGGCAGCAAAGTCCATGAGACTCTTAGCTCCATTGAACCACCAGAATACTGGAAGTGGTGCTGTGGCTGAAGTAGTAGAGTGCTAGCCTTGAGCTGAAGAGCTCAGGGACAGTGCCCAGGCCCAGAGCTCAAGCCCCACAACTGACAGGGGGCAGGGGTGGAGGGGGTGGAGGGTGGAAATGTCATGTGTAGGAAGATAGCTGGAACTGAAATCTTTATGTCAAGCAAAAATAAATCACACTCAGGCAAGCACTGAATGTTTTCTCTCATAAGTGTCATCCAAAAAATAAAAAAAAATAAAAATTGTATAGAAACAGGATCGTATTGGAGGGGAGGAAGAGAACCAGGAGGAGGAGGAATAAAAGAGGATAATGGGGGGGGGATTAATATGATTAAAGTGCATCGCAACCATATATGAAATGTCACAGTGAAACTCTTTACTTTGTTCAATTTGCATACACCAATAGAAAACATTTTAAACAATCTACCATCTGAAGTAATAATATTTACCAAAGAATTACAAACCCATGCCCATGGCCAAGATTTAAGGAAATACTAAAGAAAAACAAATGTGCTTATTCTTAGAATTTAGTATTCCCATAGTAAGATGACAAGATTACAAAAGCATAATAGTTTCATAGTGAAAAAGGCCTATCCAAAATAAAATTTGGCCATACTTTTTTTTGCAGAATAAAAGTGTTGTGCAATGTAAGAGTATCAGAACTTACAGTGCATGTCACTTAGCATAAAGTTCTCAAATGTTAATTGTTTGAAATAAAAATGTTATTCAGAAAAAAATGTATTAGAAGTAGGAGGATCAGAGACAGAGATTCTAGCCTGTCGTGAGGAGCTGGCTACTTAGGGAGAAACTACTAGAAGGGAACAGAGTCAAGGATGAGGTTTTGGTTTGTTTGTTTTTAAATGAGTCTTTTCTAATCGGGAAAGGGCATAACAAGACACCCACACAATCCAGCACTGACACAATATACTGTGGAGACAGACCATGTCATAGAACGGCCTCTGAGCAAGTCCCATTATCTTTAGAAGCTTCCATGACTCATCTCTCTTAGAAAGGTGACTCCAGCATCCGTCTGCTGCTTTGTCCAGTTTTTCCTTGGCATGCACCCACGCATACTCCACAGTAGCCGAGGGCTTACTCATCATTGCAAGCACAGCATGAACTCTGCTGCTTCCCTTCGGCTGCTTCCTTTCAGTCTGGACTGTTGTGCAGCCTTTCCCTCCCCTCAGAACAGAAGCAGCTTAACTGCCTTGCACTCCTCCACCCCGTGCCACATGACTAGGACACCATCATCTAGCTCCATTGTCTTTCAGTTTCCTGTGACACCTCTCTCCCTGGATAATCTTCACTCTTTACCCAGCTTGGATACTCCACAGCAGTGAGCACAGTGCTTCTAAATGTTTGTTGACTTTCCCTGAAGGTGGCCGCAGACTGAAGGTACCAAATAGTCATAGATCCATAACCTTGAAGACTTGTGCAGTGGAGGGATAATTAAATTAACCCCAGATTCAGATGAGTTACAGAAAAGAAACCGCATTTGTGATCTGTTCTACAAAGAAATCCTTTGCACTTTGCAGTTAATAAATGATACAATACAGAAATGTCTACCAACACAGAACTCCAGTATAAATATAGCCAAATTAAGATGTATTTAACCTTGGCATAATGATTTGTACCTAGAGTCCCAGCACTTAGAATTAGGCAGAAGACAGAAGATGAAACAGAGGATGGGAAATTACAAAGAAGCTTGAGCTGTACACTGAGCCTATCTCAGAAAAAGAACAGATAACCAACTTTTGAAAGATCTATTTAAACATTGTTCACAGTTTCTTCTTTTTTTATTAGAATACATTCGTTTTTTTGTTTTTTCCTGGGGTGTTTCAATGTAACATGTCCACATATACAATGTATCAACCATACCCCTGCTATTGCTTTCTGCTGTCCCACTCCCCCCTTTCCAAAATAGATTCAACAGGCTTCTTTGTTCTAGTTCCATACATGTAAACTACTTCCACCATATTCATCCTCTTTCACCCCCAACACTACCGCCTGCCCCTGCCCAGCTCATCTTCTTTCTTATTGAAGTAGCACAACTTTCAAATCTATATGTTTTTAAGTTACGTTTACAAAAGCCAATTCTAGTTACTTTTTCATTTTACTACTAAATACCATATCAGCATACTCTGTGAGAAAAGGTCTGGCTATATGTATATATGTAAATATACGTACATACATACATACATACACACATACATACATACATGCATGCATGCATACATATATACACACACATGGGGTTCTGCGAATGACAAATTGGGTAACTATAAAAATATATGCTGGGTGCTGGTGGCTCATGTCTGTGATCCTAGCTATTCAAGAGGCTAAGATTCAGGGATTGCAGTTTGAAGTCAGAATAGACAGGAAAGTCTGTAAGACTATCCCCAATTCGCTACCAAAAAAAGCTGGAAGAGGTGCTGGCTATGGCTCAAGTGGTAGAATGCTAGTCTTAAGCAAAAAAATCTTAGGGGCAGCTTCTAGGCACTCAGTTCAAGCCTAGGACCAGCGCACGCACACACACACACACACACACACACACACACGTACAATTGTGATGTCTAATGCTTAGGCATATATACGCCGTGTCTATACTGCCTATACATCAGTGACCTGGAAATCACAAAATGTAGGCTATACAGTAAATGTTGTCTAACTGTTTGTGTAAAGCATTCTTCTTGCAATCATTTAGTATGTTGCAGCTTGCAGGGGTGGGGAGGGGGAGTGTCCAAGAAGTCATATACAGAGAGATCCTCAAAAATGTAATCAAGGCTGTCATGGCAATCTGAGGTTAGTTCCCAGTAGGTGGCCAGCTCGATCCCCTGGTCTTGTGATCTTCTAACTGTCTCAGCACCACAACCCACTCCAAGAGAATCAGGAAGCCCCTGATCAGTCAAAAGACTCATGAAAAAGAATCCCCTGTTATGTGGAGTGGTGTGGACTCCGCAAGGCAAGAAGACACAGCAGGCTACAAGAACAAAACCAGAAAAACCAACACACTGTGGAAAGTTGGAGAATCCTTTCCAGAGAAAATCTATTATTTGCATGAAATCTGAAAGAAAAGAAAAATACAAGGTAAATTCTAGGCAGAGAGAGGGAAAAGAGAGAGAGAGAAAAAGCCTTTGCTTGAAGGGAATATGTCTTTAAGAAATAAATGAAGATTATTTCCATGTGAATCTTCACCAAATTATGAATCATATAGAAAAGAAAAGCCTATGTATTATGCATACTGATGTATTTTGTATGGTAATAGTATAAGAAAATGAAAGCCCAGAGCTAAAACTGATGTCTATTCTTGCTTATTAATATACACTTGCTATTACGAGCCATCTGTGACACAAACACATTGTTCTGGGACCATCTGTATTGGTCTTAATCTAACGGTTTAAATAATGGCTTGTGCCCTCATTAGGAGATATTAGCACCTCAAAATGTATTTGCTGGAAATGGCAAGATAAGATACTACACTGTAAACTAATACACCTAACTACTGGAAGAAAAGGAGCCAACAGACCTTGAGCCCCTTCTGAAAGCCAGGACATTTTTTTTATCTACTGATCATCGGAGAAGTCTCATGAACAAGTATTATTCCTTCCTTACTAAAAGAAAGCAAGTTTTTCGAAGCTTCATTAACTTACTCATGATCACACCGCTCAAAAATGGCAGAGCCAAGATGTAAATCCCAGGCTCCCTGACTCCAAAGTCTATGGTCTCTGCGGAAGCTGCTGTTAGCTGCCTTCCTTGCACTGGCTTACCCTTCCTTCTAGACTTTGGTTTGAGCATTTACATCCTCTCATGAAGCTAAGTGAGGGAACTTCAAGGGTAGGTCTCTGGACTGTAGCAGAATTTCTTAGCAACAGGTGCAACTGGTATTGCAGGTTGGCCTGTTCTTTGCCATATAGGGAGGTCTTATGCATCTTTGGAGATTTAGCATTACTGACCTTCACTAGAAATCATTTTATCATCTCAAAATGCACAGTGCCAGCATGCTGCTTGAAAATGGCTATTCCACAGGGTGGGCCGTGCCTCGTGACAACGATGGGTTTTACCCAGGAATTTACCGAAGCATTTGAAAGGAATTTCTGTCCCAAATGACTAGTCCAGGAGTTGGAAAGCAGTTTGGGCCAATGAAATCTCTGCCCGGGACCTAGACATTTCAAATATTTGCACACACACACACACACACACACACACACACACACAAAATCTTACCCAACTTTCTGTTCACCATTTCAGTTTCTTTCTGCATCTGCCTTCCATGTTACTCCCTCCTCTCTGTCGAGGTTCCCTTTCGGGTTCAGGGTACATTTCTTTGCTCGCCTTTTTGATCCTGCCACTTCTCACTTCCAAAGAATTCTCTGCCTTAAGTATTTTCGCTTTTCTTAACTCTGCAGCCTCTCCCTTTCTGCTGCTCTCTCCCCAAACCACAGGAATACAGCCTGACTTCTTCTCTCAGTTACCAGTCTTTCTCTCCCTCTCTTGCCCTTCACAGACAAATTCCTACAAATGACATCTCCACCTGCTTCTCCTCAGTTAGACCTTACTGTTATCTCATTAAGGCCTCTCATTTGCCTAATGAAACTACATGTCAATGTTTACCAATTATCTATTTGCCCAATAAGAGTTTTCATGTTTCCACTACCTTCTACTGTGGTAGCCAGTTCCTCAGTTCTTTCTTCCTGTGGCGTCCGTACCACCACTGCTCTGCATTCGGTTAAGCAATAATTACAGGAGGCACTTCTTTGGGACTAAGCCCCTGCAGTGGGCCCCGGGAGACCAGGCTACCAACCAAAATGGAGTCCCTCATGCTAAAACTGCACATTACCAACTGCTCAAAGCATCTTCAGGGAAATCAGAGTTAGAAAGATAATAGCCAACTTCCCAAGTATCCGAGTTGGAATTGACTTGATAAGAATGTTTCCTCTACTTTAATCTTTTTCTTTTCTTTTTTTTTTTGCCAATACTAGAGTTTGAACTCAGGGCCTGGGCACTGTTCCTGAGCTTCTTTTTGCTCAAGGCTACCATTCTAACACTTGAGCCACAGTACCACTTCTAGCCTTTTCTGTGTATGTGGTACTGAGGAATCAAGGCCAGAGCTTTGTGCATGCTAGGCAAGCTCTCGACCACTAAGCCACCTTCCCAGCCCCTACTTTAATCTTTATATAGAAGTAATCTGGGGGGAAAAATCAGTTATTTTGCTTTTGTTCTTTTTGTTTGTTTTTTGTTTCTTTTGTTGTTGTTGTTGTTTGTGGTGGGGTTTTTTTTGTTTGTTTTTTACCAGTCCTGGGCCTTGGACTCAGAACCTGAGCACTGTCCCTGGCTTCTTTTTGCTCAAGGCTAGCACTCTGCCACTTGAGCCACAGCGCCACTTCCGGCTTTTTCTGTATATGTGGTGCTGAGGAATTGAACCCAGGGCTTCATGTATACAAGGTGAGCACTTTACCACTAGGCCATATTCCCAGTCCCCTTTGCTCTTGTTCTTTCTTCCTGCCTTATGGTAAAAGGAAAGTAACTTTGAAATGATCAGTTGTCTTTTGGGGGATGGGGAAAGGGGTTCTTTTGGTTTGTGGTGCTTTATAAAGCCAGTTTGTCTGTCACTTGAGCTGCACCACCAGTCCTTTTTATGCTGGTTATTTTTTATTTCTTCTTCCTTTCTTTCCTTTTTTTGGTCAGTCATGGGGCTTAAATACTGAGCCAGGACTCTGTCTCTGAGCTTTTCAGCTTAAGGCTAGTGCTTTACCACTTTGAGCCACAGCACCACTTCTGGTTTTTCTGGTGGTTAATTGGAGATAAGAGTCTCACAGACTTTGCTGGCTTTGAACTTTGACTTTCAGATCTCAGCATCCTGAGTAGCTAGGATTACAGGCACAAGCCACTGACACCCCGCTTTACTCTGGTTATTTTTGAAATAGGGTCTTGAGTTTATCCCAGATTGATCTGGACTGTGAATCTCCTGTTTATGCCTCCCGCACAGCTGGGATGGTAAGTATGCAACAAAGCACCAGCTATTTCTTTTAAGATGGATCTCTGTGGCCTGGAAAGTGCAAGGCCCTGAGTTCTGTCCTCAGCTCTGCAAATTAAAAAAAAAAAAAAAAGAAAAAAAAAAAGGGCTGGGGATATAGCCTAGTGGCAAGAGTGCCTGCCTCGGATACACAAGGCCCTAGGTTCGATTCCCCAGCACCACATATACAGAAAACGGCCAGAAGCGGCGCTGTGGCTCAAGTGGCAGAGTGCTAGCCTTGAGCGGGAAGAAGCCAGGGACAGTGCTCAGACCCTGAGTCCAAGGCCCAGGACTGGCCAAAAAAAAAAAAAAAAAAAAAGATGGATATCTGGAACTTTCCAGGTATTTTTCTTGTTGCTTTTTGGTCAGGCTTGCCTGGAAACCTTGATCATCCCAATTATAGAATGGCAGGTATGAGCTATGACATCTGCCTCTATTCAAGCCTTTTACTGTCTATAAAATCAACCTTTCCTGCTTGGCTCACACTTGTGTCACCTCTACCAAAACAAAGGAAATCAAGTAAATAAAACTAGGAAGTTTTGAAGGAAAGGTACTTGATTGCCTGATTGCAATGATCACAAAAGATGCTTCTAGAACCACAAGCCTGCACAGAGGCCACCATAACCTTATCTAAAAAGTACTTCTGCAAGGACATCCACCTAGTCACTGCTCCACCTCAGAGTACAGTCACCAGTGTGACCCAAAATTTCTATTTCAAAATACCTGACCAGAGGCTGCTCATTTTGTCTTTAACATCTTCCCTTAGGCTAAGGGTGTGACTCAGTGGTAGTGTTTGCCCAGCAGGCACCAGGCCCTGGATCTAATCTTCAGCAGCGAACACACACATACACACACACACACACACACACACACACACACACACACACACACACACACATCAGGCTGACATAAAATTTTATGTTTTGAACCATTTGATAATTTGAATATAACTTAATTGCCTTGTAATACTCTGGTTTTATTTGGAGCCTTAATTATGCTGAGAAGATATCCAGGGACTTCACCAGATTGCCGAAGGATCTGTTGTTAAAAGGGGGAAAAAATGAAATAAACAAAAATATTGCCTCATGTTTTCTGCTTTGTGTTTTCTTTGGTGCTGGGGATGGGACTCGGGTCTTTGCATGTGTTAAACATGTCCTTACCACTAGACTTCACCCAACTCCACTGCCTATTCTTTTAGAATAACTTGGATTACTCCTTCTTGATCCAGTTTTTTGTTTGTTTTATGTTTTGAGCCAAGGCCTCATCATGTAACCCAGTGGGGCCTGGAGCTATACATGCTCTACCTAAGCCTCCTGAGTGCTACAATTACAGGTGCACATCACCACCCCCAACTACTCCTACCAGTTTTGAATATGAGGCCCTTTGCCCCTTGCCTCTCCATCGTGTGCACGCGCACACGCCAGTTCTGGGGCTTGAATTCAGGGCCTTCATCTCTCACTTGGATTTTTTGCTCATAGCTAACACTCTACCACTTGAACCACACCTCTAGTTCGCAGTTTGGGCTTGTTAACTGGAGATAAGAATCTCCCAGATTTGTTTACCTGGGCTGGCTTCAAACCTTGGTCCTCAAATGTCAGCCTCCTGAGTAGTTAGGATTATAGATGAGAAGCACCAGCACCAAGCTTCTCCCTATCATTTTTAATTAATTAATTAATTGATTTACTTATTGATTTTTGGCCAGTACTGAGGCTTGAACTCAGGGTCTGAGCACTCTCCTTGGCTTCTTTTTGCTCAAGGCTAGCACTCTGCCCCTTGAGCCACCAGGCTACTTCTGGCCTTTTCTATATATGTGGTGCTGAAGAATCGAACCCAGGGCTTCATGTGTATGAGGCAAGCACTCTTGCCATTAGGCCATATTCCCAGCCCCTCATTTTCAAATCTTCAAAACTACCTGGGACTGATGTTATAGTCACTGTAGCTTACAGCAATGCTTGGGTTAACAACTTGAAAAAAGTTTGTATGTTCAGAATTAATGTTACAAAGCAGCATATGTGTGTATGTATATACACATACATGTTCATATACACACATATATGTAATGTCAGATATATAACTGCAGACTAGTGCTGCATGCTTCCCACACCCTAGGCACTGAATAGAAATCTTACCATGGATAAGATTCTGAAGGTTAAGAAACTAAGATACAAGCGGGGCACTGCAATCCTAGCGACTCAGGAGGCTGAGATCTGAGGATTGCAGTTTGAAGCCAGCCAGTCAGAAAAGTCCAACTTAGCAGAAAGAAGCCAGAAGTATAGGTATGGCTGATGTGGTAGAATGCCAGCCTTCACAGGAAAGCTAAGCAAAAAGCAGAAAAGTCAAGCAAGATTGCCCCTTGTTCAAGCCACAGTACTGGCACAAAAAAGGAAAAAACACAAGAAAGGAAAAAACCTGAGGCACAGATGGGATCCATGGCAGGTCATTTGGTCAATAATGAATGAAGTTAGATACCTAAAAGACAGCAAAATGAAGTTATGAGAAAGATGAAAGTTCCAGGTTGGCTTCCATGGCTAGAACTTAAGGGTAATTGGAGTGAATTTTTTTAAGGCATCTTAAATGTCTATGAAACAGTAATGAAGTTGTTCAGCCTTAGTCCTTACAAGAAAGATCTGAAGCCGGGTACCAGTAGCTCATACCTAGAATCCTAGCTACTCAGGAGGCTGAGAGACCTGAGGATCATGGTTGAAAGCCAGCCTAGACAGGAAAATCTATGAGACTCTTACTTCCAATTAAGTTGTGTTCAAGAACGCTCTCACCTTGAGCTTACGCTTAGGGAGACTGCCCAGGCCCTGAGATCAAGCAACAAGACTAGCACTAAAAAAATAATAATGGGAAGAAAAAAAAAGAGTTCATCTTCTGGGAGTGGAGGTCAATATAGAGCACTTGTTTAGCATGTTCAGTGCTGCGAATTCCATTCTCAGCATAGAAAAGTAAAATCGTTATTATCTGTTGAAACACAAGTCAGAAGAGGGCCTTTTCTCTTCCTTCTTGGCTCTAGGGATAGAAATACAGAGCTTCATCTGCAGCTCAGGAAAATATTTTATTCCTCCACCTATTGGGTACTAGATACACCTATAGGGCCAAAGTTACAAATGTTTTCAAAGGTCAAAAGAGTCAAAGTGAGATAATTGGGGCTAATCAATATTGATGAAATGAGAGAAGAAATGATCCAATTAAAGGCAGTGGCTTCTAGATTTTCTTCCTACAAAGGTCATCCAAAAGGGCAATGGCCCAAACATTGTGCTGCATGGTTTTAATCCCCAGCACCTAGGAGGCTGAATCAGGAGACAATTTGAAGCAAGTCTGGGCTACATAGCAAGACCTTGTCTCAAACATAAATAACAAATAAATAATTCTTATTCACTGCATTTATGGTTGTTAAATGTTCCATACACTCCACTCTTCTCCAATATAAGAAAGAGAAAGAGAGAGAGAGAGGTAGGGAGGGGAATGGAAGGGGAGGGAAGGGAAGGGAAGGGGATCTGGTTGTATGCATTTTGCCTATCTCTGTCTCTGGAACAGTGATTTTTCATTACAATTTGACCTTCTGTTTTGAAAATGCAGTCTCATAAACTAGGCTAATGTAAGTCCATTCCTGAAAGATGGATTTGCTTCTACTGTACAGAGAAATCCAGTTTTTAAGCCTGATTTACTGCATGTACCATCCTGTGAGTTCTCTTGAGAGACTCAATATATCCCTTCTTTTCTAACACAAAGCATACATCATTTCCTTCTGGAGGACAAGGATGTTCTTCTGTGCTGTGTGCAGATAACTTCCAAATATGTCTGTGGAGGTCAGAAGTTTCATTAAACTCACAGATCCAGCCTTGAATGCTGTCCTGACATGAGAAATTATTTAACCACCTTAAGCTTCAGTCTCTTACTCTATATCATAAAGATCATTTAATGTATCATTTGCTGCAGAGATTATATGATTTGGAGTGGTTTCTTACACATTTTAATCTATGTTAAATTTAGTGGCAATTTCTGGCATGGCTTATGTAGTACAGTGAATTCTTAGCAGACAAGACCCTGCATTCCAAGTGCTTATGCCAGTACCACCACACCAAAAAAAAAAAAAAAAAAAAAAAACCAGGGAATTTTTTAAATAGTTGGCAGAGGCTCAATAGAATACACAAACAGATAATCTGTAGTTGAGGGACTGCTAACATCTATCAGACTTAACATTCAGTCCCCACCAAAAAAAAAAAAAAAAAAAAAGTGGGCTGGGAATGTGGGTTAGCAGTAGAGTGCTTGCCTAGCATGCTCGAAGCCCTGGATTTGAATCCTCAGCACAACATAAACAGAAAAGGTCAGAAGTGGCGCTGTGGCTCAAGTGGCAGAGTGCTAGCCTTGAGCAAAAAGAAGCCAGGGACAGTGCTCAGGCGCTGAGCCCCAAGCCCTAGGATTGGTCTTCTCTCTCTCTCTCTCTCTCTCTCTCTCTCTCTCTCTCTCTCTCTCTCTCTCTCTCTCTCTCTCTCTCTCTCATAGGCTAGTACACCACCCCCAACTTGTTTATTGAGATAGGGTCTCCTAGCTTTTTTCCTTATGTTGACTTCAAACTGTGCAGCTCTTATCTGGACCTTCTGCACAGCTGGAATGCCAGGTGGAAAGCACCATGCACTACCTCCCTTTTACGTTCTCTAGCCACTGTCACCGCTACCACTAGTGGAAGAAGCACCCTGCTTCTCATCCACCTTTGCTATCCCTGTGCTTATGACCTTATGGCCACCATCACTACCACACCCTTCTCCTGCTGCTAGCTGGGATTCACCACCGACATCAGCAGTTGCTGCCAAGATGACTCCAAACTCTAACAATCACAGCTGCCAGCTCATGCAAATGAAGGCTGCAAATGGTTTCAGGGTCATTTAAAATTCCCTGTGTCAGCTGTTTGCTGGGTTAGTACTCTCAAGAGCAAGAGTGTGTTTTGAGTTCAAAGCCACCGGCACCAACACGGTTGCAGTCTGGATGCCTGGCTAAACATCAGTTCTTCACTTAAGGCAGGCATGGCCAGGAAAAGGTCTAACAGCTGTCAGGAAATCCAATGTGGCTGCCCGCTAACATCTCCATATATTTAAAGGAAAATATCTACACGAGGGTGGTTACCATAAAGACTTGTCTTTCACGTTACCAGTGTTAGGTTAGTCTTTTATAATGCTCTAACAATGTGTAATTCCTGCCCTAAAGCCCCAGGGAGATCTGGGTCCTGACCACCCGTATCAGTAGAACGTAATCTAAGCAGGTGTGAGGCTCTGGGGAAAATTCCTAGCATCAAAGCCCAAACAAAAACAATGGTTAAAAAAAACTAAGCTTAATGGACCTTAAAATATTAGGGTTACCAGAAATTTGGTACATGTGTCTGGCAAGAGAAGAATTCAGACAAGTCTAGAACATAGTCAAGGCGATAGGAATATAGGAATATTTATTAGAAAAACAGCGTGTCACAGAAAGAGAACACGTGGTATAGACATGCCAGAAGACAGCACTTCTGGCCATCTCAGCCATCTTTAAAAAAAATATATTTATATTCTCTCTCCCCCCCCCCCGCCACCCCCAGCTCCTGGATCTTGAACTCGGGGCCAGGACACTGACCCTGAGCTTCTTTTTGCTCAAGGCTACCACTCTACCACTTGAGCCACAGCACCACTCTGGCCTTTTCTGTGTATGTGGTACTGAGGAATCGAACCCAGGTCTTCATGCATGCTAGGCAAGAACTTTACCACTAAGCCACATTTCCAGCCTGATCTCACACATCTTGTATCATCGTTGGGATTGCAGAGATTGGCTTTGGGTTAAACAGGAAGAATTGCTTCCTTGTAGATGACACTGTGATGTGTCTCCTTTCTGTTCCTTAGATGTATGTGGCACCCAAGATTAGTGACCTGCCTTTATGTAACAAGTGTCTTACTTCCTCATTCTTTTGTAGTCCTCTGTCTGAATTTCCTTGATGGTCAGGTTTTGGTTTATCACCTTATCCTGCCATCTGCAAGTCTAATAGGCCTGACTGCCTGTTTGTCTACTAACTCCTATCATTTGCAACGCCTGGTCCCTGCTAACAAAGATAATCAACAATGTAGACTGCAAAATACTACTGATATTCTATGGTTCTGTATAACTCAGTGTTCCCATGTGGCTGTATTTTTTGTTGTTGTTATTTGATTTAAACAACAACAAAAAAAAAATCCATAAGTTCTTGCTATGTAGCTCAGGCTAGCCGGAAGTCTACAACTTTTGGCCTCAGCCTCCTGAGCGCCGTTAAGAAGTCTATCTTTAATGAACACAGACATAACTGAGACTCATATATACGACAACTTAGTGTAGATTTTCTCTTAGCAATATTGTGCTTTTCCAGGTGTCCTCATATATACATCTACATGATTCTATTATGTTGGCCTCTAGCATTCCTATCTCTACTGAGCAGAGGATAAAAAGTTTGGAGAGGATATTCTCAAGATCATTTAGTTAGTGGCAAGAAAGAAATTTCAATTCAGGACTCCTAGAATCCAATACTAGGCCTTCCTTCAGATCACTTTCACAGAAAGCACTAGGCAAATTGTAAGAATTCAGACAAAAATCATTTAATACTATTTTTTGGCCTGTTCCAGAATTCGAAGCTTGAACTACAGACTTGAGCACTATCCCTAAGCCTTTGTGCTCAAGGCTAGCACTCTACCACTTGAGCCACAGTTCTACTTTAGCTCTGTGTGTGTGTGTGTGTGTGTGTGTGTGTGTGTGTGTGTGTGTGTTTAATTGGAGATAAGAGTCTCACCGACTTTCTTGCCCAGGCTGGCTTTGAACAGAGATCATCAGATCTCAGTAGCGGATTACAGGGACCAGCCACCAATATACCCAGCACTATTCTGTTGTGTTGTGTTTTTTTTTAACTCTTGTCTAATTTTTTTAAATTATCACTTAAAAATATTTGATAAAAGTTATATTTTCAAGCACCTTTTTATACAAGTGTGCTTCTTGTTATTCCAATATCAGTTACTCTTCAGGCACCTAAGTCAATCTGCAGAACTTCCTAATGGTCACTTTATTAGCAAAAGGAATAGGCAACATTTAAAAGAAGGTTTCTAATACTAGGAGCAGACCTACTGACTAAGGACATGAATTTGCTAGCATTGATTTTTGTCTCTTCAAGTAAGCTTTCAAAGGAAGAGTGGAATGGAAAAGAGAAAAGTATTTTCTGGCTTTGATGACAGGTCACAATTAGGTCAGGAAAGGAGATATAAAGCAGGGAATGGCACAAATGGAATGCTGTCCAACTGCAACAGAAACTGGCAGATAAGGTGGATAGTTGAGGAAAACAAAGCCTATCAAGAGGGTGTTGATGTGCTTAGAAAGATTCGTGAAAGCCATTGCTATAAAAGAGAATGCTCTTATATGATCATATGTACATAGCTATTGAGCTATTGTGACCCTCTGTAAGGACTATCCTAGACATTTATTAATTATTACCAATGAGGGAAATCATGGAATCTATGTTTCTTTGGGTCTGGCTCACTTCATTTAAAATGATTTTTTTCCAAGTCTTTCCATTTTCTTATGAATGGAGCAATGCCATTATTTCTGATGGAAGCATAGAATTCAAGTGTGTGTGTGTGTGTGTGTGTGTGTGTGTGTGTGTGTAAATTTTTTTGTTTGTTTTTTGCCAGTCCTGCGCTTGAGCTCAGAGTCTGAGCACTGTCCCTGGCTTCTTTTTGCTTAAGGCTAGTACTCTACCACTTGAGCCACAGTGTCACTTCTGTTTTTTTCTATACATGTGGTGCTGAGGAATTGAACCCAGGGCTTCATGTATGTGAGGCAAGCACTCTACCCACTAGGCCATATTCCCAGCCCCCTCTATCTATCTATCTATCTATCTATCTATCTATCTATCTATCTATCTCACATTTTCTTGATCCCCATTGAGAGGCATCTGGGTTGGTTCCTTATTTTAGCTATGGTAAATAATTCTGCAATGAACATGGTTGTGCTGGTAGCTTCAGTATGGTCCTGTTTGTGATCTTTTGGGTAAATGCCCAGAAGTGAGGTTGCTGGGTCATAGGGGAGCTCTATGTTTAGTCATTTGAGGAAACTCCATACTGCTTTCCAGAGTGGCTGAACAAGTTTACACTCCTGCCAACAGTGTAGTAGTGTTTGTTCCCTTTGGGCCACATACTCGCCTAGCTGGCTCTCTTTTACATCCCACTCCCCCAACATACTTAAAATGCATTTCAGCAGACCTTGTCTTTGTTCAGATGGTTTGTTTAATGTTACTGTCAAATGTAGCATCCAATTTAGCAAATTACAATATTTCTAGGGAAAGAGTCTGATTGGCCTATTTTGGAATTAGCGATTCCTATTGGACTAAGCATCTAGCATCTCTGTCCAGAGTGAATAGGATGCATCATTCTGACATGAGCAAGATAAACTGAGCTAAGAGTCAGCCTGCAGACATTGCCATCATCATTGTCATTTTTGTTCATATAGTTTACCTTGAAAACGTTATGATTTATAATGCTCTGCAATTGGGTTTTCTTCTAGTCTTGGTACTCTAGCATCTTTAATTAGATTTTTAATAACATTTATTTCAGCATTTTAATCACCCTTATTTTTATTTGTATCATATTTATCAGTCCATACACATGTGAGATACAAGTGCCCTAGGTTATGTACTGACTAGTACTCTTCACTGTTCATAGCACTCTTTCTTCCTGCCTCCCCCATCCCACCATCCTCAAGCCTTAGGTTTAGAATGTCCAGTGTCCATCCATTATGCAGTTCTATCTCTACCCTTTTCAGCTCTTTCTACACTGTAGACATGACTTCTTGAACAGCTAGTATTTGTTCCCTGGCCAAGTGCCCGAGAGGCTGGAGAGTGTCAGTACTGCCAAATAAAATAAAAGATGGCCATGGGTATGGGGGGTGAAGGAGGGGGAAGGAAAAAGAAGGCAGTTAAGAAATGGGGGCTTAACAATAAACCTATTAGGAAATGGGCAAATGAGCTAAAGAGAGACTTCACGAGAGAAGAGAAAAAAATGGCAAAGAAACAGATGAGGAAATGCTCAACATCCCTGGTAGTAAAGGAAATGCAAATAAAAACCCTGAGATACCACCTCACTCCAGTTAGAATGGCCTATACCCTGAACTCAGTTAACAACAAATGCTGGAGGGGGTGCGGGGAAAGTGGAACCCTTCTCCATTGTTGGTGGGAGTGCAAATTAGTACAACCACTTTGGAGAACAGTATGGAGGTTTCTCTAAAAGTTCAATATAGACCTACCCTATGACCCAGCCATACCACTCCTAGGCATCTATCCTAAACAGCAAACCCCAAGATATAAAAAAGACATTTGTACTTCCATGTTTATCGTGGCACAATTCACAATAGCCAAAATATGGAAACAACCCAGATGCCCCTCCACAGATGAATGGATCCAAAAAATATGGTACCTATACACAATGGAATACTACATAGCGATTAGGAATGGTGAAATATTGTTATTCGCAGGGAAATGGTCAGAACTTGAAACAAATAATGTTGAGCGAGACAAGCCTAGAACACAGAAAACAAAGGGGCATGATCTCCCTGATATATGACTGTTAAGAAAGGGAGACGGAGAGACAGTAGAGACCAGGTCTGTGAAACCAAAAACTGCTTGTCAAATAGTATTCCCCACAGGATTGGGGCAGCGACCCAACAGTATGTAACTAAAACCAAACAATTACTCAACATATAAAGGTCAAAAATTGACCTCTCAGGGGAATACAATAGCTCAAAATCTATGTATGTACATTCATATAAGACTACTGTCGGCATATTGTCTAATATCAACATTACATTTAAAACCCTAGGCGAACTTTCTTGGGCGTGGCCACGTGGCTACTGTATATGTTCTTGGTACATTGGGTATTGTATATATGTCTACCTGACCTAGAGAAGGGATAGAAAAACAGGGCATATGATATCACAAGAAATGTACACACTGCCCTACTATGTAACTGTACCCTTTTTGCACAACACCTTGTCAAAAAATTTGTGTTCAATTAATAAATAAATTAAATTTAAAAAAAAGAAATGGGGGCTTAACCTGGCATAACTGTTACTGGTTTTGGTACCCTGGGTATTGTGTATGTGTTTATTGGAACTAGGGAAGGGGAACATCAAAGTGGAGAGACGAAGGATATAAGACAAAACAATGCAAAAGCAATACTTACAAAACTATGTGCTGTAAACCAACTGTACAACTCATGGGGGTGGGGGAGAGAAATGGGGAGGGGGAGGGAAATGGGGAGGGGGAAGGTGGGAGAAAAATGAGGGAGGAGGTAACAAGTTGGATAAGAAATGTACTCATTGCCTTACGTATGAAACCATAACCCCCCTGTATATCACTTTGACAATAAATAAATAAATTTCATTAAAAAAAAAAGAGAGAATGCTCCAGAAGCGCAGTGTAATTGGTTCTCCTTCTGTAAAGCAACCCTTATTTCCCAAACAAAATTATTTCTTCTAAAATAATAAAGCACATCACCAGTAATCTGTATCTGGCCCAAACTATTTAGCACTCAGCATAATGAAACTAATCTCCTTTAAGTTGGCATCTTTGTTGAGCTCAGTTCACTCCTCTGAGATCTAAAGAACACAGGTTGACTGGAGGTCAGGGAGGGAACTGCCATCAGTGTTTATCATCTACTGTGCTCTCAACGAGGTGCAAGACACTTTCCATAGGCAACCTCATGGGGAAAACCCAAGTTTCCAGACTTTAGTGACTTACCCAAGATTGATAGTGACTTATCTAATTGGTAAGGCAGAAAGGTCAGGATTTGAATCTACTTCTTTCTTCCTCTAAAACTGGTACAGAGTTTATTAAATATTTACTGGAAAATGAGTCCTGTCTTATTACTTAGAAACAGTTTTTGTTTTTTTGAAAAAGCATTTCACAGTGATTCTTCGTTTTTTCTGGGATAATGGTCCTCAGTAAGAATCCCTCCCATAAAATTGTATACATGTAAATAGAGACATCATTTTGCATACGATTGTGGGCAGACTGGTTACAGAACCATGTAGAACGAGGTAAGACACTGAAAATTACAATCTTCCAACCTGGCATTTTCTCCCTTCTCACAATCTGAGAGTAATCAAAAGCAGAGAAAATGGAAATATATGCAAGTTCAATTGGAAACAAGAAGTTCAAAATTCTAATGTAGTCCTGTAGTTTTAAATGTCTAGAGGACTTGAATAAGGGACATTAGAAAATATAGTCTTAGCAGTCTTAAACTTATTCAGGTTCCCTAGAACTTGACCATATACGATGTAAAACTGTGAGACGAGGTAATTGGAATTTAACCCCAAGAGGATGAAAAGTAATTGAAAACAGAATCCAATGGAAAATCCCAGTAGGCATACTACCACTTAAAAAAAAAAAAGAGGCATTTATTTCTGTCACTTCATCTGAAGATTTTTTTCTGAAAAGTGTGTTTGGATTTTATGGACTTAATACAATGTTTTAAATGGCGTTTATGTGGTTTTTATTTATATCCTCTATTGTCTCTAAGAGGATTTAGGAGAGTTTATAGGCTTAGAAGAAATATTATGAAATATTACAGATTACATATTTTTTAAAAAGGAAGCAAAAATAGAGCCAGGAAGGGGATTGATTTTAAAACACAAACTTATACAGTGATTATACATTACTCCCTTCAAAGTAATTTCAAAAAATTATATAGCGTTAAGTTTTGTGTACTATGTATTTTTCATTGTTTATAAGAGCTTCCACATACATTACCTTATTTGATCCTGACTTGACTGTGAGGCAGTTAGCATCTACATGTTTCAAATAAGGAAACACTGTTTGGAGAAGATTTGAAATCAAAGCGGTTGCTGTTTTCATTACATTAAGCTGTGCAAAAATTTATCTCTACAGTTCTGGGCGCAAAGAAATAAGAAGTCTGTGCAAACACAGAGCACCACACGTTTTCACATGGGAAGGATTACCACCTTTGTTATAGGTGGCTTGAGATCTGGAGGGTTAGAGAGACACAAATTAAAGGGATTCAAACTTGGGATAGGCCTTGTAAGTAATCACCATCTGTGTTTTGCCTATGAGTATACCTAAGTTATGGGAGGCCAAATGACTTGTCATAATCATCCAGTAGTAGGGCCAAGGCCAGAAGCTAGATTTCCTATCTTCGCACCACACTGCTTTTGTAAGCTGCATATCTATTTCTGTGTGTGTGTGTGTGTGTGTGTGTGTGTGTGTGTGTGTGTGTGTGCGCGCGCGCCAGTCCTGGGCTTGAACATTTAGGCCTGGGCAATGTCCCTGTGCTTTTATGCCTAAGGCTAGCACTATACCACTTGAGCCACAGATCCACTTCTGACTTTTTGGGTGGTTAATTGGAGATAAAGAGTCTCAGAACCTGGCACAGGTAGCTCACTCCTGTAATCCTAGCTACTCAGGAAGCTGATATCTGAAGGTCGTGGTTCAAAGCCAGCCTGAGCAGGAAAGCCCATGAGACTCTTATCTCCAATGAACCACCAGAAAACCGGAAGTGGCTCTGTGGCTCAAGTGGTAGAGAGCTAGCCTTGAGCTGAAGAACTCAGGGATAGCACCGAGGCCCAGAGTTCAAGCCCTATGACCAACAAACACAAACAAACAAATAAAAGAGTCTCATGAACTTTCTTCCAGGCTGGCTTCAAACCATGATGGTCGGCCTCCTGAGTTTCTAGGATTTCAGGTGTGAGCCCCCAGTACCTGGCTTGTATATCTATTTCTGTGATTTCTATAGTTCCAATTTTGACCTTCTTTCCTTTGGAATTTCCCCTCCCAGTTTGTACTGGGTAAAATGTTAGGTGCATGCTGACATGGCATGCTAGGCCCTATGTGGTTCACCAGAGACCTGGCCACCTAGTCATTTCCTTAAACAACAGGGGAATGCTTCAGATCCCTAGAGATGCTCTGCTTCTGTGTGACATACAGGTATCCTGTTGAGGCTGTGATGATAAAGGCCACCCCTGCCAGTAAGCACTTCAGTTCCTGGCCCGATGTCTAGGAGAGACTTTAGTGGAGCCACTTAGGCAGAAAGGACTCTGAAACCTAAGCAGAGACCTCCTCTCCCTCAAATTAAAAATGAACCAGGGGCTGGGAATGTGGCTCAGCAGTAGAGTATGTAGCCCTGGGTTCAATTCCTCAGCACCACATAAACAGAAAAACCCAGAAGTGGCGCTGTGGCTCAACTGGTAGAGTGCAAAAAGAAGCTGAGAAAAGTGCTCAAGCCAAGTTCAGTCCTCAGAACTGGCAAAAAACAAAACAAAACAAAAACAAAGTGAATCAGTGCTGGGAATATGGCCTAGTGGTAGAGTGCTTGCCTCCCATACATGAAGCCCTGGGTTCAATTCCTCAGCACCACATATACAGAAAAGCCAGAAGTGGCACTGTGGCTCAAGGGGTAGAGTTCTAGCCTTGCTCAAAATGAAGCCAGGGGCAGTGCTTAGGCCCTGAGTTCAAGCCCCAGGACTGGCTAAAAAAAAAAAGGTAAACCGGATTTTGCAATTCTGAACAAATTTCCATGTCACATTCTTGTGTGATATCCCCGAACCTTTAGTAAAACTGACCCCAAATATTCTAGGAAAAAAACCTTGTGCATTGCTACTTGGCAAGACCATCCAAACCATGGAGAGATCAACCATAGCTAGCCTAGTATGCTAGTGTCAGCAATTTCACAAGACAAATCCCCAGAGGGAGAAAATACTAGACAGCAGGAACTAGGTCCACTAAGTCACTCTTCATCCAGCAATGATTCTCTTTGCATTGTTATCAGCAGATGATCCATACTAGTAACATAACTTTCGTATTGCAACTTGAAATTGCTTGAGGGGGGATTTATATGCATATATGAAAATAGAATAATAAAATGTCAAAATCTGAGGGCCAAGGGACATGTCTCAATGGTAGAGCACCTGCCTAGCAAGTGCAAGGTCCTGAGTTCAAACCCCAGTGCCACAATAATAAGAAGAAAAATGTTTAAAGAAAGTACTGTGTGCACGGATTAATCAAAGTACATTGTGTACATGTATGGAAACATCACAAGGCAACCTCTTTGTGTAGTTAATATACAATAATTTAACAGACAGAAGAAATTTCCTGGACAAATCTATGACTTTTGCCTTAATTCTCCTCCTGCATAATCTTATCTGTTCCTCCAACTTTTATACTTTTGACCAATTTGTATTCATATTCCTGGTTCAGAAATCATCTCTCCTAGGTAGCTTTCAGACACATAAAAAACTTCTCCTCTACCTTTTCCAAAACCTGAGATTCTTTTAGTAGCATGCAATAGTCATACAAGGGGTTTCATTGTGATGTTTCCACCCATGTGCATAATGTATCCCAACTCAACCTATCACTCTCAACTCCCTACCTCTAAACATGTTTAAAGGTTTTGTTTTTGTTTTCATATACCCAAATAAATTCCAACCATATTCATCCTTTCACCTTTGTTCATTCTGTCCACCCCTACACCCCTTGTGCTTCTTTAGAATAGGGTCTGCCTCTAGTTGCAATAACTAGCAACACACAAAACATAGTTTGTATTCAATTAGTATTAGTCGAATGCATAGGTATCACTCTTTTCCTCTGCCACTATTTTGAAGTAATTGGTGATTGTGGGAAAAGTTTTCCCACTGCACACACAAAACTTAAATTAAGAAGTAGCTTTCCCTTCGATCTCATCTCATCCCTTAAAATGAGTTATCGTGTACATGGTACTTCAATGTTTGGCAATTATTTTCATTTTTGGCACTATTGGGGCTTGAACTCGGGGCTTCAATGCTTTCTTGGGTGGCCTACCACCACTTGAGACACACCTCTAGCCTGGTTTGTTGCTGGTTATGTTCGATATGGTAGACTTTTCTGCCTGGGCTGGCTTTGAACTGCGATAAACTGAGAACCCCTGGATCCCAGCCTCCTAAGCAGCTAGAATTAGAGGCATGATTCACTGGCATCCAGCTTGTCTCTCCCTCTTTGGTCGGTTATAGGTCCTGAACTCTGTGCCTGGGCACTGTCCCTGTGTGCTCAACTCAAGGCTAGCGCTCTACCACTTGGAGCCACAGCGTCACTTCTGGTTTTCCTGGAGGTCCGAGAGTCTCACCGACTTTCCTGCCGGGGCTGCCTCTGAACCACCATTCTCAGATCTCAGCCTCCTGAGTCGGGAAGCGAGGATGACAGGAGTGAGCCACCCTCTCCCGGCTCTTTCTTCTTTCCACATAATAAACACGTTCATAGACTAAAGTGTGCTTTACATAAACACAGCATAGCTCGTATGATTATGTGCTATGACATGCGAATAATATATATGTATATATGTGTGTGTATATATATATATATACATATATATACATATATATACATATACATATATATATATATATATACACCCCTAATCTGAGTATGTATTCATGAACAGAACTGTCTTCTGTGGTTGTCAGGTTTATTTCTCAGGTGGTACTGGTGTGTGAACCTCGCTAGGCAAGAATTCTACTACTGGCGCCCTCGTCCCTCCCCCACCCAATGTCCTTTTTGCTTTTTTTTTTTTTTTTTAATATTTCATGGGCTGCCGGTGGCCTCCTCCCCGCCCTCTTGGCACGGAGATCCTGCGGCCCGCCCGCTCCTCCCGCCCGGCCTGGCCTTGAAGAGCAGCAGCACGCTCCACGATTGATCTGCCATCCGATTCCAAAAACAACACAAATACACCAAAACCCCACTCTGGACTTCTCCCCGGAAGCCGCGGGCCCGGGCACCAGCGCCGTCGGCCGCCCGGCTCCCGCCGCTCCAGCCACACCCAGGGCGGCCGCGCCCGCTCCGGCCCTGCCCGGCCCGGCCCGGCCCGGCCCGCCCCCATCGCCGGGCCTCGGGCCTCGGGCCTCAGCGCCGGCGCGAGAGGCGGCGACAGAATCGAACCCTCATTTCTCCCCCCCCCCCCCCCCCGCACCGCCATCGTCATCCGGCCGCCAGGGCTGCCCGCTCAAACGTGCCGAGAGATCGGGACTCGCCTCGCCCGGCCCGGCTCGGCTCGGCTCGGCTGGGGCGCACGGGGGAGGACGCGGCCGGCGCGGAGGGGCGGGGCTCCGGGGGACTGGGCGGGGCTCCGGGCCGGCGGGCGCGGCCGGCGTGCGTGGCTCCACCTCTTTCCTCCGGCTGCGCCGGCGGCTGCAGCACTTCCGGGTCGGCGCGGAGGCGGGGCGAAGGCGCCGCGGCGGCTGTTATTGTTCGGCTGGGCTGGGCCGGGCGCTGTCTCCCCTGCTTGCCCGCGGTTGTCAGTTCGTTCGTGCTTCCTCCCGGCCTCGTACTCGCGGCGGCGGCGGCGGCGACGACGACGACGACGGCGGGCGGGGCCTGGCGTTTCGCGGCTGAGTGGCGCCGGGGTGAGGGGCGCGGAGGAGGAGCAGCCGCGGGAGGAGGAGCCGTGTGCCCTGGCACGGAGCGGCCGCGGCCATGGCGTACGCCTATCTCTTCAAGTACATCATCATCGGAGATACAGGTGAGGGCCCCCCCCCACCCCGGGCGCGGCCGGGCTGGGGTCGGCGGCCTCCCGCTCCGGGGCCGGGAGGCAAACGGCGCCGGGCGGAGGCGCGGGCGCGGGCTCGGGCTCCGCCCGGCGCCTCCCGCCCGCCCGCCCGCCCGCCCGCGTCGCTCCATTTCCGCAGTGCTGGAGCTGGTGACGTGGGCTGTGCGAGCGGCCGCGGCCTGGCCGGGCCCGGCCTGCCACCTCCGCCCCGGGCCGGGCCTGCCGCCCAGCCCCGCCGCGGCAGCAGCCGTTTGCCCACGCCGAGGCGGGAGAGTGTGTCACCGACCGCACGGGTGACCCGGCCCGGAGCCGTCGGGGCTCCGACCCTTTCCCCGGGGCCCGTCCCCTAGGTCTCTCGCCGGCCCCCTGCAAGGGAAGCGGGAGGCCGCCCAAGTGGGGCCGGTGACAGGGCCGGGGGTGGAGGGGCTGGTTCCGGCACGAATCCGACCGAGGCCTAGGCCGGGCGCACCCCGACGTGGGCAAGCCAGCTGAGGAGAGACACCTTTGAAATGCTCATTTTTTTAACCCCTTCGGCTCCCGAGTCAGAATAAGTCACATCACGTGACTTGATGGCTGCGCCATCCCTTTAAAGCACTGAAGAGTTCTTGGGCTTGCTTGCCACGTGTAACCTGGAGTTCTTGGCCTTGGTGGTGAAGCCGGGCCGATCGGGGTGCAAGTGCCCTGGGTGTGTGCATTATATATACTGTGTATGTGCAGAGGTCGTTGATATTTTTTAGTTGGTCAAGTCTGTGGTCACAAGATTGAAGCAGGGGGGAAAAAACGTCTCCCAGAGAAGAAAATAAAGCAGTTGTAAAATATTTTTTAATACCTGTGATTTGGACCTTACTTTGAACCTAATAATAAACCTAAGGCAGGTTGCAGGTGTTACAACTATTAATATACCAGAGTCTGATTTCAGTGGTGACTCTTGCACAACTTTGGACCCCTTTGCACAACTTTGGAAATGTAAGCAGCAGCCTTGTGGTTGCACTAATGATGAAGCATGTTCTATAAGTCATTGTGGAAGCCGCCTAGAAGAAAACTTTTCTGCCGCAAATTTGTTTTTTTTTTTTTCAGCAAGATTTCTTACGTGTGTGTTGGTAGGGGCTGGGCAGTTTTATATGTAAAAGTGTGAAATCCTGGATAAAGCAGTGTTTTGCAGATGTTGCAAATTTAGAAACTTTTAAAAAAAAAAAGGTTGTACTGTATTTGGAAGGAGAAGGAAGGAGGGTTCGAAACCATTTAGGTTATTAAAATAAAGTTGGAGAGAGATGTTGAGAAATAGAAGAGTGAGTCTGGCCACTTGGTTATATGAGCACCAGCCACCTTAGGCTTTGCAGATTGTCTTCCATGTCTCTACATGAGTAAATAAAGTATTGCTAGGGGAGTTTCGGGGTTCCCTTTTCATGAAAAGTGTTATTAAATGAAAAGTGCCATTAAAATGGAAGACACTCCTTTCTTGGCATTGCTGCATCCCATGACCTAGTTCAGACATTGAATACTTGACACTGGACTGTGTGGGGTATCACTTCCTCCCACTCCAGTTCAACCAGTACTTTTCACTCATCTTAATCTTCCTGAAGCATGGGTGTCAGAATGTCCTGACATTTTTCTAGTTTGCTCACTCACATTTTTCTAGTTTGACCTTCAGTGAACTCCGTGTTTTAGTCCCTATCTGCTTTCCCTACTCCTCATCTTGCTTCTGCCAGCGAAGTCTAGCCATTGGTTTCTGGGGATTTCTCCCGGTATGTGGAATGCCTTCTGCCACAGTTCTCCCTGTAAAATAGTATCAGTCCTTCAAATTCTTACCCAAGGTATACATCAAGCCATGACTGTATGCCAAAATTCTCCTGGTATCCTGGTTGCAAGTGACTCTTTCTTTTCTGAAGTTAATGTCTTTCAAGTTGTACCATTCTTCTAAATGTCATACCCAGACTGCTTTATTTTCTGGATACTTGTGTAGGCATCCATATTTGATCATAGTCTCGTTAGCTCTGTTTCAGAAAGAGCCAAGTAAAAAGTAGACCACATACATGTAGTTAAATTAGTAACCAGATGCCACTGTGTTCCTGTTAATGTACATTGATAACTTACAGATTTCTGTAGCACTTTTCTGATGTTTTCTTGCTTATTGGTTGTGCTTAAAATCATTTACTATATTTACTTAATTCCAAGTATACCCCTAGTTGTAATATGGCCCTTCTTTGAAAAAATGATATTAAATCAGTATTTTGTAGCCCAATTCTGATTTTAAAAAAATCATAGCGTAAAAAAGATGCATCTTAGAATGAAGGAAATTGCTAATTTTCCTGTCACTCACTTTGCCTAGCCTTAAATCAGTCATTCTTGGCTTTTCCTGCTGTCAGAGTATGTGCTGTAAAATGAGAATAAATGTGTGAAAGTGCTTTGTTTTTTTCTCTGTAGAGGAAGATATATGCATTTTTCCTTACCTAAGACCTCTCTTTCATTGAAGCAGTTTTAGCCACCTGTGCTTTTTTTTTTTTTTTTTCTTTTTTGCCAGTCCTGGGCCTTGGACTCAGGGCCTGAGCACTGTCCCTGGCTTCTTTTTGCTCAAGGCTAGCACTCTACCACTTGCCACAGTGCCACTTCTGGCTTTTTCTATATATGTGGTGCTGAGGAATCAAGCCCAGGGCTTCATGCATGCAAAGCAAGCACTCCTACCACTAGGCCACATTCCCAGCCCAGAAGCAGTTTTAAAACTTTTACAGGAACATGATGATAACTGTATTCTTAGTATACAACTAAATACAGTTTTAATGTAGGTTTTATTAGTAGTGTCTTAAAATAAAATAATTTAAGACAATATCATTTAAATCTAGATATGTTTTTAGATATATGTTTTAGAAATTTGTTGCCATATCTAGATATGGCAACAAATAACTGTCAAGAGAAAAATTGGAATAAACCTTTTATTTTTGCTCCTAAAATTTCTAGCATCTGTGTATTGTTTTAACTTCATAACTAACTCTTTTTGCCCTTTAGCTAGATACATAAAGGCACAAACTGATGGCGTCTTTACTTCTGTCTGAAATGCCCTTGCCCTGCCTCAAAAAAGAAGAAAGATTGTAGAAACCTTGTTACTTTTTTATTCTTACCTTTTTGTTCTTTGTTTTTGTTTTTGTTTTTTGTTTCTTGGTTGAAGACAGAGTCTTGCTATGTAGACAAGACTGTCCTTGAACTGGATATTTCCCCATCTCCTCCCAAAGTGCTGGAATTATAAGCTCTGGCCACACTGGCTGTTTTCTTTCTCTTCTTTTCCTTTTCTTTCTCCCTCCCCTCCCTCCCCTCCCCTCCCTTCCTTCCTTCCTTCTTTCCTTCCTTGCTTCCTTCCTTCCTTCCTTCCTTCCTTCCTTCCTTCCTTCTTTCCTTCCTTCCTTCCTTCCTTCTTTCCTTCCTTCCTTCCTTCCTCCTTTCCTCCCTTGCTCCTTCTCTCCCTCCTTCTTTCTTTCCTTTCCTTTTTTTTGTGGACTGTGAGGCTTGAACTCAGGCCTGGGCACTGTCCAGTGGCTCAAGGCCAGCGCTCTACCAATTAAGCCACAGCACCACCTCCAGTTTTTGAATGGTTAATTGGAGACGAGAGTCTCATGGGAACTTCTCTGATCCTGCTGGTTTTGAACCAAGATTCTGATTGTATCCCAGCCTCCTGAGTAGCTAGGATTATAGGCATGACCCTGAGCCACCTATGCCCCAGCTCTTTTTTTTTTAAGATAATGACAAACTCCACCTTTCTCTCTTGCTTTACACTAGTTCCGTCTTCTTTACCCTCACTCATTCTCTGTTCCAGTGCCTTTCCTCCCCTATTTCTGCTGGGGTTTTGAATAATTTTTATTAGAAATGTTTTTGACTGTGTTTTAGATAATAGTGGTATGCATTTGGTGATTTTTTTTTAATAAGCCTTTGTGCCCTTGGGGGAGGTGCTGCCAAGCTTTATTGAGAAGATGATGTTTGAGCTGAAATTAGAGCAATGAGATAAATTTGCCACATGGGCCTGGGAGAATGTCTTTAGCTCAGAGGAAGTATGCATTTGAATCTAGGAGAGTAACCTGGGTTAGAGATTTGGGTACTAATAAAAGGAACACTCACTATGGGTGAGTTCATCATTGGAACTGTTACAGTTACAAAGTTTTAGTAGGGAAATAAACACTTTTCTTTTCCTGACAGTTGTGGGGCATGAACTTTGGGTCTGGGCACTGTCCCGAGCTCCTCAGCTCAAGGCAGTGCTCTACCACTTTGAGCCACAGTGCCACTTCTTGTGTGCTGGTGGTTAATTGGAGATAAGGGTCTGTCTCACTGCCTTTCCTTCCCCGGGCTGGCTTTGAACCTTGGTCCTCAAATCTCAGCCTCCTTCCTGAGTAGCTAGGATTACAGGCGTGAGCCACCAGCTCCCAGCCATAAAAATTCTTATAACAAGTAGTTATTAATAAACTACTCTGAGAAATGCCTCCCCAGATTTACTTCTCTACCTGTCCCCTTCCTTTCTTTGGCATAAAGGCTCGTTGATTATAACGTTTCAAATAGCTGCAGAGTGAAATTATATATAATACTTCCACAATGCAAGCTCTTGTTTATTTGATGAGAATAATTATGGAGCACTTGCAAAACCATTAACAAATGGAGATCTGATCGAGTTGCCTTTCTGAAATAAAATAGGCGATGAATATTGACAGAGAAAGCTTGAGTGTGATGGTAAGGAATGTGATCAGGTGAGGAGACTTAGAAGTATGAATCAAATAGAAAGACCTGGAATTACAGTATTGAGTCTACAGAAGAGACAAATCCAGAGAAGGAGTGGTCACAGTGTCAAATGCTCTAGAAGTCTGAGACGGTTAAAATGGCTAGAGTGCCATAGTATTTTGCACTGTTGGATTAAGCAGTGAATGACAAACCAGTGTGGTGGTTCACCTCAGTAATCCCAGCACTCATGAGTCTGAAGCAGGGAATCTTGAGTGTAAGGTTAGCCTGGGCTACACAGTAAGACCCCGTTCCCTAAACACAAAACAGAAGTGAATAGGGCAGGGCAAAATAAGTTATAGAAGTGTAACATATAGTTTGATTTGTGTTTTTAAATTAATTATGGATTTTTATGTATGCAGTATTAATGTGTAGAAAAATCCTGAACTTTATAGTTAGTTACTTTTAGGAATGAGAAAATTCTACTTGTAGGAAAGCTGGTATTGATGAGACAGGCCGTTTTCTGTTGTGAGGTTTCTTCCTTTTTGTTTTGAAGTTTTAAGGAATATCAAATACAGTGTCCATACATTTAATGAAAGAGACTGGAAGTTGATCTGGAAAGCATGGGCTATTTCACTGAAGAGTGTGTGTGAAATTTTAAGAGTAGAAAGACTTGGTTGTAACATCAGGTTAGCTAGCAGTGTTTGTACATGCATGTATTTTAAGATAGAAAAGGCTTGAGATTGAAAGTTTGAAAATAGGTGAGTAGTGGGGAGGAACAAAATTCCTGGAGACTTGAGGAAGGAATGAGAGTAGATTCTCTAGATAGTGAAGGGTGGGGTTTTGTTGTTGTTACTAGTTTTTATAAATTCTCTCTCTCCTTCCCCCGTCTGTCTCTTTGTCCCTTCCTCCCTTCCCGTCTTTTTGGTAGTTATTTGGATAAGAGTCTCTTGAATTTGTCTGCCAGGACTGCCTGTGAACATCTGTCACGGGATTACAAGTGCTAAATGCTAGCACACACACACACACCCCATAGCTCAGTACAAATTTTAAAGAAAAAAGACTTCTTTTGGAGATTCAGATTTGAAAATTTCAGGGTTTGTTGTTGTTGTTTTGTTTTAGATTTTGTGAGTCACCTAGGAAAATAATTCTGAGGTAAATTTTGGTGATGGTTGTACAGCATCATGAATGCACTTATTACTTCTGGACTATATCCCTAAAAGTGCTTAAGATATTTAAACTTCATTATACATATTTTACCACAATAAAAAAGTGAAAGAAATAAAAAGAAAAATGCTTTGGTGACCCAGTGCCCAGAAATTTTCATTTGTTATACTTGAGATAGAGTTCATTGTTATATTTATAGCAAGAAGCACTAATTGTCTAACTACATGAGCAGATTTGTTAAAAGTATTTTTAGACAATTGGAAAAAATAAGCTGGGAAGTTTTATTCTAAGATACATCATGTATATAAAGAACAATATAATATGCATGCTTAGTGTTAATAGTTTTATAGAATAAAAAAAGATCCTATGTTTAAAGAATATATATCAACACACCTCTTCCTCATTTCTGCTAGTTTAAGTTTTATATTAATCCACCCAGACTTTTTTTTTTTTAGTGATAAGATTTGGAGATTGAACTCAGTGCCTTGTTTATGCTAAGCAAACTGAGCTACATTCCTAGCCTTTGAGGTTTTGAGATGGGCCTTCATTGAGTAGCTGTGGCTGACATGGAATTTACTGTGCAAAGAAAAGCTAGCTTTGGACTCAAACATCCTGTTGCCTTTGCTTTTTCTTTTCTTTTTTTTGGCTAGTCCTGGTGCTAGAACTCAGCGCCTAGGCACTGACCCTGAGCTTCTCTTTTGCTCAAGGCTAGCAGTCTAACACTGCCACTTGAGCCACAGCACCACTTCCAGCCTTTTCTATATATGTGCTGCTGAAAAAAATCGAACTCGGGGCTTCATGCATGCTAGGCAAGCACTCTACCACTTAGCCACATTCCCAGTCCTGTGCTTTTCTGTATATTTGTTAAAGCATGTCTAAAATAAACTATTTAGTTTTGCTTTCATTTAGTGTATTTAGTTGTTTGGTTCATAAGATAAAAATTAAAACATGCATAAAACATACCTCCTAATATCATCTAGAATTTAGATGATATGCTTCTTTTATACTTGAATTTCTACTGTGTGTATGTCATGTGTAGTCTGAGATTTTGTTGTTGTTGTTTCTAGGGTTTGTTTTTTTTCCCTAACCCTTATTTTGCTGCTGCTTCTCTTGAATATTTGTTGCTCCTGGAACTTCATAGTGAACCATAGAGGCTATTGGCCCTTCTCATTTCTTTTTACCTTTCCTCCCATAGTGAGCCTCATTTCAAAAAATGCCCCTCTTCTTCCTTGTTGGTACTCTTGTTCTTTTTCGTCCCACCTATTTCTGCTCTAGCAAGAAATTAATTTTCTCCTTTATCTCCTTCCATTTCCCTTTTAATCTCTCTAAGCGCTCTAATTTTGTTATGTTTGCGTAGACCCTGATTTTCCCAACTCAGCTGTTTTTTGCTTTCCTTCTGGCCCAGCTGTGCTTGCTCCATTTTGTTATTCTCTGCTCATCCTCTTGCTGTGAGGCCATGTCTTCTTTTTCTATAAAAGAGGCAGCCGTATGTGGAGTTCCCTTCACTCCCTTACTTCTGCTTTTCTGCGTAAAACATTCCAATTTGAGTTCATCAACTTTATTTTCAGGTTTTAAAATGCTCCATGTTTTAGCTGTTATTCTTCACTTATAAGCAAAGGATATCAAGAAGATGCTTGCTCTCTGTGATACCACATGAAACTAGTTGTCCCCTTTTAGTTCCTGCCATGTTTCTCACTGGAAACCACTGGGGTCCTCTCAGAGATGCCCTTTGGGTAGCTCTACAGTAAGTTCTGGACATGACTATTTTAAAATATATTTTCAAATAAGCGTTTTTGTAATAGTAGTACTATAATATTCCTTTATTGTCAGTCCTTTTTACCTGTTTTTCTAAAATTAGTCCTTTCTAATGTCAAATTTTCTTCTTTCTGAGGTTGTATGTAAGTGATCCTGAAGGCATACCAGGATGGATTTATACGGAATTCTCCATCATAGTAGCTTTAGGCATTGTCTCAACAGTGGATTCTCATGAGAACTTGTTCACACTTTTATAGTTCCTTATTTTTGTTTTCATTTTTTGCCAGTCTTGGGGCTTTAACTTAGGGCCTGGGCACCACCTCTGAGCTTCTTTTACTCAAGGCTAGCACTCTACCACTTGAGCCACCTTCCCAGCCCCTTGTAGTGCCTTATATACTGTCAGAGTTCTATTAACCACCCCCTGTCCATGCTGAGAAGGTATTCTGCTTTGGAGCTACATCCGTAGCCCTTAGTTTTATGAGTTAGGGTCTTGAAATGTAGCCCAGGCTGGCCGTTAACTCCACCGTACTGGAATCACAGACTAGTGCTCCTATAACCAGTGTCAAAGGCCTGCTAAAATCCATTAATAGTTCATGTATGAAGTTACAGTTTTATAGATTAAAAATTATTTTTACTAATTGGTAGAATGAAGAGTTAGGGTTGTGTATGGCAGGGCTATAGGGTAGCCTGGTTCTATGTCCCTTTGTCTTCTTCACCCCCACCCCTCTTAGTTTTTATGTTTCATAGCTATGATGAAGTTTATGTTTCTCCTAATTCTCTCTTTAAAATGTTTGTTTCAAGTATGGCTGTTTTATGGCCAAATCTGAAGGAGAAAGGAAAAAATGAGTATTGATGGCTACGTGCTACAGCCAGCTCTTTGAAGGCAGGATAGTGCCTGGTATGGTTAATGCTTCAGTGAATGATGGGTGTGTGCTAGGTAGGCTTTGCTGAGTAGGCTTGCATGGATTGACCAATTTATTTCTTCTTATTTCCAGGAGGATTTAAGAGCATAAGAAAATTATGATTTTTATATAAAAGGGAAGTTTTCTATTACTGTAATAATAAACTGTCAGAAAATTAGCTCAAACCAAGTTAAAACTAAGGTTTCGGCAGGGTGATTTTCCCTTCTAACAAGTCCCTGATTTCATGTTGTCGGCAGAGTTTAGTTCCACATTGCTGTAGAGTTTTGATTTCTGTTTCTTTGCTAGCTATCATTTGAGGGCTGTTCCCACATGCACACATTTTTTTGGTCACTGGGTCCCTTTCTTCACCTTCAAGGGCAGTAACATGGTCCACATTGTTCTTGTTTCATCTCTCTAACTCCTCTTAGGTCATCCTATTTTTCTTTAAGAAGGGTTCACTATGTCTAAGGATTAGGTTGGACTCACCTGGGTAATCCAGGATAATCTCTATGTCAAGGTGTTTTGTTTTGGTTTTCGTGGCGCTGGCCATGGAAATGGAATTCAGAGCCTCACCCATGCCAGTCGAGTTACATACGCAGCTTTTCAAAACCTAATCTTTTTTTTTTTATTTTTTAAAATTTATTTTTATTTTCAAACTGATGTACAGAGAGGTTACAGTTTCATACTTTAGGCATTGGATACATTTCTTGTACTGTTTGTTACCTCCTCCCCCTCCCTCTTTCCCTTTCCCCCCAAGAGTTGTTCAGCTCATTTACACCAGTTTTGCAAGTATTGCTTTTGTAGTCCTTTGTCTTTTTACCCTGTGTCTCTCGATTTTAGTATTCCCTTTCATTTTCCTAGTTCTAATACCAGTATACACGGTTTCCAATGTACTCAGATAAGATATAGTGCAGGTACAACCACAGAAAGGGGATACAAGAAGATCATCAATAATAGAAGCTACGGTTACACATAGCACGTTGAAAGTAGTTACAACAGTTATATAACAATCGTTTCCATAACCTGGAGTTCATTTCACTTAGCATCCTCTTATGTGTTCATAAGGGCATAGCTATTGGGCTCTTGTGATCCTCTGCTGTGACTTGCCTAAACCTGTGCTAATTATTCCCTATGAGGGAGACCATAGAGTCCATGTTTCTTTGGGTCTGGCTCACTTAGTATAATTTTTTCCAAGTCCTTCCATTTCCTTACGAATGGGGCAATGTCATTCTTTCTGATAGAGGCATAAAATTCCATTGTGTATATGTACCACATTTTCCTGATCCATTCGTCTACTGAGAGGCATCTGGGTTGGTTCCAGATTCTAGCTATGACAAATTGTGCTGCGATGAACATTGTTGTGCTGGTGGCTTTAGTGTGTTCTTGTTTGTGGTCTTTTGGGTAGATCCCCAAAAGTGGAGCTGTTGGGTCCTAGGGGAGGTCTATGTTTAGCCTTCTGAGGAATCTCCATACTGCTTGCCAGAGTGGCTGAACCAGTTTACATTCCTACCAACAATGAAGTAGGGTTCCCTTTTGGCCACATCCCCTTAACAAAGACCCAGAAATGCGACAAATCAAAGAAAGGATGGACAAATGGGACTGCATCAAACTGAAGAGCTTCTGCAGGGCAAAGGACATAGCTCGCAAGATAAAAAGAATAATGGACAAAGGCCTCATATCTAAAATATATGCAGAACTAAAAAAATTACATTCCTCTAAATCAAAACCTAATCTTAATTTACAAGGTTCCTTTTGCCTTTTAGGGCAACATTTACATAGGTTCCACTCTGTACTTTTTCATTCTTTTTTCTTCCGTTTTTTTTAAATTACTTTTTATTGGGAAATAAATATTACAGAAGCCCCTCATATAACATTTCATCTTTCTTCTTCCCAGAGATATCTCTTGAATTTAGTGTTTATTATTCCTGTGAAAGCTTCCATACATTTTACTATACATGTATGTGTCTATGTCTAAAATACCTGCAGTAGTGGCTTTTGTATTTTTTTTTTTACTTAATGGAATGTTATGTTCTCTGGTGCTTTCTTGTTCAGCATTTTGTATACCTATATCCATTTTGCTCCAGTTCATCAATATTAATTGTTTGATTGGCTTAATTTTAATTATATTTGGTCTGCCACAATTTTCTCGTATTTCTTTGCTTACAGAAATTTTAGGATTGTTATTTTGTTGCCAGAGACAATACTATGTGGAATATTCTTGTATCTACCTCCTTGAGATGTGGGCTATAGTTCTGGAAATATAGCTTGTGGTAGAATTGTGGATAGAAGTGTATGGACATTTTCAGTACATACCTTCAAAATGGTTATCAGTTGACTGTCGTTCCTATCCTGTCTGCCTTTTCCCCCCTTAGGCCTGTATTTTTTCAATCTAATCTATTGTTATATAGGTGTCTCACTATATGGCTCAGGCTGGCTTTGAACTAACTAGCTGTGTAGCCCAAGCTGGCCTGGATCTTGTAATCTTCCTGCTTCAGTCTCTAAAGGCTGGTGTTATAGGCATAAATCAATACATGCAGCTTCCAGTTCTATATTTCTTAAAAAAACTAAATGAGGTTTTGGGTTTTTTTGCTGGTGCTGGAGCTTGAATCCAGGGCCTAGGCACTGTCCTTGAGGCTCTTTGTGCTCAAGGCCTAGTGCACTGGAGCCACAGTGCCACTTCCAGCTTTTTCTAAGTAGTTTATTGGAGATATGAGTTCAACGGACTTTTCTGCCCAGAGTGGACCAGAACTGTGGTCTTCAGATCTCAGCCTCCTGAGTAGCTAGGATTGTTTGTAAGCTGTCAGCCCCCAGCTCAGAGTTTGTATTTTATTGAGAAAATTTAATGTTGTTTTATATGTTGTAATTATTAATGAAATTGGATTTATTTCTACTATCAGATGGCACTGTGGTTCAGTCCGATAGTCAGGGATCAAGCCATGGGTTACAGGAATGCTAGGTAAACATGTCCCACAGAGGAAGCAATATGGTGGTCACATTTCCCAAGATATGTATTGTTCCTTTAAGTTACTGTAGAAATAATCTTATGGTTTGTGGAATTGAACATTTAATTTAAATTCTTGAGATTTATCTTTAAAACTCAGGTGTCAATTATTTCCTGCGTTTACTTATAGTATATAACTGTGTAAGTACTGTATTCATGTTTGCTTTATTGCTCTCAACATTATTAAAATAGATGAATGACTTTTGCATATGCCCATCTTTAGCAATGAATGATAAATATCTGTGAGTCAAAACAATATATTATTCCAAGTCCTCTCTGGTTATTTTGCTTAGCTAACGTTCTTGGATATTTTCCAAGAGTCTAGTATTTGTAATTAGACTATCTTGATTAGTGTTATGACTCTAATGCTTATTTATGGTAAAGTTCAGTACTCTTCATCTTCAGATTTCTCTAAGAGAAAAAGCGGTAGTAATGCCTGCCTCATCTACTTCACAGGGTTTTTGAGAGCTTGGTGTAAACAATGTGTGCAGGTGTGTTGTAAGCTGCAAAGTGCTTTATTTACTGCTAATACTAATTTTTTTCTTTCTATTGAGCCTCCTAAAATTAAGTTAGTTGGATAGGTTTTGACTGTAGAAAAAAGCTATTCATTTTGCTGACTTCAAACTAATTGCTTGAAGTGGAAGAAATAAGATCGTGTGTAAATTACAGAATTAGCAGCTTTTTGATTCTGATACCACCCTGGACTCAGTAAAAGAAAAAAAGTCTTTTCTATCTCAGATCTCCACATGCACCATTTGAAATTGAAAAGATGGTTAAAAAAAAACAAAAACAAAAACTGAAGTGGAGCATTTTTAGGAACGATATAAGGCCAGTAGTCATCTACCTTGGTTTTGTCTATGCCCACTGTTGCTACCATGTGATAGATATTGCTTATGTGATCTCTCTCTGTCTCTCTCTCCTTTTCTCTCTCTCTTTCCTCCCTGACCCACCTACCCACGTTCTCTCCCCTCTCCTTTCTCTCTCTCTCTCTCTCTCTCTCTCTCTCTCTCTCCCTTTTTCTCCTCCCCTTCCCACCTTCTCTCCCCTCTCCTTTCTCTCCCTCTCCCACCTCCTTTTTTGTGAAGGTCCTGGGGCTTGAACTCAGAGCCTATTTTGTACTCAAGGGTAGCACTTTTATTACTCGGAACCACAGCTCTACTTCCTGGCTTTTTTTGGTGGTTAATTGGAGAAAAAAGTCTCATGGACTTTGTGTCTGGACTGGCTTCAAACTGTGATCCTCAGATCTCATGCTCCTGTGTAGCTAGGATTATAGGAGTGAGCCACTGGTACCTGGCTTCTCAATTTTTTTTACCCCTTTGGGAAAAGATAGTTTCGTAGATCTACAAAAGACAAGTTTGTAGGTCAATGGTTATGTTATCACTTTGGATAAAGTATTATTAGTTCAGCTTCATAGACTAAAGTTCACATGTACCAGATTATTTAATGTGCAAAGCTCTACAAGATACAAGAATTAATAAAGGCTGAAGACTAAAAGTGTGGTTCAGTGGTAGCGTCCTTACCTAGCATGTGTGAGATCCTGAGTTGAATCCAGTCCCTTGTTAAATAATCATTCATAATTTAAAATAATAATAATGACTATATGACTGGAGAGTTGATTCACCAGTCCTGTAAGTAAAGGAATTAGTTATACCCTGTAACCTTGGATTTCAGGTAAAGAAGTTCTACTGGTTTTCAGCTAAGCATATATTTAACTGATTTAATAACAATAGATAGAGGGCTGGCCAATAGATAGAGGCAAGCTGGAGGAAGCTAGCTGCCGCATGTTTTTGCTTTTAATATTAGGAAGTTGGATAAAATCCAGTTTGCATGAAAGAAATAACTTGGGTTGACAATCGAAAATGACATTCATAGCCTGACTAATTGGCAAAGTGGAATTTGATAAAAATGAAGTTAAAGCCTTTTTAAATAACTATTATACAAATACACAGTGAATGACCCCTGGTTACATAGCAACAGATGTCTAAAATTTATTAAAGTCTTATGTATCTTGATTTTTATGCATTAGATTGGTAGTAAAACCAACAAAAGTATAAATGTAATGTTCAGTGAGTAAAAATATATCACACATACAAGGCAAAGTAATAGTTCTACCTTGCCAGGCCTAACTGCAAGTCAGTTATAGAAACTCAAGTTTCAGAGAGAAGTCTTAAAACTGGGGTCCATTCAGGAGTCCAATAAGGATAACATGGTTATATCAACCAAAACGTTACAAAATCTTAGTCATAAGTATTTTAAAGAAAAATATAGGGCTGGGAATATGGCCTAGTGGCAAGAGTGCTTGCCTCCTACACATGAACCTCTCGGTTCGATTCCCCAGCACCACATATATGGAAAATGGCCAGAAGGGGCACTGTGGCTCAGGTGGCAGAGTGCTAGCCTTGAGCGGGAAGAGGCCAGGGACAGTGCTCAGGCCTTGAGTCCAAGGCCCAGGACTGGCCAAAAAAAAAAAAAAAGAAAAATATAATGGCTTTCAGATACCCTGTATGACTTTTTTGGGACAGAACCAGAACCATGAGTAGAGGAAAGATCATATACTTTATGAAATGGAAAGAGCTTGTTAAGGGGTGAATTGATTTATGACTAGAGCTTTGCAAGCAGAGGTTTTGTTATTACTTATTAGAACTTAAAGAGTAACGTTTACAAAATGTAGAGGGATTTGATTTCTATTATTTTAAAATAAATTTTAAGTCAGTTCTCTTAAAAAAGGCTATTCATTAAGAGCAATCTTGAACTTCACCTTGATGGGCGAAGGAATCACGACATGGAAATCCTTTAGTAAAAACTTAACTGACTGGCCAGGTGCCAGTGGGTTACTCCTACTCCTAGCTACTCAGCAGGCTGAGATCTGAGGAGCCCAGTTCACAGCCAGCCTGGGTAGGAAAGCCGGTGAGACTCTTCCCTCCAATTAACCAACAGCAACGAAGAGTGGCGCTGCGGCTCAAGTGGTAGAGCACTAGCCTTGAGCTGTAGAGCTCAGGGACTATGCCCATGCCCTGAGTTCAAGCCCCACTACAGACAAAAAACAACAACAAAAAAAACACCTTACTGACTTAAAAGTAAAAGATATTCCTTTGAGTTTGGAAAATGAACAAGACTATAAAGGGAGAACAGTTTTTCACAGTAATTATAAGCAAATATTAGATATTTGAACTAAGTACTGAGGATACTATTTCTAACTGCAAATGGCTCAAAATAGATTCGATTTTCAGTAAGCACTTACTCTGCACATGGTTAATTTATTGGAGATAGACTCTTGCTAGATATCCCCAGACTGGGATAAAATCTGAAGTCTTCCTCCTCAGCTTCAAGTGCTGGGATTACAAGTGTGTGCCACAATCCCCAAATCTATTGAGTACTTTTTGTTTGCAGAGTACTGTACCGTGGCTGTGTGATTCACATTCTCCAGATAATCCTCCTTACCCATTAACCTATTTTACGAGTGAAACCTGCAGATCTGTTCTTTTTTTTTTCCCAGTCCTGGGGCTTGGAGTCAGGGGCTCGGGCCCTGATTCCAAGCCCTGGTCATTCTTTTTTTAATAATTCTTTACCTAATAATTCTATATGATTAGTGTTCTCGCCCTTCTTCAGGTCAGTTATGTGGTAGCAACTGAGCTGAGTTCCTCTTACTTATTTTTGCTACGAAGGTGTAATGACTTTAACAAGGGTTGTTATACAAAATGTGGTAGTCATAGAGTTCTTTAAAGAATGGGGGAAGTCAGAAGAGCAGAGGGTACAAAGACTACAGGAATCTTGGTACTATCTAGTGAAGAGTATTGTGTGACATAGGCCAATGAATTGGGTTTATCCTCTAAAGAAGCTTTGCTCCCCATTTTCTAGAAAGGCACTAGAAATTTGTGTAAATTTTTAGTCTTTGCTATGAATAAGTTGTTAAAAAGTAATGGAGGGGGCTGGGAATATGGCCTAGTGGCAAGAGTGCTTGCCTCGTATACATGAAGTCCTGGGTTTGATTCCCTAGCACCACATGTATAGAAAAGGCCAGAAGAGCCATTGAGCAAAAAGAAGCCAGGGATGGTGCTCAGGCCCCGAGTCCAAGCGCCAGGACTGGCAAAAAAAAAAAAAAGTAATGGAGAGGCTGAGAATGTGGCTCAGTGGTAGAATGCTTGCCTAGCATGCATGAAGCCCCGGGTTCAATTTCTCAGTACTACATATACACTGTGCCTGGCTTCTTTTTGCTAGCACTCTACTTCTTGAACCACATCGCTATTTCCGGCCTTTTCTGTTTATGTGGTGCTAAGGAATCGAATCCAGTGCTTTGTGCACACTTTGTACTGCTAAGCCACATTCCCAGCCCTGATAATAGACTTTTGATGTTAAAATAGATCTTAGATTTTTTTAAAGTTCTTCCTTATATTTTACATATGTAAACCTGGTAAACTATGGCTTGTATATGTTCTTCCAGAATTTTTCTGTGCCTATGTAAGTCCAGGGTGGGAGGGAGGTTAGTACATGTATTCATAAGTCCTAATCCCACCAATAAATTGTACAAGTAATATTGTTCCATGCCTTTATTTTTTCACTTAGGTAGGTTTAGGTGACCTTCTATATCACCACATACAAATCTGCCTTGTTTTTTCAAACAAATTCTTCCTAACTGAATCATAGATTAATCAGTTTCTGATTCTGTTTTTCTGAGTTTGTGAATGCCAATAACAGAAAACAGTTCAGGTTAGGTTAAGCTGATTTTATTGAAAATGTGTAGTGGTTAACTGAATTGATGGGTAGGCAGTAAAATCAAGCTTGGAAATGGGCAGTTACTGTTACAGCAGTAAGTTTGCAGTTAAGTTCCTGTGTCAGTATTGCTTGCTTAAGATGACCCTGGGCATGTGCTATTGGATTCTGCCAGATCTTATCTCTTGATGGACCCTGACATTGCAGCACCCTCTCAAGATTCCAAGTTCTGAACAGGAGCATCTGATTGGCTAACCATTGGTCCATGTTTCTTCCAACTACCAAGCAGCTCAAAGAAGTTTACTCTAGTGCTTGGTTGCCATAAACAACAAATAACTACTTTCATCTTTGGATGGATATTTTTATATCTGCTAACAGCATTTTGCTAGCATTCTTGCATGTTTATGTAAAACATCAATTTTCTGTGTCAACTCCTATTTACATTTGCATTTTGATAGTGCCAAATAGCCCGTCATTAGAAACACAAACTTCTAAGTTTAGGGCTGGGAATATAGCCTAGCAGTAGAGTGCTTGCCAAGCATGCATGAAGCCCTGGGTTCCATTCCTCTGCACCACATAAACAGAAAATGCTGGAAGTGGCACTGTGGTTCAAGTGGTAGAGTACTAACCTTGAGCAAAATGAAGCCAGGGACAGTGCTCAGGCCCTGAGTTCAAGCAACCATGACTGGCAAAAAAAGAATATATAAGTTTAGCTTACTACTTTATTTCGTGTGCTTCGATTCAACAGAGTATCCTTAATATCTGTGTTTGTTAAACTGATTACTGCTTTGGTTCTTACTAATTTAAGTCTGTGAGACTTATTTCGTCAACCACCATGAATCCAGAAGTAGAGCTGTGACTCTAGCGACAGAGTGCTAGCCAAGCCCTGAGTTTGAGCCCCAGGACCAGCACAAACAAAAGTAAAAAACAAAAAGAACCCCGAGCTTCCTTCATTAAATTTCTGCAATTATTTTTGTTTTTTCATCCAAACTATTCTTTATTTCCTCGTAGTTTTGCAACTAATGCTTGGAAAGAAGCAACATTCTTTTTCTTTTTTTCTTTTTTTTTTTTTTTTGCCAGTCTTGGGCCTTGGACTCAGGGCCTGAGCACTGTCCCTGGCTTCTTTTTGCTCAAGGCTAGCACTCTGCCCCTTGAGCCACAGCGCCACTTCTGGCCATTTTCTATATATGTGGTGCTGGGGAATCGAACCATGGGCTTCATGTATACAAGGCAAGCACTCTTGCCACTAGGCCATATTCTCAGCCCTCTTTTTTAGTTTATGTTAATTACCAATAGTAGTATATATCTGAGAAAGAACAAATTTAGGAGATTGAGTGGTATAAAGGAGGAAAATATGACAGAATAAAAAGATTTGATTTGAGTTTCAACTCTGCCTCTATGTATGTAAGATCACTAACAAATGACATGATCAAATTTTTATACTTGTCCTTTTAAATGTTAGCTAGAAGAAATATAAGTGCATTTTACATTGCACCCTAAGGTTCAGATACCTGTAAAAGTTCATGTATATTCCTGACAAAATTTTCCAAATAATACTTTTTCTAAACTCATGGAGCAAAGTTTAGTATTTGCTAGTTTGTTTTAGCTTGTTTTTTTGGTTGTTTGGTTTTGTTTTGACCTTACAGGGAAGGGTTTCACAGTTGCCCAGTACATATTCTACAACTTTAGCCACACCCTGTACCATACCTAATATTTTTTAATAGCAGAAAGAATATACTGTAAAATAATGATATTCTCTGCCATTTTTCTGTTTAGCGTCTGTTATAGTACTTTTACTACTGAAAACTTCTATCCTTGCTGGCTTATCCTGCTACTTAAATAGCTGAGATCTGAGGATCATGGTTCAAAGCCAGCATGGGCAGGAAGTCTATGAGACTTACCTCCAATGAAGTGGTAATGGAGCTCTGTTTCGAGTGGTAGAACACTATCCTTGAGCAAAATACCTCAGGGGCAGTATCTAGGCTATGAGTTCAAGCTCCAGAAAAGCATGTGTGCACGTGCACACACACACACACACACACACACACACGTACAGGAAATGAGCCATGTGCCATTGGCTCATGCCTATAATCCTAGCTACTCAGGAAGCTGGGAGCTGAGGATCAAAGTTTGAAGGTAGCTGGGGCAGAAAAATTGGTGCTACTCTGATCTCCAGTTAGCCAGCAAAAGGCTGAAGGTGTAGCTCAAGTGGTAGAGCACCAGCCTTGAGCAAAAAAAGCTAAAGAAAGGCTCCCTAAACCTGAGTGCAAGGCCCAGTACTCACACAAATACATGAAGTATAGGAAAAGCCTATATATAGCAACATTTGTTTAGGTAACACTCTGATACTACAGACTATACACCATTGTGTGTGCTATACTTTTTATACAACTGGCAGTGCAATGGGTGTACACCAGCATCACCACAAAACACATGAATGATTTGTTGTACTTTTGTCATGTCAGACATGACAGCTGTGATATTAGGCAATAGGAATTGTTCAGCTCTATTATAATTTTATAGCATCATCAACCTAATGCACTCCATCATTCAGTGAAACATTCTGTAGTACACGACTATGTATTCATTGCTGTAATATAACATCAGAGATAAATTAGATATTAAAGCTAGTCTTTTAGAGGCCAGGTGTGAGGCCAGCCAGGCATGGTGATTCACATTTGTAAATCTCAGCTACTTTAACAGTAAAGATTAAGACAATTTCTGCTCAAAGTCAGATAGGGCCAAAGTTAGCAAGACCTCAACCAACAAGCTCGACATGGTAGTATACATCGAAGAGGTCATAGGAGGATCTTGTTCCTCAGACTAAGGTTGGGAGCATGGCTTCAATGGTAGAACCCTAGCCTAGCAAACACAGGTCCTGAGTTCAGATCTCAGTCCTGCATGAACCCCTTCAAGAAGAAATGGTCATCTCTTTCTTTTATCTCCTTTACTCATCCATCTCTAATATAGTCATATTTACTGGAGATTAGGAAGATGGTGTGTAGTTATTATACTGGTCAAGAGAAGTAGTCGTAAGGGTCTTCTCAAAGGTAACTAGTCAAAATGAAAAGATTGTAGATAGGAGTTGGAATTAATGAAGGATGTTATAGGAAGTGAGGAAGAATTGAAAGTGAAAAGTTTTCAGGTGATTTTTCCACTTTTAAGGAGTAAATATTTCAAATGCAAGCTCTTTTTCATTTATTTGTTAAATGTTATGCATACACATGATAATACTAAAAAACATGATGAGAGGCTAAAGGGCAGATATGGTAATGGAAGATGAGTGCATATCAAAAGTATTAAGTCTGATTAAGTATGGATGTTAAAACGTTTAAAGAGATCAATATAAGTGTGAACTACACTGGTAAATTTCATCCAAAAGTACATCATGGGGTGATGACAGGGTTCTTTGCTAGAGACCCTGACAAAATGATCAGTCCTGTTGATGGTATGTACTCTTGATGTGATTTTAAAAAAATAGCACTGTGTCTCTGTACTTTTCTTCCCAAACACTGATAACACCAGTCTAATCATGAAAAAGAAAAGAAAATCAAGTCTAGCATAGGATAAAATACCTTAGTAGTAGTCCTCAAAACCGTCAAGATCAAGGACAAAGACTCTTGAGAAACACTCATCACAGAGAAAACTAAGGATGCGACTACTGAATGTAGTATGGTTTCCTAGATGGGATCTTAAATGGCAAAAACTGAGGAAAAGAAAAATGAAAACCTTGAGGAGTTAAAGACAAAGAATTTGTGTAAGGAATACGGGAGACAGTGGTGCATTTAGCTCAGTGGTAGAGCACTTACCTCTAACATGTACAAGGGGTTGTGTTTGATCCATTAAAAAAGAGGGGGGGAAATGTAGGGGAAGGAATAAACTACCAAGTCCTTTCCATTCATGAGCGCTCAGCACAAAGTTGCTGAATTCATAGTATCACTTGCTCTTTAAATGTCAGTTTTTACCCTTCAATGAAGCCTCACTTCATCTATTAGGTAGAACATAGGTCTATATTTTATTTCCTGTTGTTTATACTACATCCAGAATGAGCAAGATAGTTACAGAATTCTGTCAGTGTTCCTTCTCCAGCCTCGACAATAGAAGTTATTGTTTTCTCCTGAAACTAGATAGTTAAATATTTTATATACTCATCCAGAAACATCTCCATATTTAAAAATCAGAATGCTGGGCTGGGAATATGGCCTAGTGGCAAGAGTGCTTGCCTTGTATACATGAAGCCCAGGGTTTGATTCCCCAGCGCCACGTATATAGAAAATGGCCAGAAGTGGCGCTGTGGCTCAAGTGGCAGAGTGCTAGCCTTGAGCAAAACGAAGCCAGGGACAGTGCTCAGGCCCTGAGTCCAAGGCCCAGGACTGGCAAAACAAACAAAATCAGAATGCCTAACTCATTATGAAAGGATGTGTGTGTGACAGAAACTCTCCTTGAGGACATAGCACTTGAGGTAGGTCTTCAAGATTAGTTGCCATTAAGTGGCTAAAAAGCCACCAGCAGTTAAAGATAGAATACTAAATGAATATGTACAATTTAGATAGGTGTCACATGCTTGTAACTAAGGCCAGCAATTGGGAGGCTGAGATAGCAGCCTCTTCACTTTGAAGCCTAGGCTACGTAATAAGACCCTGTCTTAAAAACGGACAAAAAATAGTACAAAGGTTCAGTGTGTAAGAGAGAGCTTTCAACTGTGGTTATCCACTTATGTTCATGACTTTGATCACATCCTAGAAGTATTTCAGTATTGAAGACACTTCAATATTGTATTAAAAAGATACAGAAATAATTTATTTGCATAATGGGAAGGAGGGGTCAATTCTCTTCCTGCACTGTCATCATATGTGTTTCTATACCTTCTAGTTTCCAGGGGAAGGAAGTTTAGGCTTCTTTGGGGGAACTTCTTTTAAATTCTTTGTTGCCAACCTCAGTGCCTAGAACATAGTAGGCATGCATTCAATTATTTTTTAAATGACTATCTCTTCCCTTCCTTCCTAGCGTTCAAATGGCAGACTTCTCACATAAATACACTTTATTGTCCCTATTTCTTTTCCCCTTCAGGACTTATTGCTCATGTTTGAATTTGATTGCACTGGGAATTATGGAAGAAATCAGCAAGAGTAGGCAGACTAATAGTGTTAAAGTCTGAAGAGAGAGGAATGAAAGATACCTCTTATTATAGTATTGTTTTCCTGGCCACTGAAAGAAATTACCACAAACTGTGTCTTCTTGCTGTTCTGAAGGCCAGAAGCCTGAAATTGTCAGGAGGTCAGGGTGAGCAAGGCTCTTGAGAGCTTCAGGGAGGCTTTTCTTGCCTCTCCCAGCTTCTAGTGGTTCTGGTGTTCCTTCGTTTGCCTCTGTGGCTTTATTATCTTTCTCTCTTATCATTAGTGTATATTAACTGCATAAAACAAGTTTCACTGTGACATTTTCACACAGACATGTAATGAACTATGGTCATCTTCCTCTACCCCCACTCTCATTTCCTCCCCCTGATCGTATTCCTCTTTCCTAATAGTCCTCCTTTTATTTTATGTCCTTTTTGTCTTGCTGGATTCTGCATATGAGATTTCCCATGTGAAATAAGTCTGGTTTTATTTCACTTAATAATGATCTCCAGTTCCATCCATTCAGTTGGTTAAATTGTGTATATATATATATATATATCCTTAATTACATCTGCAAAGGTGTTTATTCTAAATAAAGTCACTTATAGGTTCTGGAATTAGAACTTTTACACATCTCTTTGGAAGCCAAATATACTCCACCCAGTACAGTCAGCTATCAGAGCAATGGTATACTGTTAAAATATCAGAAAGCTATAAATTTTTTTAAAAGAAAGAATGGAGAATATTGATCTTCTGAAAGTAAGGGGACAATGTTATGGCTAACAAAGTGAAAACAATTCTGAAATCAGTTGGTTTAAGAGAAACATAATAGACTATAATTGTTTTCTTTTTTTAAATTAAATTTTATTGACAAGGTGTTGTGCAAAGGGGGTACAGTTACATAATAAGGCAGTGAATACATTTCTTGTGATGTCTTACACCCTCATTTTTCTTTCCCTTCCATAGATCAGGTTTTTTAATTCTTTTTTAAGTATGTTACTTTTTTTATTCAGGTCAGATGGGTTTGATTAGAGGTTTTTCTTTCAGCTGTGTTGATCTTGAAGATCCTTAGTTTAACATTTGAACCTCATGATATTTCTTTGAAATAGGAACATCATGTTTTCTTTTTCTCATTTTACAAATGTAGCTACGAAGCTCAATTCCAGCTTATATCCAGACCAGGCTGGCCTCAAACTTGAGATGTACCTACCGCAGCCTCTCAAGTATTGGAATTTCAGGCATATGCTACTACCCTGCCTGGATGGTAACTAGTTTGACAGAAGTCTTTCTTATGAAGTAATGCAGATGGATCCAGGTCTAGCTAAGGCTACAGATTCAGCACATTCCTTTTTTTTAATTCTGTGGCTGCAAAATAAAGGTAATATTTTAAATCCACGCTTGCCAAATCTCTGCTCTTAAATTCTATGCTTCAGGGCTGTCCATTCTTTGGTATGAATTTAAAATTTTGAATTTTTCTCACTGGTACCAAGGTTTGAACTCAAGGCCTCATTCTTCTTGTTTGGCTTGCTCACTCTACGGGACTTTACCACTTAAGCCACATTTCCAGATAAAACTTGGAATTTTGTATGGATTATCCTTTTAACCACTGTAGTATGTTGAAAGTTCATCTAGAATCTTTAGAGGTATGAGGTCTGAGCATAAGTTTGGGCTTTTGTGGTGAAGATGGAAAACTAGAAGGTGATTTAGGATGGGAGTTATTTCACATGGGATGGTAGGGGAAGGCATTTGTGATGTTGGAAAATCAATTACGGAAATCTGCATGGAGAGAAGGGACAGGTTCTACAAAGTCTGTGTGCAGATTAAATACTACTGGGTAGAAATAGATGTATACCCAACTCACTCCTGGTTTTAGTTTATCTTATTACTGCACAGGAATTTAAAAAAAGAAAACTGAATTTTCCCCCCTCCGGTTTCATTTTTTTACTTAGACAAATAACTAGTAGCAATGCAAACATAAGAAAGAGGGATTCCTACGCCTGGGGATGAAGCTTCATGGTAGAGCATGTGCTCGAGTCCTGGGTTTAACCTTCCTCACAACAAAAATAACTATGAAAAGAGATCCTTTTCAGAAGTTTGTTGTAGAAGTTTAAATCCTGCTTTTCTGTCCAGAGAAAGGTTCTGAAGTATGTCCATCTTTGCTCAAAATGATTGCTTATTTTTAATTTTGTGGTTAAAAAAACAATCATGTGATTTGTCTTAATCTTTTTGCTGATTCTTTTCTTCCTATGGCTTTGAGTATAACTGCTGAGAAGTCTCAGATTTGTATCTATTCCGAACATCCTTCCTGAAATATACAGTATACTCATATATTGCCTACTCAGCATTGCTGCTTTAATATGTGATTGACTAAATCACCAAGGAGTAAGGGGAAGAGGGCATGGAATTCTTGAAGGCATTTCAAAGAGAACTGATGAGATTGGTGATAAGTAAAAGGAGGAATCAAAAATGTGTGTTCCTGAATTTCTTGGTAGTGTGATGTAGTGGACAACACGTATAAGTATTTGGAAATATTGGTACAGCTGGATTTAGTTTTCCTTTGTTTAGGTAGGGTGAAAGATTGGTTGGGAGGACATTAGGCAGGGGAGTGGACACAAATAAGGTAAGTTTTAGAAGTTTTTATTGTTTGGTTGCGTTGGCCTTAAACCCACTATGTAGCCCAAGTTAGCCTCAAACCCATGACTCTCTTGCCTCATCTTCCCCAGTACTGGGATTGTAGGTCAGCACTACCAACAAAATCTGTGGTTTCTAACTAATATTTTTCTATATTATATGGAAAATTTATGGTAATTTCCCTTTCATTCTAGATTTTGTATACAGGATATGTTTGTTCAGTATATAGAACAAGTTCATTCCTTTTGTATACTTGGTACCCACTTTAACTTAGAAAAACTGTCCTTTTGTCTTCTTATACCTGAAAGACTATTGAAAAGAGTTTTAAAAAATACTTATTTTTTTCTATGTGGTACTAGAGGTTAAACCTAGAACTTCACATTTGCTGGGCAGGTACTACTGCTTGAACCTTACCCCTGAGCTCCATAATCTTCAAACAGTAGTAACATTTTGAAAAGATAAACTATTTCCTAAAACAAAATCATGTTTACAGGGTTTTTTTCCATTTGTTTTTATTGGGCATTTTGACTATCTCTATAGTATTTGACCCTAAAGCCAATCATTCAGCAAAATTACAAGTGCCTTCTCTCTGCTTGACAGCAAGTGGTAAAAATGTTCATAGTTCCTTTTCTTGCTAATGTCAGTGAACATCCTAGTTTAAGTGCCACTTCTTCACAAAGACCTCCTTTCAGGGCCTGGAATTTAGTTCAGTGATGCAGAAGCCACCGAGCATGTGTGAAGCCCTGTGTTCAATTCCCAAACGAACACACACACACACACACACACACACACACACACACACGAAAAGAAAAGCTCTCTCTTTAGTCTTAAGTTTTTAGTGTTTTGTGCAAAGGCAGGATACTATAAGCATAGACTAGTGAAGGACTGAGGAAATCTTTCTTAGAGGACCTGTGTTGGAAGCAGGTACTCAATATCTGACCCCTTAGAGGTCAAATAAGATGAATATTTAGACACTTTTTTCTTTGAATTTAGGAATTTAGAAGTTATCCATGAACTTCGTAGGGTCAGATTTAGTAGAGCAAAGAAATGAAATTAAGATTGCTTTTGTTTATGAAATGAATTTGCAAGCAAACAAAGCATGCTTCTTTCCCCAAAACTACTACTGGCTTGTTTGTAGGTATATATGATAAACTAAATGGTAAGAAGAGGAACTTGATGCTTTTAAAATACTTCCACTGTTGGAGAGAAAAGACTGTGGTAGAGGCTATTAGGAGGGACTTATGTAGTAGTTTTCTAGGGGTTAAGCTGTTACATCTGACTTTCACATTGAAATGCTGAGTGAATAAGAAATGGAAAAAAAGATATGGTGAAAAATTAGGACCTGAAAAAATAGCAATTCATTATTCACAGTACCAGAATCCTGGCTGCTTCTTTTCCATATGCCTTTGTAGTTCTTCATTTCTGTGAGTTTTGGAACTCACTGTTTGTCTGTTTGTTTTACTTCCAGGTGTAGGCAAATCATGCTTGTTGCTACAGTTTACAGACAAGAGATTTCAGCCCGTGCATGACCTCACTATTGGTAAGTTTTTGTTGTTGTTTTTGCCAGTCCTGGGCTTGAACTCAGGGCCTAGGCACTGTCTCTGAGCTTCTTTTGCTCAAGGCTAGCATTCTACCCCTTGAGCTACAGCGCCACTTCTGGCTTTTTGTCTGTGTATGTGGTATTGAGGTATTGAACCCAGGGCTTTGTGCGTGCTAGGTAAGCACTCTCCCACTAAGTCACCTTCCCACCCGATTGGTAAGTTTTGTAAACGAGAAAAACATAAAAAATTTAAGAGTAGTTTTGCTATGCCAGGGGATCTGTTCTGTTAATATTGATTCCAAAAGTCAGTGGAACTCAGATTTGTTCAGATCTTAGTCTCTATCAATTTCTATTAATAGTACATAGTCTTGTTCTTCCCTCCATTCCTTCCCACAAGGTCTTGCTATATACTCAGGCTAGCCTGGAACTCATTCCTCCTGCCTCAGCCTTCTGAGTGCTGGGTTACAGGCATGCTTTAGAAATAATGTTTAGTAAAAATAAACATATACAGAAGACACCAAATTTTTTTAAGATTTCAGTTGTATTTAGTTAATGATGAAACAAACTTCCCACCACTGTCTCCAGCGCCCCACTGAGGATTGAGCCCAGAGCCTTAGGCATGCTCCTTCCTAACAAGTTACATTTGAGCCACACTCTCAGTCTTCTGGAATTTTTAATTTTGTTTCTGGGGTTGGGTCTTGGTAACTTTGTCTAGGTTGGTCTTGAACTCTTGGTCCTACTACCTCTACCTCCATGTAGCTAGGATTATGGGCATGTACCACTATGTGTATTGAAACTATTGGTAGACAATGTGGCATCATCATGGGAGTAGTGATTCTGGATCAGCTCATTGGAAGCTGAATCAAGTCCTTGCTACTAACTATCTGTGCAAGTCACTTCACTCCTCCATCTCTATTTTTGTTATCTGTACAATAACAGTAGTGCCAAGCCCATAGAATTATTGTAAGTATAAATAAATGAATATTAAATGTAAAGCCCTGGCACAAAGCCTGGCAACTTAATAAATACTGTAGGCTTACCTATCATTATTAACCAAGAAAAATTATCATTAGGCAATTGTGAAGAATAAATAAGATAGTTACTATAAGAAATACCCAGTAAGTAATAGCTGTTATTATTTAGAATAGTGATACTGCTCACTTTTATTAATGGATATAAAATTGAACTGAGTGGTACTCTAATATTAGACACTATGTTGAAAGTGAACTATACAACTTTCAGGTGGGGATGGGAGGGAAAACTGAGAGAGAGCAAGGGAAGGGGTGACAGTGTCTAAAAAGAAATGCACTCTACCTGACTTATGTAGCTATAACCTCTTTGTACATAACCTTTTATTAACAATAAAAAATTAAATTTAAAAAAATTGAAATGAGTGACAATGTAACCATTTTTGGTAATTCTGTTTGTTTAAAACATACATTTATATCCTGAAAGGTAAGGAATGTAAATGGAGATTTGTGTATTCTGTAGCCCATAACAACTAGGAATTTGTCAAATATCAAGAAAAAACATACCCATTTAATGACTCTTCAGTTACCCATGCTCATGGGTAGGCAGAATCAATATAGTGAAAATGGCCATATTGCCCAAATTGTTATACAAATTCAATGCAATCCCTATCAAAATCCCAGCCACATTCTTCACTGAAATAGAGAAACCAATCCATAAATTCATATGGAACAGCAAAAGACCTAGAATAGCCAAAGCAATTCTAGGCTAAAAAAGCAGTGCAGGAGGTATCACAATACCAGACTTCAAGCTCTACTACAGGGCCATCATAACAAAAACAGCCTGGTATTGGTAATCCATCGGAAGACCTATGGATTAGAATTGAAGATCCAGAAATAAAACCGCACTCTTACAGTCAGCTGATATTCGACAAAGGAGCTAAAGACATACAATGGAATAAACATAGCCTCTTCAACTACTGGTTCTGGGAGAACTGGGCAGCCATATGCAGAAAACTCAAAGTAGACCCAAGCCTATCACCATGCACCAAGATGAACTCAAAATGGATCAAGGACCTCAATATCAGACCTGAAACCCTGAAACTACTGAAGGACAGAGTAGGAAAGACACTAGAACTTATAGGCACAGGAAGGAACTTCCTGAATAGAGTCCCAGGGGCACAACAAATAGGGGAAAGACTCGACAAATGGGACTACTACAAATTAAAAAGTTTCTGCACAGCTAAGGACATAGCCACCAAAACAGAAAGACAGCCAACGATATGGGAAAGGATATTTACCAGCACAGCAACAGACAAAGGCCTAATATCTGTCATCTACAGAGAACTCAAAAAGCTAAGCCCCTCCAAGCCCAATAAACCAATTAGGAAATGGGCAAAGGAGCTAAAGAGAGACTTGACAAGAGAAGAAATAAAAACGGCAAAGAAACATATGAGGAAATGTTCAACATCCCTGGTAGTAAAGGAAATGCAAATAAAAACAACCCTGAGATACCACCTCACCCCAGTTAGAATGGCCTATACTCTGAACTCAGGCAACAACAAATGCTGGAGGGGGCGCGGGGAAAGAGGAACCCTTCTCCATTGTTGGTGGGAGTGCAAATTAGTACAACCACTTTGGAGAACAATATGGAGGTTTCTCAAAAAGCTCAATATAGACCTACCGTATGACCCAGCCATACCACTCCTAGGCATCTATCCTAAACAGCAAACCCCAAGATATCAAAAAGACATTTGTACTTCCATGTTTATCGCGGCACAATTCACAATAGCCAAAATATGGAAACAACCCAGATGCCCCTCCACAGATGAATGGATCCAAAAAATATGGTACCTATACACAATGGAATACTACATAGCGATTAGGAATGGTGAAATATTGTTATTCGCAGGGAAATGGTCAGAACTTGAACAAATAATGTTGAGCGAGACAAGCCTAGAACACAGAAAACAAAGGGGCATGATCTCCCTGATATATGACTGTTAAGAAAGGGAGACGGAGAGACAGTAGAGACCAAGTCTGTGAAACCAAAAACTGCTTGTCAAATAGTATTCCCCACAGGATTGGGGCAGCGACCCAACAGTATGTAACTAAAACCAAACAATTACTCAACATATAAAGGTCAAAAATTGACCTCTCAGTGGAATACAATAGCTCAAAATCTATGTATGTACGTTCATATAAGACTACTGTCAACATATTGTCTAATATCGACATTGCATTTAAAGCCCTAGGCGAATTTTCTTGGGCGCGGCCACGTGGCTACTGTATATGTTCTTGATACATTGTATATTGTATATATGTCTACCTGACCTAGAGAAGGGAAAGAAAAACAGGGCGTAATATATCACAAGAAATGTACACACTGCCCTACTATGTAACTGTACCCTTTTTGCACAACACCCTGTCCAAAAAATTTGTGTGCAATTAATAAATTAATTAAATTAAAAAAAAGAAAAAACATACCCCATTAATGACTCTTCAGTGACTGACTGTTTACTTTCTGTTGATTGTATTAAATTAATAGCATGTTGATTCTCATATCCTGTGCTTTTTTGGGGGGGGACGGGGAAGGGCAGTCCCGGGGCTTGAACTCAGGACCTGGGTGCTTTCCTTGAGCTCTTTCTGCTCAAGGCTAGCACTCTACTACCACTTGAGCCTCATGAATCACGCCACTTCCAGCTTTTTCTGTGTATATGGTACTGAGGAATTGAACCCAGGGCTTCATGCATGCCAGGCAAGCACTCTACCACTAGGCCAAACTCCTGGCCTCCTGTGTATTTTTAAAATATCAAATCAAAGATAGAAAGAATAAATATGATTGTTATATCAATAGTTTCAACCAACCATATGCACTTCATGAATATATTGAAGTCTTCCATTAACAACTAGTGTCAATAAAAAGATGTTTTCATTTTGATAGTTTCAAGTATGTATAGTATTGTTGTTTAAAACAATCATATTTCATATTGATCCTCCTAACTTTAACTTTTGTTTTTGTATAGGATTTGCTCACTTTGCTCAATAATTCTGAAACCTTTACAACCACATTTAGACGTGCTGGGAATTTGGCCTAGTGGTAAAAGTGCTCGCCTCATATACATGAAGCCCTGGGTTCGATTCCTCAGCACCACATATATAGAAAAAGTCGGAAGTGGCACTATGGCTCAAGTAGTAGAGTGCTAGCCTTGAGCAAAAAGAAGCCAGGGACAGTGCTCAGGCCCTGAGTCCAAGCCCCCGGACTGGCAAATAAACCAAACAACCACATTTAGACAAGACAAAATCATAAAACAGCTAACACAAAGCCACTGTTTTTAATGTAGAATATGAAATTAAAGTGTTCTTCCTTTTCATCGAAATTTATGTATTTGCCATTCTGTGGCACACCCAATGGAAAGGATAGGCCTGCTGTTGGAAATTGGCATAGGTTGTATTTGTGAAGAGAGATGATTGGATCAAAGACAGTTGCTAGGAAAACTGTAACCCATATAGCTGCCAGCTAGCTGCCTTTGCTACATGCTGGTGGCAGACACTGGGAAATAGAAGGCTTCAAGAAAAAAAAAGCTGGGGATCTTTTTCTGTTACTGTCATCCTAGGTGAACTGCAGATTTTCTATTACTGTACTTGCAGTCTCTTGCCTGGCAAGCCCCACCGATGGTCTCCTAAGTTCAAATAATACCATTTTCTCCCTCCTCCTCTCTGTGTGGGAGCAGCTTCCTGCTTTAGCCAATCTCTAGACTTACTCCCCAACTCTTCTCTGAGTTTCTTGGCTTTTCCTTTATTGTAACACTTCTATTCATTCTATTCTCTTAGTACTTAAATACTTAAATATGGTTTCTCATTTTCTGGTTAGATTCTGATATATCTCCTCCCTCCCTTCATCTAAATCTCACAATTTGTTGTAAACAAAATATCCACCTAACTCATTTTAAGCAAAAGGAGAATTTATTACTCAAGCATTTATTTGTCATAGAAACTGAGGAAAGGGATTGGGGCGGAGGGGTGGTTAAATCTGCCTAGAACTAGAATTTGTAGCTGCTCTTAAGGAGGAAATACAGTCAGTTCTTCCTTAATCTTATATTCTTTGCTCTTATGTCTCATTCTTTCTTCATCCCTCCTTATTAACCAGTGTTTTTGGTTTTCCTCTCTGTGGTAGAGAGGTGATCATTATCAATAACTCCAGAGTTCATATCCCTTTCAGAATAACAGAAATTCTCTTAGCCCAATTCTAAGTTCTTGGACAAGAAAGTTCATTATTTCAAGTTGGTTCAGGCCCATTCACCCTTTTATTGTGCCAACTTTGGCTATGAGTCAAGAGTCACTTTGTACAACATAGTTACCAAATCAGTAATGGTAGGTAATGTCCTTAGCTTCTTTCATTATAATGATCAATTCCTTACTCTGTTTATAAACCAATGGCTCCTGAACTTATGATTCTTCTCTGTCTGCATTCTCCCCTTCTCTTTTACTTTCTCCTAACACATAACAATAATAGATAACAATTTTTTGTCTTTCTGATTCACAAACATTAAAAATACTAATAAGCTGAATGAAAGAGAATTGGAGAAAAAGTGGGTAGGCATAAAAGTGAGTACTTTAAACATTGGTAGGCAAGCTATTTGGGACATACTAAGTTTGACATGCCTAATAGACAGAGAGGAGAAATGCTGAATATGTAGCTGGATGCCCATGGTAGGTAGGGGATTAACTAGAATAGATTCAAGAAAGAGTAGATAGAGATAGAAAATACGGACAATTCATTTTGAGGAATTTTGCTAAAATGAGGGGAAAAAAAGGTTATAAGCCGGAAAAGAAATTGAAAGAATGGAATAACCATCAAAATGGGAAAAATTAATTATGGCCATTGAGAGAAAGAACTGCTGAAGTGGATCTTTAGCCTAAGTGGGTCTTTCACAGGTGGGAACCTGAGAAAGAACTCTTCTGACTTTCCTCTGTTTCTGAGTTAAACACAAACCATAGTTATAAACTAAGAGTAAAAATAAGGAAAGTACTGCAAATTTAAAGAGTAAGAAAGTACAGTGTAGTTTCATGGACAAATGGACTATAAATGGATTAGAACTAGTGTCCATGAATTTAAATATGAGACTAGTTAACATAGCACTGTGTTTTCTTCCAACCATGTTGAGTTGTTGGATTGGACCTGTCGTTTAGCTACAAGAATATGACAAAAGGAATAAAGTGTATTCAGGAATGATAATAAGCAAAAGGAAATGCATTAGGATATCTAGAATGGTATTTAGAGGGAAGATTTGGCCTTCATTATGGGCAGAAGCAAAGGTATATTTAGAAGTCAGGAAGCAGGAGCCTGCACAGTAGCAGAGGGAAAGTTTTGTTAATTAACCCTTCCATCTGCTAGAATGAATGGTCACCAGTGACTCTCCTCATGATGTCAATTCCACAGAGGTCATCTGCTTGCCCACATTGTTTTGCTTACCCAACCTTTTGTATCGGGCATTCTTGGATCAAATCTGACTATGCATTGAAGAAGTCTTGACGCTCACTGAGCAATGTAAATATTTTGGGGCTGTGGTTAAAAGTAAACCCATATCTTGTGTCTTTCTGTCCGTGTCTATATCTATCTGTCACCTCTCCTCTCCCTGCCCTCTTGCTCCTTTCCCTTTCTTTTGTGAGTAGAAACAATAGATTTATGAAAAGGCTTCTGTGTTAAAAGTCTTGTTGGTACATACAACTTTCTTCATTAATACATTCCTTTTAAGTATTATTTAAATAGCATTTATACATACATAGAAGACCAAAAGAAGATACTGTTAGAACAGAAAGGCACAGTGCACATGTGCATCTGACTATACAAAATATTATTTATCAAAATGAACTCTAGAAAATGGAAATGAGGTTTTTTGCTTTTTTGTTTGTTTATGTGTCTTTGTGAGTGTAAGGTAAGGCACAGAAATGCAGCAATGGTATTCACTGGACTCTGTTGAAAATGAACTATGTAACTTGTGGATGGGGATGGGAGGGGGAAAGCTGAGAGAGAGCCAGGGAAGGAGTGACATTGTCCATAAAGAAATGTACTCTTACTTTTGTTCTTTTGGTCAATTGTGGAGCTTGAACTCAGGGCCTGGGCACTGTCCGTGAACTCTTTTGCTCAAGGGTAGGTCTCTACCACTTCCAGCCACAGCTCTACTTCTGGTTTTCTGGTGCTTAACTAGAGATGAGTCTCATGGATTTTCCTGGCAGGCTGGCTTTGAGCCAGATTCTCAGATCTCAGCCTCCTGAGTAGCTAGGAATATAGGAATGGCCCATTAGCGCCGGGCAAGAAATGTACTCTTGAGTTATGTAACTGTAACCCTTCTGTACATCACCTTTATAATGATAATTTTTAAGTTTATACTACACTTAGCCAGTTTTTTTCCCTCAGGTATTTCATTATCATGTTATTGGTAGGTGGTATTTTTATGTGTGTCCCTACCCTGTGGCCTTAGATGTGAATATATTTTATGTTAGTGTTGTGTATACATAATCATATAGGTAAATGCTACAAATGGTTTTATGTGACATGTTATAGTTTTGCATTTTTCTTTCTAGTACACCATGACTCCTGAGTTAGTCTTCTCTAGATTTCCTGTGTCTAAAGCCTCAGAAACATGACGACCATCACCATTTTTTGGCACTGAATGTGGTCTAGAATGGAATAAGTGTTAAAATGTAGAGTTTTATATTGTGGGTAAACAAATTACCTTTCTTACATGTCTTATAGTAGAAGGAATTATAGGAGGGGTTGAAATGGATTTTTTTTTTTTTTGACATAGGGTTTAACTATGTAGTTTAAGCTAGCCTCCAACAGGGAATCCTCCTGCTTTAGTCTACAAAGTGCTGACGTCACAGGTGTGAACCACCACATCCAGTTAACTAAATGAGAATCTGACATTGGGCTGTATATCCTTTTCCGGGAAACTAGAAGCAATTTTTCTCCCTGGGTTACTAACATCTCTAGAGACCATATGTGCCTTTCCATCTTTTACATGATTTTGATGTAAATGCGATTAGAAACATACCTCAGGAAATAATGTTTTCAGAATCTTCTTTTTCTTCTGAAATTATCCCCTGTTCTTCTCCTGTTTGCATAATTAAATGAGTGTTTTCTAAAAAAATGGTAAGTACAAGTAAAAAGGGAAAAAAAGAAACTTGTAAAAGTCTGTATTCCTTTAGCCTCCTTTAATCATTGAAATAGGTAGTAAGTTGGAAAACATATACAGAAAATTAATTCCAGCATTCACTGCTGAAAATATGGAAACACCATATGAAGCAATTTAAGCCTTATTAAGTGAAGACTACAGTCCATCGATATCTAGTATGTCAGACTTTCATATCATTAATATTTTTTAAATGTGTCTAGCTTAAGTTAGCACCTCTGCCTTAACCTAGGTAGTTTCTAAGGATAACAGTTGTATTTGTCTGAGTTGATCTGTATATCATATAGCATAGCATATTCTGGAAATAAGCATTCTGTGTTTTAATCCTTGAATGTGAAATATATTCCAAATATTTTATGTGACACATCATTTTCTGCTCTATTTAGGTGTAGAGTTTGGTGCTCGAATGATAACAATTGATGGGAAACAGATAAAACTTCAGATATGGGATACAGTAAGTATAGCAAAAATAATATTATATAACCACAATGAAAGTACTTTGATGCTTGTTTTGTTTAGTCCTTCCCCCCCCCCCCATTACAACTATTTTAGGTACTAAACCCTACAGCCATGTAATAAAATATAGGAAGAGAAGGTTGTTGTTGGTTTTTTTGTTGTTGTTGTTTTACTTTGGTGGTCTTTTCAAGAAGTCTTCCTCAAGGTATTGGAAATTCGTGTTTTTAAACTCGGGGAGTATTTTGTTATTATGGAAATTGAAATGGTCCAGAAACTTTTTAAGAAAAATAATCAAATGTCTAAAGTATATATGAAGTAAAATAAGAACTTACCATGAAGCTTATTAATTTAAGTATGGTTTAGTCTAACCACCCGTTAAAGCCACCTTGCTCCTAATGTCATAATTTTGTCATTTCCCTGTTCAGTGAGCACCTGCTATCGGCCAGGCTATATGGTTTTTAATTACGGTTTTTCATCTGAAGTCCAAAATATGAAAATGTTTTCTTGGTGACTATTTTTCTTTTCTCCCTCCTTACATATGTAAAGTAACATTACATTATATATACTATGGATGCCCTAAGGTAGCTGTTTTCAAACTTGGTGATTTCAGAACTCAATAATGATCACAAACAGTTTAGCTTATATGGCTTACAGCTATAAGTATTCACTGTATTAAAAAGTAAAGCTGAGAAGTACTTTAAGATATTCAGTCTTTTATTTTTTTCCTTTGTGATTCTGTGGATCTAACCCAGATATAGTTACATATATGGTCAGCAAATGTACCTTACCACTAATCTATACCCTCAGCCCCTGTTCATTTAAAAATAACAGTATTAAACTCATTACTTAATAAGGTAAACAATACAATTTAATAAAAATTAACTGTACTTTTCAAAAACAAAGACCAACTATATTTTGTAGTGAGAAGAGTGGTATCATGTTACGATTTTGAAATCTCTCTACTGTCTACCTAACACAAGACACTGGATTCTCGTATCTGCTTCTGCATTGAGTCTTACATGATTTTAGTTGAAGTATATGAAGAAAATCCAGCCTCACACAAATAGGTACGTAGGAAAAAGAACCACATGAACTCTTAAAGATTCTCAGGGACTCCTGGGGGATCTGAGATCACACTTTGATCATACCACTACTTTAGGGCATTAGGACTTTTCCACAGAACCCCAGATGAAAAACCCCAAAAGATAATCACTAATGAAATAGTAAAATATGGAGTATGTGATCATCTTATATACCCCTGGTCTGTTTCTCCTAGTGACTTAATTTTAGTTTCTGATTTTTTCTGTACAGCAACAATTACAAGAAGGAACTGTGGGAAATGCCTAGTCTCAGAGACTGGATATTTGAGACCCAGCAAGTAAAGGCAATTGAAGGGCCCTAGTTTTCTCATATTTCCTATGTATCCTATAGTTGTCTTTTTAAGGGTAAACTCTGCATCTCTATTCTGTTCAGCTAGAATTCTCTATTGTTTTGTTTTGTTTTTTGCCAGTCCTGGAGCTTGAACTCAGGGCCTGTGCACTGTCCCTGGCTTCTCTTTGCTCAAGGCCAGCACTCTACCACTTGGAGCCACAGTATCACTTCCCAGCTTTTTCTGTATATGTGGTGCTGAGGAATCAAACTCAGGGCTTCATGTATACAAGGCGAGCACTTTACCACTAGGCCGAATGCCCGGCCCCTAGAGTTCTCTATTGAACTCTTAGTTTTCTCGCTTTATGACTTCCTCCTCTCTAGTGAAGATTCATATTATTTCTTAAGTATCCTCCCTGAGCCTAAAGCACCTCAAAACTTGATTTTCATTCTCTCAGAAGGATTTCAAAACTGTTTGAAAGGCTTAGGATGGAGGGGTGTGTGTGTGTGTGTGTGTGTGTGTGTGTGTGTGTGTATCAGAGATAGAATTATGCTTGCCTACATGTTCCAGGTACAAGGTTCAATACCTACTACTGCCAAAAAAAGAAAAGATACATATAACATCTTTTTCTAAAAGTTTAATATTATGACCTCCAACCAAAGGGAGGTAGTTTCTATTTCTTTATTGAGAGGGTTTGTTTTCAGAACTGATTTATGTAAACTAGATTGCTTTCTTCCCTAATGACTTAGTCCCAAACACATCATTTAGGCTAGTGTCGTATAAACTAGACTACTTGCTATGCTTAATAAAGTTTTCATACCTTAAGAACATGACAACTTGCTTTGCTTGACATTCTTCTTTTTTCCTTTTAACACCAACACAGGTTTTCTTTCCTGAAGTCTTTTAGATACCCATGGGAATAGATATTTTTTCCACGATACTTTACCTATACTTTTATTTAAAAATTGTAGTTTTTTGTTCACATATTCATCCTCTTTATGGTGAGGGAAGAAACTAAGTGTATGTTATTTAGTTTTGCATCTTGCATTCTTTGCTCAGTGACAGATACAGTGTTTGGTAAATGTTACTGAACTAATAAGTATAGAATCTCATTTTGAGTTGAAAAGGGTGATATTCATCAAGATACATTCATAAACTACTAAATGGTAGTTCTTCTGTACAACTACAGATAATTTACAACTTAATGTAATTTCTAAAACTTTTTTAAAAAGTTAAGTAGAAAAAAGTTTTTAAGCAGAACCATTCTGTCTAAGCAAGTTGTAGCATCGTTGATTAGTCAGGAAACATCTTCCAAGTGCATAGTTTCAAAAAAAGAAAAATTAATAATGATTCCTCTGCTATCTTTTAGGCACAAACTACCTCATTTTGTAATTGTAGCTTTTTTGTTCTTTTCTTGCCGGGGGGGGGGGGGGTGGTTCTGTAAAGGGATTTAACTCAAGGCTTCATGTTTGCTAGGCAGGCATTTGACCACTTGAGCCATAGCCCCAGCCCTTTGTTGCTTTTCCTTTTTTTTTTTCCTGTCCTTGGCTAGCTTGAACCACAGATGGCTTATATATGCGGCTCCAAAGCTGCGCTCACAGTCTGGTGCCACCAAGCTCAACTTGGTTGAGATGAGGTGCTTCCTAAGTTGTTTGCTTGGACTGACTTGTCTGGAACCAGGATCTTCCCAGTTGTCTACCTTTTGAGTAGCTGATATCGCAGGTGTATGACACTGTGCCTAACACTTGTCTATTGTTCCGTCCTGAAAATATTGCCTAAACATGAGCAAGCCCTTCATTCCCTGGTTTTCTCTTTTGTAAAATCTTGTTCTTAAGGTCTTTGAGTTTATTTTCTTCCAGAAGAGATCTTTAAAAAGGACTCTCAAATAACTTACTAATACCCTCTGTTTGTACTTCCTCTGGGAGGACAGAGTAGTGATTTTCTTCCTCTGTGTCTAGAAGAGAAAGATTCTCATGCCCTTGAACACATCATAATCTCTACTAAAGAATTCCAGAGTTCTTAGAATGCATGGTTTTAGGAACCAGTGAACAATTCCTGATTTTAAAGACTGGTGGGAAACGTGTTATTTTATTTCTTTTGAAAGTAATTTTTTAGCCAAGCATGTTGGTCATGCTTCTTGGTCCAGCACTGAGGAGACTAAGGCAGAAGGCTCGTTAAGTTTGAGGTCAGCCTGAACTACATTTCAAGTTCAAGGCCAACCAGGGCTGAAGAAAAGGAAAGTTGTATTTTGCTTGGCCTGGTAGCTCAAGGCTAGACTTGAGACATGCCTCCAGCCTGGCTTTTTGCTTATTAATTGAAGATGGAATCTCAGAGCCTTACCTGCCTGTTCTTTCTTTGAACCACAATTCCCTGATCTTATCTTCCTGAGTAGCTAAAATTACTTGTGTGAGCCACCATCCATCTGCCCAGCTAGAAAGTTATTTCTTGACACTTTGTTTTAGAGATTTGTGTTCTTCAAAAATAAGTATATATGAACATATAATATATATATATATATTTATATCTGCCAGTAGATAACTTTGGTGCTCTTAATGCTATCAAGTAAGTTTTGCAGCTGGAAGCAACTATAAAAATCTATCAGTAATTCCCGTAAGGAGACTTTTTTTTTTAAAGCAAAGCGAAATGTGTCTTTTTTCAGATTAAGTGAAGAACAAACCCATTTCCTGTCCACTCACTGGTAGAAGAGGGGCAGAGAAGTCTGTTCTCTGTTAGGCCCTATCCAACTTTTTACTGACACTGTTCTCTCATTCATTTTTTGCCTTTTATTACTCTTTCATTTGTCTCCCCAGGACATTGGAGGAAATGTCTAACACCCTCCAAAATTTATAGTATGGAAATTGTAATTAAGTACCTAAGTCTACCAACTTCCCTCTAAACATTTTAGATTTACAAATGTTATGCTCATCAAGTAAGAGCTAATGAAATTATTGGCAAAATTCTGTGGACACTTAAAAGCTGCTTTTCAGCAAATCATGGGCATGTTTTTTTTTAATCTCTTGACTTCTTATATTTTGACCTCTTATCAAAAAGTTGAGTATTTTCTGTCAGTAGGCCTGAAAGGTACCTTGAACCAATGGCTGGAAACTAATCTTGCCTCCTTTTGGTACTCTCCACACAGCCTTACCCCATAGAATGACTTTTGCTTCCTTTGACGCTAGTCATCAACCTTTTCTTAGACAGCTACAAGAACAGGAAATTATCTCAGACATTTCATTCTCTTCTGATGATCACCTTCTTCCTGGGCATCTGGCCTTTTTGTAGTTGTTTGTTTGTTTGTTTTCCTCCAGTTGCCTTTATTTAACAGCAAGCAGCATTTTTTAAAAATCTGAAGTTGGGGATGGTCTCTCTGAAGTCATTTTTTCTCAGTAAATATTCCAGCATTTGTGTCGGGGAGAAGGGTGAGAGTAGTACTGAGGCTTGAACTCAGGGCCTGGGTATTGTTCCTTAGGTTTTCCCCTCAAGACTGGTGCTCTACCACTTGAGCCACAGTTTCTCAAGTGCTTACTTTGAGCTAAGACTTAAAGACTTTTCTGTTCCTAGATCTCAGCCTTTGGGTAGCTAGGATTACAAGTGTGAACCACTGGCACCTGGCCCTGCAACATTTTAAAGCATTCAATAACCACTGTTCTTTCTAGGTATTTACCCCTCTAGTTCATCTTCTCCGAATCTGCTTTAGTTTCTATAGGAAACTTCTTTCAGAGATCCAGATTTAAGTAGTCCAGGTTAATATTTGCCCCATCCTCTCAATAGTGAGGCAGCCTAAAAATCAGTTTGCTTCTCTGAAATTTGTCACTCAGAAGTCTTGCTCATTCATAAAGTTTTCAAAATCATGTAATGATAGGAATTTTACAAGTATCAGAGAGCTAATGCTTAAACAGTGTACAATTTTTTGTTTTGTTATTACCTGTTTTACATAGCTGGAGTTTTGAGATAGACAACTAGAAATGAAAACTAAGAGAAGTATTCTGGTAATATTGACTCACCTAGATCTTAATTTTCTAGTTTTATTGGCTCTTGGATCAATCATGATAACATATTTCATTTCCTACTGTAAATACATTTCATTACTCTGAATTAGACTGTCCCTCAAGGAGAACTAAAGAGGAAAAGCACATTTGAACAGTATGTTCCTTTTTTCCTAATCAATAGTATTAGGACCAAAAGACTTTGCAAAAGTGCTTATAGATATGTGAGGAGAAAATCATAACAGAAAACTATAGTAGGCAAACTCTAGCTTTGTGGAAAAAAAATTCGAGGTTGAATCTAATTCTCTAAGGGAATAAAAATTCTACAGATGGAGGAAGGAGAATAGTTTTCCAGGCAGGGAGTTAAGGACATACATAAAAGCAATAATTGTCAGGTACCAGTGGGGAGAAAATGAATTATATGAAAAAGCATATTTATCTGTATACGTATTTATTGGTTTTTTTGTTTTCTTTTGGTTTGCTTTTTTAAGAGTCTCGCTAGATAGTAAGATAGATATTACAGGATAGCCTTAAATGTATGATCTCCTATCTCAGCCTCCCACACACCTGAGAGTACAGGTATGTAACATCTCACCTGGCTACGAAACACTTATTAAGAAAAAAGTTCTGAAGTCAGATTCTCAAGAGTTTAGAACTTTAATCCAAGCAAGCTACTTTAAAATTTTGGAGCAATGCCACAATCTATGTAAAGTTTTGTCGAGAAAATAGAGGAAAGATTATCACAAGTTGCCAGCCTGGTTACTACAAAATTGATGTCAACACAGATGGGGGAAAGCAAATTTAGGTGAACCGTTAATTTGGCTATTGTAAATAGGGGTTTTCATTTTTTGCGGGGGGGGGGGGGGGGGTTGTGGGGCATGAACTCTGGGTCTGGGTTCTGTCCCTGAGCTCTTCAGCTGAAGGCTAGCACTCTGCCACTTGAGCTACAGCACCACTTCCAGTTTTCTGGTGGTTCACTGGAGATAAGAGCCTCAGGGACTTTCTGCCAGGGCTGGCTTTGAACTGTGATCCTCAGATCTCAGCTTCCGAATAGCTAGGATTACAGACTTGAGCCAGTGGCACCCTGTGTAAGTTTTAAATGATGCAAATGATCAAGTTTCTTTGATTTAGTGACTCTCACTTGGAAAGTGAAGGTCTCTCAAACTTTTGCACAAATGTTCCATCACTGGTTCTAATGCAAAGTGCTTTTGAAAATGTGCCTGCCTATTAGCTGAAGGCCAACTTACTATGCTTATTTGGGTATCATAGTGACATTTTTTTTGTGTGTGTTTTTTTGTTTTGTTTTGTTTTGTTTTTGTTTTTTGGCCAGTCCTGGGCCTTGGACTCAGGGCCTGAGCACCATCCCTGGCTTCTTCCCGCTCAAGGCTAGCATTCTGCCACCTGAGCCACAGCGCCCCTTCTGGCCGTTTTCCATATATGTGGTGCTGGGGAATCGAACCTAGAGCTTCATGTGTAGGAGGCAAGCACTCTTGCCACTAGGCCATATTCCCAGCCCCCATAGTGACATTTTTAAGCAGCCAACCACCATTGTTTTTGGTTTGTTTGGGTTTTAGCTGCAAGACGTTCATGTTCTGTTCACACCCCTAATTCTGGTTGCTTTATTTTATGATGCTTATCCAGCCATTCTCTTTTTCAGTAAATGCATTTTTCTTTTTTATGTGCTGAGCTACTATCAGAAATACCTTATTACGAAGATTTCTGTCTTATGATGAAAGTGAACTATGCAACTCAAGGGCAGTGGTGGGAGAAAGGAAATGAGCAAAAAAGAGGGAACAGATGATACTAAGCAGAAGGAAAGCAATGTACATAGCACCCAATCTGGAAGAAACTGTTTTATTGTAAATGTTCATAGAGTTCATAAGCTTTGTGGATTAGAATGATGATGTCCATCATTGGGAGGTTAAACTGTGTATCTGTGAAATTTACATAGTTAATTTCAATAAAGAAAAAAAAGAGAAACTGCAAAGTAAACCTGTGACTTAAAGTTCACATTTTAGATTATAGTGGAACTGTCTATTATGAAAGAAACACCCAGACTTTGAAGTCTGGAGATTAAGGCCTTTAAGAAAAACCTGTCTTCTTGCTGTGCCATGTACAGGAGAGAGGTCAAAGTGCCATCCACTGGCTTGAGAGCTGTTTAAACCATGAGCAGAAGGGAACGTATTCTGAAGCCCAAACTCCAGGAAACTGTTTAAACAAGCACTGGGCACCTGTAGATCACACGTGTAATTCTAGCTATTTGAGAAGCTGAGATCTAGATCAAAGCCACCTTGGGAAGACAAACCTGAAAGACTTTTATAGTTCAATTAACCAGCAATTAACCGGAAGTGGAAGGCTCTGGCTTATGTGGTTGAACATTATTAATCTTGAGTGAAAAAGCTAAGAGAAAATGCAAGCCCCAGTACACACACACACATGCACACGCACACACACGCACACAACTTCTAAAACCAACCAGCCTGAATTCAAATCCTGGCTTCTCTTATTGAGAATCTTATTGTCACTGAACCTCAGCTTTCCTTATACATGAATGATGGGACACTTTGCTTGTTGAATTGTGATGATTAACTTTTAATAAGCACAGAACACCTTGTGTGTGTACTCAATAAATAATAAATTATTTAGAATAAAACGTAACATTTTTTATAGTGAAGAGAACTAAATGTAGCTTCTATTTTTCTTAAGGTAACATTCCTTTTTTTTGCTATCTCTGGTGCTTTAACTCAGGGCTTGAGCACTGTCCCTGGCTTCTTTTTGCTCAAGGCTAGCACTCTACCTCTTGAGCCACAGCGCCACTCCCGGCCTTTTCTGTTTATGTGGTGCTGAGGAATTGAACCCAGGGCTTCGTGCATGCTAGGCAAGTACTACTGCTAAGCCACATTCCCAACCCGAGGTAACATTCTTTTCCACAATGTAGGTCATCAGTTTAGACAGTTTAGACTTTTTAAAAAACAAATTATTTTGTTTTAGTATGTATGGTCAAGAACATTCACCACTGTATTGCTTTTGGGCAGTTAATTTGGATATGTTTATAGAGAAGCCATAACAAAACACTACTGTACAAGGTTTATCAAGGCTGCCAATAGCATTACCAGAAACCAGGCAAAGTATCTGTTTCTCATACAAGAAGTCACGCTCCTGAAATCTGTAAACTCTTCTGAATATGGATCTTCATTTACTATAAAACAACCATAAATTTTAAGATTCATGGCTAAATTTATAGTCTTTTGTTGAAATGCTTTTTTAAATTTGCTTGTGTTTATATCTGATTTTATATTAATAAGCAAAATCCAGATTCAGGAGTGACATTGATCAAGACGCATAGTACTTATAATATGACATAGGAGATTATAGCTGCTTGTGTAACTGCTTAATAAAACTATTTTTTAAATTCAGATTCAGTGGATTCAGTATGAATTAGTGCATTGTAGAAGTCATTTCCGTACTGGAACATATTTTCTGTTCTTTGCAGAAGAATGTGAATGGTTTATAGGAGTTTGCTTTTTTTTCTTTTCCTAAGTTTATTTCCCTTTTTGTTGTTTTGTCATATCTGATCTATAATGCTAGCTTCAGTTTTACCTATAATAACTTTTTAATTTTGTGTTATTATAAAAGTGGTATACAGAGGGATTACAGTTGCATAACTATAGTAATTTGCCTAGCATATATATTCTTTTTTAACTCCCTTTGTAGAATGTTTCAAGGCTCGGAGCCTAGGTGCTGCTCTAAGCTTGTGCTCACAGCTAGTTCTCTACACTTGAGCTACGGTTCAATTACAGCTTTTTTTGTGCTTAATTGGAGATAAGAGTCTCACAGACTTTCCTGCTTGGGCTGGTGTTGAACCATGATTCTCAGATCTCAGTCTCCTGAGTAGCTAGGATTACAGATGTGAGCCACCACCCAGCTAAGAAGGTTTGGGTTTTTGTTAAAGGACTTTTACCTTTGCTGGATGGTTAGCTAACTGAATGGTAAGAGCTTTAAGCATTTTTTATTTGAATCTATAAAGTATATATCATTTTTGTATTACTTGCCACAGAATCTCTTTTTCTATGTGATTCACAATAAAATGAATCACTTAAATATCTAATCATTAGTTTTCCCATGCTAAGTAATTAAAAAAGGAACCCTAGTCCATTTTAAATTTGTATTTTACAGGATTGTTTAGAAGTGTGTGTGTGTGTGTGTGTGTGTGTGTGTGTGTGTTGTGTGTTGTGTGTGTGTGCTTACAGGCATGATGACTGCCCGGCTAGTGTCATTGATTTTTAACCTCAAAATGTGAAATGAGTTGGCTGTTACTGCAGCTTTTTTATGTTATAGCTATCTTGCTCTAATTTAGCATTAAACATTCTAAGGTCTAACCCCTCTAAGAGAGAGGGGTTAGTTGTATATTTCTATATAAAAGTTATATTTAGCCAGGAGCCTGTAGCTCATGCCTGTAACACTAGCTACTCGGAGGCTGACATCTGAGGATCGAGGTTCAATGCCAGCCTGGGCAGGAGAGTCCATGAGACTCTTATCTCCAATAAACCACCAGACAACAGGAAAAAGTTACATTTGTTGAATATTAACATGACCACCTCTTTAAGTAGAATAGAGGATTGCCAATTTTGTGCACATAGCTAAGACATTTAGATTTGTTCTTCCACTCAGCCAGCTTTCTATATACGGGTGATGTTGAAGGAAATTTAGTTGGAGAGCCAATGAGAACAAGATCTTTGATAGTATTGGGGCAGAACTAGGCTTTATATTTAAATTGGAAAGTCAGAACTGAGAATATAACTTAGAATATAGAATATAACTGAGAATAAACTTGACTTTTTCAAGTCAGTAGATTTTGAAAAAAATGTTAAAACTGTCTTCATGTTTACCTACTTTTTCTCAAACATAGAAGTGATTAGAGCTGAAGATGTTAGTCATTGGTAGGCACTTGCTTATTAGCATGTACTATCCCCCACACTACAAGGAAAAAAATAGTGATTAAAAATATAAAATAACTTCTTGTATAAGCTGTCTTGGTTTTAAACTCAGAAGAAATGGTCATACCCCTCATCAACCTTTCTTAAAAGCAGAATGTTAGTGCTGTGAGTTAGAAAAAATATTTCAGTTTGCATAATCTTCAGTGTCTATTTCATAAGTGGATATAAAGATGACTTACATACTGGTGCCTTTTGACAAGCATTATACTATCAAGTACAGGGAAAATGAGTATACAGAAAAAAATTAGAACCATTTTTTATATAATAAAATGCTTGCTCAAACGATTCCATCTTGTGACTGTTGAAAGCTCACTGCAGCTTAGGATATAACTGATAAAATCTGCATCCTTGGCCTTCCAACAACCTTTACACCAGCAGATGGTGGGCGTAAAGATGTCATTCATCATTTATTTACAATGGGCTTTATTTATTCTAGTGTCAACAGCTGCCCCAGGGAATTGGTTATTGAATTCAAATATGAGGCTCTGGGTTATTTGCTTCCTTTCAAATTTGTCTTCAGAGCTTAGTTGCTAGGAGTCCATTCTGTGCTCTAATAATGATTCGTGTATTGTGAAGCCATTCAGTAAATTGGTTTGTCAAGGATTGCCAAAAAGGGTTAGGGGTCTTGTTTGAGGGTATGAAGAGGGCTGAGGGAATGGCTACCCATGCACCCTAGTGACTTGAGCAGTGGTATTATGTGACTTTTGCCTAAGACTGATTAAGTTTTCGCCTTTATTCTTTCTTCCCTTCTTCCTCATAGACTTAGGTATGAATAACATGCAAATGTAGAGGATGCCATTTTAAGGGAAACTCAACCTTTTCTCTTCTCACAGGCAGGACAAGAGTCCTTTCGATCTATCACAAGGTCATATTACAGAGGGGCAGCGGGGGCTTTACTAGTGTATGATATTACAAGGTGAGTACTAGTTTGCCAATTAAGTACAAGAAAATATTTCTAAATAAGCATGGTTAATAGTAATAAGTATAGCTTTTCTTTATTCCTATGCTACTCACCTTTTAAATTTACTGCAGATTCCTGCAACTGAATTCCTTTTCTCATTCATTCTTTATACCCATTCTAGAGCTTGATAACTCACTCACACACAGCTGACACTCTATCACTTGAACCACACCTCCCTTCTGGCATTTTTGCTAGCTAACTGAAGATAGCCTCAGGAACTTTCCTACATAGGCTGGCTTCAAACCATGATTCTCCAGCTCTTTCCTTAGTGAGTGGCTAGGATTATAATAGTGCTTGGCCCCTTTTCTTATTTTAAATAAGCACCCCAAATTAATCGCCTTGGTTCTATTTATTCACTGCCATTTCCTCATTTGTGATGGCATATAATTTCTAAACTGATATATTTATCAATGTACTCTAATCTCAGACATGATGCATGAAATCTGCTTATTATATAAGTAGATATGACTAAAAATGGTTAATGTTAATGTATATTGTTTATTGTGCAGCCCAGAGGGAATAGTTTGCAAAAGTAACCACTGTACTTATCTTGTTTAGGAGAGATACATTCAATCACTTGACAACCTGGTTAGAAGATGCCCGCCAGCATTCCAATTCCAACATGGTTATTATGCTCATTGGAAATAAAAGGTAAAAGAATGGATTTGGAGCTTACTTGACATTAGTGATGAGCATGTAGATCACTGCATATGTGAATACTTTTTTGTACATTTGCCTACATGGAATTGACTGATTTATTAAAAATTAGGTAAAGTATTTCTTTTGGTTTTTAAAATACATACAATAGACTCTTAGAAATGACTGTTACTGTTAGCATTTGACAGAGTTTTTGTTCAAAGGCATACCAACTTTTTAAATAATCTGAAGGAGTTTTATCTGAGTACTAATTTAAAATAATTTTCATCTATTTATAAGGGAGTAACTGTTAGGAATTATCCAAGTCATATTAAATACTTGGCAGTAGAAATAAGTCTGCAGAATTTAAAAAATTACTACTTCTTTCTTATTATTTAATGTCTATTATTTCAGTTATTAATACTATACAACAATGAAACAAGTGTATTTTTAAAGTCCTAAAACGCTGTCGATGTTATTTAGTAACGATTAGCTTTATATTAGTGTCCTCCTGATGTTATTTTTTAATGTTATTTTACCTGGAGAGTCTTTTTTTTTTTTTTTTGGCCAGTCCTGGGCCTTGGACTCAGGGCCTGAGCACTTTCCCTGGCTTCTTCCCGCTCAAGGCTAGCACTCTGCCACTTGAGCCACAGCGCCGCTTCTGGCCGTTTTCTGTATATGTGGTGCTGGGGAATCGAACCTAGGACCTCGTGTATCCGAGGCAGGCACTCTTGCCACTAGGCTATATCCCCAGCCCCTACCTGGAGAGTTTTTAAAGGGAATGGTAGATGTTGACAATATGACTTTAAAATTTTTATAAAATGCCAAAGCCATATACTGCCATAATTAACTACTTTAAGGGGAACAGAATTGGAGGATTTACTTACTTCGGTACTGTGGATTTTAAATTTTATTATATAAACTACTGAATCCAATATTGACATAACTGTTAGCCTTCTGTTGCTATGGCAAAATATTTAAGGGGAAAATCATTTAAAAAAGAAAAGGTTTATTTTTGGTCAGAGTTTTACATCTCAGGCCATGATAACTTGGCTCTGTTGCTTTTGGTTCTGTGGCAAGGCAGTACATCATGGCAGAAGCTCTTGATAGAGAAAACTACTTAACCTCGTGGTGATGTAAGAGGAGGGTGGGGCAGGGCCCCATTATTTCCCCCCCCCCACCCCCCGCAAGAGCACACTCATCCTAACCTAACTTCTGTCTTGAGTAGGCCCAACCTCTTGCTAAAGTTTGTACCACCTCCCAGTAGCACCATCCGCTAGGGGCTAAACCCTTCAACACATGAGCTTCTGGGGAGCACTGAAGATCCCAGTTTATTTATAACAGAAAATATATCACTGAAACACAGTAACAAGTCCAAAAGTAGAGGTATATCTATATGGTCAATCAATTTTTTAGAGAAGTACTTAACGCAGTGAAGGAAAAGTTCATCTTTTCTTGAAAAGGTGCCCAAATTGTTGAAGAAGGTTACTGCTGGTAGGATTTAAAATGGATCCAACCAGTTTGGAAAAAAAATTTATAGTTCCTCTAAAAAATGGAACATAGATCCACTGTACTATCTATACATTTACTCCTAGATGTTTATCCATATTAACAACAAAAATATATTTACATATGCAAAGAATTGCACACAAATGGTTATAGCATATTTATCAAGGCCCCAAGTCAATTGACACTCCAAATGCTGATTTGTAGATATGTATTTAATTTCAGCTGCTTTTCCATCAGTTATACCTCAATAAAGCTATTCAAAAAGGTGAGGAGAATAAGATTATAAAGTAGTAACATTGTATAAATGTGATTTTAAAGTTTGTTATTAATAAATACTGAGATTTATTAAGAGATAGTACTGGGAGGAGGGAGGGAGGTATGAGGGACAAGGTAACAAACAGTACAAGAAATGTATCCAATGCCTAACGTATGAAACTGTAACCTCTCTGTACATCAGTTTGATAATAAAAATTTGAAAAAAAAAGAGATAGTACTTAAGCAACATATACATTATAAAAAATTAAAATACATAGAGGATAATGTTTACATAAGAAATGTTTTCAGTAATCATAGGTAGGACAATACATAGGAGTCTAATTAATGAAAAAGGACAGAGAAAAATATGTGTTAATTGGAAGACGTGAATTGGGGTAGATATCAGAACAAGGAAGACCCACATTTTAAATTAGATGCATTAAGCAGTAGGAAACCAATGAAGGAATTTGAGAAGGGCAGTTACCTAGTCAGAAGACAGATGGCACAAATTTTTCTTACTGTGTCATTTTTAAATGGTTATATAAGCCAGTTGCTGGTGGCTCACATGTGTAATCCTAGCTACTCAGGAGGCTGAGATCTGAGGATTACAATTCAACCAGCCTGGGCAAGAAAGTATGTGGGACTCTTATCTCCAGTAAACTACTCAGAAAAAGTGGGAAGGGGTGCGCTGGTTCAAATGGTAGTGTGCTCGCCTTGAGCAAAAGGAAAGAAGCCCAGGGACAAAGAGCCCAGCCCCAGAGTTCCAGCCCCAGGATTGGCAAATAAATAAATAAAAGAAAAATGTAAAACAATTGATTATATAGGAAACTGGGAGCAGAATTTCAAAGGATGAAAGGTTTTGTTTTGTGGGTTGGAGAGCCTGGGGTTTGAACTCAGGGCCTGAGCACTGTCCCTAAGCTTTTTTGTTAAAGGCTAGTACCCTACCACTTGTGCTACAGCTCCACTTCTGGACTTGTAGTGGTTAATTGGTGATAAGACTCACAGACTTTCCTGCCCAGGCTGGCTTCAAACTGCTCTTCTTTGTTTTATTTTGTTCTTTGCCAGTCCTGGGGCTTGAACTCAGGGCCTGAGCACTGTCCCTGGATTCTTTTTTGCTCAAGGCTAACACTCTGCCACTTGAGCCACATCACCACTTTGGGCTGTTTTCTATATATGTGGTGCTGAGGAATCGAACCCAGGGCTTCATATATACGAAGCGAGCACTTTACCACTAGGCCATATTCCCAGCCCTCAAACTGCTATTCTTATCTCAGCCTTTTGAGTAGATAGGATTACAGGCATGAGGTACCAATGCCCAGCAAGGAAGAAAGGTTTTAATAGTAAAAGTACTGTAACAGAATCTGAACAAAAAAAGCAGAAAACAGTAGTTTGATAAAGATACATAAGTAATGGAAGCAACTTAAACTGGGTGATGAAAGAAATCTGAAATTAATCTGATAAAATTACATGGCAAGTATAGATGGAATTTCATAGATATTATAAAGTAATAATAAAAAAGTTTTTTAAACTTTCACAAAAATAAAACCCACAATAGATAAAGATGACTACTTTTCCTTCTTCTGCACTAATATGATTCCAATATAGTGAAACTGAGTAGCGTTTCTTCTAAACTTCCTGGCTTGGCCTGGGCTTTGTCTCTGTCCATGCTCTTTACTATAGTTTTTGAAGCGCTTAGATTAATAATCTGATTGTTTCTCTAGCACTTTGGATTGCATTGAACAGTTTCTTAGAGCTTCTAGGAGCTGGAGGGCATACATTTTAACCATATTTCTTAGAAACTCAGGTAAAATGACCAAAAGATAAAAAGAGAGTCTTTGTCTTTCAAGTTGTTTTTTTTGAGCAAAATGTTTCCCTTGGATAACCCCACTGCTCGAAAGCAGGATGTTGAACTGGAGGCTCCCTTCAGAGTTTGCATTCTGCACTTCTTAAGTAGGAATCTTTTTTTTGCTGGATTGTTTGTTTGAAAGTAGACAGTGTATTGTAGGCATTTTGACCTTCAGAGTACTATGAATAATGCACTTATGTGTTAAAAATTAATTGACAAGGGGCTGGGGATATGGCCTAGTGGCAAGAGAGCTTGCCTCGTATACATGAAGCCCTCGGTTCGATTCCCCAGCACCACATATACAGAAAATGGCCAGAAGTGGCGCTGTGGCTCAAGTGGCAGAGTGCTAGCCTTGAGCAAAAAGAAGCCAGGGACAGTGCTCAGGCCCTGAGTCCAAGGCCCAGGACTGGCAAAAAAATAAAATAAATAAAATCAAAATGTTAAAAAAAAAATTAATTGACAAGAATGGTCAGCTTAACTTGGAATTTGCTTGCCACAGAAACCTTGTACCACGTCGCTTAGTAATACGACTCTTTTGTGTCCCTGGTTTAGTGATTTAGAATCTAGAAGAGAAGTAAAAAAAGAAGAAGGTGAAGCTTTTGCACGAGAACATGGACTTATCTTCATGGAAACTTCTGCCAAGACTGCTTCCAATGTAGAAGAGGTAAAAATAAGAGGCCCTCTTTTAAATTTGTGCATCATCTTTTTACTTCCAGAAATGTTTCATGTATCTTAACATTTCTTTACTGGTGCTCACTGCAAAAGTTTACTGGTCTGTGATAATTTTTGAATGCCATAAAGTACTTTTTTTCTTTCCTTTGAAATACCCTGTAACATTACTATGTTTTGTTTTTTGTACTGGTACTGGGGGTTTGAACTCAGGATTTGCACTTGTGCTTGCTAGGTTTATATGTGCTCTGCCACCTAAACCATACCTCCAACTTTCATTCTTCTTTCTTTAGTTAATTTTAGGATCTTTGGCTTGCTTTTGGTCTTGGCACATGCCTGAGCCAATTTTTACCTACTTTAAACTCCCATCATTGCTGGAATCACAGATGTTCTATCTTCCCTCTATGTAGATAGTCTCAGAAATATTTTTTTTCCCAGACTCATCGGGAACTGTGATCCTCCCAATCTCAGTCTCCTGTGTACCTTTAACTGACCAACTTGTGCCACTGTGCCCAGCTGTGGGTTAAAAAGGCGTCACAATCTATAGTTTCTTTTCTACCTTGTCTGGCCTTAAACCATTATCCTCCCCATCTTAGTCCCCAAGTAGCTAGGATTATGAGTGGCCAGCATTCATTTTCTATGAGATTGTTCTCTTCTGAAGCCTTCTTTGAAGCCTGTACGTGTTATTATATCTATATAATATTACTGCTGGGTAACATTTTAATATACATATGTATATATACTTTCTAAGGTAAATGTATTACTGTGTTCTTTATTTTAACAAAAGGAAATCAGACTAAGAAATAAGTAGTTTATTCAAAGTAGTGCTTCATTTCCACTTTCTGAATAAAAACAGCATGAAAATGCAGAAAATTCTAGAAAACAACCAACACTGTATCTTTAACATAGTTCTAGAGTCAGTGCATGTTTTTGTTTGTTTGTTTTGGCAATTTCACTGAAGAGTTATTAAGTAAAATATTATAATTACCTAACTCACCTTGTGATGAGTCTAAATACATTTGGCAATAATTACAACTTGATGATATATGAGTAACATTTCAAGTCATATAGCACACCCAGTAAGAACTGGATTCTACCTTTGTCCAGCTTCAGATAGACATGTAAATACCTGATTCAGAGGTGCTCTTCTCTTAGAAATATTGTATTTGAAAATCATCATAAAGGCCAATTTGTTAGGAAGAAGGAATTCAAGACATCTGAAACATAACCTTATTAATTATTAACAATGTACATCTTGATTTTAAAAACTGAAATTCAAAATGGTCTGCATTTTACTATAACAAGTAGCATTTATTAAGAAGTACATTACCATTTTCCTTTAGATGGACATTTAAATGAAATGTATTCCATGAGTGCTTTGGTGGGACTTAACTAGAAAAGAAATTCATTTATGGTTACTAAAGTAAATAAGCGTGATCTGAGCAGAGATTTGCTTTATTTGTGAGAGAACAGCATTTTAACAGTGAAAATTAATTTGCCTACCAAAAGCCAGATTTTAGGAAACTTTCTTTTTCTTTCTAGCCCGTCCTGGGGCTTGAACTCAGGGCCTGAGCACTGTCCTTGGCTTCTTTTTGCTCAAGGCTAGCACTCTACTACTTGAGCCACAACGCCACTTCTGGCTTTTTCTATATATGTGGTGCTGAGGAATTGAACCCAGGGCTTCATGTATACGAGGCAAGCACTCTACTAGCCCCTTAGGAAACTTTCTGACACAATTTTATTTGTAAAGAACTCATAAATAAGCATCACATATTTACCCATTACTATGTAAAAGATTAAAAATACTTTATCAGGCTGAGACTGTGGCTTAGTCGTACAGGGCTTGTCTAACAGGCATGAAACCGTGGGTTCAATTTCTCAGCACCACATAACTAGAAAAAGCCAGAAGTGGTGCTGTTGCTCAAGTGCTATAGTGCTAGCCTTGAGCAAAAGAAGCTCAGGGACAATGCTCAGGCCCTGAGTTCAAGCTCCAGGACTGGGGGGGGGGGGGGGGGAATACTTTCTCATAATGAAATATTTTAAAGTGATGAGTCAGGTGTTAGGGTACACCTGTAACCTCAGCACTTGGGAGTCTTAGGCAGGAGGATCACAAGTTCAAGACTAGTCTGAGCTATGTGGAAAGACTGTCAAACAAACAAAAAGATGAGGGACTGTTCTGTGATCTATAAAGGGTACAATTAAAGAGGGAAGAAACAGCTAGGATGGGGAAAATGACAGAAGAAGTGACTGATCAAGAAGCAGTTGACCCTTAGACCAATATATAACCCTTGTATAACTTTTTGAAGTTGAGGGGGGAAAAAAATAATTTTTTTTTGCCAGTCCTGGGGCTTGAACTCAGGGCCTGAGCACTGTCCCTGGCTTCATTTAAGGGTAGAATCAAAATTAACTTCCTTCTTTTCATTTCTTTTTATTTTTAATTTTTGGCTGTTCCTGGGGCTTGAACTCAGGGCCTGGGTACTGTCCCTGAGCCTCTTTGTGCTCAAGGCTAGTGCTCTACCATTTGAGCTACAGTGCCACTTCCCGTTTTTGTTTTTGTTTTTTAGTAGTATATGGGAGATAAGAGTCTCACAGGGATTTTTCTGTCCAGTCAAACTTTGATCCTCAGATCTCAGCTTCCTGAGTAGCTAGGATTACAGACATGAGCCACCGTGCACAGAAAGCTTAACACATGAATTCCAGCAATTGCCAAGAGACTTCTACTTCTGCAAAGACAGAGCCAACTTACTCTCCTTCATTCTATTAAGTTCAGTGGAAACCCTAGACATTATTATGAAACAAATACAAGAATTTTCTGAAAGATTTAGAGAAAAAAAAAAGCAAACCAGTTTCAAATCTTGTACCTGTGAGAAAACAGTATTAATTTTCTTGGTTTTCATTTTCGTTTCATACTTCAGAATGCATGTTAGGGAAACTGGCAAATTGGAAAAGACCCTGTGGGCACAGGGGAAAAAGCTCACTCTAAACAAAGAACCAGGAAGTGGTCATGTGGGTAACACAAAGAGCTCTTGGAAAATAACTGTTTTTCCAGGGGAAAAAAAGTGAGACACTATATGCACCATCTCTAGATGACTAAGAAGGTTTCCCACCACTATCTGACAGTAATGAAGTTGACATCCCACCCCTTGTTACAGTGCTATCAGAGGAAGCCGTTTAGAAGGGATGTTCAAGTAAGATGCAGACTTTCATAATGCCTGCAAAATGCCTAAGATTCTAATGGAAATCTCTCTCATTCCTAAAACCAGGAAGATCTCAAGTCAAATGAAAAAGGCTGTAAATGCCAATACCAAGATGAGAAAGATACTAGAATTACTAGACTAAGATTCCGTTTTTAACTTTATAAAGAAAGGTTTGCTTTAGCTCATGATTCTGGAGGTCCAAAATAGAGGGGCCACAGTCGTAATAAGATAGTAGGTGATGAGACACTGGGAGTATATATATGTATTCTTGAGCTAGGATTTTTAAATGCCTCCATTAGGAGTATACTTGATGCAAATGAAAAATAGTCTCAGTAAAGGTAGAAAGTTTCAGCAAAAGGAATGGTGTCCACATGGCCACAATCAAGAGCCATACGTCCAGAACTAGCATAAGAAATCCTGATCATGAAGATACAGCACATAGAATTACAGGTAAGGCCAGCCCAGGCAACAAGCTAGGCCCTATCCCAAACTTCACAAGCCAGGGCTGGTGGCATATGCCTGTAGTCCCAGCTATACTGGAGGCTGGGCTCCAGGATTCTGGGCTGAGGCAGCCCAAGCAAAATCATGTGAGCCACAAAAAAAATGGGCCAAAGATGTGGTTCCAGTTGTAAGGCACTTGCTGAGCAGACACAAGGCCTAAAATGTGTAGTTACTAGACATAGCTGTAAGGTACTTAAAGCAAAAGACTGATAGAATTTATAGGAGGAATACCCATGTCCATATTTACAGTTGGAGATTTTATCTGAGGTGCACATAGAGCATGCACCAAGATGGACCACATGGGAGGCCATAAAATAAGCCTCAGTAAGTTTCCAAGTGTTCAGTCATACAAAGTATGTTGTCTAATCCCAATGGTACTAAATGAGCAATGATTAAAGATAACTGGAAAAGCGTACAAACACATAAAAATAAAATACACTTGTAATGTACATGTCAAAGAAGAACTCTCAAAATATACATTGAATTAAATGAAAATGCAGTGTATCTCTGGCAAACTCTTGAGGCAATCCTATGAAAGAGAAATTTATAGTATTAAAAGCACACGGTAGAAAAGTGTCAAATTAATCATTTTTACTACCTCAAAAACTGAAAAGGGAAATAAAACTTAGGAAAATAGAAGAAATGAAAACATGTCAGTGAAGTTGAGAACAAAATCAGTGAAACAAAAAGCTGGGTCAACAAAGTTAAATCAACAAACTTGTAGCAAGACTGACAGTAAAAAAAAAGGTGCAAGTTAACATCAATAACAAACTGAAAGTTCACTATAGATCTTGCAAACACAAAGGGATAAGAAGAGAATACTGTAAATGGGCCAATTTCTCAAAAACAAAATGTCCAGCCTTATCCAATGTGAAATAACCAAGTTGTATTCTTCTTTGTCAGCCAGTAAGACTAATTCATTATATCCCACAAGTTCCAACATCAAAGGGTCAAGGGTTCTGAAGCCTGTACTATCTCTAAGGCTCCAGTTTATCTCTATCCTCTTCTTCTATGTTCAACTTTTCGTTCTTTATATACCTATAATCACCACAAGGTGGATTCAGCTACTTAGGCATCCTATAATCTGACAGTAACATCAGAATCTTACATCTTGACTTTGTAAAATCCAGTGAGCCCATGCAGACTTCTGACTTTGTGGGGATTTACCCTCGTCTGGTGAAGACTTGTTAAATAGTGGGTGCTTTGGCCTCATCTAGAATGATTTGACTATGTATCTTTCACTATGATTGACCTCACAGGACAAAATATAAAGAAAACAAGTGGCTAGGTAGGTGAAGTACAGGAAGAGTGCTGGGAGCTCCCCTGCCCTCTCCAGGCTCACCCACCCACCCACCCTCTAGTGTCGTCCATGACATTGCCATGAGGCAATGGAATACTTACTTTTTTCCTTTATGAAACTAATACTACCCCAACACCCAAATCAAAAACAATATTTAAAAAGTACAGGCTGATAGTTTTTAATGGACACTTTAACAAAATTTCTGAACAAAGTTCTGACATGTTTTATATATATATTGTATATGTTTGTACATGTAAAACATATACACTATACACAATTGGACTTCTGGTTTTTTGGTAGTTAATTTGAGATGAGAGTCTCAAAGACTTCGTCGTCTTCTCTGCCTTTGAACCATGTTCCTCAGATCTTAGCCTCCTGAATAGCTGTGGCATGAACCACTGGGACCAGGTTGCTGTTTCAAAGTCACGGTCAAGAACAGTATCATGACTTCATCTCAACAAATTGTGCAGAGGTGCACAGCTAGCACATTATAACTCTATGCGGGCAGGAGGCATAGGTAGGAGGATCAAGTTCAAGGTGGCCTTGAGCAAAAATGCAAGCCTCTACCTGAAAAACATCTAAAGCAAAAAGGGCTCCGTAAATGGCTCCAGTAATAGAGCATTTGACTAGCAAGCCCTGAGTTCAAACCCCAGTACTGACAAAAAAGAAAATGGCATATAACTCAAAGGAAGAAATAAAACTGTACTGGTAGATGGCACAATTGTTTTGGTAGAAGAAAATCTCAGGAATTTACAGAGAAAAGCAAATGGACAGCTCAGCAAAGTTAATAGATACAAGATACAAAAATTGTATTAACTTATGCTAGCAATGGATACATGAACAACAAAATACAATATAATTTATAATCATCAAAATAAAATGAAATATTTAGATGTAGCTCTAAGAACATATACAAGATATAAATATGCTGGTAATCAGAAAACACTGATGAAGTAAAGTAGAAAAGTCCTGAGTGGGAAGTTATACTATGTTCATTGTTTTGAATATTCAAGCTTAAAAAGATGACGCTTCTTTACAAATTGATATAAAGTTTTAATATTACTCCAATTCAAACAAAATTCCAATGTGGTTGTGGCTACCAGCAATATTATATTATAAAGTGTATGTGGAAAGGCAAAAGACTTTGGGAGATGAAACCACTCAAAAAGGAGATTAAAACGAAATGAATCAGTCTCCTAGATTTCAGAGTGATGATTGTTAAAGGAAGGGTTAGCAACCGGAGTCTCACACATGACATAAAAGCTAACTCAAAAATGGATTGTGAAGTTAAATGGGAAACAACGATCATTTAAAGGAAAAAAAAACACAGGGGAAAGTCTTTGAGATCTAGTCCTAAGCATTCTTTGTTTTATTTTATTTTTTGCCAGTCCTGGGGCTTGAGACTCAGGGCCTGAGCATGGTCCCTAGCTTCCTTTTTGCTCACAGTGTCACTTCCGGCTTTTTCTGTGTATGTCGTGCTGAGGAATCGAACCCAGGGCTTCATGCACGCAAGACGAGCACTCTACTGCTAAGCCATATTCCCAGCCCTAGGCCTAAGCATTCTTGTCATCAAAAGAATAATTGATAAAAAAAAAATTGATAAACTGGTCTTTCCAAATTTGTGCTTTTTGAAAGACCATTGTGTAGCTAAGTCTACAGGTTGAGAGAAAATACCATGCAAGCCACATATCCAATGAAGAAAACTCAGTGGTTACACTTTCAAAATAATGACTAGAAGTGGAACAAAAGACTTGGGCAGCCATTGCATCACAGAGGGTGTAAAAAAAATGGCACATAAACACTCAGCATCACTAGTCATTTATTAAGGATGTGTGAATTAAAACTTCAACGAAGACTGAAACAAGTAAATTAAGAGAATGGGTGGGGTTGGGAGAGATGGAGGAGAATGATGAAAGATGGCACTGATAAAAATGACATGTTGAATTGAAACACATTTGTACAACAACTGAAAGCAATAAATACTAAATAAATCCTCAGTGATATATCACTAAATGCCTTCCAGAATTGCTAAAATGTTTTCTAAAAACGTGACAGCATCAAATGGCTGGTGCTAAAGGAATGTCACATTCTATAGCCACTGGAAAAACAGCTTATTCAGCAGTGCTTGCACAATAAAAGTGCAACTACCACACTACAACCTAGAAGTTGTGCCCATGGGTACGTCAGAGAAATAAAGACTTAATGTGTAGACAGAAAACCTGTAAGTGACCAAATTAGAGACATGGACAGGGGGCCAAGGAGAATAAATATCCAGTAGGAAGGAAATGGGGTGAGGCTCTAAAAAGAGAAGCAGGATCCTGAGTAATAGGTTTAACAGTTGTAACAATGTATTTTAGTTTTCTAAATCCAGGTAATGGTCACACAGAATCCTTTGTGTTATTTCTTAGATCTGCTTCTTTAAGAACCTGTAATTCCATTTAAAAGGCTTAGTAAAAAATAAATGATGTGCAAGTAATTTGACTTGGATTTAATTTTTTCTTTAACACCACAATGGTAATTTATAAGATTTCATAATGAAGCCTTCCAGCCACAATTAAATATTAATGTTGGAATATGGTTATAAAGATGAAGCTGTTTTGTGACTTCATGAGGAGCACAGCATTTATTTTGAAAGTATTTGTTATTAAATTTTTGTTAAGTGTAGCTGCTTTTTGAGCCTGTCTGTCATATTTTTGCAACAGCACATTTTATACATAAGGTCTTTCTTAAATGTTAAGTGTTTAGCATATGCCTAACATAATGGAGTTAATGTTTTTAATTGTACATACTTTCTTAACATTTCTTAGGAGTTGCTACAGATTAAATGACCTAATATTTATAAAAAATGAAGACAGCTAGAGCATACAGAGACACCTGGTTAGAAGATAAAACAAACTGTTCATTCGTAATGTTTACACATCAGATGTTTATGTCCAATTACTGGCATCATTAAGTAAAAAGTGTTTTGTGACAGTATGTTTCAGTTGAATAGCTTATTTTTTTATATTATCTGTTTAAGAAAGCATGTGATAAGCGCACAGTGAAGTGATATTTTAAATCTCTTTAACCAGTGTTACTATGTGTTGTTTTTGTTTTTTAAAGAAAAGCATTTCTGTAGCATGAGCAAGGCTCTGAATTTAACCCTAAGTAAACAAACCAACCATCCCACACACATAGCTCTGCTGATTTTTATTTAACCCCAAGTTTCCACACATGATTTAGCCATTGCATCCCCAGACGAAAGGGGCAGTTCTGTGACACCTGCTAACAGCATCAGTTTGATAGGTCTAATTTTGTTTATTGGTGTACATCATAGTTGTGTGGAAGGTTTTGTGTGCTATGCTATCATTGTCTTCTAGAAGAGTGTTTCTCAGTGTTCACATAGAAACAGATTGCCTAAGAGTGCTGTTTTATAATTCAGTGTGATTCAGGAAATGGGTAGAAACAGCCCTTCTGCCTGAATGCTGGTGCTGCTGAATCACTCCAGAGTAATGCTCTCTGGGCAGCCCCCGCGTGACGACCTCCCCCCCTTCCTTCTCTCTTGACTCCTGGGGCCTATTGTGCAATCATCGTTTTGACCATCTTAAAGATAAAAACTGCTGAGACTCCTCTTTGGTTCCCTCACAGACAGCGAATCCTACTACTTTCCTTTACCGGCTTGCCTTTCACTTCCAAATAAACTTTCTCTGTTTACCATAAAAAGAAATAAATAAAAACCTGCCACTCCAGTTCTGGATGTGTCGTTCCCATTCAGCTTTCAGAGAGCCTTCTCCAGTTCAGTCTTCATTAACTCCCTGCCCCACAGCCAAGGTCATTCCCACATCTAACAAATATTTTCTTTTAAAAGTCCATGGGAAGGGATATTTGATACTTTTGACCTCTCTCTCTCTCTTTTTTTTTTTTTTTTTTTTTTTTTTGGCCAGTCCTGGGCCTTGGACTCAGGGCCTGAGTACTGTCCCTGGCTTCTTCCCGCTCAAGGCTAGCACTCTGCCACTTGAGCCACAGCGCCGCTTCTGGCTGTTTTCTGTATATGTGGTGCTGGGGAATCGAACCTAGGGCCTCGTGTATCCGAGGCAGGCACTCTTGCCACTAGGCTATATCCCCAGCCCCTCTCTCTCTCTCTTTTAAATAAAAGAAAAAAAAATCTGGTGTAGTACTAGGGTTTGAACTCAGAGCCTCATGCAACACTAACACAGGAGCCTCACTCCTGGCCATTGTAGCTTTAGTTATGTTTAATGCAGAATCTCGAGTAGTTCTGGACCACACTCCTAGCTTATGCTTCTTGCATAGCACCGATGACGTGTGTTTGCCACCCTACCAGCTTTCATTAGCTGAGGTGCTGACAGCTGCCACTCGGCAATCTCTGTGTGAGTATTCTTCAGACATCCAAACTGAACCCAGAGCTTTGTTCTTTCTACTCTAGTCTACAAGTTGCCATCCTCTATGTTCCCTTTTCCCTTCACATTGATGTATTCAATTTGCATCACTTTTAAGCTTATTGTTTCTACTTGCTAAATATCTTTCCCAGTTGTCCATTATGAGAATTGCTTCGCAATTGGACTTTCTATTTACACTGTTGGCTGTAAGTTCTTTCAGAAATTAAGATTGAATGTCACTCCCCAGTGTTACTGAAATTCTTGCCCACAGCTTCAGCATCAAACATCTTGGCAGACCAAGCCCTTGGATTGCCAGCCTCCTCCAATGTGCTCTGCATGAGCAGTTGATAGGCTGTGCAGTGCTTTTCCCCTTCTACCCAAACTGTTCTCTGCTCTTGGAATGCCCTTCTTTCCTTCCTGACCCTTCAAGGATTTGGTCAAGCCTGAGCCTCCCCTGGAGTGCATTGCAGTGAACTCCTCTCTGTATTCACCTCTGACGCCAGCCACTGCACACCTCACACACATTCTGAATTGGTAGAGTCGTTTCTCTGAAAAGACAGCTTGACTTGTCATCCTCCATCCCCAACACGTCATGCAGTGCCTCTCACATACTAGATAACAGAAGTTTTCCTGGTTGAGTGTTGCGTTGTTGGGTTGCCTGTTTGTTTTGTACTATTGATGACTGGCGCTTGAACTCAAGGCCTAGCCTTCTCAGTTGGCTTTCTCACTCAAGGCTGGCACTCTAGCACTTGAGCCACACCTTCACACTTCTAGCTTTTTGCTGGTTAGAGGTAAGAGTCTCACAGTCCTCTCTATCCGGACCAGCTTTCAATGGCAATCCTCAGATCTCAGCCTCCTGAGGAGCTAGGATTGAAACATGAGCCATCTTGCCTGGGTTTGTTGGTTGTTTGCTTCTCTTCAGTTGTTAGTTGGGTAATGCTTTGGTTCCATGTTATGTGTAGATGGAAGTCTATTGCAACATTGTCTTTGTTTTCATCATTCTAAAAGCAGGAGATTTTAGAAAATGTAGGTAAACATATTGGCTCCACCTTTGAGCAGGTGATTCCTTCAAGCATCTGGCTGCTTTGCAAAGAGGTCTGTGTTGAGATGATTCGCAAAGATTATGGAAGGTGTGGACAAATACCCTTTCCAAAAGCCTCACACCACCTTTTTGAAGATGCTAAATATATCCTAGAAGTAATACATTTCCTTCTGAAATTCTGCCTTTGGTTTTCTTTGTATACCCTGTAAATTAATTTATATTTCGTTTTATATTCACTTTAAGAATTCTGAAGTCTTCAGTACAAACAATTGGTATAAACTGGTATAAATAGTGATTAAATATGACATTTGATAAACAGTTGTAATTCTGATATTCTGGGGGGTTTTGTTTTGTTTTGTTTTTGCTGGTCCTGGGGATTGAACTCAGGGCCTTGGCATTGTCCTTGAACATTTTTGCTCGAGGCTTAAGTGCTGTACCACTTGAGCCACAGTTCTACTTCCAGCTCTGTGTGTGTGTGTGTGTGTGTGTGTGTCTAATTGGAGATAAGAATCAAGTGTCTCATGGACTTTACTGCAGGGGCTGACTTTGAACTTTTGCCTCAGATCTCAGCCTCCTAAGTAGCTAAGATTACAGTTGTGAACCACCAGCACCTTGCTCTCAACCTTTCAGCCATTTGATGGGATCTTTTTTCTGTGTTCAGTAATTTTACCTAAAAAAGGAGAAATTCCTATGAAACCATAAAAATAAGGAAATTCTTTTTAAAAAAAAAAAACTTCTGACATAAGTCCCACTCGGTGGCTCAGGGTTCCCTAGAACTCAAAATCCACATGCCTTCCAAGTATCAAGTTTATAGGCATGCACTATCACACGTAGCTCTTTCGTATGCAAGTGTGTGCTAGTGAGCACACATCTGCAGTAGGGATTAAACCCAAGGTCTTGCCCATTCCATACCAGTCAAGTGCTCTGCCACAAGCTACATCCCCAGACAACACCAAAAGCTAAGGCAAAATTCACGAAGATTTGGGAAAGGAATGCTTTCTCTAGCACACTGTAATCTTTGGTTATCTTTTAACAAGTTCTGGTGAGGATGTGAAGAAAAGGAAAGAAACACTTTCACACTGTATAGAAATGCTGTTATGGAGGTTCCCCTGAAAACTAAAGTAAAACTACCATGTAATCCAACTGGTGGGCACTTAGCCAAAATAAATGAATTCAGTACATCAGCAAGACATCTGCATTTTCATGTTTATTGTCTCATTATGCACTATAGCCAAGTTAAAGAAAAACACCAGCCAAAGTGCTTACCAACTAATGAATGGATAAAGAAAAATGTGGTACATATGTACAATGAAATGCTATTACCTCATTACAAAGAAGGAAATTCTATCATTTGCAATAACATGAATGAAACTGGTGATCATTATGTTATATGAAGTAAACCAGGCACAAAAGACAAATGCGAGTTCATCTCACTCATACAGAATCTGAAAGATCTGATTTCACACAAGTGAAGACGCGAGAGGAGTGGTTGCCAGACACTAGGGAGGATACTGGAGAGGGAAAGGTTCTACTTGGATAACAGTGAGGAGGTTTGCTGTACAGTTGCAGGATAGGATGAATATAGATAATCTATATTTCATAAAGGTAGAGGAAATAACTTTTAATGTGGTCACCATAAATAAATAATAAAGTATGGTGGTACACACCTATAATCCCATCGCTCGGGAGGCAAAGGCAGGAAGTTCTGGACTTGAAGCCAACCTTGGTTTTATAGACCCTGTTTGGAAAAAAAAAAAAAAAAAGATAAATGGTAGATTCAACCTGATTTAATAAATTTTAAACAATATAAACGTATCAAAATTTGACAAGGTACCCCACAAATACAATATTTGTTTTTTCATGTATTACATTTTAAAAAGCTTTTGAAGTCTAGTGTAAAAAGTTGTTTGTGATCCCAAAAATAAACTAATTAAAATATCTCAAGCTATTAGAAATCAAGGATAGGGGCTGGGGATATGGCCTAGTGACAAGAGTGCCTGCCTCGGATACACGAGGCCCTAGGTTCGATTCCCCAGCACCACATATACGGAAAACGGCCAGAAGCGGCACTGTGGCTCAAGTGGCAGCGTGCTAGCCTTGAGCGGGAAGAAGCCAGGGACAGTGCTCAGGCCCTGAGTCCAAGGCCCAGGACTGGCGCAAAAAAAAAAAAAGAAGAAATCAAGGATAGAAAATTGCTGGCTTACCTGCTGAAGTAGTACAAATAAAGCCAAGCTGTAATGAAAATACTTCCTGCCAATCCTAAGACAGATGGCACTGTCAAGCTATGATGTCTAGGGGAACTTAGGACTTAATAAGATCTTACTAAGTAGAAGAAAGCTGATTTCAACATCCCTCGCTTATACTTGTGTTTTCCCAGGACTTGGATGTCTACAGACTTAATATGCATTGAGAAGTCATCTTTCTTGGCTTTGTTGTAAGTGGTAGAACAAGTATTTTTAGATAGCTGGAATGTAATTGTAAACTGCTGAAGGCTTTGTGTTCTCTTGAAAGATACTGCTGACTCACCTTAACTACTTCACCTCTACTTGGGCCAGCATTCTTGGGAACTTCATTGGTGACCCAAACTTAATTTCTGAAAGTTGCATCCATTTTCTCTACCCAACCCAGGGCAGCTAACATGTATATAACTATCACACATAGGGGCTGGGAATGTGGCTTAGTGGTAGAGTGCTTGCCTAGCATGCATGAAGCTCTGGGTTCGACTCCTTAGTACCACATAAAAAGAAAAAGCCAGAAGTGGCGCTGTGGCCCAAGGGTTAGAGCAGTAGCGTTCAATACAGAGAGGCTCACAGACAGAGCCCTGGCCCTAAGTTTAAGCCTCAGGACCAGCAAAACAAAACAACTCACACATAAACCTACAGTGTACACATGCAGTTACATAGATTACCAGCTGCCAAGTCCATCGTACATGTAAATGTCATAAACATTAGAATTTTGTCCAGAACTTTTCATTTCTTCTTCAAAACCTACTTTTCTTCCTTTTTAATATACCTAAATTTCTTCCATCTCAGTCATTTAAACAAAAAGTGGAGTGATAAGCACCTTATCATTTTTTACGTAAAATTTACCAACTCTAGTAAGTTTCTTGGGAGTTCATGTTTGATCCTTGCCACCGTCCTAATTCCTCAGATCACTGTTTCTTACCTGAATTACTATTCTAGGGAGCTCACTGGTCTCCATGGTGCAGCCTTGCCTCCTTAACTATTCATCTTCAAAACTGTCCTCCATTTTGTCTCTTGCCTACTTTTTTCCAGAGTTCCTTGTTGCCTACAGGGCCACCTCTAATGGCAGCTCACATATTTGCCTGTTTGCCGCTTCCAGTGGAATTGAGCTTAAAAATCTCAATTTCCCCTCACCTCAGTTGTCCTAGATGGAACTGGAGCTTGTTATCTCGCGCAGAGCTTTCACTTTCTCAGTAGTAGTGATGCAGGTTTCCATGCTATGTTCCAGTTTTAAGTTTTCATTTGTCCTATACTACCACACCCTTTAGGTTTGGGATATTCCTACACCTGAGTACCCATAATACCCAGTACAAAGCAAACACTGGATAAATGAGTGGAAGAACTAGATTAATAAGGAAGCACACTTATCTTTCTGTAGTCTCTGACAGAGACAACAAGAAAGCTTTAAATACTATGTAATTCCCAAGCCCTTTTAATCTAGTAGTTGCCAGTTCTTGTTCTGCTAAGATTAGAGAGAGAGAGGGACAGAGGTTTCATGGAGTGAACCCAGCATCTTACACATACTAATAAGCACATACTTTCCCACTGGGTTGTATATACTTCCAAAGATACTGCTAGAAAGCTAAAATAATTTCTACTTAAAATTTTTCTTTTTTAATTTTTATTTTTACTGGTATTATAAAAGTAATGTACAGAAGGATTGCAGTTATATAAATCAGGTTAATGGATAGGTTGTTAGTTTGTTGTGTTGGTTTGGGGGGTTTTTTGCGTTTGTTTTGTTTTGTTTGCCGGTCCTGAGGCTTGAACTCTGGGCCTGGGGGATGGCCCTGAACCTCTTTGTGCTCAAGGCTACTGCTCTACCACTTGAGCCACAGCACCACTTCCAGCCTTTTCTGAGTAGTTTATTGGAAATAAGAGTCTGCCCAGGCTGGGTTCAAACCGAGATCCTCAGGTCTCAGCCTCCTGAATAGCTAGGATTACAGGTGTGAGCCCCCAGCACCTGGCCTTTTGGCCAATATCACTCTGTCCCTTGAGCTCTTGGAGTTTTCTTTTTAAATTATAATTATTATCACATGCTAATTGTGCAGATTAATAGATTTCACTGTGACGTTTTCATAAGTGCATATATTATACTTTCACAGTATGTGTACCTCCTAGCTTCTCTTTCCCCACCCCCATCTCTTTTCCCTTACTAACAATCTCACTTAGCTAGAACGTTTGTGGAAAATACATGCTTTTTATGTTCAGTTTAAACGATGACATAAATGAAAATTTCCTTTGTCTTGTAATATTCAAAGATAAGTAGTCCTAAAAAAAAGAAAGATAAATGTGGTGAGAATATTAGATTCTACTCCTGCTTCTGATATAATTGCATGTGATCTCAGGCAAGTCAATTGTTTTTTTGCAACTCAGCCATATGTATAAATGAGACTGGCAGTATGGATCAGCAGGAAACACCAGGAGACTATGAAAGAATCTGTGGCGTGAGAGACGAGGAAGAGCTCCCTCTACTGAGCTGTCCCTGCTCCCTGCCTCATCTCCAAAAGGCAGCCCCAGCAGAATTGCCTTGAAATACAATCTGAAAAACCGTGTGTTACAAGTCTTCTTCCACTAAGTTTAGCTATATGAAATGAGAACCAAGTATTTTTAAATCACAGAATTTGGAGTGTTGATTTACGGCCCCTAATGTTTTCATAAGGCTTACCCTCCTTGCATAACGGTCTTATCTCAATATATCTTATTCTTTAGGGCTCATGCTACACATGATTTGCAGTTGATTCACTCTGCTGAGGTTTTGGTTTACTTAGTCAAGGTATTTGAAGTGAGTAAAGAGCACTGTGTGTTTGCAGGGCACATTGACACTTTGCACCTATGTCCGGCCATAGTCCTAAAACATTGCTTAGAGCTGACCACACTGAGGAGTCAGCCCTGTGGAGCCAGTACCATTAGTCCCCGCATTTCACAGACAGGGGAAGCAGCTAGCCCAGGATGAAGCTGGAGTTTGAATCAGGAAAGGCTGGTTCACCCTTAGCCATTCGGTTCATTCTGTAGGCATACTTTCACTTACAGCCATGTTTTCTTAAAATCATTTTTCATTTTTAGTATTTATATACATAATTTAAATCTTTTAAATCATTAAAACTATGAGGGCACTTGATATAGCGACTAATGCATAGTAAGTACTTGATAAATACTAGTTCGCTTAGTCAAATGGATACCTGTTGCTTTCAGCAGCTGAGAAAACTGAAAGGTCACCTTGCAAGATACCTTCCTTTCTAGTAACTGTTCAAGGTATTTAAGGAATTTTAGCAAGCCCAAGGCTCTGAGTTCAAACCTGGTGGTACCACAACAGACAGAGAGTACGGTTTGGGGGTGCAGGGGGAGAATGAGTTAAATGGAGTCCAAGAACTTCCCTGGAGTCTTAGGTAACAGATGCCATTGTTTTTTAATCCTGCCACCAGGTGGCAGCATGTTGACTCCATTGAGAACAGTTTTTCAGATTTTTAAGAATTGTTAAACCCAAACAAGTGCTCTGTGTTCCGAACCCCTTGCCTCTTTCCAGTCAGTCCTGAAGGCCTTGCACATCCCTCTGGTAGCTAATACAGAAGATCTTTTCTTTCTCTTGAGCTGACATCTGAGCCGGTGTGCTTAGAGTCTCCTGGTTTCGTCCAGCCACTGTCGGGACTGCGTTCCTTGTTTGTGTCTTCCATGGGGTCCAGAGAAGTTCTCAGTATGTGGTAACAGTAACTGTCCAGGCCTGAATGCCAGTGACACCTAAGATGCACAACAGCATGTGAATTCACTGAGTATATGTTTGAGTCACAGCCCGCTTACTGTGTTTTGTGCTTATATTTATTTTAATTTTTGCTGGAGAAGTCCCAGAAATTTTATCTGAAGTTTAGGTCTTATAAGTGTACTGTTCAGGTAATTGATGTCAAGGGTTCAAACACCATTGTCGGAACTGCAAAGCAAGAGGATCGATGGCTAACGAAGAAAATGAAGGTAAAGCACTGAACATGGCAGTTAATGAAAGGGTGGTAAAAGGGGGAAGACTGGCAGCTGGACTTCCGGCACTGGAGTGGAGCACTCGCTACACGAGAAGCAAGATGATCGATCATCAAGGTTAGCTGCTGCATGGGACTGGAAATCTGTTCCTACTTGATCAAGGTTCTGCCTAGACAGTGTTTCACAGTGCTTATAATGAAATAACTTGACATCAGTATCCCAGCAATTTTTGTCCTACACTTAAACCTATCAGTATTACCTTTTGCTTTCCCTTTAGTAACACCTTAAGAAAACTTGCCCCCAGAAATGTATACATACATAGGGAGAGACTAGCATTTCATAGACGCCCAGTGTGCCCTTTACATACTTACTAGGAATAATTGATTTCAAAGTCTCCTAAGTACTTACTTGAAGCATTGTGTTGGAAGTTTTAGAATTAAGCTTGTATTGCCAGGCAACAGTGGCCCATGCCTATAATCCTAGCTACTCTGGAGGCTGAGATCTGGAGGATTGACATTTGAAGCCAACCCAGTGCCCCTCACCCCTCACCCCCCCAAAAAAGAGCAACCTAGAAACATGTCTAAAGTAGTAGAACAGGAGATATGAGAAAGAAACACCAGTGAGAACACAGGGCTTGAGGTCAAGCCCCAATACCAGCACAAAAATAAAATGCTTATCTCCTGATAAACTACTTTTGAGGAAATAGCTCAGCCTCTCAATTCTGTGAGAAACATTAGAGAAGCATTAGCCTTGAGCACAGAATCAGGGATAGCACCGCTGCCCTACGTTAAACCCACATGCAACACCAAAGAAAAGAAAAAGGTAATGGCATGCTTTCAAATGCACAGTACATCTTAAGTTCTTGTGATTCAGCTATGTTTTTGTTTTTTGTGGGGTTTTTTGTTTGTTTGTTTTGTCAGTCATTGGGTTTGAACACCGGGCATGAGTGCTGTCCATGAGCTCTTTTGCTTAAGGCTCACGCTTTACCACTTAGAGCCACAGCACCACTTCTGGTTTTCTGGTGGGTAATTGGATATAAGAGTCTCTCAGCCTTTTCCTACCCCAGTTGGCTGTGAACTGTCATCACAGCTTCCCGAGTAGCTGGGATTACAGATGTGAGCCACTAGCATCTGTCTCAACTATGCTTTTAAAAGTGCTTAAAACAAGCATTAAGTGGTATGTAGATATGCACACTTACTGATCCTGGGGCTTGAACCTGGGCGCTATCCCTGTGCATTTTTGCTCAACACCAGCACTCTATCACTTAAGCCACAGCTCCAGTTCTGACTTTTTTGGTGGTTAACTAGAAATAAGAGTCTCCCAGACCTACCTTGCTGGTCTGGCTTGGAGCCATGATCCTCTTGAGTAGAAAGGATTACAGTGCCACTGGCACCCAGCTTGTTTTGTTTTGTTTTGTTGATAGTCCTGGGCTTGAACTCAGAGCCTGAGCACTATCCCTGGCTTATTTTTGCTCAAGACTAGCACTCTGCCACTTGAGCCACAGCACCACTTCCAGCTTTTTCTGTATATGTGGTACTGAGAAATCGAAACCTGGGCTTCATATATACAAGATGAGCACTTTACCACCAGGCCATATTCCCAGCCACAGCTTTTTGTTGTTGTTGTTTGTTTTTGTTTCCTCAATCCTAGGGCTTGAACTCGGGCTGGGCACTCTCCCAGAGCTTGTTCTGCTCAAGGCTACAACCCTTATCATTTGAGCCACAGCACCACTCTGGCTTTTTCTGTATATGTGGTATTGAGGAATCGAACCCAGGGCTTTACGGATGCTAGCAAGCACTCTACCATTAAGCCACATTCCCAGCCCAACACTCAGCTTTTTTAAGCCAATTTTAAAGAGATTGATCAATGGATTGGAGTAAAAGACAATTTATGTGCATGTATTAGCACTTTTAATAATGACTCTGCTGTATAGAACTGCTTGTTTATATGAAGCTGTGGCTCATTTGCAGGACCTTGCAGTTCTGGTCAACATTGCAGTGGAATGGGCACGTGGCCCCTAGAAGGGATTCCAGCATTTTATGGAAATAGTTATATCTGGAGATTGATGTTTGTTGACTTCAGTATTTACTTAGCCTGGTTTCTCGGCCATCATGGTAATTGACATGTTATTGGAAATAAAGCTATTTTTTTCCTTATTTATAGCTTTAAGTTCAGTTTTGTGAATCAATTCATAGTTGGCTGAAAGCCAATTTCCCCTTTAAAGCCTGCATACACATGAAAAGTGTACGCCCATCCTAAGTGCCTTCTCAATCTGCAGTGATTAATTCTTCTCATTATTTTGCTGCAAATTCTCATGACCCTCTGTGATGATTCGATCAGCCACTTTAGACTTGATGCATATTCATGTTTCTGTGCTCCTGCCTCAGCCGTGCAAGTCTCCTGCACTGACTGGTGTGTGCTTGGTGCAGTAATTGAGCTGCAATAGATTGATTACTCTAGGGAGCTGTAAGGACTTTAAAGGTGAAAACATATCAGTCCTGTTAATTAGGGGACAAAAGCTCTGATAGCAAATTCAATAGTCAAATGTTTTCAATGTAAAAAAGATGAGGGATATGATTTCCTCTGTAAGTACTATTTCTTTACATTTGAATGAGGTCTTTGTCTGTGGTATAAGTGAGTAACTTTCTTTTTTATTACTCAAAAGAAAGCTACTCTCACCATGGTACATAGGCTACCTACATGGCGTGGATGCTTTTTCCTTCTTTGCATTGTGTTTATCCCCTCTCCTTGGTCATCAATTTTCCTTTTATCAATTATAATTCATACATCATAAAACTTCGCCATTTTAAACTATGCAATTTAGTGAGCTTTAGTTTACTCACAAAACTGAAACTGTCACTACAATCTTAATTTCAGAATATTTTCATGACTCCCAAGAAACCCCACAGTTCTTAGCTGTCCCGTTTCCTCCTCTTGCTAGCCCCGAGAAGCCAGTAATCTGCTTCTGGTCTCGATTGGTCTGTTCTGAACATTTCATGCGAATGGAGTTGTACTGCGTGTGGCCTTTTCTGTCTCATGTCATTTGGCATGCTTTCAAGATTTATAGCCTGAATCAGCACCTCCTTGCTTTTTAAGGCTGAATAGTATTCCATTATATCAATAGCCTACATCTTTGTTTTCATTTATTGATGAATGAATGTGTTTCTACATTTTGGCTATTGTGAGTAATGCTGCTAACAGAGCTCAGTTTCCATATATCATTACTCTCTACTTGACCTTTGGGAGAAATAAATGTTCAGTCTTCACAATAGAGTATGATGTTAGGTATGGTTTTCCTTGTTGCGGTTTATGAAGTTGAGAAAGTTCCCTTCTCTCCTAATTTGTTGAGTATTTATGATGAAACATTGTTGGAGTTTCTTGCATCTATTGAAATGATCAGGTGTTTGTCTTTTATTAATTGAGTGCCTTTCCATGAAATGATTTTCATGTGCTGAATATTATGGTACTCTAGACCTTTGATATATAATGGTTATTTACATTTGTGCTTTCTTTATATTTCAGGCATTCATTAATACAGCAAAAGAAATTTATGAAAAAATCCAGGAAGGAGTTTTTGACATCAACAATGAGGTATATACATACAAAAATTACTGGCTAATATTAATTTAGAATTTGCTTTTACTATTTGGAGTCATCACTTACTATTTTTAAATTTCTGAAGTGGATCAAGGATAATCCTTTAACACATTCCAACTAGAAGCTTGTGATGTATACTACAGTAGTTACATGTTGGTAGTCTCTTGTGTCCTCATAGAGGATGGATCACTTAAGTAAGTGGCCCTATTTATTCCAAGCAATGCAAAGTGTAGAAATCCCTTAAGAGCAAAGAAAACCCACTTTTGCCTACATGTCTATATGGTGACATCTGCCTTGGGGAATAATGTTCTGGTACATACAGTATGTCACTATGCAAGATGCTCCCTTTTCTGGCATGAAAGAAGGAAATTCCCAATTTAAAATTACTCCCAGGCTGGGAACATGGCCTAGTGGTAGAGTGCCTGCCTCCTAAAAGTACTCCCAGTATAGCAGAACATCTTTTCATGAGACTAAATTAATGCACATAATTGGCCAAGGTGGGTTTTCTTTAATGTTACTATGAACCCATTTTGTTCAGCACAATTAGAATAATATATAAAGCCTTGGAAAATATAATTCAGAAAGTTTACAAGGGGTGTGTGTGTGTGTGTGTGTGTGTGTGTCCATTGTAAGGCTTGACCTCAGGGCCTGAGTGCTATCGCTAAGCTCTTTCACTCAAGGCTAGCACTCTGCCACAAAACCACTTCCAGTTTTCTGCTGATCATAGACTTTTCCTGTCCGGGCTGGCTTTGAACCATGATCCTTCAGATCTCAGCCACCTACCTGAGTAACTAGGATTGCAGGCGTGAGCCCCTGGCGCCTGACAGCTGAGGGATTTTTACCACAATTCCTACTCCACACTTATCCTTATTTATTTCACAATATTTATGTGAATAGAATGTATTATTTACTTATACATAAATATTTTTGACAATCTATATTAAGACTTGTGGCCTCCAAGAGAGAAGCCCTTGTTCAGAGTGTAGTTGCAGCTGGAAGTGTTTTCTACTTGAGGCTATGACAGTAATAATCCATCTCCTGGCCTGCACACAGATGAGACTCAGCTCCCCGCCTCAGTAGTTCTCACTGAAATGAACAGCAGTTTGCCTGAGGTTTACAAAAAAGTATTTGACTTGCACTCCTTCATGTCCCTGCACCCCAGCCCCTTTTCTTCTCTCCTGCGCTCTGATGGTACTGAGGTTTGAACTTCCAGCCTCAGGCTTGCTAAGAAGGTGCTCTACCATCCACACCATGTTCCAGCCTCTCAACCCTTTCCAGTCGGAATAATAGAGTCCTAAATCCTATCCTCTAGATGTACATGGTGCTACTTCTTGAGTTAATTTAAAGGCAACACTATCCAGATACTAATGCCCTATAATGTGAATAGTCATCGAGCCTCTGTTTAAGAGCACGTTTTGTTTCTGTCTGCTTTCATATAGTATCTGACTGCTTTACCATGCCATTTGCAGCTTTGATTGTAATCTGCTGTCAGGAGCCAACAGGCCATGCTAGTTATTTGGCCTAATGCCAAGTCTGACTCCCTGATTCCTCAAGAAGTTGCTACCAGCCCAGAGGGGGCAAAACCAATGAGCCATAGGGCATGCTTTTTATTAAAGAGGAGTCAAAAGAGCGAAAAGAAACCACATCAGCTGCTGTCAATACTGAGCCAGTGCCAGAAACCCCAAGGCTACTACTGTTGCAGAAGCACTGCCAAGCACTATAAATCTGAGATTTACTGTGACGTAAAGTTTCCTTAAGAGCTTAATTTCTGAAGCTACTGTATTACTTTTCTCAAAGTGTTGTATTTTTAGGTAAAATCCACTTGAGGGAGTGAGGGTTAAGACATAAGTGTGAGTTTGATGAATGAAAGAACTACTCTGTGTGTGGGTTCTTGGCAACCTGCCATGTCTTTGGGGATCATAGAAATTATTGATGACACAGAACACTCATATGCCCGTAGCCTGTACAGCTGATTCAACACGGAACAGAAATGCTGTCTAGAGAAAAGATTTTACGTCGTCTTAGAGCAGCAGGGTCTTTGGATATTTTTGTCCTTTAAATGTTTCTTGTAATAACTGTTTGAAACAGTTTCTTCATCCTGAGGATTCCCTGAAAAGCAGCATTGCCCCATTTCTGTTTGCCTACCGTGATAAAGAATTATTTTCAGAAACATTTCACAGTGTTATATTTTTTAAAAAGAAGGAACAGATTGTGACAGTTGTTTCCTAAATCTGCTTGTTTTTCAGTTGTTTGATTGTTTTTAACCTAATTTACTTAGTGTCTGCTCAGGCCCCCTGGTATTTACTATCCTATTCTTTTATGTCTCAGGCAAACGGCATTAAGATTGGCCCTCAGCACGCGGCTACTAACGCGACCCACGCAGGCAGCCAGGGAGGGCAGCAGGCCGGGGGCGGCTGCTGCTGAGGCTTCGCGCGCGCCGGTGAGCTGCTCCTCCCCCTCTCCTCATGCTCAGCTGAGACATGAAACTGTTCGAAATGGCTTTATGTCACAGAAGACTTTAATCCTTCAAATTCTTGTATAACTTTGAATAAATGGTTAATGTTCACTTAAAAGACAGATTTTGGAGATTGTATTCCTATCTATTTGCATTTGATTTCTAGGTCAATCGATGTGATTATTTTTGTTAAATGTTGTCTTGTGCCCTTAACTAAGAACTGAGTTGTATTAAACACTACAAAGTCATCTTGAGTATTTAAAATCAGTTTGTGTAGTTAGGTTTCCCAACCCTGGTGGTTACCTAATGTTTAATATTACAGAACTGTCCTCAAAAAGTTTGTCAATTTTCAAAGCTATAAGGAAAACCAGAAGGACTTTTAATTCTGTATTTATCATTTACTTTCTGTATATATAGTTTAATAACCTGCTTGGGTGTAATTTGCCAAGCTTGACTTCTTTAATGCATTTGCATAAAACCTATACTGTTTAAAGCTTGAAGCTACAGAAGCATTGTTAGGAATTGCTTGGACACCGAATTTTAAACTTTTTGACATTGTTAACAAGCATGTTCATCTTTTCTTGTCACTAGTCCAAGAACAATATGCTCAATGTATATTACTAAAGGCTATGTCTGTGTTAACCTGTTTTAATGCCAAAAGTTTGCTATTTGTCCACAATTTCCTTAAGACCTCTTCAGAAAAGGATTTGTTTGCCTTAATGAGTGCTGTTGGGTAGAAAGGCAGTATGATGAATGAACGCGCAGGAGCACCCTGCCGCAAGCAACCCTGAGGGGAGGGAGCACCACATGGAGATGGCACATTATGAGGACTGTAATCTTTCTTTAACCACAATAATGTTTTCCTTTTATTCACATGATTTCTAAGTATATTTTTCATGCAGGACAGTTTTTCAACCTTGATGTACAGTGACTGTAAAATTTTTCTTTCAGTGGCAACTTATAATCTTTAAAATATGGTAAGCATCTTGTCTGTTTTGAAAGGGATATGACAATAAATCTACAAGATGGAAATTCCTGTTGAAAGTAGAAAAGCTTTAGTAATTTACTCAGTGTGGTGGTTTTATCCTTCGTTTTCCTTTTTCTCCCTTGGTCTATAATGAAATTGTTATAGCAGTGCAAAATAAAATCCTCTGTATAAAAGTGTTCCTTTTTTTGTGACACATCTTGTTTTTTTAAAGACATACGCATTTTTAGTCTAGTTACAGCCTTTACATGTATTTGAGCATGTTCTTTTCTCTGGGTCAGAATGCTTAAAATACATTCAAAGTTTTATTGAAACATAAAACTTTCACAGAGTGAAATTCCAGTTGACACGAGGCAAACAGGCACTTCCTCCTACGGAGCCAGTGGAAGACCTTCCTGCAGTCTGGATGCGCGAAGCCCGGCCCCGGCAATGCTGACCTCTCCCGGTGTGCTGGGCTGTGCTGGGGCCTCGCTTCGCCGCCCTCCTGGAGAGGCAGGCCTGCTGGCAGCCTGCACAGCCCTCTTGTGGGGAGTTGCCCAATGCTGTCCTAGTTCTGCTTCCTCAAGCTCCTGGAGGGCGACGGAAGGGTGGAAAGAAATCTCACGCCACGACGTAGTTGAGTTCCAAGCTTTCCTTCCCCTGAAGTAGTCAGGACAAACTCTCTGAGCTCTGGTCCTTCCTTACTGATAAATAGAGCAAGTTAGGACAGCTAGGAGGTCATACCTGCTGTATACCAAGAGGAAATGACTCTTTAAACATTTTTTAACTGTGGTTAACTTTTCCAGAAGTTTAATGCACTTCTTTTCATGCTTTTATTTCCTAGATCTTTTTTGAGTCAAGCTAAAGAAAAATTAATACTAACAAGCAACAGATGACCCTGAGGTTCAGTTCCCACCGCAGCCCTAATGTGCCTTGTGGGTAGCTGAGCTAGATGCCCCATGGCTGCCGCCACTCCATACGCAGGCATTTCCCCTCAGAGAAGAATGGTAGGAGTCCATGAGTCGACAAGGCGTGTCATTAATGGCTTCCACTCCGTGCTTGTTTTAGTCTCCTTGTCATAAATACTGTAACTTTGGACCTACAATTGACTCTTGTGCTGTAATTGAGGGAGTGTGTGTGTGCGTGTGTGTACACACTAGTCCCTTGGACTTGAGGCCTGGGCTCTGTTCCTGAGCATTTTTGTTCAGGACTAGAACTCTCCCACTTGAGCCACAGCTCCACTTCTGGTTTTATTGGTAATTAATTGGAGATGAGAATCTCAAAAGACTTTGATGGCCGGGCTGGCTTTAAGCTGTGGTCCTCAGCTCTCAGTCCCCTGGGTAGCTAGGATTACAGGCGTGAGCCACCAGCGCCTAACTATAATCGAGTTTCTAATATTTGATGATTTTGTGTTTGTGTTTGGAGCTTGAACTGAGGGCTTAGGTGCTGTTGCTGGCTTTTGTGCTCAAGGTTAGCATTCTTATCTCTTGAGCCACAGCTCCACTTCCAGCTTTTTGGTAGTTAATTGGAGGTAAGAGTCTCACAGACTTCTCAGGTTGGCTTCTTCAACTGTGATCTTTAGATATTAGCCTTCTGTGTAGTAGGATTATGGGTATGAGCCATTGGTGCCTGGCATTGATCAGTGGGTGGTGGTGTTTTGCCAGTCCTGGGGTTTGGACTCAGGGCCTGAGCACTGTCCCTGGCTTCTTTTTGCTCAAGGCTAGCACTCTGCCACTTGAGCCACAGCGCCACTTCTGGCCGTTTTCTGTATATGTGGTGCTGGGGAATTGAACCCAGGGCTTCATGCATGCTAGGCACACACTCTACCACTACGCCACATCCCCAGCCCTTGATCAGTGTTTTTTAAAATCTATGCATTGGATAGCTTGAAAATCAGTCACAGGAAAAACAAATGCAACTTTTAATGTCTCAACATGTAACACTCCGGGACTGGGAATGTGGCCTAGTGGCAGGAATGCTTGTCTCATATACATGAAGCCCTAGGTTCAATTCCTCAGCACCGCATACATAGAAAAAGCCGGAAGTGGCGCTGTGGCTCAAGTTGGCAGAGTTGTAGCCTTGAGCAAAAAGAAGCTAGGGACAGTGCTCAGGCCCTAAGTTCAAGCCCTAGGACTGGCAAGAAGAAACATGTAACACTCTAAATTTGTATTCTTCCAAAAGATTGCTAAATCTCATCTCTGAGACTAGAAAATCTAACAGCAGTATGGCAAAACCCTGTGTTCTGGGTAAGGCACTCTTCTCTATAAATTGGAAGTATTTTGTTGGACAGGAGCTGGGGCAGTGTTTAATAAAAGGACATATATATTTGCTACTGACCAGCAGTCTCCATCGCAACATTCTAGTGACACTTCCAACCGTGCAGAAGTTCCCGTGCACAAGGTTGCTCATTGCAGCATTGGTAGCATTTGCAAAATCCTAGAAGTGACCCCAGTGTCTGCATAGGAGAGTGATTCAGCGGCCAGTGGCCACATGGCAGGGTCTTAACACATCTGTGAACTGCTGTGACTTAAAGCAACCTGCAAGAGCACCAGTGCTTTACCATCCTTAGTACACGGCTGTTTAAGAACGGGTGCTTATCTGTGCAAAATAAACCAGCAACTGGTTCCCTAGAGGCTGGATAGACACGGGCGAAAGTAAGAACTGGGAATGGAGTGGCTAGAATGAGGAGGGCCACCAATCTCAGTAGACAATTCTGTACAGCCCTGACTCCAGTCTTGCCATGTTTCATCTACTGCATAATTAAAATCAGCTGTGATGTCACAACTAGGAATCACAAACGAATGCATGCACCCAACTTCAAAGAACAGTACCACAGTACCACAGTACCAACACGTGTAACTGGAAAATCGCGTGAACACTGATGTTGTAAGGCTAAAGACAAAAGGAACAATACACCCATGGCTGCCACAGTAAAGAGAGGCGGATCGACAATTCCCAAGCTGCCTTTTACATATACTGAGCACATAAATAAGCTGTAGTATGGGGGGAGGGGGGACGTTTGCACACGCACACCAGTCCTAGGACATAAACTCAGCACCTGGGCTGCTTTTGCTCAAGGCTAGTACTCTTACCACTTGAGCCATAGCTCTGCTTCGGGCTTTTCTGTATAGTTTATTGGAAATAAGTTTCCCAGCTGGCCTCAAACCATGATTCTCGAATCTGAGCCTCCTTAATAGCTAGGATTCCAGGTATGAGACACCAGCACCCTGCGCTTTCTCATTTTGGAAAAGTGCAACTAAGAAATGTTGATGATAGCCAGGTGCTGGTGGTTCACACCTGTAACCTAGCTTCTCAAGAGGCTGAGATCTGAGGATCATGGTTCAAAGCCAGCCCAGGCGGGAAAGTCTGTGAGACTCATCTCCAGTTAGCCACCAGAAAACCACAAGGGGTGCTGTGGGCTCAAGTGGTAGAGCACTAGCCTTGAGCTGAGGTGGTCAGGGACAGCACCCAGGCTCAGAGTTCAAGGCCCACAACCAACAAAAAGAAAGAAATGTTGTCTAGAATGAACCCTGTAGTGTCAAATACTGCATGTTTGTAGGTTTTATAGTATGTACAGATGCGATATACAATGCAGGTGAGTATGAATACACAATCCCTAATTCTGACCACATAGAGTCCAGAAACAAAACCTAGAATCAATGGGCATACCGATTGCCCAGATACTGGTTTCTAGGTACCACTTGCTAATAAAGAGAACGAGGACTCTCTGGAGAAGTAAATAATTCCTAGGCTGAGACAGAGAAATTAGAAAATATGCCAGAAAAATCTTATGGTATCAAGGAAAAGGAAGTGTGGGGCCAATGACAGTAGGGACATTTGCCAAAGGAGAGGTCATCTTATGCCAACTCAGGCAATTTAAGAAGTAATGGGTTGCAAACATGGAATGAAACAACTAGTGTGCCCATGACAAAAAAACATTGCACACTCGCAGTATCTCCCCTCAAGGCACAAAAAGGAAAACCAGTAAATTTGGAAATATCACCTTCATCAAGTGATCAGTAAAACCTAAGGACTAGGTGGGTACTAATGGCTCATTCCTGTAATCTTACCTACCACCCAGGCTGAGATCTGGAGAATAGCAGGAAAAAGCCATTCCAGGCAGAAGTGTTCGAGAGACTTCGCCTCCAAATAATTGAGCAAAAAGCCAGACTGGAGGTGTGGCTCAAGTGGTAGAACACCAAGCAAGGACAAGGCCCTGAGTTCCAGCTGAAGAATGGGCAGGGGTAGGGCAATCCGCTTGAGGATTACAAGTACCTTCTTAGGATGTGCGCTGAGAAGGGAGCATTTTTGTGGTCTTGCCCAGAATACAAGTTCTCTCAAGTTCTCCCATGAGTGGGAGAACTTGAGAGAACCTCAAATTGACCAGTGTTCTACAAAGTGGCCATTGCTCCAAAATTACCAAAATTGTGAAAGGCAATACACTGTAGCAGGTTGGAGGTGGTAAGGAGACATGACACAGGAATGTAGGCTGCTGTCCTGAATCCTGGGCCCATGTTAGTCATATTTAATCAGTGTTAATTTCCTGGCTTTGATGACAGTTCTCTGGTTACTTACAGTAAATTGCATTAAAAAATATATAGAAATGGGTGCTTTTGCCATTTTTGATAGGTCTGTTTTTTTTTTCTCCTTTTTTATTGTCAGGATGATGTACATAGGGGTTACAGTTACATGCTTAAGGTCAATTGTCACTCTAATCTACAATGCTTATGTCCTCTATGATTAATGACTGTAAAACAATTCCTTCCAGCTCAGGTGATATATACATCTCTTTTCTTTTGCTTCTTGTAATCTGTTCCTTCTTTTTCTCTAGTTTTCCGCCCTCCCTGCTGCCCTTGAGTTGCTTAGTTTGTTCTCAGTGCCTTTTGCAGCTGTTGGGCCCTTTCTACTGTATCTCCCCCCCCCCCCCCATTTTCCATTCATTGTGTCCTTCCAGCTTCTTTCAGATGTGCACCTGTGTACATCTTGAGTGAGGAAAAGAGTAGAGGGTCCTTTAGTTTCTCTAAGATTGATTATGAGGAAGTCCTTTATTTCTTTACCTTTGGTGTTCTTTACAGCCTGGATATTCAATTATGTACATATGAATTTATGTACATATAATTTAGAGTTTGTGTTTCACTTTTGGGTGCCTTTCTCCCAAAGCAGCCCCACTCTTTTTTTTTTTTTTTTTTTTTTTGTCTCCCTGTGTATTGGTACCTTGGCTCCTGCTTTCTTCATCATCTTTCTTTTTTTTTTTATTTCTAACATCCACATATGAGAGAGACCGTGCGCCTTTGTTCTCTGTGTTCTAGGCTTGTCCCACTCAACATTATTTGGTCCAGACCTGTCCATTTCCCTGCGAATGCCATTATTTTATCATTTCTAAATGCTGTGTAGGATTACATTGTGTACATGTACATTTTTTCTGTAGTGGGGCATGTGGGTTGTTTCCATATTTTGGCTATTGTGAATTGTGCAGCGATAAGCATGGATGTACTGGTGTCCTTGTGGTATCCTGGATCATGTTGTTCAGGATAGATGCCTAGGAGTGGTATGGCTGGGTCATAGGTTAGGTCTATGCTGAGCTTTTTGAGGAACCTCCATACTGTTCTCCAGAGTGGTTGTACTAGTTTGTACTCCCACCAAAAGTGAAGAAGGGTTCCCCTTTCCCCACACCCCCTCCAGCATTTGTTGTTGCCTGAGTTCAGAGTATAGGCCATTCTAACTGGAGTGAGTGGTATCTCAGGGTTGTTTTTATTTTCATTTCCTTTACTGCCAGGGATGTTGAACATTTCCTCATATGTTTCTTTGCCATTTTTATTTCTTCTTCTGTGAAGTCTCATTTTAGTTCCCTTGCCCATTTAATTATTGGTTTACGAGGTTTGGAAGGGATTCGTTTATTGAGTTCTCTGTAGATGACAGATATTAGGCCTTTGTCTGTTGCTGTGCTGGTAAAGATCCTTTCCCATATGGTTGGCTGTCTTTCTAGTTTGGTGGCTATGTCCTTAACTGTGCAGAAACCTTTTATTTTAATGGAGTCCCATTTGTCGAGTCTCTCCCCTATCTGTTTTGCCCCTGGGACTCTGTTCAGGAAGTTCCTGCCTATGCCTAGAAGTTCTAGTGTCTCTCCTACTCTGTCCTTCAGTAGTTTCAGGGTTTCAGGTCTGATGTTAAGTTCTTTAATCCATTTTGAGTTGATCTTGGTGCATGGCGTTAGGTTAGGGTCCACTTTGAGTTTTCTACACGTACCCAGTACCAGTACCAGTAGTTGAAGAGGCTATGTTTTTTTCCATTGTATGTCTTTAGCTCCTTTGTCAAATATCAGCTGACTGTAAGAATGCAGTTTTATTTCTGGGTCTTCTACCCTATTCCATTGATCTTTGTGTCCATTCTCATGCCAGTATCAGGCTGTTTTTGTTATGATGGCCCTGTAGTAGAGCTTGAAGTCTGGTATTGTGATACCTCCTGCACTGCTTTTTTTTTTTTTTTTTTTTTTTTTTTTTTTTTTTTTTTGGCCAGTCCTGGGCCTTGGACTCAGGGCCTGAGCACTGTCCCTGGCTTCTTCCCGCTCAAGGCTAGCACTCTGCCACTTGAGCCACAGCGCCGCTTCTGGCCGTTTTCTGTATATGTGGTGCTGGGGAATCGAACCTAGGGCCTCGTGTATCCGAGGCAGGCACTCTTGCCACTAGGCTATATCCCCAGCCCCCTGCACTGCTTTTTTAGCCTAGAATTGCTTTGGCTATTCTAGGTCTTTTGCTGTTCCATATGAATTTATGGTTGTTTTCTCTATTTTCAGTGAAGAATGTAGCTGGGACTTTGATGGGGATTGCATTGAATTTGTATAACATCTTTGGCAATATGGCCATTTTCACTATATTGATTCTGCCTACCCATGAGCATGGGAGGTCTTTCCATCTCCTTGTGTCTTCTTTGTTTAACCTTATTAGATTTTTATAGTTCTCATTAAATAGATCTTTTACATCTTTGGTTAGGTTAATCCCTAGGTATTTTATTCTTTTTTTTAGCTATTGTAAATGGTATTGTTTTCATAATTTCCTTCTCTGCTTGTATATTGGTGGTATATAGAAAGGCTGCTGATTTTTTGTGGATTGATTTTGTATCCTGCTACTTTGTTAAAATGGTTTATTAGTTCTAGGAGTTTGGGAGTGAAGTTTTTGAGGTCCTTCAGGCATAAGATCATGTCATCTGCGATTAGGGATAGTTTGATTTCTTCAAACATTTCTTTGTTTTGTTTTTGGTAGTCATGGTGCTTGAACTCAGGGACTGAGCACTGTTCTTGGCTTCTTTTTGCTCAAGGCTAGCATTCTACCTCTTGAGCCACAGCGCCACTTCTTGGTAGATCTATTTGAAAATACTGGGCTAAATGTCCTGAGGCCAACAAGAAGCCAATGCATTAAAATAAAATTTCAATGACAGTTTTTTCTCCTAATGTTAATTACTTGCCCATTTTCAAATACTTCCCCCCAAATAGAAGGGACCTACACACATGTACACACACACACACACACACACACACTCAAAAGCAAATGTTCCAAATGCTTTTAAAATGTTCTAGAACCAAGGTGCCTACTCTCATAGCGGTGTTTATTTGCATGCATGCTAAAACATGGATGTCCTGAAGTATTATTTTCATCCTGTTTCACAAAGCTTCTCGAGTTCTTTTTATCCAGTGATTCCCTTATCTTCTGAGGCTGACACAAGGTACCTTAACTACAAGTTGGACACAAATTCCTACCCTTGATGTTAGACGTCTCGGCTACCTCAGACCCAGGTGTGAGCGATACTGCGTGCCTTTCTTGGGTCGTATGGGATCGCCCACGGTCTCGCCTTCCGCAGCCTTTAGAAGTGATCCACATTGCTTGGCTGGTGTGCTCTTCCTCCAGTTTGCAACCACCAATGGCCGTTTGAGTTGTCCTCAGCACGTCGTTCTGCCATTGCTTTCTCTTCTCTCCCTCTTCCACTTTTAAGTTCCTTTCTCCCTTATACTTTTCAAGTCCAGCCATTAATCTAGGATACTCACCCACTTCCAGGTAAACTGATTGGCAAACTAAATTCCATCGACAAGCTTCCTTCCTCTATTCTGTGTAATATAACATAATCAAAGGTTGGGGGGCTGGGAATATGGCCTAGTGGCAAGAGAGCTTGCCTCGTATACATGAAGCCCTGGGTTCGATTCCCCAGCACCACATATACAGAAAACAGCCAGAAGGGGCGCTGTGGCTCAAGTGGTAGAGTGCTATCCTTGAGCAAAAAGAAGCCAGGGACAGTGCTCAGGCCCTGAGTCCGAGGCCCAGGACTGGCCAAAAAAAAAAAAGGTTGAGAATGTGGGTATCTTTGGGGGCTTCTGGTTTTCCTACTCCACTCAGTGTCTTCCTTTTTTTCTTTTAACTATTGGGATTTAAACCTGGGGATTCATGTGCTCCATCAGATGAACCAATTACCCCTTCCCAGTTCCTTACTAATCATCCTTCTTAAGGGAAAAAAAAAACACAGTAGTGCAAAGAATACATGGTACCTTTTCCTCCCTTGACAACCTTTCATTTGATCAATACATTTCTGCTGGGCACCAGTGACACACACCTGTAATCCTAGCCACTCGGGAAGCTGAGATCTGAGGATTGTGGCTTGACACCTGGGCAGGAAACTCCATGAGATTCTTATATCCACTAAACTACTGGGGGGGGAAAAAAGGCCAGAAGTGGCACTGTGGTTCAAGTGGTAGAATACCAGCCTTGATAGTGGCCAGGCCCAGAGTGCAAGCCCCAAGACTGAGAAAAGAAAAAGATTCATTTTTCTACTGAGCACTGGTGACTCATGCCTATAATCCTAACTGTTGGGGACTCCGTTTTGGCCTTGGTGGGGGAAGGGAGCCAAGCGCGAGACGCTGCCCTTCCCCCAGCCCTGGGACTGTGTAACAGCGAGCCACTCCCACCTTCCAGCCTCAACCGGAAAAGAAGCCCCCCGCCCCTCGGGGGGCGAACACATGCGTGCCACCTTGATAGGGTTGTCCAGCCCACAAAGGAAGTTTCATGACATCACCTGATGGTCAGCCCGGCTTAGCCAATGGCCCAAGTCCTTCCCTTTCCCGCCATTACTGCTATATAAACCCCCCTCCCAATTAAATCCTTTGAGACTCATTCAACCATCACGGCGTCTCCCTGATGCCTTCTTCCGCCTCCGCTCCTGACATGTGAGGGGACAGGGGGAGGGGAGGCTTCAGCAACCTTTCCTCAACTTAGCGCAAGTCCACGAGAGTACGCCTTGGCCTTCTGCCGGCGGAAGGCAAGGCCGAGTGCTCTTTCACAGATTTTGGGGTTCAAGCATTTCCCCCGGGAGATCGGGGAGAAAGGGATCCATCAGATCCCGACACTACTCAGGAGATCTGAAGATCCTGGTTTGAAACATCCCTGTGAGACTCCAATTAGCCACTAAAAAACTAGACATGGAGCTGGCTTAAAGTGGGAGACCAGAAGCCCTGAGTAAAAGCTTAGGGACAGCACTCGGACCCTGAGTTCAAGCCCCGTAAGCACCAAAAAAAGAAAAAATTCATTTTCTTATAAAGGAAAGAACTACGTACGCACAGGTGTATGCAGATTAGCATAACCAGCTTTTGAATACTTACAGTTCATTTAATGGAAGATTCATATTTGTGTTCCTTTTATTTAAAAAAAAAAAAACATGAATAAGAACAGGGAGCTGGATAGGTTATTTTAGCTACTCAGGAAGCTGAGATCTGAGGATCATGATTTGAAGCCAGATGGAACAGGAAAGCCTGAGACTCTTGTCTCCCACTAACTACTAAAAACAACCAACCAAACCATACACAAAAACAAAAAAGCCCAAAGTGGAGATGTAGCTCAAGTGGTAGAGCACCGCCCTTGACCAAAGTGCTGAAGGACAGCACTGCGGCTCTGAGTTAAAGCCCAGTGCCGCAGCGCCGGCCCACGCACACCAAGACCCTCCGGGAGACCCTCGATCGTGTCTAGTGACGGTGTGTGCACTGGATCATGAGCTCTCGGGAGGGAGAACCTATGTACCTCGCGCTCAGACACAGCAGGGCTTCTGATCCCCTACTCCCCTGCAGGAAGCTGGTGGTAAGCATGGAAGCATCCTCGGATGCTCACAGCCAATGAGGGGAAAGCAGAGAAACCCAGGTCTCACGATGGGCCCAGGTCCCCGGGCAAACTGGAGCTCCCCCTTCCCTGGCTCGTGCGCAACGTGGGAGACTCAAAGTCGGTGGCCACGACTTGCCGCAAGATGAATGAATGAATGAAAAGCTAGTGCTCTGACTACAAAATAGAAATGAGGGGTTACACATGCGAAAGGGGGCTGAGGGAGTCCTGTGCCCATGCGCCATCTGGGTCTGTGTGGGTGGCAGGGGAAATGGAGCTCGCAGATGGTGGTTTGCATGTCAATGGCTCCTGACAACAGTGCGCACCCAGCTTCCCGTGCCCTGTACGGCTCAGCACAAGGAAGGTGGGTGCCCCAAGGAATCCGTGCTAATATTCCCGTCAGAAGAAAACACAAGTGTAGTCAATGATTTTATTAGGATTTTTTTTTTTCTGCAGTGATGTAGATTGATTCCGGGGCCTCGTGCATGCTGCGCAATCACTCTGCTACACCTGTAGCTCGGTTACACTTTACAGAGGAGTAACTTCTGCTTGGTTTTAAGAAAGATGGATACAAAGTATTTAATAGATCCCCATAATTAAATGATTCAATTACTTGCTACTCAGGACTTTATGTTGCAGGATTTATTTACTTAACTTAAAAAGTAACCTTGGAGCTGGGCTCTGGTAGCTCATACTTGTAAGCCTAGGTCTCAGGCTGAGATCTGACAATCACAGTTCGAAGCCAACCAAGGCAGGAAAGTCCATGAGAATCATCTCCAGTTAACCACCAAAAAGCTGGACGTGAAGCTATGACTCAAGTGGTAAAGCACTAGCCTTGGGCAAAAAAGGTAATGGAAAATGCTCAGGCCCTGAGTTCAAGCCCCAGTACTTGCACATAAAGAAAAAAAGCTGGGTATCGGTGCATTGAGCCTGAAATCCCGACTGCTCAGGAGCTGAGCTCCAGACCTGGCAGCAAAGTCTGTGAGACGCTCACTTCCAATTCACCTCTCGACAGCCAGAAACGGAGCTGTGGCTCAAGTGGTAGAACACTAGCCTTGAGCACTAAAAGGTCAGAGACGGTGTCCAGGCCCTGAGTTCACGCCCCAGCACTAGCACCAAAAGAAAGAGAGGTGGGTGCGTGGAGGGAGAATTGGCTCAGAAAACCTGTAAGAACTCATCTCCAAAATAAGCAAAACAAGTTGAGCTGAAGACCCGGCTCGCAGGACAGGGCGCCAGCGGAGCGAGCAAGAGCCCTGAGCTCAGCCCTCGGCACCCAAAGAAAAACAAGGTGCAATCCGTGGGGAGTAGATGTGTGACCGCGCCTAGTGTGGGCGTGTGGCGGTGCAGTGAAGGGAGGCCGTGCACTCAAGAGCTCGGGACAGCAGAGTGCAAGCCCCACGAGCCCCCCCCCCACACACACAGCACATCCTCGGCCAGAGGAAACAGTGCCGACGGAGCCCCCCGTGTAGGACTCCCTGTCTCAAAACATGCTCACCTTTGCACCAATACACGTCTACCAGAATATCCAGTGCCGTGTGTATTATGCCTGAGCCGGAAACGGGCCTGGTGGCCTTGGGGAAAGCCGATGAGTTGTGGTGTGTTTCTGTCTCCAGGTGAGGCACACAATCATGAGCGTGAGCTGAACCACACCCACTCAGGAATAGAGGAACTCGGAAAATGGTGAAAAATAATGAGAAGAGCACGTGTGGGGTTTGAACACAATGGCTTGCAGGGGAACCCCATCTGACAGGCATCCCAGTGTGAGGTCAGCCAGGGCAACCTACTTCCAAGACCCCCTAGCTCAGCAGAAGAAGTGGGGGGCGGGGGGTACCTGCCTCTCATCCCAGCTGCAGCAGGAAGTGCAAATACAAGAATCAAGATGCAGCTCAGTGAAGAAGCAAACCCTATCTCAACAATCGCCATCTTAAACTAACAAGTGCAGAAATAAGGCTGGCCGCATGTCTCAAGTAGAGGAAAGCCTGTCTAGCAAGCATGAGTCCGTGAGTTCAAACCTCAGCACTATTAAAGAACAAGGAGGAGATCCAAAAAATGTGCTACCTGTTCACAATGGAATTCTACACAGCTATTAGGAAGGATAAAATAACAGCAGGTCTAGAACAAATCATGCTGAGCAAGACAAGCCTCGAACTCCAAAGATAAGGAAATGAAGGACTTCCTCTTAATTAGTCTTCTGGTATTCAGCGGACCCTGTGTGTTTGACCTCACATATGGTGTATACACTGCACATTGGAGGGGAGCTGAGAGCAGAGCTCAGGATGAGTGGAAAATGGGGGAAATACAGCAGAGGGGGCCCGACCGCTGCAATGGACACTGATGAGAGCAAACGAAGGAAGTCAAGGGCAGCGGGGGAGGAGGGAATGAGAGACAAAGAAGGAACAGATTACACCAAGCGAAAGGAAAGAGATGTGCATATCACCCCCCCTGGAAGGAATTGTTTTATTGTTAATAATCACAGAGTTTGTAAGCATTACAGACTAGAATGACACTGTCCATCAAGGGGAAGATTTTTTTTAAATGATGAAAGCAAGGGGGAGGGTTAGGGGGAGAGAAGGCAGGAGAGAAATGGGGAAGGGGGTCGCAAGTATGACAAGAAATGTATATGGATTCACTACGTTCAGTATGTAACTGTAACCCCTCTGTACATCATCTTGACAATAAAAGAAATTTACATTAAACAATGTTTTTCATTACCTCAGGTGCTGGTGGCTCACCTCTCTACTCTGGAGGCTGAGGTCTGAGGATCTGGTTCGCAGCCAGCCCTGGCAGGAAAGTCTGTGAGATTCGTATCTCCCATGAACCACTAAAAAGCCCGAAGTGGTAGAGTACACTGTCCTTGAGGAAAAAAACAAAAGCAAGGAGGGCCGGGGGGAGGTTAAGTGAACCAGAGAGCCGGGAGGAACGGCCCTGGAGACAAGGCGCCTGTGAGCGGAAGAAGACTAAAGATGACGGAGTGCTGACCAGGCAGCGAGCTGAAGCTCCGAGGGGGAGCAAGGCCCCGCGGACACTTGGACTTCCTGCTGCTGGCTCCAAAGCATCCACGTGTGTTCTTCTCAGCCATGCATTGGTGCCACGTCAAGGCAGCTCTAGAACACGAGGAGCTGGGCAAACAATGCACGATACACAGCGGCAGCAGCAGGCGTCTGCCGGGCGGGAGCCTGTGCGCACCGCGTGGCAAGTGGAGCCCAAGCCCGGCCTTCCGGGGGCTGCGGAGCTGCCTTGCCGCGTGACACCGGGAGAGCTCATCTTGACAGAAGCAAAATGAATCTCTTGGGATATTATTTTTGCCTCTTCTGGTATACAAGAATTTAATTTACATACCAAGATGCTACTGAGAAGATGAATGCATAAGAGCATTTCACGCACAGTCATGGCTACGACCCACAGTGCTTTATCATGCCATGTGAAAGGTAGCATTTTCTGTGTTGCTTGTGCCCAGAATCCAGTTTCAAATGGGAGCAAAGGCCCCGTGTGGCACGGTGGGATCTATGACGATGGCCAAGATGGCCTGGGAGAAATAAGCAAGTCCAGGAAGGGCGTGGATGCTGGGGTGCGGCTGGGCTGCCCACCAGAGCTGTGCTGGCGATTCTGCCATCCTCATTTAGGATGACGGGAATATTCTAGCAAGGTGCCAGCGTCGAGGCCAACAGTGGAGATGATAGCTGCCGGCCAGGCCACCACTCGGGAGAAAGCCACGCTATGTTGAATTTGACAATTAACTTTGCATTAAAATAGCCACATTACTACCCCTGTCCCCCACCATGAGACCACAGAGAAACCAAACAGGCAGGGACACAAAGCCTCCCTCCATCTGCTGCGTCCTCGTGCACGTGCCCAGCGGGGGCCCAGAGCTGCCCCTGCCCCCTGTCAATCACGTGGGGTTTGCACTGGGATGCGTGTGTGTGTGTGTGTGTGTGTGTGTGTGTGTGTGTGTGTGTGTGTGTGTTGGTCCTGGGGCTTGAACTCAAGGCCCGGGCACCTCTCTTAGCTTCTATTGCAGAAGGCTAGTGCTTTACCATTTGAACCACTGCTCTACTTTTTGCTTTCTGGTAGCTAATTAGAAATAGGCGTCTCACAGACTTCTGCTGGACAGGCTTCAAACCTTGATTCTCAGATGCAGCCTCAGGAAGTAGCTAGGATTCGAAGAATGAGCCACCAGCACCTGGACAGGTGTGGTATTGGAAACTGTTTCAATCCACAGTTGGATAGTTGACTCCAAGGACACACAACCCACAGGTCTACAGAGGCCAAATCTATGTCTTTCTATGAAATTGCACACAAATGTGTCTAACCAAAATACAAGCCCATCCCACGTATAATCTTCTTAGCTTTTTATACTATATTATGTAAGTCTTTCTAAATGTTTGCCCATGTTCTTTAGTTGTAATGGTTCAGAATGTCAGTCAGGAGCATGTCTCATAGTTCAAATACGGCTCTACCACCTAAGTAGCAGGAGACTGGTCCCCATTCTTAAGTTCCTCGGGTAGGGGGTGAAGTTAACATCACCCCATCTCACAGGGCCACTGGGAGGATGGGTCACGTTCTCCAAAGTTGGCTTGGCACATAGAAATGCCAGATGCCTGGGATTTTCTAATTTTTGATGGCTGTGTGGTACTCATGATTTATTTCATCATTTCTTGCTGGTGGCTATAAATTCCTTAGGCAAAGCAATCGATGGTCAGTTAACATCCCTATTGTGAAATCTACGAACACATCGATAATAATTTCTTTTTGAATGTCAACAATGCATTGAATACACATAACCTAAAGCCCTGTGTGGTTTAGCCATGTGGAGAATCCGCTGTAACAGTGCTCCCAATCCTGGCTTCGTAGCACTGCGACCCAGCCCCGCCATTAGCCTCGGCTAGGTCTGCTGAAGTATAATCTCTTTGGTAGAGTCCAGTTTAAGAGCTGATTACTCAGCTAGGCGTTGGGGGTTCACGCTCCTATGTATTCTTAGCTTCTCAGGACACTGAGATGCGAAGATGGAGGTTCAAAGCCGGCCCGGGGACTTCAGTATGTGAGACTCTTCTCTCCAGTTAACCAGCAAAAAGCTCCAAGTGGAGCCGTGGGTCAAGTGAAAAAGCCAAATGAGAGCCCGAGGCTCCAAGCTCAAGCTACAGCACCAATGCACACACACACACACACACACATTATATAATTGTTACGTAATAATGATTATTACTGCATAGTATAACAAGCATAATATAATGTAAATATAAATAATGTACAGAATATACCATTATATGTTAATTCTAATGCCTATTGTTAATATTATTAATTAAAAGACTGTCTATCTGAAGCTGCTCAGTCCCACTCTGGTCCTGTTGCTCCTCCTCTCCCCGCAGGCGGGATCTTTTGGGGGCAGAGGCCAAGACTTCCCAGGGGACACGCTGAGGTCCTTATCCCTGTGCCTCCCAAGGGGACTGTAGTGGAAGCAAGGTCCTTGAGGATGACACCTCACTGGGCTGCGGGTGGGGACCTCACGCTCCGCCACTGGCTTCCCCACGGGGAGAGGGACAGGGAGCAGGTGCCACGGGACACTGAAGGTGGAGCCCCGCAGGGCTGGAGGGACAAGCGGAGGGCCCCACGCGATTGGACAGGCTGGGGCTGGGAGGCCTCACGCGATTGGACAAGTGGGAGGGCCCCACATGATTGGACACGCTGGGAGGCTCTCGCGATTGGACAGGCTGGGAGGCCTCACGCGATTGGGCAAGCGGAGAGCCCCACGCGATTGGACAGGCTGGGAGGACCCACGTGATTGGACACGCTGGGAGGCCCTCGCGATTGGCTGGGAGGACCCACGTGATTGGACAGGCTGGGAGGACCCACGCGATTGGACAGGCTGGGAGGCCTCACGTGATTGGACAGGCTGGGAGGACCCACGCGATTGGACAGGCTGGGAGGGCCCCACGCGATTGGACAGGCTGGGAGGCCTCACGCGATTGGACAGACTGGGAGGCCTCACGCGATTGGACAGGCTGGGAGGACCCACGCGATTGGACAAGTGGGAGAGCCCCACACGATTGGACACGCTGGGAGGCTCACGCGATTGGACCCGCTGGGAGGCCTCACACGATTGGACAGGCTGGGAGGCTCTCGCGATTGGACAGGCTGGGAGGACCCACGCAATTGGACAGGCTGGGAGGACCCACGCGGTTGGACAGGCTGGGAGGACCCACGCGATTGGACAGGCTGGAAGGCCTCACGCGATTGGACAGGTTGGGAGGACCCACGTGATTGGACAGGCTGGGAGGGCCCCACGTGATTGGACAGGCTGGGAGGCTCACTTGATTGGACAGGCTGGGAGGGCCCCACACGATTGGACCCGCTGGGAGGCTCACGCGATTGGACAGGCTGGGAGGCCTCACTTGATTGGACCCGCTGGGAGGCCTCACGCGATTGGACAGGCTGGGAGGCCTCACGCGATTGGACCCGCTGGGAGGCCTCACACGATTGGACCCGCTGGGAGGCCCTCGTGCTTCCGTCAGCCTCCAGAGGGAGCCCCGCTCTGCCCATCCCCGGGCCTGACTCCAGCAAGCGGGCCGGGGGAGGGAGTCTGTGCCTGCCGTCTGTAGCCGCCAAGTCCGCGCTGCCTTGTCAGGGCGGCCCTCGGGGGCGATGGAGTCTGGACGTGCAGCCCTGGCAGACCCCGCACCCCGGGCGAGGACCACGGACCCGGCGCTGCGCGGCGTGACGGTGCGCGGCGAGGCCCACCCGCGCCCCACTCCCTGCCGGCGTGGGCGGCCGCGGGATCGATCCCCGCCGTCCGCACCACGGGGCCTCCACTGACCTGAGGTGGAGGGCGTGGGCTTCCCCGCCCCCATCCCACCCCCCACCCACCCCCATCCCACCCCCCGTGCCCTGTGAGCCACAGGGTCGGTTCCGGCTGCCGCTGGAATTCTAACTCTGACGGCCCATTAGCCAGATCCTTTTTCCTGGGCTCCAATTTACTGATGAGCAAACCGTTCAAATACCTCGCATAAGGTCATGACGACGAGCGGGTGCCGCCGTGAACAGCTCGAACCTCGCGGCGCAGTTTCCGCGGTCTCCCTAAATCCAGATGACTTGACCTCACGATGGTGCTGCGGCTGGAGGCTGCAGTCTTAGCCACTTGAGAGGCAGGGGTCGTGGGGTTGTGGGGGTTTTCTAGGCCAGCCCACTCATGCAAGTGTGAGGGGTTCTTCCTCAGCCAGTGGCGGGGTGTGGTGGACTCTTGCCCGGGCTATGGGGGCAGCCCTTGGCTGGGCGCGGGCACACGCTCATCACCCTAGTGACACGGGGAGACACAAGCACGATGTCTGCCGGGCCAGGCTGGCCATACCGCAAGACCCTACGTTGGGATGAATCAATGCAGAAATGGAAGGCCAGTGTGGTCCAGTGGTAGAGCGAGCGCCCCTCTGGCAAGTGCGTGGCCCTGGCTCTAATCCCCAGTGCTGCCAAAGTAATAATGGCAGTCACGATAATATTCGTGAAATGAGCACATTTGTAGAGGAAGCCTCAATGTGCTCACGTCTCAAAATACCTAATTATTAAAGCACAGGAATGTATTGCCGAGACTAACAATACGACGGCATCGGTGTTACGTTTGGGTGGTGTTGGGGTGGGAAAATATAAAATTGCTTTATTATGGTAACATTTGACAGTGTGACAATGTATTGCATCAGATGAAGAACACCACCCCCACCCCCGTGACTCAGCAGACCGAAGCCTTTGTTCTTCCAGGACCTAGCCATGTGTGCAATGCAAGGCAATGCAAGCTTGCACTTACATCACTAAGAGAGGTGTACGACTCCAGGCAGCCCCAGCAAGGCCCAGTGCTTTTCACGCCTCTGCTGAGAGCCCTCTTCCCTCAGCCCTGCACAAGACACGCTGAGAGCATCACTTCGGGCTTATTACTGTGAAGAAAGTATTTTTTATTTCTACCACCTGATTCAGTGCTAAAAAATTATTAAAAAGAACTTAATAAAACTCAAAGCCACAACCTCTCCCCGCAAAACCCAATGTGTTGTGTATCATTTTTATTCTTGGGACTCGTTTTATTAGTTTTGGAGCTATTACAAGACTTCTGTAAAACATGTTGAAAGTTAAGAGGAAACAGACTTTTGGCAAGTGTGGAAAGCCAGTCACAGAAGACACGAGGCTAGAGCTAAAGCCTTGCGGGGGGGCTGGAAAGAGTCTGCCCCCCCACCCCCCCACCCCCAGCTCAGGGAAGACAACAAAACCAAGAACCAAAAACTACTGCTCGCTCTCGTGCTCAGCTTCCTAAAACATGCAGTAAAACAAAGTATTTAGCTGTTTTTGTTGTTGCTAGATCATAAAATGAAGTAGAGGACATGCCTTTTCAAGTTAAATCTGGTATAGGGAGAAGGACTATCTTGAAATCACTGGAGAGTGGTTATTTATTATATAAAAAAAAGAAGAAAAATGCTGCTCATGGAATGAAATTACAGAAAATGTTACAATGCTTGACTTCTAAAAATATTAATTCACTGGGCTTTCAGGGCCACAGCTGCTACAGTCAGCATGGCAAAAGCATGTTGTCATGTAAATACAGATTGAAGTTTTGTCTACTTAACTACTGACAAGATTGAAATAAAGGAAACTTCAGTTTTGAAGTGGCCACACTGTGAAAAGGGAGAACGCAGATCTAAAGAAAGAATTCCTGGAGGAAACAAACTGATTTTCAACTAACATCCAACCATTCCTTCACATGCTCTACTTGTCCCAAGTCAGTACCAAATATGTGCCCCAAGTAGGGAACAATCTTTGGCCTCAGGGAACTTCCAGTCTTAGGAAGGTAAAGGAACGACTGAGATATGTATTTTAAAAAATGAAAATAAAAATAAGCTGGGCACAGGTGGCTCATGCTGGTAATCTACTCAGGAGGCTGAGCTCTGAGGATCAAGGCTAGAAGCCAGCCTAGGTAGAAAAGTCCCCATGAGACTCTTACCTCCAATTAATCTCTCAAAAGCCAGAGTGGTGCTGTGGCTCAAGTGGTAGAGTGCTAGCCTTGAGCACAAAGAGGCTCAGAGACAGCGCCCAGGCCCTGAGTTCAGGCTCCACCACCAACAGAAAAAAAAAAAAAGAAGAAGAAAAAGGAAAAAGTATGGTTTGGTAAACTGCAATAGCTTTGGACAACAACATAAAGATAATAATACAAGTTTTTGGAAGTAGAATCATCAAGAAAAAAATACAAAATTTCAATAAAATACAACAAAGTAAATGTAGTAAGAGAGGCAGCTAAGAGGGAGGAGCTTGAGGGCGTCTCGTTTTCTAGTCAGAAAGAAGGGCACACACAGGTTCAGAGTGCAGGAGTGGAGAAGGCTGTCGAGGTCATTTGATGTATTCGAGAAGAGGATGCAGAGAGAGAAACGTGAAGGTTGAAGCAGCAGGACTTGAACTAGCAGGGCCGGGATGGCTATCTGGCTCAGGCCCTATCTGAAGAGGAAATGAAAGGCGTATTAATCTGGGGTTTGCAATGGCTTTCCACAAAGTTAGAGTAAGGAAATCCCCAAAGGGAAGGCTTCGTGTGACCACAACGATGGACTCTTCATCCCCTAGTCTGAGGGGGTTAGTATTCCAGAATATTCCAGAATCTGATCCTGCACTTGGGCCAAGGAAGAGCACCTACCTGTTAAGAGAAATACTAGGACAGGCTGAACATCAGTAGCTCAGTCCTGTAATCCTATCTACTCGGGAAGAAGATGAGATCTGAGGATTGTGGTTGAAAGGTAGCCGGGGTAGGAAAGTCTGTGAGACTCTTATCTCCAATTAACCACCAAAAGGCTGGAAGTGGAGCTGTGGCTCCAGAGGTAGAATGCTAGCTTGAACACAAATGCTCAGGGACAGCGCCCAGGACCAGCACAAAACAAATAAATAAGAAAGAAAAAAACAGTAGGACAAAGATAAATAAAACTAGGTACTTATTAATTTTAAATGTCTTATACAATTTTAGGAGACTCTAAATATAGTCCCAAATGTAACCATGGTCCAACTTACTATTTTTCAACTTGATGAAGGGGCAAAAGCATACACACTTAACCATTCTGTTTTACTTTCAATATAGTGTCCACTCAGTCTCAGGAGCTGTTCCTGCACTTTATTATAAAGTAGGCCCTGTGTGTGAAGCTTCTGTCAGGCTGTATGCTGACATGAGCTTTCCAAGCATACCAAGGGAGGCTCGGCTAAGCTAGGATGCTCAATCGAGCCGTGCACTGAATATAATTGGGACTTAAAGGATTTTTTTCTTACTATAGTTTTGGGAACATAATCCCATCATAAGTACGGGGGCAACCAGGTGCTGGGGGCTCACACCTGTAATCCTAGCTACTCAGGAGGCTGAGATGTGAGAATCATGGTTCAAAGTCAGCTCAAGTAGACTAATCCAATTGGCCTTTTATGCACAATTAATTAGCAAAAAAAAAAAAAAAAAAAAGGCCAGAACAGGAGGCATAGCTCAAGTAGTAGAGCACCAGCCATGAGTGCAAACTCCAAGCAAGAGTGTTAGGCCCTGAGTTCCAGCCTTAGTTCTGGAAAAATAATAAAGCTGAGGAACTATTTGAATGTAAGCAATATTTGCTAGTGAAAGCTTAATTATAGAACTTAGTTTTATGAAAAAGGAAAAAACCCCACCACCACTAGCTACTAAGAGGCAGGTGGTTGTTTCTATTGGGGCGTGCACTGGGGGGCCTCAGGTCCAGCCCAGCCGCGCTCCCCTGCTGCTGTCAGCACAGCTGTGTGCCCCGCCCCCCCGCCTGCTCCGCCACTGGCCAGGGATGAGGAGCAAGCGGGGGGGGGGGGGGGGGGGGGCAGGTGGGAGGGGAGGCTGGGTGGACGCAGCCGTGAGTCCCCCCATGCTCCTAACTTGATCTTAATCACAGAAGTCTGATACACCTAGCCAGCTCCATCTCCAGTGATAATGAGCATCAGAAATCACATGAATTATTGAGTCACAAATGATCCCCCTCAGAATAATTTTATTTCTAACTTTTTAACCTTCCTTATGCCCTGCGAGCATGTAACAGCTGGGAATGATTTGGCATTAACTACTGCCTGCCTATTTCTTGGCAGAACGAAAGATTAGCACAGTGGCCTATAGATCGAGTGAGGGAGCCGGGAACTCTGTAATCCTAGCTACTTAGAAAGTTGAGATCGGGAGGGTTTCAGTTCTAAGCCAGCCTGGGCAGAAATGTAAGACAACTATCACAAACAACAAACAGCTGGACTCAGTGGTGTGTACCTGCCACCCTAGATTCATAGGAAGCGAAAGCAGACCAACTGTGGCTCAGGCTGGTCTGGGCATAACTGTGAGACTCTACTAAAAAAATAACAAAGGAACAAAGGGTGGGGCATGGTTCCAGTTATAAGGTACTGGCTTAAGTGCAATGCCCTGATTCCGAAGCCCTAGCAACACCACAGAGGAGGAGGGAGGGTAGGGCAAGGGAGAGTGAGATCCAAGAAATGCAGGGGGACAGCGCCTCAGTTATCACATGCCACGTAGGCAAAGGTACAGAAAGGTGAAAAGAAGTCTCAAAGAAGCACCGTATCTCAGCTTATGCTATGGAGACCCCTGGCATCCTTGAATCCTCCTTTCTTCTCCATTTTCTAGGGAAACAGACCCTTGGCCAAAAAATAAATGATGGAGAAGGCCAACACTGCTTGTAGACCCACTCACTAGAGCCACAAGAATGACCCACAGATACCGGGGTGCTCTGAAGCAGTACCAGGGTCTCACATGTGCTAAGCAAGTGCCCTACCACTGAGCTACACCTCCAGCTCCTGTCATTTCATTTTGAACCTTTTGGAGCATTTACTCATTCATTGTGTGTGTGCGTGTGTGTGTGTGTGTGTGTGTGTGTGTAAGCCAGCCTTAAGGCCTGAACTCAGGGCCTGGGTGCTATCTTTGAGCTTTTCTTACTCTAGGATAGTGCCCTACCACTTGAGTCACACCACCACTTCTTTCTTTTTGGAGGTTTATTAGAGATAAGATTCTCATGGGCTTTCCTACCAGGACTGGCTTTGAACAGTGATGCTCAGATCTCAGCCTCCTATGGAGTTAGGATTACAGGCATGGACCACCCTGTTTCTTTGCAAATGACCCTCTGTTCCTTTGCAAATAGATCTTTGCCATGAATAGTAAGTAGCACATGGGCCAGTCTTCCCATCCTGGCTTTCCGTTCTCTTTCTGTTTTTATTTCCTTCAAAGGCTGAGGTTCAACTCTCAGTACCAAAACAAGAGAATTTCTAAACAGTAAAATAAGTCTGCATATCTGTCCAAAGAAGTCTGCTCCGAAACAAGTGAAAATACATGCCACACAGTTTTGAGCAGCCAAAATCTCGTCAACCAGAGAACCTTGAGCAAGAGACCAAAGTCTAGTGCTTTAAGCACCATGTTTAAGATATATAATTACACCTACCTCTTTTCAATCTTTGTGATGATTAAGACTCTTAGAATTGTGTTTGGCATATTCCAAGTGCTCCACAAATAATATTCCTATATCTAAATAAATTTGTTATATATGGGATACAGACAAAATTCATAAAGGATCTCAGGCTTATTTTGTGAGGCCCCCAAATAATCTGTATTGTGTTACCGCTGCTTGTGTTTATTATAAGCAACTAAGATTTATTTCACTCAGCTTAACCTCTAAATTTTAATAATTTACTAGCTTATAGTAAAATCAGCTTAATTACAAAACGAAACATAGTTTAAATGTTAGAAGTTTTAATAAAACTAAACAGTCGATTCATGTTTCAAGGGAGAGCCACAATCTTTACCCTGACAATATCTGCTTTTTTATTCTGACATTGTGATGTGATGGTTAAGTGAGCCTGAGGAGCCTGGAAGAACTTGAGGATGATTTGAGGAAACATGCAACAATGTTTGAATTTTTTTACGCATCTATTCCCATCTCCATATCTTAAAAATGAAAAGGGGATTACATTAATACAAACTGGAGACAATTCTGTAAGATAAAGTTAACACCAAATCTAATAAGAATCTCTCTACGCCAAGCACCAGGGGCTCATGCCTGTAATCCTAGCTACTTAGTAGGCCGAGATCTGAGGATCACAGTTCAAAGCCAGCCCTGGCAGGAAAGTCTGAGACTTTCATCTCCAGTTTACCACCAGAAAGTTGTAGTGGAAATGTATGGCTCATGTGGTAGAAAATGGTCAGGGACAATGCCCAGGCCTTGAGTTCAAGCCCCAGATCTCTCTGCTCTGCTACACACACACACACACACACACACATACACACACACACACACACACAGTCTCTAATAAGAAACGTGACCCTATCTCTTTTAATTCTTTTTTGGATGCTTCTGTTCCTGCCTTTGTCATTTCAAGGCTCTTAATTCTTGCTGACTACTCATTTAAAAACATCACTACTGAGAAAAACCGAAGCGCGAAGCTGATGCCCAGAAAACCCTGTGTATCGACATGTCACCTCTAACTTTACAATATTTCCCTGCCTAGTTTGCTTACAAAGCAAATTACTAAGTTCATTTACAGTGTGTTCAGAGTTCTTCCTGGATTCTCAATTTGCGTGTCTCTCATTCCGTGTGTTTCCTTCTCCTTTTCTGTCTGTCCACTCCTTTAGAAATATATACAGTTTTTCAACCTACCTATTCTTTCATACTGGGAACAAAGTAGCCAAGCCGGCCATTCTTTTTATTTATTATGTTTCATTTCTTAGAGAATCGGTTAAGAGGGGAGAGCCCTCCTCCCGCGCTGTGCCTCTGCTCTCCTGATCTCCTTCACCCCCACATGACACTCTGCGGGACACCCGGCCCGGGAGGAGGGCGAGCCGGGGCGTGTGGCCGACGGGGGCGAGCCCGCAGGTCCTCCAGTGTGTGTGTGTGGGGGGGGGGGGGTCCCCCGGGCGCACGCGCGGCCCGGGCTGGGTGCCCCCGCACGCGGGGCCGGGGCGGGGGATTCGGGGGCCCGAGGCGGCCCCCGCTCCGTGCCTGCCCTCCGCGGCGTCCACGTGCAAGCACGCGCTGGTGTCCACACAATGACGTCGCCCGCCGGCCCGCGCGCGCCGGGGCTGTGGTTCTCCCACCCCCCCCTCCCTCCCGCCCACCCCGTCCTTCGGCGCCGTCCTCACCATCCGGCGGCTCCAAACAAATTTGGCGTCCTCCCGGCGCGGGGCTCCCCCGAGCGCCCGTCCCGCGCGCGGCGAGGCCTCCGACGGCCGCGGCCACACGAGGTCCGGCCTTCGCCGCCGCCGCCTCCGCCAATCACAGGCCGGCGCCTCCGGGCTCCGCGCGGCGCCCCCCCGACCCCCGGGACAGCGCGGCCCGGGGCGGCGGCCATCGGCGGCCATCCGGGGCCGGGACGCCGCGACGGGCCCCCCGCGGAGCCCGGGCGCGCGCCCTTCCTCCGGCGCGGACGCGGCGCGGTCCCTTTAAGGCGATCCTCCGGCCGAGGCCGAGCGGCGCGTCGGCGGCCCCGCCGCGGGGGGCAGCGACATCCGGGCTACCGGGCCGGCGACGGCCGCGCGGTCAGCTCGGGGAGGGGGGGGGGTCCTCGCGGCGGAGCGCCCTCGCGGACGGGGACTGCCACGAGGCTGCGGGGGGACTTCCGGGACGCGCGAGCCGAGGGCGCGGCGGGCGGCCACCGCTCCGCGTCCGGGTCAAACGCCAAACGCACAGCCGGACCCCGACGCCCCGGACCGCACGCGGGTCACGGACGCCCGGCCGCGAGGGGCTGCGCGGAGCGCGCCCGCGCGCGCCCGCCGCGGACCCGCCCCGCCCACCTCCTGCGCGTGCCTGGGGGCGGGGCCGTGCGGAGACAGCCAATCAGCGCCTGGCGGCTCGGGCCCGCCCCCGGGGTCCGCGCGGGAGGGGGCGGAGCTCCGCGGGGGGCGCGCGGCGGGGCGCTGAGGCAGGAGCGGGCGGCGTGGAGTCCGGGCGCGGCGCCACGCAGGGAGCCGCGGGCGGAGCGGACGGGTTCGGCGGGAGTCGACGCGGCGGGGAGGTGGGGGCCGCGCGGGAGAACGCGCGCGGGGGAGCCGGTGGTGCGGGCGCACCGGGGCCGGGCGCACCGGGGCCGCACGCCCCGCGCTGGTCGGCGCGCCGCCGGCCGCTGTCGGGGGTTCGGGGACGTCGGGTGCATTCACCCCGAGCTGCTTCCCCGTCGGGGGAAGGGGAGGGGGAGGGCGGAACAAAAGGATTTAGGACGCCAGCTCCGCGCCGGGCTCCGGGTTGCCTCGAGGGTGGGGGGGGGGGCATGGCCCTCGCCGTCGGGGGGACGGGGGGTCCGGGGTGTCTGGAAGGTTCCCGCCGCCAGCCAGCCTTCCCCAGCCCATTCCCAGAAACCCGGCCCGCCCCGTCGGGCCCCGTGGGTGCGCCTCCCGGGAGCGGGGTTCCCCGCCGCCTCCCGACCCCCCCTCGGCCCGAAGCTCGGTCTCCTCCCCAGCCTGGACGGTCAGGTCATGGGGCCCCCCACTCCCCCCCCTCACCGAGCCCGGGCTCCCTCCCGGCACGGCGGGCGGGGGGGGGGGGGTTAAACCCAAGGGCCGCCCGATGCTGCTCCCCCCCACCCCACCCCACCCCACCCCGCAGCTTCCCAGGGTTCAACCCCAGCTGCTTTCTGGGGCCTCCTTGCCTTGTTGGAAGGCTGTCTTTCCCCGGGCGGGGGTGGGGGGGGTGGGAGAGGGGAGGGAGGGTTCGGCTGCCTCGACTGCCCTCAGAGCCCCACATGGGGGTCACCCGAGGTCCCCGGCAGCTCCTCTTGGGCCCTGGCAGTACTGGGTCAGAGAGGCCCGGCTGTTCCGGGAGAAGGCAGAGCCGTCCATTGCCAGGCCAGCCCAGGTTTACACCCACAGCAAAGGAATACACGAAACCGCCCATTCCCTGCTTCTGATTAACTGTGAAGGGAGCAGTCACCCACATGTTTAAGAAATGGTCCTGGCACTGGCTTGATTTTTATTTTATTATTTTTTTTAATCCTGGTTCTGTTACTTTTTTTCCTTTGTTGATGTGAGATGTCAGTGCAACAGATTGAAATTCCCATTTTCCTGTGTTTCCTCCAGCTAGCAATGCTAACACGTGTACCTTCAGATCTGTGGCGTGTTTAAACATAGCTCTGCGACACCCTTTCCTATAAGGTTAAACAAGAAATCTTTGTTGAGCCATGTAATATGCAGAGGAGAGGATAGGGAAATAAATCTTAACTACTGCAAGCTATTTCCCTTCAGCCTGACACTGAAGGAGATCCTTGTTGGTTTTCAAACTGCTATGCAACTAGTCTGTTACCACTGATACACTTTGGTGGGAAGGAGAATTTATTAAACATTTTTTTAAATGAAAGGGAGGGAGGGAAGTTTGTTTAATAAAAGCACAGAGTAAAGATAAAAGTCAAGCAACAATGTACTTTAAGCTAGGGAAAAGAAAAAATTAGTTTCAATACTTTCATGCTAGAATTAACATATGGCCCCACTAATTTAATGAAAACAATCTTTAAAGCACAAGAAGCATGAATTATAATTACTGTTTCTTTAGAAACATATTCTCCGAATATGTATGTTATCTGTTTTCAGGACATACAACATCAATAAATAAATGTTAGAGAAATCACTCCACTTTTGGATGTAGGCTTGTGTAATTTTGAGTTTAGAAAGCATTTTAGATATTGAGTAAAAAGTCTTGTAATATATGCACGTTAGTTACATCTTTCACGTTTTACATTTTAGCTACACCTTGTTTGGTTACAAAATGTTTTTTCCAAGCTTGATTTTTTTTTTTTCAGTCCCGGGGCTTGAGCTCAGGGCTTGGGCAGTGTCCCTGCCTTCACTGTCCCTGTCTTCGTTTTGCTCGAGGCTAGCACTCTGCCACTTGAACCACAGCGCCACTTCCAGCTTTTTCTGTGTATGTGGTACTGAGGAATTCACCCCAGGGCCTCATGCATGCTAGGCAAGCACTCTACCACTAAGCCACATTCCCAGCACCAGTAAATCATTTTCTTAAATGTTAGATTAAAGGTTTTTATCATCAACTTTTAGCAGTATCTATCTAATGGAAACACATTTCAGCTTTATTAAAGCCTGCCAAACTCAATTAGGTGACCAAGCTCCATTATAGTGAGATCTAGATCACCATTTGCCATTTGTTGTTTTTAGCAGAGATTGCAAGTGAACTGGGAATTGAGAAGAGACAGGAGGTAAAGATGTGCAGAGTGAGGATGAGCCTGGGAGGGGGAGAAGGGGGTGTGGTATGGAACTAGATGACTCCGGTTTGAATCCTCCCGCTGTACACCCTTTGCAAGTTATATCTGCTGCTTGGTTTCCACCTTTAGCTTGTGGGCAGACCTTTGCCATCTTGAACGTCTCACAGTGCGAATGTAAGGCTTGAATGAGGGCAGTGTGTAGTATAAGCCTTAAAAAGTTAGACTAACACGTTCCTGGATATTCCACCTTGGACTTAGAGACATTTGGTTGGCATAAAAATAAAACAAATAGACATGCCTACCTATACAGCTGTTCATCACATGATGTTTTCGCGAACAGCGAAACACATAGCGGCGATTCTTAGTTTATATCAACTCACTTTGGTGTTCACATAAGGACAAAATCAACAATGTACTTTGGGGAATGTATCCCTTCATCAAATGTTGTAGGACAAAATATATGTCATATCTAATTCAAGCAGTGTAAAAAATATCCTAACGAGGAAATAAATTACCTTCACATACACCCTGATGAAGGGATTTTTTTTATGTATTTACGTTTGCTCATAGGTAAGAGCTCATGTTCGGCAAACTGAGGTGCTCTAAAAATAACCACAGTAAGTTTACAATTGTTTCTAGATTTTCTTCTCTTCAGGTATTAAACAACAAGCAAAGGAATATTCATGAACAAAGGGAAACGTAATAAAAGTAAGAGAATAAGACAACTATTTGATGAAGTACATTTTATTCAGTGATCACCACCGAAGATTAAGAAGGTGAAATATAGCCAGGCACTGGTGGCTCACTCCTGTAATCTTAGGTCCTCAGGGATTTGAGATCTGGGGACGGCTGTTCCAAGTCAGGCTGGGCAGGAAAGTTTGTGACTCTTTAATTACACACACACACACACACACACACACACACACACAGACAGAGTAAAAGAAGATATTCTCACTGATAGTATTTATTATTGATTTACTTCTTTTGACCAAGACAGATCTCAGGGCTCGAGTAGCTAAGGAGCCGTGAGAAGAGCTGTCTTGGAGTAGCCTTAACACCTCCAGCCAACTCCACAATATTTGACCAGTGGTTAATCAGCCTTCACGGTTTGCCTGAGAACTGTCATGTGCGCAGTGTCATAAAGACACTCTATATAGATGGTCAACATAAAGACAAGAGGTACTTTCTCAAAGAAGATTAAAATGCATTGTGAAAAAAAATTAAAAACCTTTTAGACGTAACCCACTTGTAAGTGAAGTTCCCTTCCGCAAGGGAAGGGGCACAGGACGGGCACTTGACCTCGAGCTCGCCTTTGCAGCCTGCCGGTGCCCTCCTGGCAAGCGCGGCGTGAGCCACTCACTCTCCCCTCCCAGCGAGAGCACAGGGGCCTCAAGCCCAAGGCCTCCCCCTCCCGTGAGCAGCCAGCCCCTCACCCTCAGCCGCTGCCCTCCGCCCTTACAACCTGCTCTGCCCATCCTCACGTCACTGGGCCTGGGCGCTGTCCCTGAGCTTTTGTGCTCACGGCAAGCATTCTACCTCTTCAGTCACAGCTCCACTTCTGGCTTTTTTTAGGGGGATGCGGGGGGGGGGGGGAGGAGGTAATTAAGAGTTCAGGGTCTTCGACTTTCCTTCCTGGACTGGCTTCAAGCCATGCCTCAGATCTCAGCCTCCTGAGTCGCTAAAATTACAGGCATAAACTACCAGAACCAGGATTTTTACCTGTTTAAAGCAGATACTGTCCTTTCCCTGATTAGACCAAAAGAAGGAACAAGATTGGGTTTGTAGGAGAGACTGTGCACAGCAGAGGTGCAGGGACAAAAAAGCCTAAGGATCAAGAGGGGACCAGAGACGCTTAGATGGTCTCACTTAAGAACAGTCTCTCTAGACCTTCAGACTTCCGGGACTGTTGCTCTAGCCCTACCCCTATTCCGTGCCTGCCACAGAATTAAAGTGAACTTGCGTTCTAGAAGAAAAGCATATGGAAGAAAAGAAGACAAGAATTCTTTGTGATTCTGAGCCATTTACGTCTTGTACAGACTATACTCTCCACATTTGTGCAAGAAACTAAACAGTGATGGCCTTTTTCTGCGCAGTTCCTCACTTTCCCTGCGAACTTCCCCTAGCTCCTGACTCTTGTGCACTAATTAAACTTCTACCGCTGGTGGCCAAACACCCTGCAAGCTTCAAATGTGGAAACAACCCAAATGTCCCTCAGCGGATGAAGGGATAAACAAAATACCCTATGTGAAGTCCACACCATGAAGTATTATTTGGCCTTGAAAAGGAATGAAATTCTGGCAATATTATGACCTGCATAAACTCCAAAGACCTCAAGCTAAGTGAAAATAGCTGGGCACACAAATATTGTAGAATTCCACTTAGGCGAGGGACATAGAAAAGGAACAATTCCTTGAAATAGGAGGTAAACTAAAGGTTACCGAAGGCTAGGGAGAGCGAGGGGAGTTGTTTAATGGGTGCAAGGCTTTAGTTGGAGTGGTTGAAACTCCAGAAATAGTAACGATGGCTTCACAATATTGTGAGTGCAATTATTGCTACCAAACTGAACACTTAACATAGCTAAAATGGCAAGTGTTGTATTATGTGCATTTTACCACAATAAAAAAAATATCAAGCAAACGTGGGCAGCCTTTCCATGGATCCCTGGCTATAGAACCTGTTTTGTATGATCTGCAAAACACTTTCCTGGGTAGCTGTTTGAAGTTCCCCCTCTTCATCATAGAGCCCCTCCAAATCCCTCTCCAGGGATCGTCTTCATTGTCCTTCCCATCCATTCCTGCACCCGGTCAGGTGTCCACATTCCCCAAGCCTCCTCACACAAAGCTCTTCCCTGGCCGCCATGGAAGACTACATCCTCATCTCTGGCGCTCACTGGAGACGTCGCTGCGAACCGTCCCATTTGAGAAAGACAGGAGAAAACCACCGCTCCCCATCCTCCTTCCTGTAACTGGTTTTACAACTCCTGCCCTTGAATCTCATAGAGACCCCATTCTTCCCCATATCCTCCATCCGTCCGTTCTCTCCTGAATGAGTTCTTGAACGTTGCTGAACAGTCGCAGTATTGTGTCCAAAGCATGTGGCTTCATTGCCCCTCAACATGAAATTCACCAGTCCTCGGCTGTGAATCCATCGGCGACTTCGTCTGGCATACTTAGTTCTCTGTAACCCCTATCTCAAATGCCATAACTAATGTCTTGTAAGAGAGCACTGCTTTGTGATGTTCCAACATGGATGGGTTTCTGTGATCCACCAATAGATCCCAATGCCTGGAACGCTGTCTCCTCCTCCTCCTCCTCCTCCTCCTCCTCCTCCTCCTCCTCCTCCTCCTCCTCCTCTTCTTCCTCCTCCTCCACCTCCTCCTCCTCCTCCTCCTCCTCCTCTTCTTCCTCCTCCTCTTCCCCTTCCCCTTCTCCTTCTTCCTCCTCCTCCTCTTCCTTCTTTTTGTGCTGGAATGAACCCTTCTCTCTTCTCTTTTGTCTGACAAGCCCTTTATGTTCTTCAAGTCTCAGTGGAGACCTCACTTCAGAGAAACCATTCCCTGGTCCCTACCTCTAGATCCAAGAGGAAGGAAATGTCCATAGCCCCCTCTGCATAATTCCACCATAACCGTATTATCATTTCCCCAGATGTGAGACTTACGAAGGAAAGGATAGTGCCTTATTAATTTTGGCATCCCCAGAGTCTGAGACAGTTAAATAAGTCACTGAAAATATTTTATGATTTTCTTTAATAGCATATATAACTGTGACATTTTCACGGATGCATGCAATGAATCCTGCTCAAACTCATCTGTTTGTTGCTTGTCCTTACACCTTTCCCTCTTTCTTAAGCCAAATTCAACAGGTTTCCTCATTCTGTTATCTACATGCAAATTTCAAACTACTTCAACCATCGTTGGTCTTGTTGATGATAATTTGGCTGATAATTTTGTTTGTACTCAATAATTACAAAAGGATTTCACATCTTAAAACGTGTGTGTGTATGTGTGCGCACACACACATGCACGCGCACAGGCCAGTTGTGGGGCTTGAACTCAGAGCCTGGGCACTGTCCCTGAGCTTCTGTGCTCAAAGCTAGTGCTCTACCACTTGAGCCACAGCTTTACTTCTGGCTTTTTGGTGGTTGGAGATAAGAGTTTCAGACTTTCCTACCCATGCTGGCTTCAAACCATCATGGTTTCCTGAGGAGCTAGGATCACATGTATAGGCAACTGGTGCCGGACTCTAGAATCTCACTGGCCAGATGTTTTTCTCTCACCTTCCCAGGCCTGTTCCCTCCTACTTTGGCTTTATCAGGACCTGCAGTTCCACTCGAGGCCGCTGGGGGGCTCTGTTTCACCATGGCCACTGTGGACACAGATTTATTCTCGGCTGTTAGTTAACTCCCTTTTCCAATCACCCTACAAGAGGTGCCTTCAAAGGCTATACATAGCTCCATCTCCTTGCCAGGACAGGGTGTAGATCCAGCACTGGCGGATCCCAGCCTGCACTGAGTGTCCGCCCTCCTCTTCACCAGGCTGGGCAGAAGCACTATTCCAACATGGAGCGCTGGCTCCCCTCCCCTCATTTCCACACTCCTCTGTGCTTCCTCCTTCCCCTCTGACCATTCCTTCTAGTCGTTTTCCTCCCTTACAGTCCCTTCTAATGGGTCTGGAGGTCCTGATTCCTCTCTTGACTTTGTGAAATCGATTCCACTGTGAACCAACCTGTGGGAGCCTCTCAGCTTCATGCGGGACCCATCCTACCTGTCTCCCCCTTGGCTGAGGACACCCCGCTGTAGTCCCCATCTGTGAGCCGCTTCCTTCCTTCCTGCAGGCTCGGGAGAGCGCCTTCCTTTGAAAAAGAGCTCCCTTGTCTACCCTGACCCGGTCCTGTCATCGCCAAATAAGGAAATGCACAGTCTTCTCTGCTCCATTACTCCACCACATCTTCTTGCCTAATTCCTGGTCGTCTGGTTGCACCCAGCACATCTTTATGAAACTGACATGATGATGTCATCCTTGGCCTCCCAATGACCTCATCCGGTGAAGGCATCAGATTCCTTGATTCGAGCATGGCATCCTTGCCATTCCCCTTCCATCACAGTCCCCTCTCCCCTCCGTCACACCTGCACACCCTGGTTCATCCTCACTTCTCAGGGCCATTCTATTTACTAGTGAAAGCAACACTGGTATGGAACGGCTAATGAACATTTATTTTGTATGGGGCAGAAAATAAGATGATTTACAGGCATGATACCATCTGGTTCTCCTGATGAATTTTACAAGAGGAATGCAATTACTACCCCCAGTTTCAGATGAGAAAATTAAAAAGAAAGACTTGGAGGTTTTTCAGAGGCTACTGAGGTGCTGAAGGAAATAGAGCTAATAAATTAGAGCCACACTCAAGCCCAGGTTCAAAGATTCCCAAAGCAATGACCTTTTGCCAGGGATGTATTCTCCTGTTTCTATTCTGGGGGAAAAAAACCAACACTGTTGTCTTTCTGTTTCTGATTTCACTTTAAATGTGAGACTTTCTCAGGCCTCTTGAGAGACTGCCTGTATCACTTACCTGTGCTTACGTACTTTCCTAAGGAAGTGCTTGGCCCTCATGAGGTGAACTCTCTTTCACTGGCGTGTGTGTGTGTGTGTGTGTGTGTGCATGTGTGTGTGTGTGTATGTGTATACTAGAGCCTGAAATCAGGCCATGGGTGTTAGCCCTTAGATTTTTTTCTCAAGGCTGGAACTCCACTGCTTGAGCTACAGCTCAACTTCTGGCTGTTTTGCTTAGAAATAGGAGTCCCATGGTGTTTTCTTCCCTGGGTCAGCTTTGAATCCGCTCAGATCCTAGCCTTCTGTGTAGCTAGTGTTATAGGTGCAATCCACCAGCACCCAGATCTCTTTCACTTTTTTGTGTGTCAGTTTTGGGGCTTGAACTCATGGCCTGGACTCTTTTGCGGTGGTTCCACTTCTGATTTCCTGGTAGTTAATTGGAAATAGGGGTCTCATGGACTTTGCTGCTTATACTGGCTTTGGACTGCAACTATCAGATCTCAGACTCCTGAGTAGCTAGGATTACAGATATGAACTAACAGTGCCCTTCCTTTTTTTTTTTTTTTTTTTTGTCCCTGTATTGTGCATTTGAATTCAGGGCCTAGTGCTTTACCACTTGAGCCCACACCTCCACTTCCAGATTGATAAGAGTCTCATGGAACTGGGTGCTGGTGGCTCACATCTGTTATCTTAGCTACTCAGGAGGCTAAAACCTGAGGATCACTAGGCTGGAAAGTCTGTAAGACTCTTATCTCCAATTAACCATCCCCAAACTGAAAGTGGAGCTATGGCTCAAAGTGGTAGAGCTCTAGCCTTGAGCACAAAAGCTCAGGCACAACACCCAGGCCAAAAAAAACCCAAAACAGTCCCATAGACTTTCTTGTCCAGGCAGGCTTTGAACCATTATCCTCAGATCTCAGCCTCTTGAGTAGCTACAATTAAATTACAAGCAGACAAGAGCCACTGGTTCCCACATCCTTTTCATTTTTTTTAGTGAAACATTTATAATGTACACATAATCATGAAGGATTATACAATGCTCCCTAGGAACTCTCATACAATCCTAACAGAACCCACCAGTCCCCTTCTCCACCTTCCCTGGTTATTCTGGAATTTGAACCCATATTTGCGATGTATATGTTCTACCATTTGAGCTATACTTCCAGCTCTTTCCACTGGATTATTTGGAAGTAAATCACAAAAATCAGTTCTTGTGTAAGTATAATCATGTATAGCACAATGACAGGTTCGTCAAGGACAGACTCTAAATATCATGGCTATCCCATGGATTCTAATGGGGCTGGGAAGTCCCTATTAGATGTGATGTTGCAGCCTTCTGAATGTTATAACACATACAATACATACTTGATCATGGCAATACATCTCTATCAGAGCTGGATTATTCATTTGCTTTTTTTTTTTGGCCAGTCCTGGGGACTGGACTCAGGGCCTGAGCACTGTCGCTGGCTTCTTCTTGCTCAAGGCTAGCACTCTGCCACTTGAGCCACAGCGCCCCTTCTGGCCATTTTCTGTATATGTGGTGCTGGGGAATCGAACCCAGGGCCTCATGTATATGAGGCAGGCACTCTTGCCACTAGGCCATATCCCCAGCCCCTTCATTTGCTTTTTAATTGTCCTATAGTCAGTATTGTAGGTAAAGCCAGCAACACCCAATTCATGTTTGTCCTGTCTCCTCACTGCATCAAGTGGCCAGGTCAAGTGATTGTTCTCACCCGTCCAGGCCAGTGGCGGGCCATGCTAGAATGTTCTTTCAGTGAAGAAATAGCTTATTGAATAGCTTTTTTTTGAACATATCCTGAAAGTTAAGCAGAACATGGTTGTTTTGTGATATATAACTTAGAAATGGGACTCTTTCGTTACAAAAGGAGTTTACAGCTTAAAACCGTGTGTGTGCGTGTGTGTGTGTGTGTGTGTATGTGTGTGTAGGTGCGTGGCCCAGTCATTAGTCCTGGGACCTAAACTCAGGGCCTGGCACTGGTCCTCAGAATTTTCCTCCAGGGCTGGCCTTCTAGTATTTGAGCCCCAGCTCACTTGTGGCTTTTTGGTGGCTAACTAATTGTAGATAAAAGTCTCTTGTACTTTTTCTGCCCAAGCTGGCTTTGAATTGCTATCCTCAGACATGACAGGCTAAAAAAACATAGTTCCTGGCTTTTTTTTTTAAAGGACTAGTTTAAAAAGCCTTAACCACAAATTTTTACTGTGCCCAATAGTTAAATAGAATTTCCTGGCCAGACCAAATTTCCTCAATTGTCTCATAAATCCTTTTTTTGTTTGAGTTTATATCTGCAGATTATGACTCAAACAACTCACATTTGATTATGTCCTTCTTTAAATCTTGCTTAATCTCCGGACTCTCTCTTCCTTCTTTTTCTTTTTTCCATCCACTTGTTGGTAACAAGACTTTGTTCTGTGAAATAGCTCACATTCTCAATTTTGCTGATGAATAATATCTACTATGATTATCTCCCTATAAAAAACATGAAGCTGAGGGTAAGATCCAGGGGAATGGCCTGGTTCAAGGTGTTTTTATGTTTTATTGTTTGTAGACAGCTTCATCAGTAATACGTATGGAAATTATGTAGATAATTTGCATGAGAAATCTTGTCTACATAATTGATTACCAGCTTAATTCTTTTATCTGGCCAACTTGTAGATAATGTCATTTCATGCAGATAGTCAACCATTCCCTCACATTGAACATGCACAGAAATCAACTGTCCTTTGCCCAAGACAAGTACTCCCTCTCGCCACCCCTGTTCTGTCTTTTCTTTTGTTCTTTTAAATCACTTAATCTCTAAATCTCAGTCACCTTGCACTTCTTCTCACTTTAATGCTCTTTTAATTTTATTGGTTTCTCTCTCTCTCTCTCTCTCTCTCTCTCTCTCTCTCTCTCTCTCTCTCTCTCTCTCTCTCTCTCTCTCCATCATGGGGCTTGAATTTAGGGCCTGGGCACTGTCCCTGGGCTTTCACTGAAGGCTAGCATTCCACCACGTTGAGCCATACCTCTATTTCTGGTTTTCTGGTGGTTAATTGGAGATAAGAATCTCACAGACTTTCCTGCCCTGGCTGGCTTTGAACTATGATCCTTAAACCTCAGCCTCCCGTGTAGCTAGAATTACAGGTATGAGCTACAAGAGCCTGACTCTTTGTTTCTTTATTTTAAAGATGAGGCCTTATTACATTGTCCAGGCTGGCCTGAAACTCTTGGATTCAAGTGATCCTTTTTCCTTAAGCCTCCTGACTGAATAGCTGGGATTACAGACCTGAGTCATAGCACCTAATACACCAGTATTCAGTTTTGAAGACCTGCCAGGTCTTCTTTGATAGTTTCAGAATCTTTTTCTTTTCGAATCTTACACCCATTATCCTAGTACAAGCTCCTACGTTCTACTCCACAAACTGACACTCGACAAATCACCTATAACATCTTGCATATTTTTCATGTACTTGCTTACTCACCAAACTTTAAAGCCTCCCATTACTTTGGAAGAAAATGTAAACCACTGAGGTTAAATCCACACATTCTGTTCCCTATCTATGTTTCCACGGTACTTGCTGCTTACCAGTAATTCCCCCTGCCCATGGCTGTGGAAATCAACTGAGTTGATTAGACCTAGATCTGACTTCTTGTGTTAATGTTTAATATTGGAGACTCAAATGAGCTCTTCAAATCAAGTCCTGGTATAGGGCAAAATTTCATTCAGGATAATTCTGGATTTGTCTCAGGGGATTAGAGGGAAGAAAAGGGGGGCCCTGACAAAACACTGTTTGCTAGCTTTCTTGATTTCCACAAAAGAACGTGCCTACTTCTACCTGCTTGTCTGTCTCCCAAGATGCGTGATTGCCCCTGGCTCAGCAGTGTAGAATGCCGGCCACCTCCACCTGCTGCCTGCCTTTTAGTGCAAACCAAACACACAAGCACCAAACACAGCTAAGTCCCGGCTGAGGGAAGCTGTTGTGGGCAAGTTCTCTAGGAGACATGCTTACTCGTTGTCTTTTCTAAGCACTTTGCCAGATCAGTGGCCATCTTATCCTGAAGGACCTTTAATCAAGGTGCCCTCATGCATTCTCCTCGCTTTCACTGGGCTTGACCCTGCCACCACGCACTGACCCCTGATGATGAATTCTCTGTGTGACACTTCCGTGTAAAACCACTGGTAGAAAAGCTGGTGTACATACCATCTTTCTGTGATGAAAATTATGTGTTGTTGTTGTTTTAACTCTGGTTGCCAGGAGACTGCATTTGTGATGCTCAACAACTGGCTTACCTTTTGGTTAGAAATGTCATACTTTTCCCTTAGGTCCCAATTTAGTCCTCATTTCTGCCTCCTGCTTTTTTTTTTTTGTTGTTGTTAGTCCTCAGGCTTGAACTCTGAGCCTGGACACTATCCCTGAGTTCTTCAGCTTAAGGCTAGCACTCTACCACTTGAGCCACAGTGCCACTTCCGGGTTTTGGTGGTCAAGTGGAGATAAGAGTTCACGGACTTTCCTGCCCTGGCTGGCTGGCTTTGAACTGTGATCCTCAGATCTCAGCTTCCTGAGTAGCTAGGATTATAGGTGTGAGCCACGAGTGCCCAGCTCTGCTTCTTGTGTGTGCTGGTCATAGAGCTTGAACTCAAAGCTTTAGCGCTGTTCCTGAGCTTTTTCGCTCGAGGTTAGCTACCATTTGAGCCACAGTTCTACTTCTGGCTTTTTAAAAAATTTGTTTATTGGAAATAAGATTCGTATGGACTTTCCTGGCTGGGCTAGCTTTGAAACATGATTCTCAGATCTCAGCCCCCTCAGTAACTAGGGTTACAGGCATGAATCAGGAAGTCTTTGCTCCCATTTCTGCTTTAATGACTTAATGTTGTTCTACCTCTCACAAGCATCTCAATACTCACTGGGGGATGATAGGCATTAAGTAGGAAAAGACTACCACATTCCTCTACTCCAGACAAAGGTGAGGCAATTACTTCATAAGAACACAAGTTTGGCCAGGAGGTAGAACCATAGGCCCTGCCTACTGAGGGGGCTAAGATCTGAGGATCACAGTTCAAAGCCAGCCAGGGCAGCAAAGTCCATGAGGCTGTTATCTCCAATTAACTACCAAAAGAGCCCAAAGTGGAGCTGCGGCACAAGCGGTTGATAGAGTGATAGCCTTGAGTGATAAAGCTCAAGCATCCCTCCTCTCCCCCCCAAAAAGCTCAGGGCCAAGTTCAAGCCACAGGACAGAAATAAACACACACACACACACACACGCACGCACACGCACATGCACGCACACACACACGCACACGCGCGCACACACAGAATCCAAGTTTGTGTTGAACACCGCTGGCTCATGCCTGTGATTCATGCCTGTAATTCATACCGGTAATCCTAGCTACTCAGCAGGCTGAGATCTGCTAATCATCATTCAAAGCCACCCCAGGCAACAAAAGGTTGTGAGACTCTTATCTACAACTAGCCACCAAAAAAGCAGGAAGTGGTGCTGTGGCTCTGGTAGAGGGCTGGCCTTGAACAAAAAAGCTCAGGGACAGTGCCCTGGCCTCCAATTAAAGCCCGGAGTCTGACAAGACAAAAAGAAAGTTTGCATATTGTGTACATTGTAATTAGACCATTGTCCCTCATTCCTCTCCTCTCTGTCCCGGAATTTTGCCTACTATGTGGAGCTCATTCAAATACTCTTTTTTTTCTTTTTTCTTTTTCTTTTTGCCAGTCCAGGGGCTTGGACTCGGGGCCTGAGCATTGTCCCTGAGCTTCTTTTGCTCTAGGCTAGCACTCTACCACTTGAGCCACAGCACCACTTCTGGCCTTTTCTGTTTATGTGGCACTGAGGAATCGAACTCAGGGCTTCATGCACGCTAGGCAAGCACTCTACCACCAAGCCACATTCCCAGCCCTCAAATACTCTTTCTTCATCAATTGTTTTCCTTTGAAAGTTTCCTACACTACTTTTCTACTCATCATCTTTCACTTGCCACACAGTATCTTGTTTTGTTTGAACTTCACATTTTTTAAAATTCAAAAGCAATACGTTTACACAGAAAATGTAAATTGTAGTAAAGAGGTCACTTGGAAGAAAAAGTATTCTCTTGCTAAGTGCTGGTGGCTCATGCCTGTCCCCCTAGCTACCTAGCAAGCTAAAATCCAGAGGATCTAATTCCAAGCCAGCCCAGGTAGGAAAATCAAGACTCCATCTCCAAATAATAAGGGAAGAGCAGAGGTGGAGGCTTGGCTCAAGTGTTAGAATACAACTGAGTATTCAGGTTGAGCAATACTGAGGCCCTGAGTTCAAACATTGGAAATGGTTAAAAAGAGAGAGAAAGGGTGGTAAGGGAGGGAGGGAGGGAAGGAGGGAAGGAAGGAAAGAAGGAAAGGAAGGAAGAAAGAAAGAAAGAAAGAAAGTATTCCTTCAAGTAAAATCCTTTGCATTTGAGGCAACTACTACTGCTGGTGCTTTGTATAGCATTTCAGATGCAATCTCCACATTTGCAAGCACACATATCAATGCATACATAGGTATCTATGGGTGTATATTTATGGTTTGTTTTTCCCTCGGTACTGGTGCTTGAACTCAGGGCCTCAGTGTCATCCTCTAGCTTTTCTGCTTAGGTTTAGCTCTCTACTACTTGATTCACAGCTCAATATTCAGCTTTTTGCTGGTTAATTGGACATAAGAGTCTCTCATACTTTCCTGCCTGGTTTTGAACTGTGATCTTCAGATCTCAGCCTTTTGAGTAGCTAAGATTACTGGTGTGGGTCACTGGCACTCAGCTTATATGTTTATGTTTTATGATAATACTTCTTCACCACTATGAACATACCACATATATTTTTCTGCATCTAGACGTTTTTTTTCTCATTGAATAGTAGAGTTTGGAGATTACAGCACACAAACTCATGAATATCTGCCTCATTCCTTCTAATACCTATGTGATTTCTATTGCTTTACTAGATTTGTTATCCCATTGTGGTATCTGTCTCTCTGATTATATGTGCTGTAAGAGTAATGGAAGAAATATTCCCCCGCAAATTCAGTAAAAAGCCCTCCATATAGGAAAATCCCAGTAAATTAATCCATTATAGATTTTTGTCAGTAGTCAATTCATGAGTAATTCTACTTTAGGATAATATTTAGGACTAACTTGACAAAGTCTTAGAGCATTATTCCCATCAATCCTGGGTCTTTCTCTAAAGCTTCCTATGTTACAATATACCTTTGTTATTCTCAAGCATATTCTAGATGTTTAACATTGAGACATTCAAAGCTTCAGTGCCTTCATTTATGAAGAGCAAGGCTAAGGGGCCTGCCACACAGAAGTACTCCCAGGGGAGGTACCATCCTAGCTCCCAGGTCCAGAGACAAGAGCAAGGAATCTTCAGGACTCAGAGGACCTCTTCAAGGTTGCAGCCGAGCAGAACATGAGGAAATGACGTCAAGTTCATTTCCCCAAAGCAAGACTTTCACCATGACATGGTAAAGGAATGAGGGGAGAGGAGAGCTAGTGGGATCTTGGGAGTTCTAGAGTCCGTGAACACCAGTTGGATAGGTTGCCTTTTAAATAGGCACAAGGCCACACCTATATTCACCACAGCATTGTGAACAATAGCAAAAAGGTGGAAACATTCCAAGTGTCAACGGACAGATGAATGGATAAACAAAATGTGCTAGAGCCATACAGTGAGCCATTACTCAGCCTTAAAAGGGAAGGAAATTCCAACACATGCTGCAACATGGATGGCCTTGCACAACATTGCGCGAGGTGAAATAAACCAAACACCAAAGGTCACATATTGTGAGATTCCACTTCTATGAGGCACCTAGAACAGTCAGATTAGAGAGACAGTAGAATGGAAGTTGCAGGGGCTGGGAAGTGGGGAAGTAGTGAGTTATTTTTAATGAGGGGAGTTTCTACGTGGGGACATTGATACTTTGCGGAGAGGGACGGTGCATTTCATGTCACTGAATTCCATGCTTAAAATGGCTTAAATGATAACGTTTATTACACTACTCATACATATCACAATAAAAGAAAAGGCATGAATCAAGGGCAACCTACACCGCCGATTTTGGTTTTGTTCCACCAAGTTCAATCATTCCTGTTCTACTGCCTTGTTTTTTGCCACACTGGAGCACACAGACTCAGGTAAGATTCTACCTCTGTGAGTCAGGTTTGGCAATGTGATATAGTTTTCTCTGAGAGAGATAATAAATGAGAAGGCCATCTAGTGAAACACACAGAACCATATTTAATCAAGTTCAGACCCAGGAGACTTAGCAGTGGTCCTGGGGAACCCCCATTAGCGACTGTGAAGATAGGCTGGAGGAAGAATGGTTGGCAACCTGGCATCAGGTCAGCTTCTGTCTTTGACTCCACAGTGCTCTACCCAGTGAGCTGAGTTTAACAGCAGCATTGCATGCCCGGAACATCTCCATAGAGGAGCTGAGAAAACAGTGCACTTTGATGTCTTGCTAGCTTTCTAAATGAAAAACCCCAGTATAGCAGCTCAATTATATTATAAACACATTATAAACATATTAAAAAGTAATTACTTTGGAGGAAGTTAGCTATGTCAAAATACAAATTAAGATAAAATTAGGAACATTTCCTCTTTCAGACTGAAGACTATTTTTTTTGAAAGTGATCATTGCTTTTCTGTATCCAGCCAACCCAGCACCTTGAATGTCACGTTCAGTTCAGGAGCATTTGTTGAGTGCCTGCTGTATGCCAGACACCAGGCAAGGTCCTGGCATCAACCTGACCTCTTGCAAATCAGAGCAGTGCTATGCCTGCCATATTTCAACATGGAGCAGTAAGGTAGGGAGCCAGCAGTGTTTCTACAAAGAAAAGGGATTAATCATAATTGCTTGCATAATTCTCCAGGCAGACTTACCATAGCTGCAGCCCTAGGCAAGATCGTAAGGGAATTACAGTGCAAACTTGTCCATCAAATGTGGAGAAAAGTACAAATGAATGGATACAAAGGGGTTCAGGTTTACAGTGGATTGTGCCAAAGGCAAGCAGGCCTCCTGGCAGTTGTTATACTCCGTCATTGATCAGGGGGTTGGAAGACCTGGGATTGGATCCCATCCTTGTCATTCATCACAAGGTGACTACAGACTCCTCTCTCCACTGCACCCTCCTCTCCTGTAAAGTGAGGGTTGTACGTACATGATCTACAAAACCCAAACTCAGTATTCTACTTATGATGGTTATTTGACTAGGAGGAAGAGGACTGGAATACCATGTGCCAGTAGTAGTTACTGACAAATATCTAGGAACCACCATTTGGAATCCTTAACTCCCATTTCTGCATGAGAAGCAGGACATTAAAACATGCTTTCCACATCTCCTACTTTAATCCTGTTATACTAGAATAAATCTTTGCTAAACCTTAAAAAAAGTATTGGCAAATATCTATGTAGGAGGATCTTGAAGTCAGACCCAAGAAATTAAGCACCCTTAAATTATGGCCTATTGTTATTTTATGTACCAAAGCACAACTTCAAGTTTGACCATGTTTTACCTGGCATTATACAAGAACTTATAGTACTAACGTTATGTCCCATTGTAAGACACTAAGACTTCTGTGATTATCAGGGCAAAATAGCAAAATAGTCCTTGGCTTAGTTACTATTGTCCATAATTGAACCAAAGAAGCCATTCAACCATTTGGGACTTATTGCAATGGAAAGAAGAGGAGAGGTGTTTAGATTTATTTGTTGTAGCTACTACCATCATTATTTCTCTGCCTCCAAAAGAGATGTGGGGTGAATGGCTGGGATGATCAGGAATCCCTATTTACCACAGGTATATTCCAATACAACTCCTGTTCTATATTTAAACGGGACCCATGACTATGGCTGCTTCCTAACGCCAAGAAACACCTCGAGCGGATCTCTCCTGGCCCCTAGGGATGTGAGACTGGCTATGTGACCAACGGTCCCTCTGGGTCTCTGAGGAAGAGAACGACTCTCCTGAGTGAGTCTGCATTCACTGTGTGTGCTGCTCCTTGCCGGGGTCGAGCCCCACCTCAGAACATTACACATCAGGTTGGTACGATCTCAACCTAGGATTCCTAGGATCTTCAATCAGGATTGAAGGAGAGCTTTCTCCTTGACTTTCTTGCTGCAGTTGCTTTCCCCCTGTCACAACTCTTCCCAGTCCTGAACATCCCCATGTGTCTTGATCACCCGGGGCCATTTCAATCTCATCAAGTGGTCACCTACTGAATTACTAAGAAAAACAGAAGCATTATCAATCATTGTGCTTAACTTTCTGTGATCCAGATGGAGAACCATCTGCACCTATGAGCCATTTTCAACAATCATTTTTTTTTATTTCAGAGAAATAAGTAGTATTACACCCATCATTCCTATAAAACCTAGTGTTTTCCTAGGTAGTTGTCCCTTTCTTGTCTCGGGCTCTGCCTCTTACTCTAAAAGAATGATCACTTTGATAATAAAATAATAATAATAAAACAAAACAAAAGCAAAAACAAAAATGGGCTCTTTAATATGATTTGTTTCTGGATAATATCCTATTTTTTCTTTCATAACTGGATTCTAGTAAGAGTCTGGGGTCTATATTGATATTGCACCCACATCCATGAACTTCTCACCCTTGGCAATCTAACCTCTACCCTCAACACTAGGTTACTCTTCAACTCAGGGTCTCATACATTGCTAGAAAGGTTCTCTGCTGGTATTGCTTGAACTAGCTCTCTAGTTGTTTGCTATTTTTATTTCCCCTTTTATTCTTTCTCTCTGTCATTCTTTCATTCTTTTTTTTTTCTTTTGTTGGTTGTGGGGCTTGAACTCTGGGCCTGGGCACTGTTCCTGAGCTCTTCATCTCAAGGCTGACTCTATTACTTTAGCCACAGTGCCACTTCCAGTTTTCTGGTGGTTAATTGCAGATAATCCAGGGCTAGCGTTGGACCATGATCCTCAGATCTCAGTAGCTAGGATTACAGGCATGAGCCAGTGGCTCTTTCTTTCTCTTAGCATGTATTTCCATGGATAAGAAATGCTCATCTAGGCATGTCTCAAGTGGTGGAATGCTAGTGTGAGTGGAAAAAAGTGAGCAAGAGTGTGAGGCCCTGAGTTCAAGCCCCAGTAATAGCATGTATGTGCACACGCACGCGCATGCACGCTGGTCCTCAATGAATCACATCTGTGTGTGCATGTTTTTCTTCATCACTTTGCTTTCAGGCTTGACCATGGACTTGCTTTGGCCAATGGAATACCAGCCCACCCGAGACGAGCAAGGACTGGATACGTGCGTGTGCACCGGAACACCCCTCCAGGTGACTGGTAGACGAGAGAGAGAGAAGGGGATGGGGGGCTCATCTACTCCAGCTTTTCCAACTGATTCCAGCTCCCAACCGACCTGATGAATTATAATTGTTGTTTTAAGCCACTCACTTTGGCAGTTGCTTGATATATAGTTAACTGAAAAAGGCTTTTCTCATTCCCCAAATTATCTCACCTAGTCCCATGGATTCAAGGCCATTTACACCTTATAATTTTCAACCTCTACCTCTAAATCAGATCCGTCTTCTAAGTTTCTGTATATCACAAATGGCTGTGGGGCTGGGGATATGGCCTAGTGGCAAGAGTGCTTGCCTCATATACATGAGGCCCTGGGTTCAATTCCCCAGCACCACATATACAGAAAACGGCCAGAAGCGGTGCTGTGGCTCAAGTGGCAGAATGCCAGCCTTGAGCAAAAAGAAGCCAGGGACAGTGCTCAGGCCCTGAGTCCAAGCCCCAGGACTGGCCAAAACAAAAACAAAAACAAAAACAAACAAACAAAAACAAATGGCTGTGGATCTGCACACCAGAGCCTTTTGTTCTCTTTCAAACTCACTGCATCTCCCATTCCTTATCTCGGTCAGTGAGGAGCTAGATAGCCAGTCACTCAAGACAGCAGTTCAGATGAGTCTTCACTTCGCACTGTCCTTTTGTTTGTAGTCCAGGCAGCCCTGGAACCTGTGATCTTCCTGCTTCCGGATTCCCCAGGTCTGGAATTAAAGATAGGAACTATCACACCTAGCAGGAGAACTACCATTCTGTATTGACTTTGAGACCTCACAATCACACAACTTGCACAATTCCCTCCCTCCCTCCCGCCTTCCCGCCCTCCCTCTTTCCTTCCCTCCCTCCCTTCTCTCTTTCTTCCTTTCCTTTCTGCCTGTCCTGAGGCTTGAACTCAGGACCTAGGCATGGCCCTTGAACTTTGGGCTTGAACTCAAGGCTGCCCTTTTACCACTTGAGCCACATTACTTTCATGTCTGAGCTGGCTTTGAATCACAGTCCTCAGATCTCAGCCTCTTGAGTAGCTAGGATTATATGCATGAGGCTATTGGTGCCTAGCTCACATTTTATATCTTAAAAAAGAATTGGTAGGGGCCTGGGAATATGACCTAGTGGCAAGAGTGCTTGCCTTGTATACATGAAGCCCTGGGTTCGATTCCCCAGCACCACATATATAGAAAAGGCCAGAAGTGGCGCTGTGGCTCAAGTGGCAGAGTGCTAGCCTTGAGCAAAAAGAAGCCAGGGACAGTGCTCAGGCCCTCAGTTCAAGCCCCAGGACTGGCAAAAAAAAAAAAAAAAACACACACACACACACACACACAAAAAAACAAGAAAGAATTGTTAGCATACATTAGTTTGCATGAGGGGGGGTTTTATTGTAACATTTCCATATGTACATACAATGTATTCTAATCCAACTTATCCCTCCATTTTTCTTCCCTCCTTGAAACAATTTGGACAAGTTTCACGGTTCTATTTTCACACATGCGTGTGGATACATGTACACTCACCTTTATTCTCTCTCTCCCCCTTCCCACAGACACCCACTGTCCCAACAGTTTATTTTATTTCTCGTTTATTTTCGAGACAAGGTCTCACTGTGAAGCCCAGGCTGCCTTCGCGTTCCCCATCTTCCTGTTTCAGCTTTCTGCATGTTGAGATTATAGGGGTGTGCCACCACACCCAGCTCATAAAATTTCTTAATGTGTTACAAATCCTTTCTGACCTGGCCTACCTTTCCTTTCCATCCGCACTTCCTTCCCACTGTGTGCGATGCTCTAATGGAGCCAAATGATTGCAGGGCTGACACTAGCCATCTGTCCCCCGTGTGTCTCAGCTGGCTTTCCTGCCTGGTGGCCTCCCCATCTCCTGCCAACTGCGGAGTCCGGCAAGGCTGGCTCTCTGTGCGCAGCCTTCCTGGCATATCTAGGCAGAAGTAGAACCAGTTATTTTCTTCTTCTGAGTTGTCACTGCATCTAACAATACCAATGGGAGGCACCTTTTGATTGCCACAATGCTTAAATGCCTGGCTGGCCTGCTCCATAGAGCTCAAGAAGTTTCCTCCGGAGCAAGGGTTTCTTTTATTGATTTTTTATTTTTTGCCAGTCCTGGGCTTGGACTCAGGGCCTGAGCACTGTCCCTGGCTTCTCTTTGCTCAAGGCTAGCACTCTGCCACTTGAGCCACAGCGCCACTTCTGGCCGTTTTCTGTATATGTGGTGCTGGGGAATCGAACCCAGGGCTTCATGTATAGGAGGCAAGCACTCTTGCCACTAGGCCATATCCCCAGACCAAGGGTTTGTTTTAAATGTGTGTTTTCAGGGCTCAGCACAGTGTGTGATGAGCAGCAAGCTCCCAACAGCTATTGGAGAACAATACACTCTACTTTCCAACTTAAAGGCTTTTCAGAAGTATCTGGTTATTAACTAAGAAGTATAGACGTCCTTGTGCTAGAGTAGAAATGGAGAGAGGGATTATATGATTAGGGGACTGCCTAACATTACTTAGATAAATTTGGAGACCCCAAGCCATGGGCTGTTGAAGCTGATAATTGAGGGCCCCAGAGGTGAAGATGCAATGGGAACCACTGGACCAATGCCCCGACACTCCTCTCAGCCCGATTCACACGATTCCACCACAGGCTGGAGTGGTCCTTCCATCTGCCTCTTCCCCCTCCGCCAGGGTGCCTCCAACAAGCATTGCGGATGTCTTGACTCAGGATAGCATAAACTCATTGGCTTTGCTTCTCCCAACCTCTTCTCTACCGTCTTCTCTTCTTTTGGACTTAGTAGATCCTCCACATATTTCTCTCTGCTTTTCCACATCCCTTCTCTTTAATGAGTTGTCCGTACAAGTCTGACTTGCTGGAAATAGTTCAGTGGCAGCCCATAACCTTTGGGATGAAATCTAGAGTTCTCCTTAGCCCTTGCCACAACTCTAGTTTGATCTCCTTCCAGTCTACTTCCACACCTCCACCACTTGGGGAGCCTCTAGAAGCAACGGGGGCGGGGGGGGGGGGGGAGGAGAGGTGGGGACTCCAAAAAACACAAGACATTGCCTCCTACCAAGTAGCTCATAATCCAATGGGAAGAAAGGGGAAAAAAATTCACCATGATTCACCATAAGCAAACATTGTGGAGAGCAAAGGAAGGCCAGGCAATGCACCCTGGGGTGAGAATGTCAGCGAACACTGTGTTAGAACGTGGCTTATCCTCCATGAACTGCTCTTAATGGAACCACTGTGGCGATCTCAACTCAAGGGCTTGGGACTATCAAGCTTCTTTGTTGTCTGTTGGAAAATGCTCCCTCCCCCAGCCCCCCATCAGACTTCATCGTTGTGTTGAATTCCTGTGCAGCTCTAGGAAGAATCACTATTTATTTTTCTTCTTTCATTACCTCTGTGTGTGTGTGTGTGTGTGTCTGTCTGTCTGTCTCTGCTGAAGATGGAATCCAAGGCCTTATTCTGTAAGTGAGCTACAGTCCCTTCCCCAAATAAGTCCTTTTGGCTGTCACACACCAGGAGCTCCAAGAACACAAGGACCATGCCATGTCCCCAAGGTACAGAAAAGTGTAAGCACTCACCAAATGTTTTCTCAAAGCGTGGCTCCAAGTTATCTGAACTTGCTATCTTTATAACTGGCAATGGCTTAATTCTAGTCACCGTGGTGTTCTTTTCACTGATGGTATGATTCCAAATAGGTGCCTAGAAAAGTATGTATTAGTATTCTGGGCTAATGGAGATAAAAATGGGAATTTTCTCTAAAGATTTTTCCATCATTATTCTATCTGCTTACTTAAGAGATGTGGTGGGCTTATTGCTAAACATTTCTTTCATGCCACAGATACCACTTGACAAATAAAAAAGTACATAATCTTGAGGAAAATGATTGAAGCAATTCATATTCATATGCTATCTATGTGAAAAACTCAGGGAAGCAAATTCAACAAAGAAATGTAAGTGCACAGAGAAACCAAAGCCAGGCATGCTTTAATTTTAAGACAGACTAAAGAGTAACTTTAAAGCAGTATAAGTAACAAGGAAAAAGGCAGTATCACATGGGATGCTGTAATTTTAGATTACATACCATTATATTAGGACATCTTAATATAAAGGGATATGGCAAAATTTTCTAACAAATATAGCAGTACTTACTTTTCTTTCTTTTTTTATGTGCTAGTGGTGAGATATGTTTCCACTCTTAGTTTTGTTCTGCTCATGGCTGGTTCTTTTCCACTTGTAGCCATACTTCCAGTTCTAGCCTTTTGTTAATTGGAGATAAGGGTCTCAAGGTTTTGTCTGCCCAGGCTGGCTGCAAAACATGATTCCCAGAGCTCATTCTCCTGAGTAGCTGTGATTATAGGCACGAGTCACTAGTGCCTATCTTGGTTGTTTTGTTTTTTTGCTTGTTTGTTCTTTCTTTTCTTTTCTTTTATGGTTTGGGAGTTGAACTAAGGGCCTCTTGCTTGGCTAGCGTTCTACCCCACAAACCATACCTCTAGTCCAGTATTTCGCTGGTTAATTGGAGATGGAGTTTTGAAGACTTTTCTGCCTGGGCTGAGTTCAAATCATAATCCTCCAAATCTCAGCCTCCTGGATTGATAAAATTACAAGTGGAAGCCATAAACATCTTGTATGAATGAAAAAGCTATAGGAAAAGATTATGCCATTATTGTATAGTGATGCAGGTAAAGTTTGTTTTTGACTTTTGTTTTGGATGTTTCTTTAGCACTTTTTTTTTCTTTGAACTCAGAGCCTGGGTGCTGTCCCTGATCTTCTTTGGGTTCAAAGCTAGCACTCTACTACTTAAGCCACAGAGCCATTTCTGGTCTTTCCTGAGTAGTTTATTGGAGATATGCGTCTCACAGGATAAGAGTTTCCAGATTTTACTGTCTGGATTGGCTTCAAACCACAGTCCTCAGATCTCAGCCTCCTGGGTAGCTGGAATTACAGATGTGAGCCCCTGACTCTGGTCTTCGAAATCCTTTTTGTAATAGGTCATGGGGCCTTGCTCCTCCACTTGATTAGGGCCCCATTTCCCAGGTCTCTAGTATCTTTCTACTGCCCTCTGGCTACCAGGAACTCAGGCCTTTCCATTTCCCAGAGACTAAGACTTCCAAATTATGGCCTTCTTATCATTAAATCAAAACTATTGACCCACTAGACTGTGAATGACACAGGGGCAAGAAAAGTTGTGTTTAGTTCACTACTGTCCCTCCAGCTCCTAGAACCACACTACTTCTGTACTCTATTTTGAAGGAATGACTAAGTCTTTAACTTTGTTAGTTTCAGTGAAGTGTTGGAAACAAAGTAACTCATTACACCAGTTTACAGTCATCTGTGAATGACCCTTATCTTGCCCAAAGGTATTTGCATACTTAAAGAAAAGCTTGTGAATTTAAACTATTCAGTTCAATTGTGAACCAAATGGAGAGAAAAAGTTTCCAGGCTTAAGGTAGTGGGGGCCGAAGGAAGCTATGTCCAAGGAAGGCCAATTCTGCCTTGGCGTTTGCCTTGGGTCACTCCAATTCTCACGGCTCTTCAAACTTCTCCACCCAGACAGCTTTGGAAAGCTTACACTACGTCTTTATTATGGCTTGGGATAAGGACCAGGATAATAATGAGAGAAAGTCAAAGAGGCACTATACTGGGCTGTTTTTACATTATATACTGGCTGTATTTTTAAAAAAGTATTTCTGCTATATTACAATACATTCTCTCTGTCTCTGTCTCTGTCTCTCTATTTTAGCAGATTCCTAAATTCTTAGTGAAATATACAATAACACCTGGGACGTTCTCATAATCACTTCATGTTATTTGTTGATATAAGTGAACAGTAATATTATATTTTCACCAGGTCATTTTTTAAGGTTGCAAATTGGCTTGAAATAGACATCGAGTTGGGACTTATTGTAAAAGGCAAGTAGTAAGTCTGTCTATGTCATATCAGGTTTTAAAGTACTCAAATATAGTCAGGTACTACGCATTTCTTTCTAAATACCACGTCCTGTCTTCAACACTCCCCGCTACTTCCCAAAACATCTACCACCGAGGGATACAAACTTCATGGAAATTCTGACTAAGCTCAGAATTGTGATTCTTTGTTTATGGAATTAGTCTATTTTAGATAAAGGTTTATTCTAGTATTTCCAAACTTTTGAAAATGTTAGCATTCTTTCTATATGATGTTCATATATATATGCACTTATCTATCTAGATAGTAACATTTTAGCAAATCTAGGACAATCAAGTTTAGTTGTTGACTAGTTGTAGTATTTACCCAATGACATAGTTTTGATACATTTTTTTGGGTCCAAACACAAATGTTTCAATTTCAGGTTTAGCACTACAGGCTGTGAATGAGACTTTTCATACTCTGCATAGTTTGTATTTTCTCATTTATTTTTTCACTTCTTGATTGTGACGGTGACGTACAGAGGGGTTACAGTTTCAAACATAAGGCAGCGCGTACATTTCTTCTCCAACTTGTTCCCTCCTCCCTCATTCTCTCCCCCCCCCCCCGTGCCTCCCCCTTTCCCCTTCTCCTTCATTTTGCCGTCTAGAAATAAATAGCCAAGTGGCTCTACTCTCACAGGACGATCAAAGGACGATGCTCTTTCTTTCTGACTTAAAAATAAAAAATGAGTGTAATCTCGAACCTAACAAAACAATCTTAAAAGTTTATTATGGTGGACGGTTTATAAAATTACGCCTATTCGGACTTTTGCCTATCGAAAGTGTTCAGTCTGAAGATCTCTTTCTTGAAAATCCCAACCCCCCCAAAAAAACTCGGGTGTGTGTGTGTGTGAATATTTATTTTGTTCGGGGAAGAGAAGTGGCCTAAGATCATCGGGGTGGCGCGAGAGGATGCTACACCGATGCCCTATTGGCCAAGCGATGAATAAAGCATTCGAGTGGAGACACGTTGAATAATGGGCACACATCCTATTTTCTTGTTTTGTTGTGTTTTGTTTCATAACCATTGCTCTCGCCCTCCTTCCCCCCCCCACCTTTTGGGGTTGGTAACAAATGCCACCAAATCCACCAAATCCACGCCGCCATCCGGGGAAACTTTTGGACTCCGGGGTGGATCCGGCGGTGTGTTTTATTTTATTTTATTTTATTTTTTTGTTGTGTATTTTGGTCAACCAGGCGGCGGGAGCTGCAATGTGGAGCCGCGGGCGCGGACGCACCGACCCGGACGGGGTCCACTCGGCATCGCTCCCGGTGGGAAAACGATCTCGGGTGGGAGGAGGCTGGCAGTCGGGGCGTCGGGACACCTCCGTTCCCACCCCCCCCCCACCTCGAGCTGGGGCCGGGGCGGGAGGGGGGGGATCGCCGCGGCTTCCTGCCCCGGGGCGGCGCACCCCCGACCGACCCCCCGACCCCGGGGAGGCGCTGCCGGGGGAGGACGTGGCCGCCCGCCCCGCCGTGCGCACCCCGGGCCGAGCGCTCCGACGAGCCCGGCGGGGAGCCCGCCGCGCACCCACGGCTCCCGCTCGCGCACCCGCCGGCGGGGGGGGGGGGGAGAGCGGCCCCGCCGCGCCCGGCGCCCGGGGACGGGAAGTGGCGCCCCGCCCCGCGCCGGCTGCGGCCCCGCGGCCCCGCGCCGCCCCCTTTCTCTCGGCCTCTCCCTCGGCCTCCGCCACCCCGGCCGAATTCTTGCATAAATTATGCCAGGCGCGCCTGACGTCAGGTGGCGGCGCGCGGGCGCGGGCGCGGGCGCGGGCGCGGCGCGGAGGGAGCCGGCCGCGGAAGCGCGCGTGCGCGGCCCCGAAGCCCCGGGCGCAGGCGCGCGCGCGCGCGCGGAGCCGGGCGCGCGCAGGCGCTGGCGTGCTGGGGCCGCGGCGGCGGCGGCGGCGGCGGCGGCGGGGACGGCGGCGGCGGCGGCGGCGGCATCGGCGGCGGCGGCGGCGGCGCGGGGGTTGAGCCGTGGTGGTGCGGCGGACGCGCTCGTGCTCGGGAACTATCGGATTAAACTTGAATCGAGTGGAATTACACAAAGGAGCGAGGCGGAGGAGGCGGCCGGGGCACCCGGAGACCCTGAAACTCGCCCGAGCCCCCGCCGCAGCCCGCCCGGCCAACTCCGCGCCCCGTGGATCCTGCCCCCCGGCCGCGGCCGCCCAGCCAACTCCGGAGCCCGCTCTGCGTTTTGTTTTCCGCCGGCTTCGAGACAGCGGAGGAGCCCGAGCGACCGAGCGAGCGGCCGAGCGAGCGAGCCAGCCGGTGAGCGCCCGGCGAGAGAGAGTTCACCCGGCGCCCCCGGGAGGGGCGGCGGCGGCGGCGGCGGCGGCAGGAAATCGCTCCGGGCCGGGGCCGCCGGGGGCCGGGGCGGGGGCCGCGCGGGGAGTGAGTTGGGGGCGAGGAGTTGGGCGTGTGCGGGGCGAGGGCCGCGGGCGGGCGGGCGGGCGGGCGAGGGGTCGGGGCCGCCGCCGCCGCCGCCGCCGGGGGCGCCGGGTCCGCCCGCGCGGTGTCTCCGGGGCCGCCCGCCCGCGGGGGGCCCCGAACCTGCGGCCCCGAGCGCCGCCCGGCGCCCCAACTTTGGGGCCGCGCGGGCGGGAGCGGCGGCGGCGGCGGCGGGGGCGCGCGGGGCGGCCGCGGGTCACTCACTTCCTCGCATGTAAATGGCTTTTTGTTGTGCTGCGCTGAGCTGCGCGGTGCGGCCGGCGCCGGGGGGGGGGGTGGGGACGGGGACCGGGGGGACCGGGGGGACCGGAGGGAGCGGGTCCGCGCGCGGGGAAGCGCGAGCGCGTGTCCCCCCGCCGCCGCCGCCGCCGCCGCCGCCGAGCACGAGTTGCCGGCCGCCTCGGAGAGGAAAGGGAAGGAGGAAAAGTTGGGCTGCAACTCCAGGGCGGGCGAGGGGCGCGCGGGCGCGGGGCGGCCGAGCGGCGCGGGGACGGCGGCGACCCCCGGCCCTCAGCCCCCGCCCCCCCTCCTCCCCCGCGGCTCCGGACCGACCACGCCGCGCTCGCCGGGAGCGGCCGACACCGGCGCGAACAAAGTGCGTCCGTGCCGGGCGCGGCGGCGGGGCCGGGCGGGCGGCCGGGGCTGGCCGGGGCGAGGTGGGTCGGCGCCGGGGAAAGTGCGCGGGGTGCCGCCGCGTGGGGCGGGGGCGGCGCGAACACGCGGCGCGCGGCGCGAGGCGCGGGCGGGAGGGAGGGCGGGCGGGCGGGCAGGGAGGGGGGGGTGCGCGTCCCGAGCCCGGCCGGTGCCCACCCCACCGCGCGGGAGCGGAGTTGCGTGGCGGCGGCCGGGGGGCTCCCGGGGCGGGGTGAGGGGGGGGCTCCCCAGCGCTTCCCAAGTGCGCGAGGCGGAGAAGAAAGGGAGCCGGGCCGGGACGAGCGCGCCGAGGCGCGGCGTGGAGGGAGGGCGCGAGCGAGGGCGGAGGGAGGGGACCCCACCTTGCCGAGCTGGCCGGGCCGGTGGCGGCGGCCACGGCCACAGCATAATAGCGACTCTCCCTCCCCTCCTCCCCGAACGCAACTCCGGGGGCTCCGCACCCCCCCTCCCCTACCCCCACGCCCGCCGGGGGGGGGGTCCGCTCCCCGCGCGGGGCGGGGCGGGGGGCTCGCCAGGTGGACCCCCCGAGTTGGCCCGGGGTGCGCCGGGCGCCCGCCGGGAGCCGCGGCTCGGAGCGCGAACGGCGGCGGCGGTGGCCGGAGGCCAGGCGGTCAGCGGGGAGAGGAAGGAGGGCGGCGGGGGACGCGTTGTTTGTTTGGTTCGCACCGGGGCCGCGGGGCTCGGGCGCGGGGGGCGCGCGGGGGGGGGGGAGCGCCGGCCCCGGGTGGGCTTGCGGTGCGGCGCTGGGAGCGCGGAGGTGGCGGCGGGGGCGACCGGGGGGACTCCGGCCGCGCGGGGTGGGGAGTGTGGGGGGGTGGACGGTGGTCAGGAGGCTCCGGGGAAGGAGCCGCCGGCCCCGAGCAGCCATCATTCCCGAGCCGCCTTTCTCCGGAGGGCTCTGCCTCGAGCCGCCCGCCCCGCGCGCCGTGGGAGCGCACCCCGCACTCGCCCGCCCGCTTTGTGAGCGCCCCCGCGGAGCGCCCGGGCCCGGCCCGCCGGGCTCCCCCGAGCTCACTGGTAGGGACGGACGGACTGTTCACGCCCCGGGTTTAAACTAGTTTTTTTTTTTTTTCCTCCCTCTTCGGAACAGACAATGGACAAAAGAAAAGTAGCGACCCACATGGAGAGTTTCCTTCGGAATCGCTAGAATTAGATACACTATCCGGCCTTCCACTTGCGGAGCACACTTCCCGGCTCCCCATTGTACGGCACCCCGCGATCGATTTAAATAACTCGCTTACACCGCGTCCGTCCGCGGCGCTTCGTGTCGGGGATCCATTCAATGCCTTCCTTTATTTTTTAAAGGATCACGTGAAGGCCCTGATTTTTATATTTTTTAATTTAAGCTTTCTTTACGGTGGGCACTGCCTTTCTGAGAGATTGAGTACTGTTCTCTCCCCCCCCATCCTCTTTCAGAAGGGGGGCCGGGCGAGAGTACTCATCACACGTAGTGAGCAGTAGAAGAAAATACCTTTTTATTTCCTCACAGATCCCATTCCCACCATGAGGAAAGAAAAAAAAAATCTTAGTGATCTCAGCAGCACGGGAGTCTGATTTATTCCGGTTATTAGGGTGCAGTCTTGTTCAAGTATCGGTAATTCCCATTTCCGAAATAACTTGGGGGATTTTGATGAAATTGAGTCCAGCCCCCAGCCCCAGCCCCAGCCCCCAGCGTACATTTGTCCGCAGTGTTTTTGTCTTGCTGTTGCACAACAGAAACCCTCTAGTCTTTACCCTAAAATGGCAGCTTTCATTTGACTGGGGCCCATTCATTGACGATGATAATAAAGAGGCTGAAAGCTAGATGCTTGGGGCGTGGAGTGGGACTCGCTTTGCCTTGCTAGGTGATGATTAGGAGACATTTTAAGTCCTCTGCTTTGCGCAGGAAAAGTTTATTTTCCTTGAAAAACTGTATTGTGAGGGTTGAAAAAAAGTTGCAAAGTAGAGTGAGAGTTTGGAAATGGAAAGGGGTTTGTTTACCCAGGAAAATTCAGGAGCTGATTGAAAGAAAATCTTGCCCAAGGGTGGAAATACAGTATTCCTTTTTTATTTCTTGATAATCTGATTAAGGGAAATATTTGTGTGTGTGTGTGTGTGTGTGTGTGTGTGTGTGTGGTTTGTAACAGGTGAATTTCCTGAGCACAATGCTCAGGTTTTAAAATTGTTTTCTGACACTGTGGGCTTTATTATTTATGTTCTCTTGATAGTTTCTGGGTTTTTTTTTTTTCCCCTCCTTCAGTGCAAGTCACCAAAACTGGAGTTTGACAAATTCGATTCTTTATGCCTTCAAGATTCAAATGTTTATAAAAAGCTGGCATGTGAATCCTAAACCCTATTTCCACTGCCTTAATGGAATTACTTTAAAAAATTACTTCTGTGTGGAAGGCAGAAGAGAAACGTAGAGTAGTTATGTAGGTGATAATTTAAAACTCAAGGATCAATTTACTTTTTGAAAGAAAAAAAGACACACTTTCCCCCAAGTTGAAAATATATAAGTAAAATTTAAAATAATATAACCAAGATCTTAGGTTTTAAAATAGTACTTCCATAGATTCACCTGGATTTGGTGTAGGTTATAATCACTTTAACTTACAAGAACGTTTCCAGAACTTTTCCCATAGTGAGAGTCTTTTGTTATTGAGGTAAAGTGAATACCTTTCTAATACTAAATATCAAGGAAACTTAGAATTGCTTCACACACAAGCAAAATAAGTAATTAAATGCTTGTCATTTTTAAGCAATTAGGTCAGAAGAAGAATATTTTCATCCATGTACCTGCCTTGTAATCCATCAGGCAAATCTAAATGGCAATTTTAGGGTTGGCTGTGGTTTCAAAGCAAAGATTATGACATTTTACACACACTGTGTGAAGTTTACTAGCTGTCTAGTCACCATCATTTAGTTCATTTTCACTGGCAAACCTTGGCAAGCATTCCACTTGTGAGCAGTAAGAGGTCGTCCTTTCCCTCAGGGAGTTTGTCATCTAGTAGGAAAGAGCCTTCTGCAGTCAGGTACTTGCCTCTGACTTTGGAGGCAGTAGTTACCTTTCATCCTTCATTATCTGAAATACTACTGCCTTTTGGGTTCACTGGCAGACACTGTGGTCATCTCAAAAACATCTATACGTAAAGGCAACATAGGAAGAAAAATGTTAGGGCCGAGCAGTGTGTGTGACTACAAAAAGTGCCTCTTAAATTGTGTCTTCTAAAGAATGTGATTCACTGTCAGAGTTCAAATGATTCCTGCATGTAAAGCAAGCTAAATTTACTGAAAAGATAGAGAAGAAACCTTCTGGGTGATAGAGGAATGTTGTCCTCCGAGACATAAGGACTCTGCAACTTTAAATTGTCTTATTCTCAGGATGCATTTCTGTATTTTCACAGAACTGCCTTTTTTTTTTTTTTGCCAGTTCTGGGGCTTGAACTCAGGGTGGGAACACTGTCCCTGGCTTCTTTTTTGCTCAAGGTTAGCACTGTACTACTTGAGCCACAGCGCCACTTGCAGCTTTTTCTGGCCCTTTTCTGTATATGTGGTGCTGAGGAAGCGAACCCAGGGCTTCATGCATGCTAGACAAGCACTCTACCACTAGGCCCAGCCCATGAACTGCCCTTTTGTGTGTGTGTGTAAGTGACTCACGTCAGACCTTAGCATTCTCCTGTCCTAACAGATTTTTACAGGCATTTTATTTCCTTAGTTTGGGAGATAAACTATTCTTCTTTCTTAAGAAATTTTGTTAGTCTTCTAAAATATTTTGACATTCAAAGATGATGATGTTAATAAAAGTAATTGGGAATAAACCATTTACCCTTTTTGCAAAACACGTAAAGGTGGAATGATTTGTTTCAGTTCGGGTATCCTTCAGGTTGCAGTCATGGCAGAATTGTGCCATTGATGGAGGTGGTAGTAACCAGTTGAATGGTAATTAAAAATGCTATGATTGTCCTGTTTTATTTTTAATCAGTATATTAAAAGTTTTAAATGAAGTCACACCGGTGTGATAAAGATAATAAGTAGGCAATTCAGAAATCGTCATGATATTGTAAAATAAAAATTCATATTTATAATCACTAGAACCTTCAGATATTTAGAACCTGAGTTGAACTTTCTCACTTTACAGATTAAGAAAGTGGAGATAAATGAAGGCAGCTGCTCCTGGCTGGTCCCTGGGTTATTGCCGGGTCACCTTAGTCACAGTCGTCACCCCGGTGCCTAACATGGTGCCTCGCAGAGAAATACTGGCTTTGATTTATCTTTGTTGAATGACTGCACTAGCCTCAGGAGAGTCTCGGGTCAAAATGTACCTTTTGGTTTTACAGTCTCACAGCATATGAAAATCCAGTTTCTAAGCCAACTATAATTTATTTACCTCCATTGTGTTTGGTGTCTTCCCTCCATTGTCTAGAAAAATACAGAAATAAAATTTCCAGTAGTGTATTTCTCTCTATTGTTTTCCATTTAAAAGTATATATTCATTTCTGTAACTAGACCCTGGTACATTATAAGTAATATTAGGTCTCTGTAAACATGACAGTTTTCTCACAGAAGTGTTTTCCAGGGTGCCGGTTTGTTCTGTTCTATTTTTGGTGGTACTGGGGTTTGAACTCAGGGCCTCAGATTTGGTAGGCATGCGCTTACCACTTGGAGCCGTTTCTTCAGCCAAGAATATCTGTTTAAGAATAAGAGTGTAGATCACTAATGAAGAAACATGACTGGGTGGAAAAGGCTGATTGGCTCTCAGACTTGTCTGCTTATGTTGGTGTGGAAGCAGACACTCTTAGTGGCCCTTTGAGCCTCGCACTATCTGTGTGGGTGGCAGGCTTGGCTCTCCTGGCAAATGAATGTGGACTCTGATTAGTTTTCCTGTTTATTTGTTGGATACCTGCGCCTGAAAGGTACAATGGTACGAATTGGGGATGCAGTGGTGACCTAAGAGGAGTTGGTAGGCCTAAAAACAGGCAGACAAAAGCCTGCCATGAGACTGTGAGTGCTGAACAGTGAACACTGGGAAGACAGAGAGTTTATGACTTTGAGCTTCAACTAGGTGTGTGAACGCACAGCCCCCTAGGAAGTGGTTTTAGCACTACAGTAGAAGAAAGGGGGCATTTCAGGCACTGCCAACTGACCTGGCTTCATGTTTGTGGTCTTCACAGAGCTTCAAGACCAGACTCAAGCAGGAGTCAGTATCAGCCTCGATTGGAGACTATAGTATTTGGAGTTTTGGAGAAAGTAGTAGTAGGAGCCATGGAGGAGCTTATAATTAAGTGTTTTGAAGATGAGGTGGTGGCTGTGGACAGAATTGTGCCTGCTTTTGTTGTGTTAACGGCATGAAGGAATATAAAGTATTTTGACTAGATCAGTGTTTATGGGGATGGAGAGAAAAAAATGGCACAAGAAATGACCAGCCTAAGAACTCCTTAGGAGTTGGATGAATGGGGTTTGAGGATATGGATTTCCAGTGCTTGCCCGCTGCTTGGCTGGCTAGGGATGCTGTTCATAGGAGCGTAGGATCAGGACAAGGATCAGATTTGAGGAAGAAGATCATGAGTTCTTGGGGAGCATGTGCCTGAGATCACTGATACTGATACTGGATTATGATAACACGGTTATAGATTCCATTATATTGCTAGTGGCATTTCCATCTTCCCCAAAATAATTTTCTGGTTTTTACCCCCAAAATGTTACTGTATGGTGAGCCCACTAGGGGCTGGCTGGGCTGGCTCATGGAGATGGGAAAGGGGAGGGAACCATAGTTACTTGCTTACTGTGTAGCACTTTGCTGTTACTGAACTAATCTGTAGCACTTTGTAAGAGTTTCCTCATCACAGACTTAGCAGGGAAACCTGTGGCAATCAGAAGTGCACACTTATTCTTTTGTGCCTTCTCCTCTGCAGGCTACTTTCTGTAGCTAGTTACCTATTCATCCCAACCAGGTCCTTGCGCTGGGAGAAGATTACTGGTAGATGCCTTGCGTGCAGGACTGCTCTTCTCACAGAGAGAGGGTTAATTGTGTTAGATAGTTGCTGTTCTACATAGGTAGGGTAGAAATGAATACATTACTTAAATAGTTGTGGAGGAAATTAACAGCCTTGGTCAGGATACCTATTTCATTTTTAGAGGTATATTAGCCTATTTAATATGTAAATTATCTTCAAAGCCACTTGTTTATTGTAAAAAACTAGATTATATGGTATGACGGCTGGTGGCAAATGAGAGCGACACATCCAGCAAAGCTTCTGAGCTATACACTTGAATATCACATGATGATAACATTTCTGAGCATTAACCTTGAAACGATTTTTTGTTGTTGTTGCTGTTTTTTTTTTTTAAAGTGCTTGGCAGAAGTGAGTTTTTTTGAAGTGTTTGTAGGTTTGATTTTGGTAGCGTATGTAGAAGATTTTTGGTTGTGATTGTACATTATTCTTGGTTCGCATGAAGATGTCCTCTGGGATTCAGGAGGTGTCATTAGGGACCTGTTTAAGTGGCACCCTTGGAGCGATGTAGGTTTTTCCTGGGCTTTCTGGATGCTGTGACTTGGTCAGCTCTACCAGAATCCCCCTTGTCTCTTCCAGAAGGGCAGTGCTGTGTGTTTGTAGATGATTTGGGAGACAACATTGGTTGTAGGGAGATGATTCATCTATAAAAATTTTACCCTTAGGGGCTGGGAATGTGACTTAGTGGTAGAGCGCTTGCCTAGCATGAATGAAGCCCTGGGTTCGATTCCTCAGCACCACCTAAACAGAAAAAGCCAGAAGTGGTGCTGTGGCTCAAGAGGTAGCGTGCTCGCCTTGAGCAAAAAGAAGCCAGGGACAGTGGAGTCCAAGCCCCAGGACTGGGCAAAAACAAACATTTTTTTTTTTTAACCTTCGTTTAGTACTTGGTCTCGCTATGTAGCCGAGGCTGGCCTCTGGTTCAGCCTCCCCAGTGCTGGGAATGCAGGTGTCCACCACCACAGTTGGCCCAGCACTGTGTTCCTAGGGTTTGGGGGATTATTTTTGTCTAGGAATTACCAAGTGCTAAATAGAAAGGTGCTTGTAGATTTTGTGATGTAGTAGTTTTCTCCTTTCGCTTTCCCCTTTCCCCTTCCCTTCTCTTTCCTTTCCTTTTTCCTTCTCCTTCCCTTTTTCCTTTCCTTTCTTTCTCCCCCACCCTTTCTTTCTTTCTCTTTCTTTTTCTGAACTCAGGGTGGTGTTCCTGAAGTTGTTTGCCCAAGGCACTGTCATTTGAGTCTCAGCCCAACTTCCAGCTTTTTTCTTGCCTGAAATGGCTTCAAACCATGATCCTCGTATCTCAGCCTCCTGAGTAGCTAGGATTACAGGCGTGGGCCACTGGCACCTGGCTCTGTGTTGTGCTTTTCAGTGGAGCCATTAAGGAGTTGCCTAATAAAGAGGACATGGGAGCCATGACCTCTTCTGGCTTCAGCAGTGACCAAGGAAAGAGAGGAAGTCATGTGGCAGATTTGAATTTTTCACCATTTATTTATTTCAGTCATACTGCAAGTGACCTGTGCTTCTATTACCAGCCTTTGTGTAGTGAAAGGTGAGAACTAGACAAGTGTATTAGGATTGAGAGGGCACCTACTCTCCCAGGTTCCTGAGTTTGCCATAGTCACAGATTTCCACACAGGATGCTGCTAATAAGCAGTGTGTGAAACCCAGGTAACGAACTTTGCTCCTGGCTCTGCAGCAGGTTTGGGGGACTACTTTGACCTTGTAGAGTAGGGGTGGGAAACTCTGCAGGCCATATAAAGTCCATAAAATCACGATGGGGCAGATAGGTATGCTTCTCCAATGAATCTCGGCTGCCCATGGCCATCTGCCTTCATTAGTCATTTTGTATGGCTCTCAAATTATAAGTAACTAAATGGCCCTTGGCAGAAAAGCATTTTCCCACCCCTGCTTTAGAGAGTATACTTGATTCCCTGTTCATCCTTTTGAGAGAAGCATAAACATTTTAGAAACCTGTTCTGTTGATATATAAAACATAATTATGGATGTACATAATATTTCAACACACCTAAAAACCATTAGACCTCTTTAACATAATACCGAGCATGTAAATAGTAAGAAGTCCCTTGAAGAATTATAAGTATGCTTAGGTTTTCAAGATAGTGTCTGCCAGTGCACTAAATGAATAATAAAGTCAGCTTGAACATAGTGAAAGCTGTGCTGTAGATTGTGATGTATTTTGAAGTGTGTGACCTAGCAATTACTTTAGTTACAGGTGGGGCTGGCATGGTACCAAAACTGTTAACTCCAGATGCTTAGAAGAATCTTTCTTTCCTTGTTTTTGTTGTCAGTCCTAGGGCTTGAACTCGGGGCCTGGGCACTGTCCCTGAGCTTCTTTTGCTCAAGGCTAGAGCTCTACCTCTTGAGCCACAACACCACTTCCAGCTTTTTCTATTTATATGGTACTGAGGAATGGAACCCAGGGCTTTATGCATGCTAGGCAAGCACTCTCCCATTAGGCCACATTCTCAGCCCAGAATGAACGTTCTAGAAAGTATTACAGTATTTATTTTCTCGTGTACTTCACCTTGTTTGTGCTTGAAATTTTGCCTTAACCAATTTCAGGTTTGATAATTTTTGTCAGAAAAATCTTGTAGACTCAACCTGAGAATTTCAGAATCTTGCTTAAATTAAGCGACAGCACCCTCCCTCAAAAAAGTATGACTGGGTAACGAATAATAAACAAAACAACTTTAAATATACTGATAAGATCTGGGTTCACCCCAGTAATCTTAGCTACTTAGGAAGGAGGCTGAGATCTGAGGATCACGGTTCGGAATCTGCCCAGAAAGAAAAGCCCGTGAGACTCTTTATTCCCTACTTAACTACCCAAAATTCAGAAGTGGAGGTGCGGCTTAAGTGGGAGCACCAGCCTCCACAGAAAGAAGTCCAGAATGGAAGCCTCCATGCTCACACACAACAACAACAAAACAAAACAAACCCCACAGTAATTCCAATGCTGAGCTAGGTATCATGCTAAGCACTTTTCTGTTCTGCTTTGTTTTAGTGATGGGGCTTCAGGCCCTCGCTGGGCTCCTGGGCTCTGCCACTGATGCTTACTCCAGCCTGTGCTGTTTTCATGGATGGTGTCATCTCCATTTTATTGACAAAGAGACAGAAGAATTACAAGTTAAATTACTGAACACTACAAATAAATAGTTGAGGAGGGATTTGAATCCAGATTGGCTAGACTAGAATCTGCATGTGTAACCTCTGTGCTGATGTTGCCACCCAAACCAGCTCGGAAGCTTATGTCAAGTAGTACTTTCGACATACAGCAACACACAGTAATCACATGTCATACCTATCAACCCAGGCTTTTTCTGTCCACATTACCACTGTGTGTGCTTGCTGTATTTGTGGGTTTCTTGGGCTATCTTGGCATTTAAAGTGACAGTGTCTGTCTTTCATCCTTAAGACCTTCCTTTTCCATGGGGATGAGAAGAACAGTTGGTCTTGTGGGAGACTTATTGGGTTGTGGCTGAGAATTTCAGCTCTTAGATCAGAAAGACCAGGGGATGAATTACAAAAATGGTGATAATAATACAACCCAACTACACAAGGGAATGGTGAAGATTGAATGTGACAGTGTGCCAGAAGCATTTGGTAGATCATATGGCATATTTATTGAGGAGTCACTGTTTTTATTAGCTGACTTTTAGTCATTGAACCTATCAAACCATGTGTCTTGATTTCAATATTAACTTAAAAGTTTCCCAGATTGTCATTTTGAATTATGATTGGACAAGAGTGCATTGTTTGAAATGGCGAATTTCTGTAATACCGTTTTCCTTTGTACTACATAGACATTTGAAAAGTACAATTTACATTTATATGTATTTGTCCAGTATGATGGCCAGATGCTATTTACTTTATTCTGTTTTTGATAACGTAGAGGTGACTCAGATGTCATTGGTCCGAAACATGACAGTGATAGAGCAGTTCTTCTGCTCTATCTATAAAGTTATTCTCTGCACTTGAGTTATGGCTGATTTCTACAGAATCCATCATTCTTCCTTTGCCCCAAACTTGAAGTTCTGCAAATAGCAGGAAATATATCAGTGGCACAGGCACATTCAGTCAGTTCTGAAATATTTGAATTTTTTGGATCCAGCAGAGACCACAGTGTATTCTCAAGATCTGTAAGAATTGCAGGTCCTCAAGTCTCAGGACACTTGAATCAGCCTCACTTCCCAGCTTCTATTGACTGTAAGGAAGAGACAAGCTGGGGGCCAAACCTAAAGTAAATTTAGCATTGGAGTGGCAGCTAGAGGGAGGGAAGGTTTCTGTCCTCAGGAAAGACAGAGGAGAGTGGGGTAACTTCCTGGGAATCCCACTGTGCTCCAAAGAAAAGATCAGAAGCTGAAGAGACAGAGCACAGTTTTCATTTTATTTTTCACTTAAAAGTGACTTAAGGGAGTTATAAAATAATTAGATAGAATGTAGTCAGTTGCTTTGTTTAGCATTATCAGTGATCCTTGTGCTATTCTTCCATCTTTACTGTATCAAAATAAAAAAATATTTTAAAAGAGAATAATGAGTTGGAGGGATTTGAATAGCTGACATTTATGGAACATGGACTTTGTTCGAGTTAGCGTTTTGCCAAGCTGTTTACACAAACTGTTTTCACTGAATCTTGAAGCAGGATTAGTCAAAATGCTGAGGTAGGAATGATAATTGCTATTCTACAGGTGATAAAAGGAAGTTTTAGAGATTGTTTAATGAATTTGCCTAGGATCACAACTTTTAATGGTGCAGTTGACTCAAATCAGGACAGATTGTTTTAAATAGCTTGTAGCATTAACTGTTCTGTAGAAATTGCTTTGAGTGCTTCCATCAAAATAATGTAGTTCTTAGAAGGGTAGGAAAAACCTAGATTGAGATCTTACAAACCTGTGCTTTCTAGGACAGCTTCTGGAGAGAAATTGAGAGGGTGAAGGTTGTATATTAACGGATTACAGTCCGTGAGGCCCCCTTTCCTCAGACGCTGTATCTTATCAGCCACAAACACTTTTAACCTAAAAAGACAAATGCTCATTGCAAAACTTACTAGTGTGCCAGCTCTGTTTCCATTGACTATTCCAAGACACCGCCTCACATTAAAAAGTAGTTAGCTTACTGCAGACTCATTTTTCTCAAAATATCTCCTCGGGATTTGTCCAAGACAAGATTTGCTTTTAGCATTTTTTTTCTTCCTGCCTAGGATTAGAGTTAGCCTGGATGCTCCTTAGGCTCCCAGTTCTAGCTCTCTTGCCTTCCCTTCAGCTTTCTCGATATACAGTGTCCTTGAATACTTCCGACTGGTACCACTAACACACAAGACATAGCTATTTCTAGTAACAGATCTGACCGTCGTGTGCCACACAGTATTTTGTCAGTGAAGGACTGTATGTATGGTGGTCCCGTAAGAGTTTATTGCTTAATGATACAGCCTTCTTTCAGTCGGGATACTCCAGGCTGCTTGCACAATGATAACATCAAATAATGAAGCAGTCCTTAGTATACCTCCATGTCATTAAATAACACATGACTGTACTCGTGGTATAGATAGAATTTTGAGTGTGTGACTCAATATACTTACATGTTATAGGTATGGGTGGGCGTTTCTTTGCCAGTGCTTTCTTTTCTTTCTTTTACCCAAAAGTGATAACATCTCAAATTCTATTACTGCTTTGCGTCCTAGAAATAGTCTATCATGGCGTGTTTCTGGATTTTGTACACATACAAATATTTCTTTCACGGTTGAGTAATCAATAACTTCAATACATTGCGCTCTACTTAAAATGTAAGTTTTGTTTTCCATATACTTAAAAATTTAATTTTGCCTCAGTTGTGTTCGCTTTCAGAGTTATATTTATCACTTCAAATACTGTCTTAAGCTGTCCACTTTCCTGTTTACTAAAAAGCTAACTGGTATATGAGGAACACCGTGGTTATTTTGGGATACAAAGATCCATAGCATTTTTGATAGGGGCCAGCAAGAAAAGGAAAATCTCTGTCTTACATGCTGTCTGATACAGTCGTAAGTGCACAGTTGGACAAAATAAGTAATTTCCTGACATTGGTGAGCACACGGGTGGTGATGTGTAGTTGAAATGCCGGCTGGCAGGCCATGCCACAGTGTTAGAGCAAGCAGGGATATTTGCATCTTAGCTATGGTCTGTTGTCTCAGTCAGTGTGGTGAAAGAAAGGTGAATGGACAGTCGATGGAGCCACTCAAGAGACTTCGACTTGTTACTGGCAGAGTGGTTGATGGTTGAAGACTGCTGGTCACTCTACACAGCTCAGGATTTTCCATACGCCTGGCAATGCTCACTCGTGACCTTGTATGGCTCATTACACAGTAATTACAATAATACTAATACCTTGAGTAGGCAAACCTGTATAAAATGACTTTATATCTGCTCTTCAAAAGATTGCTTGGAGATGAGCATGGGTAACTTCAGCCAGTCACATTCGTTACATCAGAGGGCTGAGACCTGGAGGATCACAGTTTGAGGCCAGTCTGGGAAGAAAAGCTTAGTACTCTCCATCTTCAAAATACCCAGCAAAAAGAAGGGCTGGAGGCATGCTTCAAGTGTAGAGTTCCAGCTTAGCAAGTGTGAGGTCTTGATTTCAAACTCAGTACTGGCCAAAACAAAACAAAACAAAACAATAAAAGGAGATTGATTGTGTTTAGGCTAGTTGTTGAATCTAATCTGCTGGAACTTGAATTCTGGGCTTCTAGCTCTTTGCTCAGGGCTGGTTCTCTACCTCTTAAGCCATACTCCACATCCAGCTTTTTTTTTTTTTTTTTTTTGGTGCTGGTTAATTGGAGATGAGAGTTTCTTGGATTTGTCTGCCTAGGACGTCTTTGAATCTTAATCCTCAGATCTCAGCCTCCTGAGTAGCTAGGATTATAGATTTGAGCCACTGATGCTCGACTGAAATTGGTCTTATTCAGGGTAAAGTAGGAGTTCATATCCTTATGTTAAACTTGCTAGGGCATGTCTTAATAAAAAATGAAGAGGCCTCAGCCAGTCAGGTTTATTGAATTAAAATTTCCATGGGTGGCCAAGAATGTGAAATTTTATCTATATATTTGCATATACTCAGGATTTTAAGAGGCTATGGGTATGAGTTCAGAACAATGGTATACAATGAAAATGTTTTGGAAATATAAAAAATTTAGACAGTGATAAAAATTCTTACAATGTACTTTGAAATATTGCAAGTCATTTTACTCTTATGTATGTGAATCAATTGTAGCTGTTCTTTGGCACACCAATTAACATACAATGGGAAGGTGGACAGTGGAGTTATAGGTTCAAAACCTGGAGTTGGAGGTATGGTTGAGGTGTTAAAGCTCCAGCCAACAAGTGAAAGCAAATATCACACGCAGAATTGGGGTCTTGGTCTTGGATTAGAAAAAGAAACCCCTAGTCATGTTTTCCCTTCTAGTACTGGTCTTTGAACTCAGGGCCTCACATTTGTAGGCTTGCTTGGCAGGCTGGTTCTCTGTCACTAGCCCTGCATTTTGCTGGTTATTTTGGAGATGGAATTTAATGTACTTTTCTTTCTGGGCTGGCTCCAAACCTTTATCAGCTAGGTCTCAGCCTCCTTAGTAGTTAGGATCATAGGCGTGAGCCACTGGCAGCTGGCTGAAACCGGAGTCTTTAAGCATGGAAACGGAAGTGGCATCATACTGCTTTGCATTTATTTGTTCACTCTTATTTCATTTCTGCCGCTGAGTAACTAAAATCATGTTCCATGGGTCACTGTGGTTGGTTTAGGCATTAGTTGGTATCCAAGGAGAATAGGCTCGATAGCAGTAACCGTTGTGCGTTATTTCCAGGAGTGTGTGATACACCCAGGCGTCTCCTGAAACTGTGCGCCACATCCTGGCTGTGTAGCAGGCAGCTGCTGGGCTGAGAAGCCTGCCATGCGCTGGGTGCGGGATCCCGGTGTTCCCCTGACACCGAGTGGCTCTTCCAGCCTAGGCTGACATCACCACTGGTACCTGGACAAGCAGGAATGGGTGGTGACCTGTATTTGAGGGAGCTACCTTTGCTTCCTTTGTGCTCATCCAAGGAGGGAGTCTCCCTACCTGGAACTTGTCATACATACCTTACTACTGTGGAGTTCCTGAGCTGGGCCCACACTCTTGTTGCTCACCTCCTGCAGGCCACAGGGACGGGGCTGTTTCCAGCTCTGCTCCTCAGGGCAGGGCTTGTGGGGCAACCTCCTTGGGTGGGGTCTTCAAGCGCAACTGGGCTGGACAGTGTGACCTGGAGGTGTCCCATCTTAGGTAATATGAAATGGCCTCCTTGGTGCCAGGTGCTGGCGGTTGCTTTGTCCTTTCCTGGCTATTATAGCGTGTGGGTGGGGAAGATGAGATGAGGTATTGTGGCCCCATTACCACATTCCTGGCATCACAGTAGAACATTGTTAGCATCAGGTATTTGTGGGAGACTGTGGGATAATCCAGGACAATTGCAGGTCACCACAATAGTGCCCACCTTCTGGCACTGTGTCACAGGGAAAACGATTAGATTCACACCTGAAGATCCGGGAAGGAGCTGTGTGCTGACATAGGCTTCCTAAGGAAGTACACTGCAGAGGTGGGCCTTTCCATCACTGACACCTACCTTAGGATAGGTACTGCCTTGCAAACAGAATGTCTGGATTTGGGCCTATCCAAATTCACCTATTTGTGAAATTTTACATAGAGTGCCTTGAATCTGTTGTTGCCTAAGAAAGGCTTTTGTGAAATGCAAAAGAGATTGCAGCGTTTTGACATCTTACATCTCTAAGGAGCAAAGGAAAGTTTCTGTGTGAGACTCATAACAGAATCTCTTTGTAGCTGGTCAGTACTTAGGAGGCTGAGATCTGAGGAGGAATGCAGTTTAAAACCAGCCTGGGCAGGACAGTCCTTGAGACACTTTTGTCCAGTTAACCACCAAAAAGCCAGAGGAGCTGCTGTGGCTCAAGTGGTGTAGTGCTAGCCTTGAGCAACAAACTCAGGGCCATTGCTCAGGCCTTGAGTTCATGTTCCAGCACCAGCAGACACACACACACACACACACACACACACACACACACACACACCCTTTTTGGAAGCATGAATCTGCCTAGTGAGAAGTTAATTTTATAATTTTTATAAACGTAAGAATTACTCTGCAGCTCTTTAGGATAGTCTTTCTTTTTGATGTAACTTCACTGTTAGACTTATGCTGATGTTGGTGATACTAAAATGTCACTGCTAGCTCAGATGTGTAGCTTAACACAGGACCATGTAGAACACTATTGCACAGAGTGTAACCAGGTGTTGAAGTATGCTACGGTGTGGTCCGTGTGTGTTAGTAAGCAGTAGGGGGGAAATGATTAGGATGGTGGGACTTGAACAGCAGCAGTATGAACAGGCCATCTATCGGCCAAGGGTCCTGGTCGGGAGGTCAACTCCCATTGGCCTGCAGGGGCCTTTGGTACTCAGTACTCTCCCAGAAGGTAGCTTGACAGTTCATGTACAGATGACCTGCTTCCTCCTCTTTCCAGCTTTCAGCCAGGGGATCGGCTTCCCAGGGCTGAGGGAGGAATGGAGGAGAGCAGGGTTGGCAGGGGAGATGGGCAGCATGGTGTATAGGTGGGAAGAGGTCAGGCGGTGGTGAAATTGGAAGTTCAGGCTGGGTGAGATCTTCACTTAGGTTACGTGATAGAAATGGAGATGAAAGGTTAAGTTTGGCAACATGTGATAGATTGCAGTAGAAGAGAGACTAGAGGCAAAAAGTCAGAGGCTGTTGAAATAAGCCAGCCAGGAGGTGGTGGGGTTTGGGTGATGGCAGATCTCGGCCTCCTGAGTGGCTAGGATTACAGGGCTGAAGCACCGGCGCCCAGCCACGAGGGTAGGTTTTTTTTTGAAAGAATAGCCAGTCACTTTGGGGACCTGGCCTGGTTTGGAATGAAGAATGACTTGTCAAGATATTTTGTGAGAGAACACAGCCCAGGCCAGTTGCAGCTCAATGGGAAAGCAGAAGGGGTATCAGTAAGTAATGTATAGCAGGAAAACATAATAATAGAGGAGCTGGCAAATCCGGGAGTAATACAAGAGCACATACTAAAATGCAGCAACTTCCCCCCCTATTACCAAATTGTGAAGGTTAAAAAATATTCCTCATGCAGATGGAATACAAGACCTTTACCCTCATTGTTGCCTGAGGCTTAAAAAGAAAAACATTTTGGAAATACAGTGTTTATTATATAGATATTTATAAATGGCGATTAATTAGTGTGCGTCGAGTCTCCTATCACAGAGCTTAGTCAATAGGCCTATCAGCTGTTACAAGTAAGAAGTTGGAGTGCTTTGTTCTGACTATGAAAGACGGAGGAGAATAGCTGTTAGAATATGCTAGAATATCATGGAGGTATTACAAATCATGTCTTTAAAAAAACATAAAACTTAAGAGAGGGCTGGGGATATGGCCTAGTGGCAAGAGTGTTTGTCTTGTATACATGAAGCCCTGGGTTTGATTCCCCAGCACCACATATATAGAAAACGGCCAGAAGTGTCGCTGTGGCTCAAGTGGTAGAGTGCTAGCCTTGAGCAAAAAGAAGCCAGGGACAGTGCTCAGGCCCTGAGTCCAAGGCCCAGGACTGCCCCCCCCCCCAAAAAAAAAAAAAGAATGGGAAAAGATGAATCACTTTACAAAATGGCTTGAAGCTCAGGAGCAAGGGGGAGCTCCTGCCTTACATGCACAAGGCCCTGGATTCAATCCCAGGTATTAATCCTAAAATTGTTCATTTTAGGGACTGGCAGTTCCTTTTAGTTATCAGCTATGATTCCAAAGTTAACCATATCTGACTTGAATCCCTACCCAGCCACTTGTTAGCTATGACTTAAACCTAAGTATTAGTTCTGATGATCAGAGGTAAGTTATAGTAATTCAGCTAGTCCTTAGTTTCTTTTCTCTTTCTTCCCTTTCATTTCCCTCCCTCCCTGTCTCTCTCTCTCCCCTCAACTTCTCGCCCTCTCTCCGCTTCTCCCTTTCTCCTTTTCTCCCTTCCCTGTTTTGATTTTTGGGACTGGAACTCAACTTGTAGGCATGCACTGTATCCCTTAGCTAAACCTCTGCCACTTTTTTTGTACTGGTTATCTAGAGATAGTCTTCCTGCTCAGAGGTATGTCTCGACCAAAATCCTATTACCTGCCTCCCCCCGGAGCTAGGATGACAATACTCTACCATGCCCAGCCTCTTCACGGTGACGACTCTTGTGGACTTTACTAGGCTGATCTGGATCTCTTAACCTCCTGATCTCAGCCTCCCAAATAGCTGGGATTACCTGCAAGAGCCCTCAGAGCCTGGTGGTCTCAGTTTCTTCTGTTGTAATGCTAACAGTACTTGATGGCCATGTGGATTCATGCAGTAACAAAAGGGAAACAATAAGTATCGCATTACTGACACTCAATACCGTTAGATTGCAGGTAGTTTTTTAAAATTTATTTTTACTTTTTCAGTCGTGGGGCTTAGACTGGGGGCCTGGGTGCTGTCTCTGAGCTCGTTTTGCTCAGTGTTCACTTTGCGCTACAGCTCCACTTACAATTTTCTGTGGATTAATTATAGATAAGAGTCTCATAGACTTTCCTGCTCCGGATGGCTTTGTACTGTGACCCTCAGATCTCAGCCTCCTGAGTAGCTAGGATATCAGGTGCGAGCTACCAGTGGCCAGCTTGCAGGTGGGTGTACTTCAGTTTTATTTTTATTAGCTTATGTTAGTTACATAGGGGAGATTTCATTGTCACATTTTCATATGTATTTACATTGTGTCCCATCCAATCTCACTCCCCCCCACTTTCACTTTTCACTCTGCGGGCTCCTCTTTCATCCTTCCTGAAACAGTTTCAGCAGGTTTTGTTGTTTTATTTTCATAGTTGCAAAGAATTGATTTCCATAGCATTCACCTCCTTCATCCTCCTTGTTAGCCTGACAACCTCTAGTAGAATGTAGTACCCACCCACAAGCAGATACTGTTTCTCTTTCCCTGCTCCCTCTTTCCCTAGTAACAGCTTTCACTGAGTTTATATACATGTGTCATTGAGTTTATATACATGTGTATGTATCCATGTTTATGTATATGTACATATACATGCATGTGTGTATATATATTTATACACACACACACACAGCCAGTACTGAAGCTTGAACTCGGGGTCTGGGTACTCACTGTTCCTGAGCTTCTTTTGCTCAAGGCTAGCACTCTACCACTTGAGCCATAGCACATATATGTACAGATATATGTGTGTGTACACACACACACACACAAACACACCCCTTTTTCCCTTTCCCATGCTCCTTAATAATTCTCTAGTTTAATTTGTATTCTGTTTAAGTAATTATGGATATGTCCATATGTACATGAATATGTATGTGGGTCTTTTAAATATATAGCTTCTACCACATATGAGTGAAAGCATATTTTTGTTGTAGTTTGTTTTGGGTTAGTACTGGGCTTGAACTCAAGGCTTGGGTGCTGTCCTTTAACTTTTTCACTCAAGGCTGGCACTCTTACTTGAGCCACAGCTTCGCTTTTGCTTTTTGCTGGTTAATTGTAGGTAAGAGGCTCATGGCTTTTCATTAAGTAGCTAGGATTGCAGATATGAGACACTGTAGCTTGGGAGTTTGTTTGTGTGTTTTGTTTTTGTTTTTGTTGTTGTTGTTACTTGTTTTTTTTTGCCAGTCCTGGGGTTTGGACTCAGGGCCTGGGCATGTCTCTGAGCTTCTTTTGCTCGAGGCTACCACTCTACCACTTGAGCCACAGCACTACTTCTAGCATTTTCTGTTTATGTGGAACTGAGAAATGGAACCCAGGACTTCATGCATGCTAGGCAAACACTCTACCACTAGGCCACATTCCCAGCCCAGCATTTTGTTTTTTGAACTTAGCTTGTCTCACTCCATATAATGTCCTCAAATTGCATCCATTTTCCTACAAATGACATGATTTCACATTTCCTGTGGCTGTGCAGTATCACAGAGTATGCATGTATATATGTGTGTGTGTATATGTATGTATATGGATATATATATATATATATATGTATAGATCTTATTAAGCTGTTGCTGGGCAGCTGGGTTTATTCTTTTTTGTGGTTTCCAAATATGAGGGCATTGTAAAATCTGAGAAAGTTATCTAATAATCTATATGGAAGTACTTACAGTTTTTCACTATTTTTTTGGCATAGAAAGAACTTTAAAAACTCTTAAATAATACAATGAACTTTTAATATTACAACAATACACATATTCATTAGACAGGGCTGTTTGTGAGTGAGTGTGTGTGTGTGTGTGTGTGTGTGTGTGTGTGTCCTGGAGATTGAACTCAGAGCCTGGGTGCTGCCCTTGAGCTCTTTTGCACAATTGTCACACTCTGCCACTTGGGCCGAAGCTCTGCTTCCAGCTTTTGGTGGTTAATTGGTGATAGGAGGTGTGTGTGTGTGTGTGTGTGCGTGTGTGCGTGTGTGTGCGCGTGTGCGTGTGTGTGTTTTAATTTAAATTTTTACTCAGACTGGCTTTGAACTGCAATCCTTAGATCTTCCTGAGTAGCCAGGATTATAGGTGTGAACCACTAGTGCCTGGCTACACAGGGAATTTTTAAACAAATAATTTTAACCAACTGTATATCTGAGACAGATACTTCTAACTTTTGCCTGTTAGGACTTTTTTCCTAGATCACTTGGTAGCATTTGGATTTTTTTTTTTTTGTCCAAAGAAATTTTTCTCTACATTAAGCTGAATTTAAAAGAAGCTGCTTTCCCATTTCGTTTTCAAAGAAAACAAATCACCGCAAGAAACTTTATAGATGATAGATGAATTTGGTCAATACTAAATATACATTTAGCCCCAGACTTGTGAGTATTTAGTGCTAGCTTTTGTACATCTTGCCTAATTGTTTAAATATGTGAGCATGATTTTGATATTTGGGAGGGGGAGCAAAACCTCTTGGGACTTCTGGGCTTAAGTTAAAAGGCTTATTGTGTCTTGGCTTGAGTTGATGTAGGTTAGCGGGAAGGTTTTGGCCTCCGGAACTCTTTCCCCTTAGAATTCTGTCTTTCTCACAGAAGAAACACAGTTGGGAAGCACACGGCCTGGAGAAGTGTCCAGGCAATATTGTTGTTATTATTATTTCTCACAGGAGGGAGCTCCAAAGTTTGTGTCTCCTTTAGTTATGTTATCTTAATTTACTCTTAACATTCCTTATTTTATCTTCTTTGGCAAAGGAAGGTAAAAAAAAGAAGGAAAAAAAAACACCAAGTTTTTAACAATGTCTCCTAAGTTAATTATCAGTAAATGGGCTAAGGCAACATAAAATTTGAAAACCATGGAATCTAGAATATAAGCAGCTACATTTTACTTCTGTATTTTATTAAATATGTTTGCTTTCTGATGTTAAGACAAAAAAAGAAGTCTTACATAGATGGCTATAGTAATGAGTAAAATAGTTCCCTCAATTCACAGTTGCTTTATTTTGCAGTTCTCATTGGACCGAAAAAAACCCTCAGTGGAACGTATCTGAAATTGGAATGGAACTTAGGCCTGTAGGCTTTAGCAAAAAGGTGTTGCAGGTGGGACTCACTTTAACCACACCTGCTGCCACCTCCTACCATGTCCTGCACGGCACACAGGTGTGGCACGGATGGACTCGTGAGTCAGGTGTTCCACCATAACCCTGCTGGACCTAATGCAAACATACAGTGGGCAACTTTCTATGTATTAACCTGCCAGATTGCTCTCAATACATTGGGTGCCCTAAAACAGCATCACCAGGACTGTTTCCTAAGAGGTGATACCAAAATACATTTAAACTCACACTCAAGTGTGAAATGCATTAACCAGTCAGGACTTGGTGATCATTGAATATTTGAGTTTAGATGCTGAGCTTTAGCACAAGGCTAGTGCCTACATAGTACATAGGCAAAATCAGGAGAATGAGTGGTTACTGTTTATAAGAAGTTTAAAATCTAATTATTCAAGGATACAAAGCTAGGCCCCTCGTTTTTTATTTATTTATTTATTTAGTTGCATCCTATGTTATTGGAAAGACTTTGGGCAAGTTAAGTGTTAGGCTGAACAGAAGAATCTAAGATAGTCTTGGGTCTCAGAGGCAGGAGTACTGTAAACATGTTAAGAGATTGCGCACCAGCCTGAGAGGAAAATCTCAGATAAAATATCAGTTTAAAGTTTCAAGACTTCTCAAGTGTATTATGAAAAATTGGAAGGAGAAGTATAACGTGAAGATTAGAGGCAGAGGATCTGGAATCAGACTGCCTGGGTTCAAAGCTCATTCCAGTGCTTCCTACCTTTGGACCTTGGGTAAGGAATTCTGTACTTATTTTTGTGTTTATAAACACTTGGCATATACTACGTATCCATTACACTGACGTATCATTGATATTGTTATAGCTGTCTTGTCTTTTCAGTGAAGAGAGCTTGCAAGTGAGCTTTGAAAAGATTTGCAGGGCCTTGTTGTCTCTGTACAGCTTTGGAACTTTTACATAAAGATGGTAGATAATGTCTTTTTAGCATTATACTAAGCTGAATACAACTTCAAGGCAATAAGACATTCATGTGTTGAAATAAAAAATAGAGTACATTTGTAACAACCACCTGTAGGACAATAGGCAGGAAGTGTCCTGGTTAAAGTTGTCTGGATTTCCCCTTATCATGTGATTAGCTATGGGGCATTTTCAATACAAGGTATATTTAAATTAGAATGTGCAGGAGCAACGCTTCATAAAACATGACAAGAGCTTCTCTATTCTCTTTCAGATTTCTATATTTTAGGTGATATAACAGTGTGTGTGTGTGTGTGTGTGTGTGTGTGTGTGTGTATGTGTGTGTATGTGTATGTGTCTTAGGGCTTGAACTCAGGGCCTGGGCACTGTCACTGAGTATTTTTGGCTCAAGACTAGTGCCCTGACACCCCCGAAAGCTTCACTTGCAGCTTTTTTGGTAGCTTATTAGAGATAAGCATCTCAAGAACTTTCTAGTCTGGGCTGGCTTTGAACTGCCATCCTCAGATCTCAGCCTCCTGAGTAGTTTAGGATTACAGTTGTGAGCACTGGTATCTGGTTATACTTTTAATGTCACCAACAAGTACGTGACCAACTATAAATCAACTGAGATGATTTGAAAATTGTCAATCTTGATTTTTAAAAAGTTAATGTTTCAAGTATAACCTATAGGCATTCTGTTTTAATACGTTTCTACTTTTTAAAAAAGCAAGGCTTTATTTACTTATTTTTTAGAACATGGTAAAAGGAGGGAGAATTAGAAAAAGAAGGAGGGTGAAACACTTTTTTTTCCCCCTGCTCCACACAGGACATGGGAGTAAAGATTTTTTTCTTGTAAGTCTCAAATTGTCAATTCTCTAGCCCTACTTTTCTTCCCTGCTATGGAATATACTGTAAATTTTCAATCCCCTTAGCCCCCCTCCCCCGTGGCTTTTCTCTAGTGTTGAGGGGGCCAACACTAGAAATTAGAGTAAGATATAAGGCAAGACACCACACACACAGACACACATGGAACTTACAGTTCGTTTTCCCTTTTCTGTGTTCTGCTGACTTGAAAGACTATCCTTTGCATTGTTCTTTCCAGTTACATAAAGAGTTAGATGAAGTCCTGTTATTGTTTGATCGTTTCAGGTTGTTTCGATGGAAATATTTCAAAAGCTTAGAATGAATGAAACAATATTGAATTAATATTGATGCTTGCTTATCCCAGGCTTTCTATAAGCATATTGGCAGTTTTCCACTTGTACAAGTTGTGCCTGGGGCATTTGTAGATTTTCAGTATCTCAGAGGTCTGCCTGCGTATTTGGGAGAGTAGGCCATGGGACATGTCAGTTAATGATTGGCCTTCACTGACCTCATGAAAACCAAGGTTCCATTTATGTCTCAATCCAACATCACATCTAGAGGAAACATCACCACAGAATTAGGAGATGACTGTTTACCTTAACATGATGACATAACGCCAAATCAAGTGACTGAATAGTTGTGGAAACTTAAAACGTATGGCCATCTTGGGTGCTGGCCAGGTACCTGTTTAGCCAATCGTTATGGTCCCTAAATAGGAAGGCTCCGTGGGTTGGTGAGGTGACGCGCAGGCCGTGTAACCTAGCAGTTCAGAGTGTGGGCCCTGGAGTTAGAACCTGCTTTTAATTTAGACAGCTCACCTCCCACGTGACCTTGGGAATAGTACTTGAGTTCTCAGGACAAGACCAGTGCCTGATGCAGATGTTTTAAGTAAATGATGAAATGATAATATGAGGGTGACGGATGTGCCGCTTGTCATTGGCTGAGAGTACAGGACTTCTCAGAAGTGGTGGGCTGGGTTGATAGTCCAGGGCAGTATGTCTGTGTGCATTGTCAGTGCTTGAGTTCAGTGAGGTTTGTGAAGAATAGAAATGGGCTGCACAATAGCAATAATCCAATGGAAAGTGAACTAATACCTGGACAAAAACTTGAGGTGATTTAGAATAGCCTAAGATGGTAACGGGTGTGTAGCAACAACTCATCCAGGTTGGCAGATGTTAGGCAGTTTTAAAGAAGTCGTAACAGATACATGTTTATAAGGAGCAGCTCCCAGGTTAGTCAGTGTATCGGTGAGAGAGCACGTGTGAGATGCCCAAAGATTACATGCCTCTCCCAGTCCTTCTCCTTCTCAGTCCTTTCCCCTTCCTCTCCCTCTCCCTTTCTCCCTTCCCCCTCCCCTTCCCTCATGCCCTCTCCCCATCCCCTTCTCCCCTCCCCCTTCCTTTTCCCTTCCCCCTCTCCCTTTCCTCTCTCCCCTCTCCCCTTCCACTTCTCCCTTTTCCCTTCCCCCTCTCCCCTTCTCCCTCTCCCCTTGCTCTCCTCCCCTTCTCCCTCTCCCCTTCCCACTTCCCTCTCCCCTTCCTCTCCTCCCCTTCTCCCTCTCCCCTTGCTCTCCTCCCCTTCTCCCTCTCCCCTTCCCCCTTTCCCCTTCCCCCTTTGTCTCCCTCCCCATCCGTTCTGACTGGCTTTGACCCTTGATTTCAGCTCTTGAGTAACTAGGATTACATGTGTGAATCACCAGCACTTGGGCAGGGGTAGTTGTAAGGATTGTTTGAGATGGTGTGTGTGTATGTGTGTGTGCATGTGCACGCACGTGTGTGTGCCTGTGTATGGACATGCATGTGTGTTAAGCACTTAGCACCATGCCCTGAGCATGGTGAACAGTCTAGATTACTTTTCCCCCTTCTACTTTAATGCCAGTTTTTTTTTTTTTCATACATGGTAGGTATATGATCTAGGAAATTCAAGATTTTCTTCAGATAGTTTAGGTTTCTTTTTTGACTAAATTTCCCACTTGTAAGTGGTTATATTTGTGTTACCTATTCTGTCTTGTCTACGTTTTGCTATCCTCTTTAACCTATTACAACTTCATAAAACAATGGGAATCCATTGTTTTAGTAAGAGAGTTTTAGTATGCTCCTTTAGCAATGAGCTCATGAGAAGGTGGAGAATGTGTGTTTGTAAACAAAACTACACCAGTCCTTTCTCTGGTACATTGCCATCACCACAGCCATCTTACCATCTTTACCAGTGAATGTGCATTCCTGTCTCTTTGTGTCTTATTTTTGTGGTAAAATACACATGACACAATTTACTATGGTAACAATAATTGTTATTGTTGTTTGTGGGACTTGAACTCTGGACTTGAGCTCTGTCCTTGAACTCTTCAGCTCAAGGCTAGCACTCTACCACTTGGGCCACAGTGCCACTTCCAGTTTTCTGGTGGTTAATTGGAGATAAGAGTCTCGTGGACTTTTCCTGCTCCGACTGGCTTTGAACCACGCTCCTTAGCTTCCTGAGTAGCTAGGGTTACAGGCATGAGCCACTGGTGCCCGGCTTATGGTAACCATTTTTAAGTGTGTAGCTCAGAGGCATAAGGTTCATCCTTGCATTGTAAAATGGATATTGCCCATTACAATACATTATTCACGCGTACTGTGCCTCTTCTTGCTTCCATAAAACGCCTTTGGCCAGTGATTGGTCCTAGTCCCTAGGGAGAACATGGTCAAATTTCTTTCCTTTTTCTTCCTCATTGATTAAGGTAGTGTGAAGGGTAAAAACAAGAAAAAGATAGAAGGACTTTTGATTTTCTTTATTGTTGTATTCACATTTTAAAACACTTTTGGGGTAAGTTCTTGAAGTTCGGTTTGACCACAGCTCTGTAAATTGAGATAATGACGTGTCCCACTCTTCACCAGTGCTGGTAGTGCTGAGAATGAACACAAGTCCATGGAGTACTTGCGTAACTGGGACCTCAGAACTCTCCTGCGTTGAGTTACGTTCCTGTCTGTGAGTTTGACCAGAATGAGGGTCTTCCTCTTACTGGTTTGGGTAGAGCTGCCCAGGAAACAAACAGTCCTCCCAGGCCATTGTCGTACTTGGGCAGCTGTTTCAGATCTCAGCTTCCTCCAGTTATCAAGCTCAGACTGCTCTTTTATTTCTTTGAAGCAGCTCATAATTCCTATCCCTTCTTGTGTCTCTGACTTTATTCTTCCAAATTAATCTCGATTTGCCTGTGTCTTAGCTCCTTCATTACAGCATAAAACGAACTTCGTCTTTCAAGACTCACCACTCAGCTCTTCTTTCTCCTGTCCCCATTCTCTCCCTTAAAGCATGGTCCAGCCTCGCTTGAACCATGTGCCCAGCCTTAGGCTTCCCCTCCCCCATGCTGTCCCCCAAGGACTGAAATTCGTTAATAAAATGTCCCCCTTTAAAACTATCCTCAGGGCTGATTTACTTTATCGGGTATTTTTCATCTCACCTTTACTAAGGTGTTGACAATTAAATACTACTTATGTCATGTTTATTAATTGATCCAAAGAATAGTTAGGAATATCTGTGGGCTAAAAACCATACTGAGTGGTGGGGATACAGAGATGAACGGAAGTATATCGGGTGTTGAAGACAAGCAGGCCAGATGGATACTACTACTAATATTAATGCACCCTGTGTGATTGTAGTAAAGTTTGATCGAGTCAAAAGTATGATTGTAATAATAGTGTATGCTGGGTAAGCCATAGAACCCCAAGTACTTGGTAGGTAGAGGTAGCAGGATTGATAATCATGCTCTGACAGTTTCTCTGCAAAACAAACTAAACGCAAAAGGACTGGAAGCCTGGCTCAACGGGTAGAATGTATGCAGAGGCCCTAGATTAACTCCACAGGAGAGAGAAGGGGGAAAAGAAAAACAGTGTGTGGTGCTACAGATAATGGAATTTAGCTCCATTCCAGACATCTATTAAGACTGCCCTGAGGTGAGTAAGCTTGCACTGAGGTGTTCTCTTGCCCAGAGATTCTGTGGCTGAACATACACAGATTGGAGGGACTACAAGGGGTGGGGGCGTGGCTGGGACCAAATCCAGGGCTTTGCTAATGCTGGGCAAGTCCGGATAAGAGGTGATAGTGATTTGATGCAGTATGGCGGTCATAAATATGGACAGAGGTGAATGGATCTGGGAAAGATTTGCAGGTGAATTAGAAATTGAAGTTTCAGGGGAAAGAATGCATGACTGGTGACTGCCAGATTGCTGGTTTGCCCAAATAGCTAGCTGATGGCTGATGTTCTGGGGGCCACCTCTATCTAGCCTTGTGGGATCTCTGAATTAGCAAGCGATGATGCCCTTCTCCAGGGTTCATAGCTTGGCTAGGGTGGCATATTAGCTGTATTTTGCCATCCATTTTCTTCCCCTGGTTCCTTGAGCAGTGAAGGAACTGCTAAGCACACTCCTCATTGTGGTGCTAACTGCTACCAAGATGCAGGCTCACCAAATTTCTTCCCTTCTAAACCACGTGAGAGTCATCTTTTTTTTTTAAAAAGCACATGGACAATCTTGAATGTATAAAAGCAAATGGGAAGGTTTCATTTGAGAGGTGGGGAATAAAGGACTATATAGCAAGGAGAGTGAAAAGTCTTGAAAGTGAGAGAAATGTGGGGTTCAGAAGTTGAGGAATGGGTCCTAGCCTAGACGAACATTGACAGGAGGAATGGGTGAATGTGCTTAAGACTGAATGTGATCTCAGGAGCTCCCACACTTGCTTATGAGAGGATCCCTATTTTCTCGGTGACTAAATAGTGAGGTTTCTTGTCTTACCTCTTCAACTGGATTATAAATTAAGGTCAGAGAGGCATGTATGTGCAAACTAGTCTATGTATTCTTTGACAGCACTAGTTTGATAGTTACTTTGTTTTTGGGTTTCATTGAAAAATTGGACTCAGTGAAAAGTTAGATTTGTTACTTGGGACTAAATACAATATTTCCATCCTTCCCTCCCTCCCTCCCTCCCTCCCTCCCTCCCTCCCTCCCTCCCTCCCTCCCTCCCTCCCTCCCTCCCTTCTTCCTCCCCTTCTCCTTTTTTTTTGTTCTGGGGATTAAACGAAAGCCTTTTGCATACTGGGCAAGAACTCTACCACTGAGTTATATATTTACCAGTAAGTAGGAAATTTTAATCTAAATGATAACTCACTTTTTTTCATCATGTGTAGAAATATAAAGTGTTGTAAAAGTGTTATGTAAAATATTCCTCACTAGTTCTTCAATGTGACTGATTTTATTTATAAGATATCTATAAATAAACTTCATAGAATAAAAATGGCAGAATTGTGTTACTAGTTTGGTGCTTGGGTTTAAAGCTAGCATAGGCAGCAAAGTCTAACCATCAAAAATCCAAAGTGGAGCTGTGGTTCAAGTGCTAGCCTTGAACACAAAAGCTCAGTACAGCACCTAGGCCCCAAGTTAAGCCCCAGGACACACACACACACACACACACACACACACACACACACACACACTTCCTTCAAAATTACTTTACTTTAAAATTACTAGTCTACAACGATCTTTAAATTCATACAAACCCTAAAATTTGGCATATGAGTTCAGAGTTTGAGATAAAAACCTGATAAAAGTTAACAAGGAAATTGTTAATACTGCCTACTGTGGTCTTGGAGTTTATTTCTACATCCATAGAGGCTGAAATAGCAAATACTGACAACTAGAGCTATAGTGATTTCAATTAAAATGTGTACATCTAGCCACCTCAATTGACACCTGTGCTTTTTCTTGAGTGACTCCCATTTCTGCTAGATTTGAATATTGTCATTTGCTATTATAGTTTTACACCATTCATTTGTTCCCCAAGCTTAAATAGGCCTCTTGATGTGATATTTCTTTTACTGATTAACGAAAAAAGTTTATAAGTCACTCTTCTAGAAGAATCTACTTTGAGGAACTTAAGTCCTAATCATAAAGAATTGATTACCAGGATTGGGTAGTGGTTCATAGATGAGCCACCCAGCACTTTGTCTAGGTAAGTACAGTTTTGAATCAAGTACTGTGTGTAGTACATTCGAGCATTGTTCACCTTGTGTGAGAGTCAGTGTTGGAAGTGTTCCTGGAGGAATCACCTTTGGTTTGGTATTGAAAGCATACGTTGATGGCTGGAGATACTGTGGAGGGAACACATAGGAGAAAGCAACACAGTGTTAAAAAAAAAGGGTGAAGTAGAGAAGATGTGAAAGTACCCAAGGAGGACAAGGAGGACTTGTTGAATGAACCAGTGTTTATATTTACTGAAAAGGACAATGACAGAGCCGTGCATTGAATACAAAGTGTTTAACATCACATCTACTAGCTGTCTGCAGCTAGTCCCTGTCACTCGCCTTTGACTTTCTTTTCTTGCAGCCTTCCATCTGTGGAACGTTACGTTTTGTTAAGTTTCTCTTTCAGGCTCCTCACCCTTCAGTGTCTACCATTGTAGCATTCTGATTAGTCGGTATATACTTATATCTTATCACTTCACACTTATTCTGTACACAAATGTGTTTTCCCCAGGAAAACCAAATTGACTACCTTTACCTGGCACAGCTTAGCCCTTACATTCTTCCTGCTGAGCTAACTTTCTATCCATACCATCTATTTTTGTTTAAATGTATCCTATATTCAGTTATACACAGAGGAGAATTGCAATGTTGTAACTCCTTCAAACAATTAATTTATAGTGTAACAAAATGAATATCAGCAAGTTGCTCTGCGCATTGTTGGGAGTGGAGGAGGCCGAGGGGGAAGGGAGTGTAGACAAATGGAGAGAGGAAGGGAGAATATGGTCATAGTCTTCAATGTACATATGTGAAAATGGGACCATGTGATTTGAGCAGTGGGTGAGGTTGGGAGAGATAGGGGAGAATGATGGAGGGGGTGACACTGATCAACATGTATTGTACTCATAAATTGACATGTTGGATGAAAGCACTTTGTACAACTATTTAAGGATAATAAAAAAAATATATATTCCATAATCGGGCCTAAGCTGACTATCCCTAAACACAGTTGTTTCCCTTGTTCATGCTTCTGTTCTACCTTTGTTCTGAGTACCATTCTGTCTACCTAAACTCAACTTTGCTGGTCACAGTTCTGCTTTCCTTCAGTTCTGTTTCAAATGCTGCTGCTTCTGCCAATCCATTTATGATTCTTTACAACTGAAGGCAACTGCTTTCCTTATATTGTCTTTCTGGCTGTGTGGGACACATCCTTTCTTCCCCTCTAGACTCTCCACTTAGTGATGTGAAGGTAAATAAAAGGCAGAGTCTTCCCTCGGGGGCGTTGTGTCCCTGTGTGGTCTTGGGTGAACCCATTCTTTCCCCACTTTTCTGATGATCTCATCACTGTGTCCTTAATGCTTCTTTCTAACACTGGCTCCTTTCTTTTGCAGAATTTTTAAGAGAGAGAGAGAGAGTGAGTGTGTGTATGTGTTTGTGTGTGCTTTAAAATAATCTATATTCATGTTTTCTTAAGTTACCAGCTTACTTACTGTCTTGCTCTTTCTTTTGTAGTATTGGGATTTAAACCATCCAGGGCCTCCTGCATACTAGGCGAGGGCTCTTAGCACTAGAGCAGGCTCCCAACCCTTTTATTTATATATTATGTTTGGAATAGGGTCTCACTAACTTTGCCTGTGTGACCTCAGTCTCTGTAACCCTCCTGTTTCTGCCTTCCAACTACCTGGCATTATTAGCATACTCCACCACAGCTGACTATAAACTTGTTGAAGGCATCCTAGGTATGTTTTGGTATTTTGTTTAGTATTTCCTTATTCAAGGTTAAAGTTTAATTTTTAAAATAGTTGTAACTTTAATAAGTAACCATAGTGCTTTGTAGAGCTTGTAATAGTTCAATTAACTTGATAAAATGATAGATTCTCTTAAATGAGGGGAAGTGTGTGTGTGTGTGTGTGTGTGTGTGTGTTTGTGTGTTTTGTGCTGGTCCTGGTGCTTGAATTCAGGGCCTGGGAGGTGTCACTGGGCTTCTTTTGCTCAAGGTAGGGCTCTGCCATTTGAGCCACAGCTCTACTTCTCATAGACTTTTCTGCCTGGGCTGGCTTTGAACAGTGATCCTTGGATGTCAGCTTCCCGAGTAGCTGGGCTTATAGGTGTGAGCCACTGGTGCCTGGCTTGTTTTTATTGAAAATGAAATTAAAAAAACCTCTTTTAAGTAAAAATTGTTATCCTACAATACTAAATCACATCATGCCATTGTTACTTTTCTTATTTTTCTGTCTACCTTGAGTTCATCAAGAATTTCTTGTTTACTTTTTATGCCTAGCACCCAGCCTAGTGTCTGATACATTCTGTGTACATTTAGGTCTTTTTTTTTTTTTTTTTTTTTTGCCAGTCCTGGGGCTTGGACTCAGGGTCTGAGCACTGTCCCTGGCTTCTTCTTGCTCAAGGCTAACACTCTGCCACTTGAGCCACAGCGCCATTTCTGGCCATTTTCTGTATATGTGGTGCTGGGGAATCAAACCCAGGGCCTCATGTATACAAGGCAAGCACTCTTGCCACTAGGCCATATCCCCAGCCCACATTTAGGTCTTTTAAAAACAGAAATTGAAAATGTATTTAGTGATGAAAGGAAGCCTTAATGATGTTGTATGTCTTACTTATGTAGAATGTAACATATTTATTCTTAGTTACAAAGTAAATAAGAGAAAAATGCCCTCTATCCCTCCCTCCCTTTCTTCTTTCAAAATGTTGCTGATTCTTTTTGGTTCCTGGCTTTAGGCCATTAGGTGATCCTCCTGTCTCAGCATCCTCAATAGTAGGGATTACCAGGCACCACGTGCCACCCGCCATGCCTAGCTATGCAAATCAACATTTGAAGAGTTGCTTTATAAAGAATTTAATATTATGCTACAGTAAAACTTTGCATATATTCATGTTTCATAATTTGTTATTAGTGGTTATTTAAGGTAGGTTCATAAATAAGGTTGCTGAGAACAATTTTGATTGTATTAATCTCAGTAATATTGTTTATGGTAGTAATTCTTGGAGTGAATACAAAAAATTACCACAGTGGGACATAATTTCCACTGTGAGTTCTTGTTTATAGAAAAGAAGATAAAGGGTTGTCTTTTCTGCTCATAAATGGAGGACTCCTTGAGAAAAATTTTAGATGTCAAAATACATGTTCTTAGTTCCATCATAGTTCTTATGTAGCCTTGCTAGTAGTATTAGTCCCAGAAGCAGTATTCTTTCTTTCTGATGATTTCAAGTGGCGGCAGAGGGCAGGCACCATGGCTACTGTCTGTAAGAGGATTATTCATGCAAAATGTGCCCTCAGCTCTGTCTCTTTGCCTTGTTGAAAGTGTGAACAGCCCTTTCTTTCTGAGTTGTACTAATTGCATTAATATTGGTGACACACAGTTTTGTTGCATTAAAAAATCAATTTCAGGAAGGGGAAGGGGGGAATGAGGGAGGAGGTAACAAACAGTACAAGAAATGTATCCAATGCCTAACGTATGAAACTAACCTCTCTGTACATCAGTTTGACAATAAAAATTTTTAAAAATTAAAAATCAATTTTAAGCTTGGCAACAGTGGCTCATTCCTACTAAGGAGACTGAGATTTGAGGATTGAAGTTCAAGGCTAGCTCAGGCACGAAAGTCTATGTGGCTCTTATCATCGCTAGTTAAATCACAGAAAAAGCTTTAATTGGTAGAATCGTAGCCTTGAGCAAAAGGAACTCAGGGACACTGACCAGGACTAGAGTTCACGACTCTCAAGACTGGCCAAAATACAGAGAAAAAAGAAAAAGAAAAATAAAAAATAAAATTCAGACCAATATTAAGAAACCCAGTGTTTCTTCTGCTGTTGAGAACACAGAATTTTTATCTTTTTCACTGCCTTTCGACATCATTTTAGAGATTATTTAATGCCATATCTAAGTCATTAATCTTGCTGTATTTTCAATGTGAGTATTTATGTCATGGATGGTTAGCCATCTCAGATTTAAAAAAAAAAACACACATGCATTTTAAGCAGAATAGAACTCAGTGTGTTTTAAGAAGGTGATGTGGTCATAAGAGGTCAAGTGAACTCGATTGAGGAATACTCCACCTGAGAAGTTGACAGGGCTGTGACGTCTGTCTTCTAGACTCCTGCATAAAACACATTATGTGTGCAGACAGGCATCTGCATGAGCTCTGGTAGCAGGACGGGATGCCCAGGAAGCTGTTGTGATAGTTGTCTTTGGAAAGTAAGACCAGGGTTGTCAGTGGAAGAGGTGTGACATTTTTCAATTTGCAGTCTTCTCTACTGTTGGATTCTTTTCTTTGTCACATCACCGGCCACTTTAACTCTGGGTAAAGCAGACATTTGGTGAACATGGTATAGGACGTACAGGTCCCCGTAGTAGTAGTAGTAGTAGTAGTAGTAGTAGTAGTAGTAGTTGTTGTTGTTGTTGTTGTTGTTCTTCTTCTTCTTCTTCTTCTTCTGCCAGTCCTGGGGCTTGAACTCAGGGCCTGAGCACTCAAGGCTAGCACTCTACCACTTGAGCCACAGCACCACTTCTGGCCTTTTCTATATATGTGGTGCTGAGGAATCAAACCCAGGGCTTCATGTATACAAGGTAAGCACTCTACCACTAGGTCATCTTCCCAGCCCCTCTGTGGTTACTGACTGGCACCCCTGGTGTCTTGTGGACAAGTGGTAATGTATTTAAGGAAAAAGTCTGAGACTTTCCATCTTCAGAGTTTACACATCAAATAACTGTTTGCTTAAGATTTTTTTTTTTTTTTCCGGCCAGTTCTGGGCCTTGGACTCAGGGCCTGAGCACTGTCCCTGGCTTCCTTTTGCTCAAGGCTAGCACTCTGCCACTTGAGCCACAGCACCACTTCTGGCTGTTTTCTGTATATGTGGTGCTGGGGAATCGAACCCAGGGCCTCATGTATACGAGGCAAGCTCTCTTACCATTAGGCCATATCCCCAACCCCTCCTTAAGAATTTTTATTAATAGAGTTATGTTCTGGCCCTCACTAGAACTTTACAAGAAGAAACAAAATGTACCCCTGTGGGAGAGTCTGAGGTCTACCCTGTCCCACCTTCTCCCAGGCGAGACGAGAAGCTTATTGTGGAGTTCAGATCCCTTTCAAGACAGTGTGGCAGTCTCATCAGATGTAGCTCGGCAGCTTAGTGACTTATAATGAGGGTGGCGTGTAATTAGAAATTGTCCGTGTCTTTTCTGAGTACTGATGAAAACCGTGGCTCAGAGGTTAATTCAAATAATAATTAATATTGGTCTCTGTCAGTTCGGGTGGTAATGAAATCTTTCCTTATTTGATGACTTTGACTTTGAATGTTGAGCGAGCGGTAGAAATGGTTTACTTTTCACGCTGATTGTGAGGAAGACCTGAACTCAGTATGGTACAGCATTCTATTTGGAAGATGTTGAGTACAGAATTTCTTTGTAGCCTGTAATTTCCCACAACAGAAGCTGTCATATGCTATAGAAATATTAATGTTATTTCCTAGAGTGATTATTTTCTAGAGTGCGATATTAGGAAGTGCTAGTAATCTTCCCATTGGGGTGTGAGGAAGCTTTTGCTAGTGTCTTACATTTGCTGCGTTTTGGGGGGATATGTAGCACACAACATTAAGTTACCCACTAAATCTTCATAGATTACTTGTTTAATCTAAGAATGAAAACTAGAGAACCTTGAGCCCTTTTCAACCTTGAATGTCAATGATTCTGTTAGTTGGTACACCACATTTGGTGAACATTTTTTCTGTGTTGATGCGGGAGATGTAAAGTATGTGACGCAGTGATACACGGAAGTTCTTGGGAAATGTCTAAGTTTCTTAACATAGATCAACAGTAGCGTTAGAAAGCTGCAAGTGCCACATGATCTTTTAACCATAATACATTTGGTAAAGAGAAGATAGTCAGGACTTTTCAAGGAATAATTATAAATGCTTCTTTCTATACGGTTTTTTAAAAATTGGTAACTGAATTACTCCAGCTTAATCTCTGATGGTGATTGATATTTGGTTTTCTTCTTGTAAAAAGGGAAAAGTAGTAGAGCAAAAGAAGAAATTCTACATCTTTTGAGGACTCTGAGATGCTTCATATACCCAAGTAGTGGCACCTTGCAAGAGTGGACAGAGAGCAGATAGATTCCATGCACACCGAGCTATTTGCTCGCCTCCTTCCTCACGTTCTGTGCCAATTAGAAGCAAATCCCGAGCCTATTATTTTATTTAAAAATGCTTTAAGGTGTATACTGAAAGAAAAAACAACCAGAAAACTTACAAAATTAAGTTTCTATAGAAACTTGTGTGGACATTTTAAGGAAGTTTTTATTTTATTATTTAAATTGGAAGTCAGTACTCAAACAAGGAGGATCTGTGAACATATTTTTTGAATATATCTTTAAAAATTTTAATTTTATTGTCAAGGTGATGTACAGAGGAGTTACAATTGCATACATAAGGTAGTGAGTACATTTCTTGTCAAGCTTGTTACCCCCTTCCTCATTTTTCTCCTACTTTCCCCCCCAAACCCTTCTCCCAAGTTTTAGAGTTAATTTCCAACATAGTGACTTGTGAGTATTGCTGTTGCATTGGTTTTTGCTTTGTCCCTCCCTTGTCTTACCATTTTGATGTTCTTCTTCCCTTCCCTTATTGAGATAAATGTATATACAATAACCAGGGTACCCAAATCAAAGAGGAAAAATGAAAGAAAAAAATAATTTCACATAGTACATTAAAAATAAGAACAGCAGTGAAAACCTATTGTTTCCATATCTTGGAGTTCATTTTGCTTAGCATCATCTTACATGATCATATGTACGTAGCTATTGAGCTATTGTGATCCTCTGCCAGGACTATCGTAGACATGTACTAATGATTACCAATGAAGGAAACCCATAAGTGAAGTGAGCCCGACCCGAAGAAATATAGATTCCATGAACACACATACACACACACATATGTGCTAATATACATATATGCTTATATATATATATATACATACACACTAGCATATTAGCTAGAGTATGGTGGGTGTTCGGTTGAACAGTTAGGATTTGTAGGTTTTAACTTAGTTTTGGGGGAAGATCACGGACATCTGGAATGAGAATGACAAACCATTATTTCATTTTCAAAAGCATTTTCTGTCTGAGGTGTTGGTATCCACCCCATTGAGAGCCCACATGCTTCAGAGGACGTGATCAGTGTTTGTTGGGGAGCTCTGTTAGGCTCTTTCTGTTTGGCATAAACAGACAGGCTTCTAGAAAGACTGAGGAGAAATGTCACACTGTGATCACAGTGACCATTCCCAACAAGATAGGCCTTGGTTTCCTCCCTCCCTCCCTCCCTCCCTCCCTCCCTCCCTCCCTCGCCGCCCGCCCCCCAGTAACGACAACAGCCGCGGAGTAATACCTTCATTTGAAAACCTCTGTTTCTGGCTCTTAGGGTGCGTTGGGCTAAAACTTGGGGACAAATTCAACTGTTGAAAGTGGGATGGATTCAGGTAAGCCCATGCGGTGGGGGAGGCAGGTGCTCTACTGTCCCCTGGGATTTATAGGGAGAGGTCGTGATTGGGGCAGCGTGGGTGGGGCTGTACCTTGAGTTTCCCACTCCTGGAATAGGTATCAAAGCCCAGAGGTTGTACCGGAGAGTGGATAGGAAATAACTAGTGAGACAAACTCAGCTGGGGGTTGGGGGGGGCGTCTACTGGGCGAGATTCATAGCAGAAATTCAGCGCTGGTGGCTATTGTCCGCATGGCATTCATTTCACCTTAGGCAACCAGTTCTACCAATATTGGGGCGTCCAAGCCCCAGAGCCATGTAGTATTAACCTGATGCTTGGCTTGTCAGTCATGACCTTCTTTGCTGCTTATGGGCTACTTCCTGTTGGGAGCGTCAAGCAGACTACAGCCCGAAAGTGGAGCAAGGGGTTAGGGAGCAGACACATGCAATCTTTCCACTCCCAGCACAGGATTGGGCCTGGTGAGTGCATCTGAGCTAGGAAACACCTGGGCTGGGCCAGAGGGAGAAAGGTGAGTCCGGCCATCCAGCAGCTGGAAAGGAGGCCTCAAGGCATCTCCTGCACATTTCACTACCTGGCTTATCTCTTAACTCTTGGGATGGCTACAGTCCTTTTTCTAGGGCTTCCTACCCTTTCTTCTGCCCTTTCTTGGCCTCAGGTGCCACTGACTGCCTGGAGCCCTACCCATCTTTTTTTTTTTTCCCCCCTTTTTCTGGTGCCTGACCCCCTTTCCTCTTCTGGCTATACAATACAGCCTTCACTAGCCAGCTGCAGCCTTGGTTAGGCCTTGGGCACTGTGCTCTAGCAGACTGATCTGCATTCAGCTTTCCGTAGCGCTCAGCCCATTTGTAAACATGGGCTGCAGTCCTGCCTGCTTGAGAGGCAGAGGCGGCCGTACCTGGTTCAGCCCAGCTCGCAGACAGAGGTGCTCCATAGAAGAGAAGAAGGTTCCAGCAGTAGTTGGGTGAGGGTTAGTGGTGAGTGGTGGGGTGCCAAAAGAACTATGGGAAAGGCCTGGTGGGAAAATTTGCCACACCCGGTAGGTAAGAGAACATATTCTGCTGAGGCTTCTTTTTAGGTTGGTAAGATAACCGCAGCACCAGTGAGAAATGTAACCGAAGGAAAACGTTAAGAGTTTCACAGGTCAGGTTAAAAAACAACAGCAACATTGATGTAATTCGCTTCCTAAGAGAGATCAGAGGGAAAAGCAAACTTTTAATAGGGGAACCATTGCTATTCCCCCCAGTCTTTGTGTCCCTCACAGAATGAGACACAAGCGTAGGTAGAACTTCCCAGCCTGCAGAAGGTCCCCCTGTATGTGGCTTTCCTTTGGTCAAAAGAGCTTCGCTGCTGGGGGCAGCATGTGAGTCCTGGTAGACAAGCCTCTCTTGTTGGTAGGAGCCTTCTCCTTTTTCTGTACATGGTAACATACTGACTTAAAATATGAGTACAAAGCAAAGCAAGCAAACCAACCATAACAACACCAACAAAAAACAAAACAGCTACCTGATAGAATGAAAATAAAACCTTTCTCTTGGGATGAGGAATCTAGAGTCCTGTTTTATTTCTAACACCATGTCTATGTGGCCACAAAACTTGCTGGTTAAGTGCCATTCCTTCCTTTATGAAAGGTGAGAACAGTATACCTTCACAGCCTACGTGATAGACGTTTGTGCTGCCTATGGTGGTGGTTGCTGTTGAAGGGCTTCCCACTGTCTTTGCTTTGAGTGCGCTTGTCCTATTGAGGTATTAGAATTCTTGGAATCTTGGTTTCTCTCGTTCACATTGCATATCAGACTTGCCTTCTGTTTACTAAGAAGTGAATGATTAGTGCACACTGTGCCGTCAGTATCTGTGCAAAATCCAGCAGCGTCTATCTCTATGGCTGCTGTGGACTGTGGTCTCTTTTGGCCATTCCTTCTGTAGTAGCTCCTGAATTGGTCTTTGCCTTCAGTCTTTTCCCCACATAACACTGTCATCTTTCAAAGCACAAGGCAACGTATCCTGCTGAAAATGTGCATATGGTGCACTTCTCTCAGGTAAACTCTCAGCATCTTAGAGGCATTCTCTACTTAGGGCATTCTTAGGAATAAGCCTCCCTTGGTTCTTGCTGTCCTTTGGATGTTTGGGCACAAGCCCATCTCCCACCTCCTCCCTTGATCTGCCCTCATTGAATGCTGTCTTCACCGGCCTGTGGGTCCTACTCCTCAGTTCTTTCTAGATCTTTCCACAGTGCCGTTTTCCTTGTGAGGCATCCCTTCACCACCCAATTGAAGTTCGTACCTGCTTCCTCCAAACTTCCCCTTCTGGGCTGTGCTTCTTCTCTTGTGCACCTGTTAGTTGTTTCATTGTATTTTACTTATTTCTTCTGTGTGACTCTTTCCTAGCTAGAAGATAGTGAGGTTCTGTGAAGAAGGAATCATTTAATATGTTTGCTCAGAGCCCCAAACTGTTTGGCGAATTGTAGGCTCTTCATAAAATATGTGCCACATATAGTTAGGTCGAAGCTGCCCTTGGTTACTAGAGGAAAAAACGGCTTCTGTTTTCTCTTCTGTGCTACATGCTTTTTGGCTTTCTAGTTGATAAAACTTCAAGACAAGACAGTATTGTTAGAATCCAGTGTCTTTCAGGAATTAAAGACAGTGTTTCTCTTGGTGGTTCAGCTGTATGGAGGCTGAAGGATTGAAAGCCAGCCTGGGCAGAAAAGTCTATGAGACTCCATCTCCAAAATAACCCACAGAAAGCAGGTCTGGAGGGCGAGGCCCTGCGTTCAAAACACCGGTATCCCTCCTCCCCTAAAGGGAAGAAACAAAACAATCTCTTGGAGATCATTGTGATTAGCAAATTATCTGCCCCTCCTCCCTTGGTTCGAGCCGCTTTTGGTCAGAGCCGTGTGGGGAGTGATGACACACTGTCCCTCTGGGCGTGTGCTGTGTTTACCATTTCTTCAGTTTACTCAGGATGACGTGATCATTAGATGAAGATGATTCCTCTTGTCTTGGATAAAAAGCACATTAGAATTCTGTCTGTTGCCTTAGTTTGTTTCGAGGTTAAGGTTCTGGTGGTTTGTTTGCCTGGAAATTAAATGTACCGTGTGGTGTTTTCACTTAGTTACTTGTTGACTATAATGTAAACAGTTCCATTAGTAATTAGTTTTGGCAAGACCTTCGTGTGGAACTTTTCTGAGCCGGGGTTATTTATTTCCGGGGTGCTTTAAGCACTGCAGACTTGGTTTCTGTAAAGGAAAAGTGAGGGGAGTCTTGTAGAAGGCGTCTCCACAGTGGTACAGTGCTGACAAGCCCAGCTTCGTCACTGTTACTCTCCACTTGGTCATCAAGTGGAGCGTAGCTAGACCTTCCCGGTGTGACAAGCTGATCATGTGTCCATAGATACATATTGCATTCTGTACGAACACTTGAATGGTGAATAAAGCTAATTGAATGTGAGAAAGGATTATCAACGATATGGAGGAGTCTTTAACCATTTCCTACATGAGGAGCAGGAAATAGGTGTATCCTTGTTACCTGCCTGTCCCTTCCATTCTCCCTCCCCTCCTTTACCATCGGTGCTCTCCTTTTCCTTCATGGGGAGTGGGAAACCCTTCTCCCCAACTCATTGCTTTGCCACTAAAAAAAATAGGGAACTTTGGTGATGATAGGCTGTCTTTTAAAAATTAGATTAAACTAATTAATTATTGTTAGTTTGGTGCTAGTACTAGGCTTGAACTCAGGGCCTTATGCTCTCACTTGGCTTTTTGCTTAAGGCTGGCTCTCTACTTGAGAGCCACGACTCTAGTTCCCAGATTACCGGTTTTGATTTAAAAAAAAAAGTCAGTTGTTAATTTTAGATGAGTGTACTGCAGATGGTTTTTGAAGTTCCAAAGCAGAAAAACAGAGATCGGCTATCTTTTGTTTCACATTGCCATGGCCTTTTAAGAAATTTATTATGTGTTCATAAACGGACACGTATTGAAATGTCTTCGTACAACTACTTAGGTGTAATAGTAATAAAAAGTAATATAGGTAAATTGGTTTTGTATCTTTCAAGTATTTTGAGCATGTGCAAAAGTTCAAAGATGTATACCTATTTCCTGCCCTTGAAAGTAAAATATATGTCAGTCTTGAAGCAACACATCCCTATATTATGTGTATTGGTTAGATTGGCTGCAAGTTAATTGTTTGCCTAAGATTTAATAGAATTGGCTCCTTGTCCCTGACACTGTGGGGGCCTTGGATTATAAAGGTGCAGAAAGTACAGTTAGAGCCTGCCCTTGGAGAGCGCCCACCATCAGGGGCTCTCCACCGCATGGGGAGCGAGTGCTGTAAAAAGAACTGGAAAGTGAATCTGAGAGCAGCCAGGTACTAGTTATCTCCTCAGTCGTCCGCACCAACCTTCCTGGGAAACCAAGGCTTTGGATAGTTTCTACCCCAGCAGGGTCATCAGTTAGCTGAACTTGATAGAAACCACATGTACTTGGCATAAATCATTTCTCTTAATACTTGGCTGATTATAGTATGCTTATTCCAAAATGTTCAAGATGTGGCTGAAGTAGGCAGTCTCAGCCCCCACATCCATTACCCCCTCCCCCCCCACTTCATTCCTGGGGTTGCTGGCACAAAACCTGAGTTTGTCTTTATGTTGCATTTGTGAATGTTAAGGGAATGATAACATTGTGTTTGCTTGCGGTCCTATCAGCCCAGAAATAACCACAGATTCCTTTGGTGGTGCTGGGGTTTGAACACAAGACTTTACACTGGCTAGGCAAGCATTCTGTCTTGAGCTATATCTCCATCCCTCTAGTTTTATTTATTTAGTCATTCATTCATTCATTGAAAATCAGGCCTTAAGTGGGCATGTACTTTTATTTTTGCCAGTCCTGGGCCTTGGACTCAGGGCCTGAGCACTGTCCCTGGCTTCTTTTTGCTCAAGGCTAGCACTCTATCACTTGAGCCACAGCGCCACTTCTGGCCATTTTCTATATATGTGGTGCTGGGGAATTGAACCCAGGGCCTCATGTATACGAGTCAAGCACTCTTGCCACTAGGCCATATTCCCAGCCAGTGGGCATATACTTAAGAAAAAAACTTTAAATTTGGGTGGGAGTCTCATTTGTGTTTCCTAGGCTGGCCTTGAAGCCCTGGTTAAACTATTGTCCTACCTCAGCCTCCCAGGCAGCTTGCAATATAGATTTGTGCCACCACACCCAACAGAAAAGAATATTTGAATATCCTTTTCAGATAATTTGATACTACATCAGAACTCCACAAGGAGTAATTTCTTAAAAGTTAGTTGCAGCATGGAATCTGAAGTCTGAACCAGCAATTTTTGTGCTCATACCACTGAAATTTTCACTAATTTCCCTTGCATGTTGAATGGAATTTTTTTTATCCATTCATAGTTTTGTGGCATCATTCATGTTGTGTTTAGAACACGTTGGTTCAGTGAATTGCATAAGTTGTAAAATGCTGATAATTCATTATTCCATAATTAAAAAAATAGAGAAGCCTTTTAAAATGATTGGAAAACTGCTGAGCTCATGGCAGTATATACACATTTACTGAAATTCTGATTTTTCACTTGAATGCTCAAATTTTATCATTGGCAAACAAAACTGTCAATTGTTTTCCTTGAGGTGACAGATTATTTTGTTCATTTTAGAAACGCCTGCCAAATACTCAAGTCTGCATAACCATGGTTTGTCAGTCACTTTTCTTCCCAGAAAAAAATGGTGTTCTTTAAATAAAGGTTGCACCTCAGTCACGCAATCTAAACTTGGCAGTCTGCTTTGAATTGGATGGTTTCTGCCGGATAACCACCGTGTAGAAGACTGCGAGTCCATTGGAGGGCACAGCTCCCGTATGGAAGGGCTACTGGGGGGAAGCGGACACTCTGCATGTTAAAAGGAGAATTCTCATAGCTCGGTTGACTTAATAACCGAAGTTATGTAAATGAATGCTACTTCTTTCAGATGGTGACCTTGGAGGTAGGACACCACATTGAGCCGCAATGCCAACAGAATGTCATTACGTTGTTACCTTATTTGGAATCACTTCAGGTTGTGTTTGGAGACATTTTAAAAATTATATAGCCTAAAATATCTGTTAGCCTTTTCCTAGCTGTCTGAGAGAAGCCTGTTGCCATACATGTGGGCCCACTCTTAAACAGACCCCAGTACTGTTTGGCATAAGCACCATTCTCAAGCATCAGGGCTAGGCGCTTATCCTTGTGTCTGTGACTGGCTGGGTGACCTTCCCACTGTACCAGTGACATGAGTGTTGACTTAGCTCTTAGCATTTTGTTCTATGATTCACAGATGCAAGAAGCACGAACAGGATTCCCTTGACAGTCCAGGACGGTGGTTCATTAGGGGTTTGCCCCGCAGCCTTCCCTTTACATGACTTCTGGCCGGCCCTGGCCGGGCCTCCCGAGCCAGGCTTCTTTCCTGCTGTGAGTTTTTGGAAGGGAAGTTTTGCTCTTCTGTTTTTTTGGTGATGAGATTGAAGCAAGGCGTGTGCTTTACTGCTGACCTACACATTAGCCCTAGTATTTGATTCTTTAAAAAAAAAGATTCTTTTCTTTTTTTGAAATTAGCATACATTAGTTGTAAAACGGGGATTCTATTGGAGGCATTTCCGCCATGTGTCAATGTATCCTGATCAACTTCATTGCCTCTTGCCACCCTCTCCACCCCCTCTACCCTTTCTTGAAGCAGTATTAGCAAGTTTCACTGTTGTATTTTAATACTTGCAGATGAGCTACCCGGACCATATTAGTCTTCACTCACCTTCTTTGTTAGCCCTCCCCACGGGTGCACACCCACCTCCTTAGCTTGTTTTCCTTCCCTCTCTGTCTCCCTCTCTCTTTCCCTTACTCTCTTTTCCCCCTCATTCCTTCCCTCCCTCCCTCTTTTTTGCTTTTTCTTTTATTCTCTCCCTCTTACTTTCTTCCTTTATATGATGTGCATATATCATAGTTTGCAAGGAGTAACTTTGTTACTTCTCTTCTCCCACACTCTCGTCTATGGCCATACCACCCTGAACGCGCCCGATCTCTTCCACACTCTCAACCTCCTGTTGATCAGCAGATTTCATTGGGGTTCCATTTGACATGCTATCTTCATACTTATACTGGATTTCAAAGGCATAAGACACCGGTGCCTGACTGATACTTAGCTTTGTGAGCTTGGCTTATCTCATTCAACAAGATAATTTCAGGTACAGCTCCATCCATTTTCTAGTAAATGACATGATTTTACTTTTCTGTATGACTGTGTATTATTCCATGGTGTATGTGTATGTATGTATATCTTCTTTATTCATTCATCTGTTGATAGGCATCTCAACTGATTCCACTGGTTGGTTGTTGTGAATAGTCCTGTAGTAAACATGTATGCAGGCATCTTTATTGTATATTCACTTATACTCTTTTGTATGTATGCCCAGTATTGGTATGGCGAAGTCATAAGGGGTGTGTGTGTGTGTGTGTGTGTGTGTGTGTGCGCGCGCGCGTGCGTGTGCGCACACACGCATGCACTAGTACTGGGGTGTGAATTCATGGTCTGGGGTCTGTCCCTTGGCAAGACTGGTGCTCTACCACTTGAGCCACAGCACCATTTCCAGCTTTTTGCTGATTAATTGGAAATAAGTGAGTCACAAACTTTCCTCTCTGGGCTGGTTTCACATTGAGATCCTCAGATCTCAGCGTTTGGAGCAGTTAGGATTACAGGTGCGAGCTACCAGCACCCAGTTTCTTTTTAGTTTTTTTTAGGACCCTCCATACGGATTTCCTTAGTATTTGCACTAGTTTTTACACTCCAACAAACAGTGTATGAGGTCTCAGCCAACAATTAAAAAATGATACATGTTTCCCCCCACATCCTTGCCAGTGCATGTTGTCATTTTTTTTTTTCTTTTTTTTTGGCCAGTCCTGGGCCTTGGACTCAGGGCCTGAGCACTGTCCCTGGCTTCTTTTTTTGCTCAAGGCTAGCACTCTGCCACTTGAGCCACAGCGCCACTTCTGGCCATTTTCTGTATATGTGGTGCTGGGGAATCGAACCCAGGGCCTCATGTATACGAGGCAAGCTCTCTCACCACTAGGCCATATCCCCAGCCCTCATTTGTTTTCTTGATGATTGCCCTTCTGACCTCAGTGAAATGGAACCTTAGTGTAGCTTTGACTTTATGACTAGGAGTTTGAACATTTCTTCATGTACTATTTATTAGCCATTTGTATTTCTTTAAAAACCTGTCTGTTCAGTTCATTTGTCCTTTTATTAATTGGTTTACTTGTTCTTTTTTTCAGTTTTTTAAGCTCTTTGTATATTCTGGAAGTTTAGGGTCTTACTTTGTGTTCTTTGATCCATTTACACTTTTTTTTTTTTTTCCTGCAGGGTGAGAGAGGGGTAGAGTTTCAATTTCCTGCAAGAGAATACCCAGTTTTCACAGTACCATCTGTTGAAAAGGCTGTCTTTTCTTCAATGTATGTTTTTGGTTTCTTTGTCAAAAATTAGATCATGGTAGCTGTGTGGTTTTATACTTGGGTTTTCTATGTTGTTCCATTGGTTAGTTTTTTTTTTTTTTTTTTTTTTTTTTAGTCTATTTTGTGCCAGTGCCAAGCTATTGGTGATACCTTTATTCTGTTGTGTAAATTGAAGTCTGGTTTACATTCTTTATATAGTCAAAATAAGACCTGAATGATACCTTCAGTATTGCTCCTTTTACTCAAAATTTCTTTTGCTGTTGGAGTCTTTTATGATTGCACATGATTTTTTCAGATTAATTTTCCTGTTACTGTGAAGAATGACATTGGGAGTTTGAGAAAAGCACTGAGATTCTATGCTTTTGGAAGTCTGATTATTTTCACAATATTGATTCTGCCAATTGATAAGAATGGGTGGCCTTTCCATTTTCTGATGTCTTCAATTTTTTTCTTCAATGGTGTTTAGTTTTCATTGTAAAGGTCTTTTACTTCCGGGGTTAGTACTTCAGAAATTCATTGTTTTTGAGGTTATTGTGAATGGAATTGTTTCCCCGATTTCTTTCTTAGCCTGTTCACTGTTGATGTATAGAAAAGCTATTGGGTTTTGTGTGTTGATTTTATATTCTGTTAACATTTCCAAAAGCATTTATCAGAGGCTATGGGGTCTGTTAAGTATATGATTGTTTCACACAAATAGTAATTTGGTTTCCTCGTTGTCTATTTGATTCCATTTTATTTCTTTCTCCTGTCTTGTTTTTCTTGCTCAGAATAATTTTAGTATAATATTGAGTAAGAATGGAGAAAGTGAACTCCCTTGTCTTGTTCCTGACTTTAGGGGAAATTGTTTGTTTCTCTTCATATAATATGAGGCTGACTGTAGGTTTATCATATATAATTTTTTAAAAATTAAATTCAGGGGGCTGGGGATATAGCCTAGTGGCAAGAGTGCCTGCCTTGGAAACACGAGGCCCTAGGTTCAATTCCCCAGCACCACATATACAGAAAAAAACGGCCAGAAGCGGCGCTGTGGCTCACGTGGCAGAGTGCTAGCCTTGAGCGGGAAGAAGCCAGGGACAGTGCTCAGGCCCTGAGTCCAAGGCCCAGGACTGGCCAAAAAAAAAAAAAAAAATTAAATTCAGGTTCTTTTTTTTTTTCCTGGTTAATTGGAGATAAGAGTCTCATGGACTTTCCTGCCTTGGCTGTTTCAAGCCAGGATCCTCAGATCTCAGCCTCCTGAGTAGCTAGGATCATGGGTGTGAGCCAACAAACGCCCTGCCTAGCTCATTCTTTTTATTGTAGTTTCTTCTGAGCTTCTATCATAAAAAGGATTTTGATTTTAGTCAAAGGCTTTTTTTATGTCAATTAGTGAAATCCTGCAATTTGTTTTTGGTCCTGTTCATGTTATATGTTTTTTGATTTATGTATGTTGAACCATCCTTGCATCCCTAGGAAGACACTAACTTGATCATGTATATGATCTTCTTAATGTGTTGTTGAGTTTGTAAGAATTTTTTCATCATCAGTGTTATCAGAAGAAATTGGTCCATAAGTCTGTTTTTAGTGTGTCTCCGTCTGGTTTTGGAATGAGTGCATAATAGTGAGTATGTGACACTTATTTTGTAGAATGAGTTCAGTAGCTTCCCTTTATATGTTATGAAAGAGTTCTAAGAGTATTAGTGTTAAATTTTTTTTAAGTCCGATAGAATGTGTCAGTGAACCCAATAGGTCCTGGGGTGTTCTTCATTGGTTGTCTATTACTGTTTCAATCCTATTGCCTGTTATAGATTTGTTTAAGTGTTTCATGTCCTCTTGATTCAATTTTGGTATGTCAACTATATCTTGAAATTTGTTTTTCTCTATTTTTCAATTTATTTGAGTAGAAAATTTCAAAATATTACCTCTTACTCTTTTGGATTTCTTAGTTACTTGTTGTGTTACTGCCTTTATTATTTCTAGTTTTAATAATTTGAGTCTCTTCCTCCTTTTAGTCAAATTAGTTGGGTTTTATCATGCCCCTCCCTCCACCTAATCAACTTTTTGTTGTATTTGATTCTTTTTCCTTTTCTTTCTCCCTTTTTTTTTTCTTTATTTCTTTTGGTCTTGGTATTGGAGGTTGAACTAACTCTGTATCTCGGAGGTGTCCTTTAGCCTTTTTGCTCAAGACTGACACTCTACCACTTGAGCCGTAACTCTACTTCCAGCTTTTTGGTGGCTAATTGGGGATAAGAGTCTCACAAACTTTCTTGCCCCAGCTGGCTTCAAATTGTGACCCCTAGGTCTCAGTCTTCTGAGTTAGCTAGGAATACAGGCGTGTATTTGATTCTATTTTTTCTTCCTTTTTTGTTGGTTGGGGGCCTGGTCACTTTCTCTGAGCCATTTTTTGCCCAAAGCTAATGCTCTACCACTTGGAGCTACAGCTCTACTTCCAGTTTTTGGGTTGTTAATCGGAGATAAGAGTCTCATGGACTTTCCTGCCTGGGCTGGCTTTGAACCATGATCTTCAGATCTTAGCCTCCTGAGTAGCTAGGAATACAGGTGTGAGCCACCAGTGCCTGGCATGTATTTGATTCTTAATGCGCCGTAAGTGTACATTTGAGTCCCAGAAATGGTCAGATTCTATATGATACACAGTATGTTTAGTGAGGAAGAAGGGTAAGGTTGGCACAAGACATGGGAACGAATAGTCACCATTTACTGACTGTGTGCCAAGGGTTCTGTTAATGGCCACTTGTGACAATGACATGAAAGACTTCCAAGTAGCCCTTTGGCAGATATGATGGAATACTGATTTTTGGAGATGAACAAGCTTGACATCCAGAGAACTTTTTAAATTTGCCTGAGGTAAAATGTTCACAATTCCACAACTAGCCTTACCTCAGTTTTTAGGTTCTGCCCTTTTCTCTATTTCCTCTCAGCCATGGTAATTTCGGTTTTCATTTTTGTCATTGACTCTTTTAAGTTCCTAATGTGTTGAAGAGATGACAGATTGGACAATGATAGTCCTTTTGAGATGGTGATTTTGTCAATAACCTTGAACATTTACAAACTTTTGGCAACTGTGTAAAAGCTAAAGATGGGAAAATATTAGTGCTAAGTCATAGGCTTGTCGTAGAATAGGGTGGGCCCAGGTATACTAGCTATGCAAAATTTGGGGCATATTACTTTTGGGACTAGGCTGGCAATGAGTTTGATAGTCCAATTTTCCTGGGTTATTTGCTGTAAAAAACTATGTGTTTTCTTTTATTCCTTCAACAAACATGTTCATGGCCTTCTTTATCCTGTCACAGTGATACTACTGAAGATACGAATGGGCAGGAACTGCTTTTAAGGAATACATAGATTGTATCAGTCCTCAATTCCTGCAAAAGAAGTGTTCTGTATTCCAGATATGGTGAGAAACATTGATAATGGGGTCTTCAGGGAGGGAAGTATTTCTTTTTTTGGCCATTTTAAAATTTAAGTAATAATTTTTTTTTAGTAGCATACATTAGTTGTTCAAGGGGTGTTTTATTGTGACATTTCCACACATGTAGAAATGTTCTAAAGGAATGTGTTGAGACCTCTTTTGAAGGTTTGTATAATTGTGAAAGCCAATGCTAAGGATAGATTCAGGATGGAATTTCTCATGTTTTCTTGGTAAGAGGTATCTCTAACATCACCAGGAATTCTAAGAAAGTAGCATCCCAAGGTAGACTATAAAGACTAATCATAGTGGAGAGGAAATGTTTGTGTGTATTTCATATTATTATACATGATTTTTGGTGGGAGCTTATACTTACAAACATCCCTGGTAAAGACAGTTGATGTTAACTTATTTTGTTACTGGAAAAGAAAGATATGGAGGTTGCTGCCCAATGACAAAAAAATGACTAGAATTTAGTTTCTTGTTTTGACATTAGAGTTTAGGACATCTGAACCTTTCCCATGTTATTTTAATGGGACGATTCCCATTGTATGGTGTGCAAGTCTGTTGTCAGTGACTGTGGAGGGAGTTATGTGCTGTCAGAGCTGTTTAGCTTTCACTCCTCTTAGGATGTTTGTGAGTTCTTTTCTCAATGTTGGTGCCAGCAGGTACCCCAGTACCTAATTTTCCTTTCTCTAGGATTGATGGTGTAGAGTGATTTCCTTTGATGCCTCTTCAAGGGAATTGCAAGCAAGAGTGTTCTGCAAAATAATAGTTGACTTGACATTTAGAAGTACTCCACTTTCCTAGTAAAACGTTTGGCTAATTTACCTTTAGGGAGGAGTAGCTACTTTAGCATTATTAATAGTTTTGAAAGTAAGTTTACATTTACAACTGAAGCTTTAATACTACACGTGTGTTTAGTATATCTTTGTAGTCACCTTTTAATCAATTTGCTCTGCTTATTTTGAAAATTTTCTATTTCGGTCCATGTATGTGTATGATTTCATTGGTAGACAGAGAGTGGGATTGATTGCAATTTGAAGCCACTCTGGACAGCAAATTAGTGATACTCATCATCTCAACAGGTAAAGGACATGGTGGCATGTGTCTATAGTCCCAGTTCCATGGGAAGCTTAGGTAGGAAGATTTCAGTTAAAGGCTGGCCTGGGAAAAAAAGAGTGTGGCTGGATCTGAAATTTAACTGCAACTGTGAAGGGCTGGAAGGATAGCACAAGCAGTCGAGTACCTGTGTAGGCAGCATGAGGTTATGAGTTAAACCTCTGCTGTTCTACCCTCTCCCCCGCAAGTATGAATTTCAGAATAGGAGAACGAGGCATTCTAAACTGCAAAGCCAGAGAGGCAAATCTTAAGAGAGTGGTACTTTCCATCTCTCCATGCTGCTGGTGGGAAACCAAGTGGCACCAGGCTAAGTAACTGGAGCAGCCACGGCCTGGTTAACATATTTTGCATATTTAGCATTTTCAGAATAAAGTAGGAAGTGTCTAGTCATCTGAACTGAGTGCTAATTAAGTACCAGGCACTGTGTGTGTTAAGTGCTTTATATCCATAATCTGATTTAGTCCTCTACAATTAGAGGTAGTCAGGATTAACTGTACTTTACAGATGAGCAAAGTTAGTGTTAGTTCATATTGAAATCACTTCAGAGGGAGTTCCAGGTCTTCACTGGGTTCTGCATGTTCTCTGTCGTTTTGTTCTGTTTATTCCCCCCTTTATGACAGACCCATGACCACTACCTCTTCCTTAGTTCACCAGGCCAATAGTTTTTGCTCATTTTTCTGCTCATCTTCTTACCGTGGGTCTTTCCTCTCTTGTTCTCTTGTTTGGTCCCCTTCGTTCTGTACCTTTTCTTACTACTCCTCTGGCTGGCTATCATTGCCTGCTTTTGTTTATACATTATATATGTTGTATGTATGAGCTATATATATGATGTGTGTGTGTAATTTGTATACTTATTTGTATGCAATAGGTCTTCCAGTGCCTGCAAATTGGCTGGCTTTGTTCTAAGTGCTTTACAAATACTAATGCACTTCATTCTTCTAATACCTATCTGAATAAATACTATCACTCCCCCACTTTTATACTGAGGCGCAGAGGGGACAAGGAACGTGCCCAGGGTCACATAGTTGGGATTTGAACAGAGTCCTGCTCCACTCCTCCCCTGTCCCTCCCATTTGGCAGTTCTAGGGTTTGACCTGACCTGTGCCTGCTAGGCAGGCGCTCTGTCACTTGAGGTTTGCTTCCCAGCCCCCTGTGTTTCCCGTGTTGAGTAGTTCAATACTACTTTCTCTTCAGCTTTCTGCGAATTTTAGCCAGATTTGGGGAGTGATCTCCATTATCTTGCCACTCCTCACCTTAGCACTAACTTCTGCCACCACAACTTCGTAGTAGTAATCTTCCTCACTGTCACTAATACCCTCCCTGGGGTGTCTGGTGGACACTTCTCTGCTTCTCTTTATTATTAGAGTTGTCTGCATACTTCCTTCCATGGCTTTTCCTTGATGTGTGTTTCTGTCTTGGAGGCTGACCCCTTTACCTGTCTGGTAAGTGGTGTTGGTGTTCTTCAGGAGTGTGTCCTTGTTCTTTTCTCTTGTCATTCTACGCATGTTCTGTAGCAGAACTCACCTACTCTAAGGCTGCCTTCCGTTCTTGTCCTTTCCTCCTAGCTTTCTCTCTTGAATTCCTCACTTTGGTATTATACTTCCTGTGACGGGGTCCGGTCTTAACCATTCCAGAAAAATCCTGTCTCTTCTCCTTGTATTCCAGGGAGTGGCATTAACCATCTGCTCACTCACCCAAACCAGACCCTAGTCCTTCTTCCTCCAGAGGCTGGGTCACATAGTCTGTGCTTTTCTCTCAAACATGGCTATCTCCCCTTCATACCTACTTGCTTTTCCCCAGACCTGGGAAAGCCCAGGACTTGGACAGTTCCCCCCTCTCCAGTATGTTCCCCATGTTAGTAACTGAAAGTCTTTTTAGAGTTTGGGCAATGGCTTCCAAGTGGATTGTAGGATCTTCATGCGCTGGTGTCCACTGAAGCTACCCTGAGATATTTGCAGATCCCTGAGTATGCTTGACTGTCGTTGGCCTCAAAGATGGGCATTTGTTAGTCCTTTGCTCATTCTGGCTCTTGGGGCTTAGCTCAGATAGGCTGCCTTCTATACTAGCAATTTTGCATATTTTCTTTTTGTTACCATACATTTAAC